>NC_054480.1:114930846-116144132 GCF_017639515.1 Carcharodon carcharias | reverse complement strand
GGCTTTCCAAACTGCAGCTTTAGCAGCTGTTTGCTCTGTAACTTGCCAATAATTCCATCGTTCACTGGTAGCCAGTCCATGCTGGGAACAAGCAGTTGGCTGGGAAGCAGACAACATTCATCAACCAGATTGTCATCAGGTTCAGTCATATGGCTTTCATCTCTACCTGGATAAAAGTGTTATATGAAATGTGTTAAACTTTTCAAAAGGCTAACAACTTTGCATGAATTTAAGCCACATATGGGGTTTCTTTGTGCATTCAAAGCATGCCAGAGTCATAATCAAAAAAACAACCAATAGAAACTTTATTAAAAGAACGCAAGATCAATAAACTCTTATTTTCCCCTTCTAATTAGCCATGCAAACCCCACCAGCTGGGCCATTGCACAGCAGACTTCAGTCTTGGGTGATTATAATTACAATAATGTTAGATTTGATCGAGCTCTTCTTCTGCAAAAGATTGGGCATTAACCAGTCTTGTGCTCCCATTGAAAAGCCTCTCCAAGAATTTATAAATAGTGACAGGGAGGTCTTAGTTGCATACAATGCTGGGAATCAAAGCTCTAGCCAACAGGCTGGAAGGCAGCATAAGCTACCAGGCAAGAGGATTTTCCTTTTGACTAGTGAAAATACAAAACTCAATAATAAACAAAGTTGGCAAGAACTAAGATTATTGATCACCATTTGTACTCCTCCATATGTCAGGTCAGTGAGTGTATGTGCCCTCTGCTTGTATCCAATTGAGAAGCTAAAACTATCACGAAGTTCTAAAGTAGTTAACCTATTTGCGTTTAAAGGAATACTTCAAATTTAAGTATATCATAGCTAGATGCTTCTTACTGTACCCCAACAATGGTGACCTCATCTCAACTTCAGAAGACCATTCTCCACTCCACTGTCAATTTTTCTTTGGCCTATACCAGCTTTCTTTCTGCTGTCTCTTATGCTGTAGACCAATACTCACAAGATGTACTGATCCAGCTCAGATTGCACCCTTACAGCCTTTCATCACAACAGTCTGAGCAAGAGTAAATTAAGGATGTACAATCCACAATGCCAAAGTACCATACCAAATCACTCCAAATTCACTGTGCTGCATCACTCAAACTTCAGAACTTTTTTTTTAAATTAGCTGCAGGGCATATTTCACGAAACACTCAAAAGGTAAAGCTATTGTAAGACCTCAACATGAAGCATTCCTGTATTCTTGAATAAGTAGTTCTCATTTCAATATTGAGTTACACTCTCAATTATTTCTGTAGACAGGACTGCAAATTAACATCCACTTAAGGAAACACAATATACCACAATTAAGTCTGCGGTTTTCCATCAGGCAACAAGTGTGCGCGCGTTCATATTGTAATTATAAGTAGAAAAAAAACGTTCAGGTTTACTTATTTGTCTAACTATTGGCTGTAATTCAGTAATGCTTATAGCAAATCTGCAAAACACACACTGGAACTATAGCATTGCAGGACATAATGCAACAATATGTACTAAGCCAGTCCTTCCTTTAAACAGCTGATGATCCTAAACAACTATAACAACTTTTCGGATTAAAATTTCAGAAAGAGATTTCCTTGATTGGATCCCCTTGTTTTAGCCTAATTCCAATTTTTATCCAACATCAGCTAATGGAACAAGAACAAAAATACCTGAAAAAACTCAGCAGGTCTGGCAGCATCTGTGGCGAGAAGCACAGTTAACGTTGAGTCCGCATGACTCTTCAACAGAACTAAGGAAAAATAGAAAAGGGGTGCAATATAAGCTGGTTTGGGGGTGGGGGGGTGGGGGGGTCGGTGGGAGAAGAGCTGGATAGATGGCCAATGATAGGTGGAGATAACCAAAAGATGTCACAGTTAAAAAGAACAAAGAGGTGTTGAAGGTGGTGATATTATCTAAAGGAATGTGCTAGTTAAGGGTAGAAAGCAGGACGAGCAAGGTACTGATAGCCCTAGTGGGGGTGGGGTGAAGGAATCAAAAAAGGCTAAAAGGTAGAGATAAAACAATGGATGGAAATACATTTAAAAATAATGGAAATAGGTGGGAAAAGAGAAATCTATATAAATTATTGGGAAAAACAAAAAGGAGGGGGAAAATCGGAAAGGGGGTGGGGATGGAGGAGAGAGTTCATGATCTAAAATTGTTGAACTCAATATTCAGTCCAGAAGGCTGTAAAGTGCCTAGTCGGAAGATGAGTTGCTGTTCCTCCAGTTTGCGTTGAACTTCACTGGAACAATGCAGCAAGCCAAGGATGGACATGTGGGCATGAGAGCAGGGTGGAGTGTTGAAATGGCAAGCGACAGGGAGGTCTGGGTAATGCTTGCGGACAGACTGCAAAGCGGTCACCCAGTCTGCATTTGGTCTCTCCAACGTAGAGGAAACTGCATTGGGAGCAACGAATGCAGTAGTCTAAGTTGAGGGAAGTGCAAGTGAAATGCTACTTCACTTGAAATGAGTGTTTGGGCCCTTGGACGGTGAGGAGAGGGGAAGTAAAGGGGGAGGTGTTGCACCTTCTGCGGTAGCATGGGAAGGTGCCATGGGAGGGTATTGAGTGGAGGGGGTGATGGAGGAGTGGACCAGGGTGTCAAGGAGGGAACGATCCCTACGGAATGCTGCCGGGGGTGGGGCGGCGCTGAAGGGAAGATGTGTTTGGTGGTGGCATTGTGTTTGAGTTGGCGGAAATGGCGGAGGATGATCCTTTGAATGCGGAGGCTGGTGGAGTGATAAGTGAGGACAAGGGGGACCCTATTGTGTTTCTGGGAGGGAGAAGAAGGTGTGAGGGCGGATGCATGGGAGATGGGCCCTGTTGAGGGCCTTGTCAATGACTATGGGTGGAAAACCTCGGTTAAGGAAGAAGGAGGACATGTCAGAGGAACTGTTTTTGAAAGTGGCATCATCAGAACAGATGCGACGGAGGCGAAGGAACTGAGAGAATGGGATGGAATCTTTACAGGAAGCGGGGTGTGAGGAGCTGTAGTCGAGGTAGCTGTGGGAGTCGGTAGACTTGTAATGGATATTGGTGGACAGTCTATCACCAGAAATTGAGACAGAGAGGTCAAGGAAGGGAAGTGTCAGAGATGGACCACATGAAAATGACGGAGGGGTGGAAATTGGAAGCAAAATTATTAAATTTTTCCAGGTCCATATGAGAGCGTGAAGCAGCACCGAAGTAATCATCGATGGTCTGTCCACAAGCATTACCCAGACCTCCCTGTTGCTTGCCATTTCAACATGCCACCCTGCTCTCATGCCCACATGTCTATCCTTGGCTTGCTGCATTGTTCCAGTGAAGCTCAATGCAAACTGGAAGAATAGCAACTCATCTTCCGACTAGGCACTTTACAGCCTTCCGGAATGAATATTGAGTTTAACAATTTTAGATCATGAACTCTCTCCTCCATCCCCACCCCCTTTCCGATTTTCCCCCGCCTTTTTATTTTTTCCAATAATTTATGTAGATTTTTCTTTTCCCACCTATTTCCATTATTTTTAAATGTATTTCCATCCATTGTTTTATCTCTACCTTTCAGCCTTTCTTGATTCCTTCACCCCACCCCACCCCCACTAGGGCCATCTGTACCTTGCTTGTCCTGCTTTCTACCCTTAATTAGCACATTCCTTTAGATAATATCACCACCTTCAACACCTCTTTGTCCTTTTGTCTGTGACATCTTTTGGTTATCTCCACCCATCACTGGCCCTCTATCCAGCTCTTCTTGTCCCCCCACCTTAAACCAGCTTATATTTCACCCCTTTCCTATTTTTCCTTAGTTCTGTTGAAGAGTCATGCGGACTCGAAACATTAACTGTGTTCCTCTCCACAGATGCTGCCAGACCTGCTGAGTTTTTCCAGGTATTTTTGTTTTTGTTTTGGATTTACAGCATCCGCAGTTTTTTGCTTTTATCTCAGCTAATGGAAGGTGACCTCCAACTAATGTTTACAGATGATCACCCTCTAGCCCAACACAATCTTATACAAAAACTACATACAAATTGCTACTACTCCAGTCAAATAAATTGAATAAACCTGGTTAAGTATGCCAGGCAAAGGATTTGAACTTACAGCAAAGCCATAATTTCGTGAGTAGTCGGAAGAGTAGGGACATGCTATCTTGAGTGTCTGATGTAGCAGTGTATATTGGCAGACAGCCAGGTTTAAGGAGACCCCATATTCGGATCACAACCATTAGCTCTCTGAGCATGCCAAGTGAGGTACCATCTCTGAGAAAACTAAATCCTGGGCGAACTGGAGAAACCTGAAAATACAGATTCAGACATCAGTAAGACACTAACCTACACATTGGTGCTAAAAGGCAAGGTATGGTGGGGGAGAACTGTTTGTTCAAAATATATTCCTGCCAACTATTTTGTCACTAGTACATTTTTATAGAGTAAGTCTAATGCTGCCTTGGTGATCTTTGAGTATTCTTTCTTTCCCTCTGGATTGCTCTGATGACATTGTATGGGGAAGCAACCAACTCCACCCCAGATTCCCAGTGACTCTACTGGAAACAGGGAACTGTGATTTCAGACAAGCTCAAGAGCTGCTCCAGAGCCACCTGGCCTCAGGATGCTACTCAAGTTCTGTCGAAGGGTCATGGGGACTCGAAGCATCGGCTCTTTTCTTCTCCGCCGGTGCTGCCGGACCTGCTGAGTTTTTCCAGGTAATTCTGTTTTTGTTTTGGCCTCAGGATGCTATCATCTGGGAAATCTTCACTCTCAATTACTAGCAGAGTTTCTGAGAGATTGCACGTGTCCTCTGTAACTAAGGTCACTGGAACAGCTCAAAGGGATGACTTGACTCAAAAGTTTCCAGGTGATTGCTAAAACTTGATGATCAAAAAATAAGAAGGAAATACTCAATAAGTGTAAAATTTTCCTTGTATAACAGGTGGGAGTGATCTGAACAAAATGTACACACATTTGAAAATGAGTACAATGGGAAAAACTCTATTTGATTCATCAAACCCATCATTTTCAGACATAGTCAACCTCATATACCTTCAAGAAAGAGTAGTGAGACACATGTGATAGATGCATTTAAGGGGAAGCTAGAAGAAAGGAATAGAAGGAAAGGCATACAAGGTTAGGAGAAAGCTCTCGTGCATGGATTAGCTAGGCCGAATAGTTGATGTGATGTACATTCTATGCAAGTCTATGTAACCTGCTCTCCCTAGACATGGAAGCTCCTGGAATGAGGGAAAAAAGTAAAAACTGACAAATTCCCTTCTAAATCTCCAAGGAAATATAGTAAAGCTGAAACAGACCACAGTAACTCATCATATCTAATTATCCCAGATATCCTGCTACTTGCTTTCCATATGCTTTCCTTTTCCTTTAAAACATTAGAATGTACAAAGTGTTTTTCATTTGTTAGCAAGGGTAACCTAGGTGTTTGGTAGCGTAACATGACAGCCGTAGTAGTTTTAGCCATGAAAAAGTATTGGGTAAGAGCCTGTAAAGCCAAGACTGCTGGCACACTTGACATATATTAGCCTAGACAAAGGACACAGTAAAAACTAGTATAGACTAGCTCACAGTGAGTGTGAACCCAGTGATTAGAAGTAGATTGGTGTCAGTTATTAGAATGCCAAGATGAGGCAGGAGATCTACAGCACTGAGCACTTATTGTGACAGCAACTGTAGGTAATGAGATGTCAGTCACTGGAATGCCAAGGTACACAGGAGGACGGAACAGTTGATCTGAAACACTAACACCTATTGTGAGCCTATGTGACCAAGAACACATCCGCAGTCACGAAAGGACAGGGACCAACTGTATAAAAGACAATCTAACAAGTCAGAGGGCAGAGGGCTGACTTGGGTTGGACTGACAAAAACAGGCTTTCCCTGCGCTTGCTTGAATAATCGATCGTAAATCGTATTGTAGTCGACAAAGTGTGATTTCAGCGCAACAACTGGCATAGTTGGCAGGATACTTGCATCAGGTCACAAGGGCTGCATTACAAGATGAGTGAGTGTTTGAATTTACCACCCATAGGGCAGTTAGCCTGACCAGACTGATGGGGGCGAGTATCAAAAGAGTCAAATTGGAATCAGGGCGATAAAAGCGCCAGGGAGAGGGTTGGAACCGTGCTGGTGGAGCCCGAAATCACGCAGAGGTCAGAACCCAAGGGTTGGAACTGCACCGGTGGGGATTGAGAACCATGCAGAAAGGTCAGAACTCGGGGTCAGAGCTGCGCCGGTGAGGGTTGAAAACCACACAGAGGTCAGAATCCAGAAAAGGGGTGGCTGTCGCGGAGCCAACTAAAGGGAACAGGGGTTTGGATTGGGGACCAGAAGGATCCATAACTAGGTTCATTGCTGACCAGAAGAAGGTGGTAATCAAGAAAATGCAGAAGGAAGGATGGGACCCTGACGAATTCTCCGAAGAACAGAAAGCCTGGTGGAAGGGTCAAAAGAGAGAGAAAGTGCAGAACGGAGTAGTAATCTTAACAAATTAGTTCTTGGGGCAATGGTGGAGGGTGAATTTCTGAATACAGGAAGCCAAAGGGAAAGATTGGGAGGCAGTGGTAAGAATGAATCCCCACTCTCAGATAGCGAAGATAATGCCGGCTGGGGCAAGATTGAAAAGGAGGCAGCTGAATATGAAGAGGATGATCCACCCCCAATATGAGAGGGCCGAGGTAACCCAAGTCACCGCCATGCTCAGTCAAGCTAGCCCCAATGACAATATCCACAAAGAAAACTTAAGAAGGGCAGGGACCAAAGCAGGCATCTGGTAGCGGCGCAGGGCATAAGTTCTTGACCGCAGATGAGGCCCGTAGACTGTCCAAGGGGTTGGCCGAAAGTAAATAGGTGGCACTGACCCCCATAACAGGTGCCAAGACTAAGGACCACCCCCCACCCCCCCGAATGTTTGTTGAAGCACCGTTACAGGACTGGCAGTGCAATATGTTCACAGACACCGCAGCGTCCGTCTCAATTACTAATTTTAAACCTACCAGGACATCACAATATCTGGAATGGGGGGGGGACATAAATTCAGGCAAGACAGAGCAAAACTATCCTCTTAGAAATGGAAGGACTCATGATCCCCACCCAGATGTGGGTTTGTAAGACTACAGAAGGAAGCATCCTCGGGATGGACCGCCTAGGGGAATTAGGAGCTTTGAGCAATCCAGCAAATAGGAAGATTATAATGTGAGGTCCCCTTAAAAGGAACAGGGCACCAATGGTCACCTATAGTGTGGCAATGCTGGATACGGCAGACTCCTATTGCCAGTCTAAATTCTTTGGCTAGTTTTGAAAATGGAGAGGAGAGACCTATGACATATTGCTCAGAAATCATTGTGTTTAGCTTATTCAACCAAATACTGGCACCAATATGTATGGGAGACAGGATAGATGGGTTACACATTATGTTGGGACATGCATTCCTATCCAGCCCAGGCTGACACAGTGAAAGTCTTCTGTCTGCTGTGATTCAATAGGTTATGAGCTTGGGCTAGCTCAAACCAATCACTGTTATGGTTGTGGGCCCGAAATTTCTAATTCGGCACTAATCACCATTCTGCTTCGGTTGTGTTGGTATCACAGACTAACAGCTGTATTACACTAACATTTACAAACAAATGTGGTTAACAATGGGACCAGGAAATCTGTTTTTGTGATGTTGATAGAGGGATAAATACTGGCCAGGACACCGGGGATAACTCCCTTGCTCATCTTCGAAATAATGCTATGGGATCCTTTACATTCACCTAAGAAGGCAGATGGGGCCCTTGGTTTAACATCCCATCAAAAGACAGTACCTCCAACAGTGTAGCACTCACTCAGTACCGCACTGGAGTGTCAACCTTGCTTTTTCTGCTCAAGCCCTAGAGCAGGGCTTGAACACAGAACATTGTGGTTCAGAGGCAGGGTACACTGCCTGAATTTCACCTGCCAGGCCACAGTATGCATTAGTTGCAGGATACAACTAACTGAAACTTGTATAAGGGTCCAATGCATTAGGAACCCTGAACCCACTTTCTCCCCAGGTGTCAACCAACAAGGCTGTGAAATGTGTGCAAGCACAGGAATGCAGGATCAGGCCAACAGGATGTGGCGGATTTTCCCACAGGATCATCAGGTGACAACACCGCCCACCACTATTACCACTGTTCCAAGTACATCTGCGACTACTGAGCTGGAGGCTGAACAAACTGTATTACTTTGTCCGTAATTAAGTTCTGGGTCTGAGAATGGACTTGTGCTAACTAAAGACGACAATGTATTGTATGATAATGTACACCATGAACTGGTACCCGCGGTCCTAAATATGTCAGGCATCGCCTTACCCCTGTGGTGCTCGGCTAAAACCCAGGCAATGTATACGGCACTAGTAAAGCGAGTATTAAAGCAGGCAGCCCAGTATAATGGCAGGGATGCAAAGGCTCCCCCACCAAGGAAAGGATGGGGAAATTGTAGCCTGGTGAACGACGGCACCACAATATTCAATACAGGGACCTCAATTGTAAACTCAGTTGATTTGACCTCGATGGACCATAAGGTCCGCAAATTAAGCACCCAACTCAAGAAAATACTAGAGAAGGGACAGGGAGTCCAAGACGGACAACTTGATATGGACCAAGACCTGACCTGGACGGTGCAGGCCTTGGCAACCATATTGGTAGGGCATAAGCGGATTGTCACTGAATAAATTAATGAAGGGCAAAACATCTCACAGACAGCAGCCCTAAATACCTTTGAATCATGGGTGCTTGAGCAGACGTGAGAAAATCAAAGGCAAATGCAAGAGGGGAAGGTACCCCTGTGGATTACAAATGACCAACTGACCAACCTGTCCAGAAAGACAGGGGGAAGAATGAGCAGTTGTCAGCTCAGAGATTTGGTACGTGTATATCCAATTGATGCGGAGTGTGTCATGAAAAATAGTATGTTGCTTGGCACGGTCCTGGCATTCTCTGTGCTAACAGAACTGACACCAGGTAGAACGTTATACAGGGTGGAGAATATAGGGATAATTAGGGGGACTTATTATGTAAGATATCACAACATACCACCATTCGAAATAGAAATAGATAGGAACGTGATAGGTACTGCCTTAGACAGATGTGTAGGATCCTCCTCAGTAATGTGCCCCCATCGATACGAAATGGAAGAGGCCAGGTGTGGGTTTAATGCAACAGTCAATTGTACAATGGAAACTACCTGGGCTACCATGGAACCAATTCATGTTGCATACTTAGGAAAATGGAGATATTATATTACTACACCACAGCAGGAATGCCTATGCCCACTGACCAGTAACACAGTGTGTTTGCACCTGCAGATGCCAGCCCAGGTGGGGAGGGTGGAGGTGGTGGACACAGACAAGTAAGAGATGGTTAGCATGCAGATCCGAGAGGATATGAAGGGTAACCTAACACAATATATTGACCAGTTCTCCTACCCAATTCCACCTCTGCCCGAACACCTTACTGTAATACGGGAGGCAGTTCAGAGGGTGCAAAGGGCCTACTTTACACTGCAACAAAAGAGCAAGGGCATAAATAATGATATAAACCAAATAGATGATACCACTTGGTGAGAGGACTTCTGGGACTGGGACCTCAACATACATATCCACTGTGGATTAGGATCATCTCCCAAGCCTTGATTATAGCCCAGTTAGTGCTGCTGCTGTACCTGACAATCCTCAGTCTGAGGAGACAGCGAAAGGCCCACTCATTTGCCAAGGTGCCAATATGTATGGAGGAGGAAGCAATTCTGAAAAAGGGGAGCCACGGCCCAAGACAGGAGAATGTAGCCCTTAGCCAAAGGGGGGCAACCACCAGGGTGGGGTTAGGTCTATAGGGCTTAGTGCAGTCCAAATGGTATGGCAAGCTCTCTGCGAATCCAAGTCAGTGCCTGCCCAGCACAAGGAAGGCGAGGAGCAAGGATGGTGATGTCATTGGCCATTTTGGGCTCAGTCAAAGACCACTGTTAGAGCGTACAAGGTGTTTTTCATTTGTTAGCAAGGGTAACCTAAGTGTTTGCTGGTGTAGCATGACAGCCGTAGTAGGTTTAGCCATGAAAATGTCTACCGTGGGAGCCTGTAAAGCTGAGGCTACTGGGATACTTGATATATATTAACCTAGGCAAAGACCACAGCAAAAACTAATCTAGACTAGCTCTCAGCGGGTGTGAATCCAATGATTAGAAGTAGACAGGTATCAGTCATTAGAATACTAAGTAAGACGAGGCAGGAGATCTACAGCGCTTAGCACTTATTGTGACAGCAATTGCAGGTAATGAGATGTCAGTCACTGGAATGCCGAGGTACACAGGAAGATGGGACAGTTGATCTGAAACACTTCACCCCCGAACGGGTCCACGCTGCCATTTTACATGGGTGGGCCAATTAAGGCCCGCCCAGCGTGACATGGGCCCGGAAGCACTGTGCAGGCGGAGGGGAGGTGGGTTGCCTAAGTTGAGAGTGCACTCTTTCGCGCATATGCATGAGAGGGCACAGAAATCTCCCTGATGCACAGAGGTGTCCAGGGAGATAAGTTTTAAGGGTAAACAGTTTAATAAAGTGGTGAAAAAATTTTCATGACATGTCTCCTCATGTGAAACTGTCACATGAGCTGGGACACGTGCATTAATTTTAATAAAAATTTTTGTGAAAATTTAAAATCATTCACGAAACCTCATCCCACCCGCGCATGAGGTTCCATGAAAAATGTAAAGGCCACCTGGGCTCTTCACCTGCCCGCCAACCTCAAGGACAGCACAGGTAATTGCTTAAGTGGCTTTTTAAATGGCTTTAATAGGTCTTTGACAGTTTGGCAGGCATGCAGCTGACTTGGCTGTGCGCCCGCCCAACTGAAAATCTAAATGACGTGTGGTGACGTTGGGACGCACGCCCGACATCACCCTGCGTCATCTTACTCCCCTGCTTGCCGAGCCAAAGATTCTGCCATAAGCAAAGTATAGGAATGGCAGGTTTTTTTCGAAAGAAAAGTATGTACAAAATTTGGAATACAGTAAAGGTCGATATAAAGTGAGTAAAAGTAATGCTGCACCATAACAGAATAACTTTTACCAAAGCAGCAAAATAAATCATTGGTTCATCCGTCTTGATTCATAATTGCAAGAACGGTTTAATTTGGTTAATGCTCGTTGCTGGCAGTGCTGTATTGAGGGAATGTCTGTTGAGAACAGAAATCTCTCAAACAATTAAAAAAAAAATCAAATTAAGAGGCTGAAGATCTGTATAATGAACTGAAATAATTTAGCAAAATTGTTGGTGATGGCGATTAATTGGACAATGTATCCTTTAGTCTTTAAAGGAGATGACTTCTGAAAAATTTGGATAAAAATTTCTCTTCCTTGGCACAAGGTCTTTCTATTTTGGCAAAAATATTTTGAGATGCACAGTTCTAAGTTAGGGCTTTACTCACCTGATTAGGCAAACTAGCCAGGAGGTATAGCACAAAGTCTCCAACCCATTGTATGAGCTGTTGCAGTGACTGTAACACCCATGCATCCAGGACAAACTCTTCAGTTTTCAGATTTATCATAACTTTATCAATATCTGAAAGAAAGCATCAGTTAGACCCTTTAAACAGCTGGTCACTCACAGCATTTATTGCCCATTTATAATAGCTCTTAAGGAGGTGGTGGGGTCTTGCAGGTGCTGCTGTTCCTTAATACCTGCTGCACTTACTCATCAAGGCAGTAGAGGTTGCAGGTTTGGAAGATGCTGTCAGAGTAGCCTCGGTGAGATGCTACAGTGAATCCAGTAGATGGTACAAACTGCTGTCACTGTGTGCCAGTCGTAGAGGAGTGAATGCTGGAACATAGGAGCAGGAGTAGACCATTCAGCCTGTTGAGCCTGCTCCACCATTCAATTACATCATGGTTGATCATCTACCCCAATGCTACTTTCCTGCGCTACCCCGATATCCTTTAATATTATTAGTATTCATAAATCTAATGACTTCTGTCTTGAACATGCTCCATAAGGTGGTAGCTGGCAATCAAGTAAGTTGCTTTGTTCCTCAACTTTCTAAATTCCAGGGAATACAACCCTTGTTTGTGTAATCTCCCCTCCTAATTTAATCTTTGGAGCCTAGAAATTATCTGATTAAGCTATATTCCACTCTCTCCAAGGCCAATATATCATTCTTAAGGTGTGAGGTCGAGAACTGCTCACAGTACTCCAGATGTGATATAACCTGGGATTTTTATAATTGAAGCATGACTTCTAAGCCCTTGTAATCTGTCCTCTAGATAAAAAGATCAGCTTTCCATTTGACTTTTTGATTATTTTCTGTAGTTCTTCATGATATTTTAATGATCTACAGACTTGGACCACTACACTCTCTTTGGTCTGCCACTGTTTCTAGCTTTTCTCCATTTAGAAAGTGTTATGTTCTATCCTTTTCAGGTCCAAAGTGAATGGCTTCACATTTGCGTACATCAAAATTCATTTGCCACTTTTACCCAACCAATTTATCGATATGCTTCCATCTTTATTGCTTACAATGCTACCAATCTTTGTCTCATCAACAAATTAGATATGTGGCTTCCTATTCCATCATCTAAGTTGTTAATAAATACAATGAATAGTTGAGACTTCTGCCAATTAGCTGCCCATTTATCCCTACACTCAGTTCCTTGCCGCTCAGCCAATTTCCTATTCAGGTCAAAACTTTGCCTCTAATTCCATCAGTTTCAGCACTAGTTAACAGCCTCTTGTGACAGACTTGATCAAATACCTTCTGGTAATCCATATAAATAATAACTATTGATATTCTCATGTCCACTACTTCCATCATCCCTTCAAAAAATTCAATCAAGTCCATCAGGTATGACCTATCCTTCATGTTGCATTTTGATCGACTGAAAATGTTCAAGGTGTTCGGTTACTCTATCCTTAATTATATATTCAAGCAAGTTCTCCACAATAGATGTTGGACTAATTTTGTCTATAATTTCCCAGTTTCCCTCTCTGCCTTTTCTTAAACAACAGAGTGACATGTACAATTTTCCAATCTAAAGGAACAATTCCCAAACCAGGACAAGTTGGGAAGATTATAGCAAGGACACATGCAATGTTCTCGCCTACTTTCTTTCAAACTTTGGGATGGAAGTAAGTTGGTCCTGGAAATTTGTCACTGTATATCATTCCTATCTTCATTACTGTTATTTTGCTTATGTAAATATAGTTATTTCCCAGTCCTGATTCAATATTAGTTTCCTTGGGATGTCTGATATGGTGAGCTCATCAGTTCCTTACTTACACTGACAATGTTCCACTACCCCATTTAGACATAATTTTCCAAGGAGTATATGCCCTCCTTATTCTTTCTACCAAATGTATTACCTTGTATCTAACTATATTGAAGCCAATTCAACATTCTTGTTTAAAGTCCATTATACATTCTGTCCCAGTTCTCCTCTATATTAACTAGACCCCAATTTGCTGTCTTCTGCAAATTTTGAAACTATTTCCAATTCTCAAATCCAAATTGTTTATGCAAGTGATGACCAACAGTGATCACAACACCAATCGTTGATTATTAATTCCCATCATTTGACAATTCAAGTAACTACCTTTAAACCGTATTCTGTTTTGTTTTGTTGCCAGTTTTCTATCCATTCTGCTACTTGTCATGTGGCTCCACACCCTCTGACCTGAGGTTTAAGAGGAATGCCTAAATAAATATCACATCGGTGCTCTTGTTAAAAAGCATACCTTCCAGTCACAAAAACAGAGGCCAGTATAGATACTTCCCTACTGTTTTTCATAATTGGCTAGAGAAGTACAACACAAGATCAATTGGCTTTTGGCAACAAAATAAAACCCCTGATATGAGTTAATAGAGTTCAATATTTAACAAGATGGAGCACTGATTAATAGTTAAACACTATTCATGCATACTGATTTTGTTGGGACTCACCTTTATTTTATCAATTTTTTTTTATTCATTCACGGGATGTGGGCTTCGCTGGCTAGGCCAGCGTTTATTGCCCATCCCTACTTGCCCTTGAGAAGGTGGTGGTGAGTTGCCTTCTTGAACTGCTGCAGTCCGCAGGGTGTAGGTACACCCACAGTGCTGTTAGGAAGGGAGTTTCAGGATTTTGACTCCGCGACAGTGAAGGAACGGCAATATATTTCCAAGTCAGGATGGTGAGTTACTTGGAGGGGAATCTCTAGGTGGTGGTATTCCCATCGATCTTGTCCTTCTAGATGGCAGTGGTCATGGGTTTGGAAGGTGCTGTCTAAGGAGCCTTGGTGAATTCCTGCAGTGCATCTTGTAGATGGTACACACTGCTGCTACTCTGCATCAGTAGTGGAGGGAGTGAATGTTTGTGAATGTAGTGCCAATTAAGCGGGCTGCTTTGTACTGGACGGTGTCAAGCTTCTTGAGTGTTGTGGGAGCTGCACTCATCCAGGCAAGTGGGGGGTATTCCATTACACTCCTGACTTGTGCCTTATAGATGGTGGACAGGTTTTGGGGAGCCAGGAGGTGAGTGGCTCGTCGCAGAATTGCTAGCCTCTTGTAGCCACAGTATTTATATGGCTAGTCCAGTTCAGTTTCTGGTCAATGGTAACCCCCAGGATGTTGATAATGGGGGATTCAGTAATGGTAATGCTATTGCACATCAAGAAGTGTTGGTTGGGTTCTCTCTTGTTGGAGATAGTCATTGCCTAACACTTGTGTGGCGCAAATGTTACTTGCCACTTGTCAGCCCAAGCCTGGATATTGTCCTAGTCTTGCTGCATTTGGACATGGACTGCTTCGGTATCTGACAAGTCATGAATGGTGCTGAACATTGTGTAATCATCAGCGAACATCCCCACTTCTGACCTTATGATGGAAGGAAGGTCATTGATGAAGCAGCTGAAGATGGTTGGGCCTAGGATACTACTCTGAAAACTCCTGCAGCGACGTCTTGGATTGAGATGACTGACCTCCAACGACCACAACCATCTTCCTTTGTGCTAGGTATGATTTCAACCAACAGAGTTTTCCCTGATTGCCATTGACTCCAGTTTTGCTAGGGCTCTCGATGCCACACTTGGTCAAATGCTGCCTTGATGTCAAGGGCAGTTACTCTCAACTCACCTCAGAAGTCCAGCTCTATTGTCCATGTTTGAACCAAGGCTGTAATGAGGTCAGGAGCTGAGTGGCCCTGGCGGAACCCAAACTGGATATTAGTGAGCAGGTTATTGCTAAGTAAGTGCCGCTTAATAGCATTGTTGATGACCCCTTCCATTATTTTACCAATGATTGAGTGTAGGCTGATGGTAATTGGCCGGGTTGGATTTGTCCTGCTTTGTGTGTATAGGACATACCTGGGTAATTCTCCACATAGCTGGGTAAATGCAAGTGTTGTAGCTGTACTAGAACAGCTTGGCTAGGAAAGCAGCAAGTTCTGGAGCACAAGTCTTCAGTATTATTGTTGGAATATTGTCAGGGCCTATAGCCTTTGCAGTATACAGTGCCTTCTGCCGTTTCTTGATATCATGTGGAGCGAATCGAATTGGCTGAAGACTGGCATCTGTGATGCCGGGGACCTCTGGAGGAGGCAGAGATGGATCATCCACTCAGCAATTCTGACTGAAGATTGTTGCGAATGTTTCAGCCTTATCTTTGCACTGCTGTGCTGGGCTCCTCCATGATTGAGGATGGGGATATTTGTGGAGCTTCCTCCTCCAGTGAGTTAATTGTCCACTACCATTCATGACTGGATGTGGCAAGACTGCAGAGCTTAGATCTGATCCATTGGTTGTGGGATTGCTTTGTTCTGTCTATCACTTGCTGCTTATGCTGTTATAACTTCACCAGGTTGACACCTCATTTTTAGATATTCCTGATGCTGCTCCTGGCATGGCCTCCTGCACTCTTCATTGAACCAGGGTTGATTCCCTGGCTTGATGGTAATGATAGGGTGGGGGATATGCTTGGCCATGTTGTTACAGAACACACATGATGGAGGGTATCCTCAATGTGAAGGCAGGACTTTGTCTCCACAATGACTGTGCAGTGGTCACTCCCACTGTCCTGGGCAGATGCATCTGCAGCAGACAGGTTGGTGAGGGTGAGGTCAAGTATGTTTTTCCTTCTTGTTGGTTCCCTCACCACCTGCTGCAGACACACTCTAGCAGCTATGTCCTTTAGGGCTTGGCCAGCTCAGTCAGTAGTGGTGCTACTGCGCCAGTCTTGGTGATGGACATCGAAGTCCCCAACCCAGAGTACATTTTGCACCCTTGCCACCCTCAGTGCTTCCTCCAAGTGATGTTCAACATGGAGGAACACTGATTCATCAGCTGAGGGAGGGCAGTACATGATAATCAGCAAGAGCTTTCCTTGCCCATGTTTGACCTGATGCCATGAGACTGCATGGGGTCCTTAGTCCATGTTGAGGATTCCCAGGGCAACTCCCTCCCGACTGTATACCACTGCGCCACCACCTCTGCTGGGCCTGTCCTGCTGGCAGGACAGGACATACCCAGGGATGGAGATGGAGGATAAAAACAAAAAAACTGCGGATGCTGGAAATCCAAAACAAAAACAGAATTACCTGGAAAAACTCAGCAGGTCTGGCAGCATCAGCGGAGAAGAAAAGAGTTGACGTTTCGAGTCCTCATGAGGACTCGAAACGTCAACTCTTTTCTTCTCCGCCGATGCTGCCAGACCTGCTGAGTTTTTCCAGGTAATTCTGTTTTTGTTATGGAGATGGAGGAGTCTGGGACATTATCTGTAAGGTATGATTCCATGAGGGTGACTATATCAGGCTTTTGCTTGACTAGTTTGTGAGACAGCTCTCCCAATTTTGGCACTAGCTCCCAGATGTTAGTAAGGAGGACTTTTGTAGGGTCAACAGGGCTGCGATTACCGTTGTTGTTTTTGATGCCTAGGTCAATGCCGGGAGGTTTGTCCAGTTTCATTCCTTTTTTGTAACATTGTAGCGGTTTGTTACAACTGAGTGGCTTGCTTGTCCATTTCAGGGGGCATTTAAGAGTCAACCACATTGTCGTGGGTCTGAAGTCTCATGTGGACCAGACCAGGTAAGGATGACAGATTTCCTTCCCTAAAGGACATTAGTGAACCAGATGGGTTTTTACAACAATCGAAAATGGTTTCATGGTCATCATCAGACTTTTAATTTCAGATTTTTATTGAATTCAAATTCTACCATCTGCCGTGGAGGGATTCAAACCCGGGTCCCCAGCGCATTACCCTGGGTCTCTGGATTACTAGTCCAGCGACAATACCACTTCCTCCGTAAATAGCCCAACTTTTAAGGGATTCTCCAAAAATTTTGGAAAAGTAAACCAGGGCCCGGATCTTCCAGTCTCTGGATCATCAGAGACTGGATGTACCTGAGAAGATGTGCTACAGGACCCCCTGGGAGCCCCAATGCACCGACTCTGAAAATTTCCCAGAAAGTCTGAATTTCCAATGGGCAACTCCACTGCTCCTTCTGAAAACGCCTTCAACCTAGAGTTAGAGTTGGAAACTTTGGACGGTTCTGACTTACCCGAATAGTTATCCAGAAACATCAGACATAAAAATCCAGCCAGGTAACTATACAACTGATACCTCCAAGTCTCCCCTTCAACTATCCCACCTCCCCCGCCACCTGACCTGACTAGCCCCCACCTGACAACCCCTCCCAACACGACTACCCCCTGACCCACCCACCACCCTATCCAGCTGCCACCTACCCACCTGCCACCCCACTACTGTACCCAGTTGCCACCCTACCACTGCACCCACCTGCCATCCTATCCATCTACCACCTTACCCCCTTACTCACTTTCCTCACTCACTTACCTTCTCTCCTTAGCTTTTCAAATAAGCTTTGGGACAAACTTGACTTACCAGAATAAGGCTGCTAGTGCCACAAAAAGGGGGCATGGCTTCTGCCCAAATTCTTTTCGCTGATGTCTCCAAGGTTTCCTGTGCTAACTGAGTTCTGCAGGATCCTCCATCAGAATATTGCCCAGCAAAATCAGAGGAAAGCAAATGGGTATTTTTTGTCTGATCAGGGTCAGAAATAGGAGCTCTGATCCTGATTGGGGGATTTGGGCCAGGAGTAAAAATTTAGTTTGTTTTAAACTACCAACTCTGTCAAATCAAGATATGGAACACATCATATCTTGCCAGCATTTTCCTGCACAAGCCAAATACAGGTAAAAACCAGCAACCTCAGGATTGAGACCATGCTGGATTTCAGATCTTACTGGTTTATAGAAAAAATACTGGAACCTTAATTCAACGAATAGGGGACACATGAAATCAAGAGAATAAGTTCCTTAAGTGTTTTCTATCCATCTGAGCTCCTAGCCTTTCCAGAACAGTTTCCTATCAAGCAACTTCACATGTCTTTTCTATTATTGCTCACAAAGTTGGATCTGACATATTGGGGGTATAAGCTGGCTATTTGTGACATGATTACTTTAACTTCATTGTTCTGCACAGTGTATCACTACCTGTATCAAAACTTGATTTTTTTTAACCTGCACAGACCATAAGACTTAGGAGCAGAAGTGGGCCACTCAGCCCACTGAGTCTGCTCTGCCACTCAATGAGATCATGGGTGATCTGATAATCCTCAACTCCACTTTCCTGCCTTTTCCCCATAACCCTTGATTCCCTTACTGATTAAAAGTCTGTCTATCTTAGCCTTGAAGATACTTAACGACCGAGGCTCTACCGCCCGCTGTGGTAAAGAATTCCACAGATTCACTATCCACAAAGGAGGAATTCCTCTCTGTCTTAAATGGGTGACCCCTTACTCTGAGACTATGCCTTCTGGTCCTAGACTCTCCCACAAGGAAAAACAACCTCTCAGCATCTACCCTATCAAGCCCCCTAAAAATCTTACATGTTTCAATAAGGTCACCTCTCATTCTTCTAAACTCCAATGAGTACAGGCCCAACCTACTCAATCTCTCCTCATAAGAAAATCTCTCCATACCCGGGACCAACCTAGCGAACCTTCTCTGGACTGCCTCCAATGCCAGCATATCTTTCCTTAGATAAAGGGACCAAATCTGTTCACAGTATTCGAGGTATGGTCTAACTAGTACCTTTTATAGTTTTAGCAAGACTTCCCTATTTTTATACTCCATCCCCTTTGAAATAAAGGCCAACATTCCAGTTGCCTTCTCTACTATCTGCTGAACTTGTACATTAGCTTTTTGTGATTCATAAACAAGGACCCCCAAATCCCTCTGTGCTGCAGTCTTTCTCCATTTAAATAATATTCAGCTCCTCTATTCTTCCTGCCAAAGTACATAACCTCACATTTTCCCACGTTATACTCTATCTGCCAAGTTTTTGCCAACTCACTTAACCTGTCAATATCCCTCTGTAGACTATGTGTCACCCTCACCACTTGCTTTCCCACCTATTTTTGTGTCATCCGTAAACTTGGTGATAGCACCTTCATTCACTTCCCCCATCCAAGTCATTAATATATATTGTAAATAATTGTGGCCCAGCACTGATCCTTGTGGCCCTCCAGTTACAGGTTGCCATCCTGAACGTGTTCCCCTTATCCCAATTCTGTCTTTTATTAGTTAGCCAATCCTTTATCCATGATAATATACCATTCCCAACACAATGGGCTCTTATCTTATTAAGTAGCCTTATGTGTGGCCATTTATCAAACACTTTTTGGAAATCCAAATATATTACATCTATTGGTTCCCCTTTATCTATCCTGCTTGTTACCTCCTCAAAGAATTCTAATAAATTTGTCAGGCATGATTTACCCTTCATGAAACCATGCTGACTCTGCTTGATGATATTATGTATTTTTAAATGCCTTGCTATTACATCCTTTACAATAGAAAAGTTAAAGCTAACTGGCCTATAGTTACCTGCTTTTTGTCTCCCTCCTTTTTTGAATAAGGGTGTTACATTGGCAGTTTTCCAGTCCTCTGGGCCTTTTCCAGAGCCTAAGGATTCTTGGAAGATTACTACCAGTGCATCCACTATCTCTGTAGCTACTTCCTTTAATATCCTAGGACATTAAGAGTTATTCATTTTTTTAGCCATTGGGGTGGGTTTGGGTGCTCTTCTGCAAGTTGAGCGATTGGTTTTGGGTCAGGCGGATCAGGCTGAGCTCAGTCAGATAGGGTCAAGAGTTGCTAAGCCACTCAGAGAACAGGATACGTCAAGCTCACAAAACAGATAGCTATTTTGCATGCCACTGCGCCGAAGCAGAAAATCCATGAACAAACCAGTAAGTTCTTTCTTCATTTAATGGACTCAAAATTCTTGCTCGCTTTAAAAAATATCTGGTTTTTGGAAATGGCTCATTTTTGGATAGCTGGATTTGAGGTACTCTACTGTAGTAACTCTTATCTTGCTGCGATGACAACATGCTGACAGAGAAAACAGTTCGGAACAATTGCAAAAAAAAACCCTCACCTTTCCCAACAGCAATTTTCTACAAATTTAATTTCCCATATAAGCATAATTTTGTCTAATTAACATCTATTGAAGTGATAATTTTGAATAGACACTCAGATCTATAGACTGTGTTGCAAAACTCTGGTACGCAATTCATATGTTTTAGAATATAACTTTTAGGTTGCAGGTTAAAGTATTAAAAAAAAGATAAATGTCCTTTAGGGAAGGAAATCTGCTGTCCTTACCTGGTCTGGCCTACGTGTTACTCCAGACCCAGAGCAATGTGGTTGACTCTTAACTGCCCTCTAAACAAGGGCAATTAGTGATGGACAATAAATGCTGGCCTAGCCAGCAAAGCCCACATCTCATCTCATGAATGAATAAAAAAAAAAATCTGCTTGAGAAATTAGTAATAACTCTTACATAAATGCAAGTTAAATATGTCTGGGTCTATGAAACTTAAAAGGTAACCTACGGGCAGAATTTCACCCATGTTGGGCGGGTTCAGCGGTCCATCCAGCGTGAAATGCGAGCGGCAGCGTACAGTGCTGTGTGGAAGAGGGTAGTGCGAGCCGGGCAAGCGTGACCTTCGCACATGTGCGCTTTTCATTCTCCCTAGGGCACAGAGCTGCCTCAGGAAGATGATGAAGTGTTATAAATAAAGAAAATGAAAATGTAATAAAACATGTCCCCTTATGTGACTCTGTCACATGAGCAGGGACGTTATAAATTAAGTTTTAAAATTTTTATTTAATTTTTATTTGCTTTAGGAAACCTCATTCTGCCTGTGGGTGTGTCATTTGAAAAAGAGCGCAGAGAGCGAGGGGAGGTCTGTTGAAAAAGAGCACGGAGGTTGAAGGGAGGTCAGTTGAAAAAGAGCACGGAGCTTGAAGGGAGGTAATTTGAAAAAGAGCGCGGAGAGGAAGGGGAGGTCAGTTGAAAAAGAGCGCGGAAAGCGAGGGCAGTCAATTGCTCCGAATGCAGAATGTGGGAAAGTCAGGGACCGCATAATTGTCCCTGATGACTACACCTACAAAAGGTGCATCCAATTGCAGCTCCTGAGAAACCGAGTTAGGGAACTGGAGCTGGAGCTGGATGAACTTCGGATCATTCGGGAGGCAGAGGCAGTAATAGACAGGAGTTTCAGGGAGACAGTCACTCCTAAAGGTCAGGAGGCAGGCAGCTGGGTGAATGTCAGGAGAGGGAAGGGGAATAAACAGAAAGAGCAGAGCACCCCTGTGGCCGTTCACATTAACAATAAGTATACTGTTGGTGGGGACGACCTACCAGGAACAAGTTGTAGTGGTCGCGTCTCTGGCACCGAGGCTGGACCCTCAGCTCAGAAAGGAGGGAGGAAAAAGAGGAGAGGAGTAGTGATAGGGAATTCGATAGTTAGGGAGACAGATAGGAGGTTCTGTGGGAGAGATCAAGAATCCCGGAGGGTCTGTTGCCTCCCTGGTGCCAGGGTCCGCGATATCTCAGATCGAGTTCTCAATATTCTCAGGAGGGAGGGTGAGCAGCTAGATGTCGTGGTCCATGTAGGGACCAATGATGTGGATAGGAAGGAGGAGGAGGTCCTGCAAAGAGAGTTTAGGGAGTTAGGTGCAAAGTTGAAGGACAAGACCACCAGGGTTGCGATCTCAGGAGTGCTACCCGTGCCACATGCTAGTGAGGCTAGAAACAGGAGGATAATGCAGCTAAATACGTGGCTAAGGAGATGGTGCAGGAGGGAGGGCTTCATGCTTCTGGACAATTGGGCTTTGTTCCAGGGAAGGTGGGATCTGTACTGACAGCGCAGTTTGCACCTGAACTGGAGGGGGCCTACCATCCTTGCGGGTAGGTTTGCTAGTGATGCTCCGGGGCATTTAAACTAGATTTGCAGGGGGAGGGGAACCAGAGTGTTAGATAGTGAGATGGAGGAGGATAAAGGTCAAGTGAGGAATGCATGTATAGACAGAAATCAAAGGTTTGTATGTGATAGAAATGTTCTCAGGTGCATCTATTTCAATGCAAGGAGTATTGTCGGAAAGGCAGATAAGCTTAGGGCATGGATTGGCATGTGGGATTACGCCATTATTGCTATTAGTGAGACTTGGTTGCAGGAGGGGCAAGACTGGCAACTCAATATTCCAGGGTTCCGTTGTTTTAGGCGTGATAGAAGGGGAGGGATGAAAGGGGGAGAAGTGGCATTACTAGTCAGGGAAAATATCACAGCTATGCATAAGCAGGACAGCCTGGAGGGCTTGTCTACAGAGACTATATGGGTGGAGCTGAGGAATGGGAAAGGTGTGACCACACTAATAGGGTTGTATTATAGACCGCCCAATAGTCAGAGAGAATTGGAGGAGCAAATCTGTAGAGAGATAGCAGACCGATGTAAGAAACAGAAAGTTGTGATAGTAGGAGATTTTAACTTTCCACATATTGACTAGGACTCCCATACTGTAAAAGGGCTGGATGGCTTGGAGTTTGTCAAATGTGTTCAGGAAAGTTTTCCAAATCAATATATAGAGGTACCAAATGAGAGAGGATGCAATACTTGAACCAGACAGGTGACAGAAGTATGTGTAGGTGAACATTTTGGGTCCAGTGACCACAATGTCATTAGTTTTAAGTTAATTATGGATAAGGAGAGGTCTGGTCCTCGAGATGAGATTCTAAATTGGAGAAAGGCCAATTTTGAGGAAATGAGAAAGGATCTAGGAAGAGTGGATTGGGATAAGTTGTTTTCTGGCAAGGATGTGTTCAGTAAGTGGAAGGTATTCAAGGGCGAAATTTTGAGAGTGCAGAGTTTGCATGTTCCTGTAAGGATTAAAGGCAAAGGGAACCTTGGTTTTCAAGGGATATTGGCGATCTGGTTAAGAAGAGAGAGGTGTATAGCAGGTATAGGCAACAAGGAGCAAATGAGGTACTTGTAGAATATAGAAAATATAAGAAAATACTAAAGAAGGAAATCAGGAAGGCAAAAAGACATGAGGTTGCTTTGGTAGATAATATAAAGGTAAACCCGAAGGGTTTCTGCAAGTATATTAAGAGTAAAAGGATAGTAAGGGACACAATTGGTCCCCTTGAAGATCAGAGTGGTCGTCTATGTGTGGAGCCTCACGAGATGGGGGGAAGATCTTAAACAGTTTTTTTGCATCAGTATTTACTCAGGAAACTGGCATAGTGTATAAGGAAGGAAGGGAAAAAAGCAGTAGTGTCATGGAACATATAGAGGTTGAAGAGGTGGAGGTGCTTGCTGCCTTAGAGCGAATAAAGGTAGATAAATCCCCCAGGCCTGACATGATATTCCCTCGGACCTTGAGGGAGACTAGTGTAGAAATTGTAGGGGCCCTGGCAGAAATATTTAAAATGTCCTTAGCCAAGGGTGAGGTGCCAGAGGATTGGACGGTAGCTCATTGTTGTTTAAAAAAGGCTCCAAAAGTAAACCAGGTAATTACAGGCCAGTGAGCCTGATGTCAGTAGTAGGTAAATTATTGGAAGGTGTTCTGAGAGATCGGATATCCAATTATTTGGACAGCCAAGGCTGATTAAGGATAGTCAGCATGGCTTTGTGCGTGGTAGGTCGTGTTTAACGAAGCTTGTAGAGTTTTTCGAGGAGGTTACCAAGAAAGTAGGTGAAGGAAAGGCTGTGGATGTTGTCTACATGGACTTTAGTAAGGCCTTTGACAAGGTCCCACATGGGAGGTTAGTTCAGAGGGTTCAGACACTTGGTATCCATGGAGAGGTTGTAAACTGGATTCGAAATTGGCTGTGTGGGAGAAGACAGAGAGTGGTAGTGGATGATTGCTTCACAGACTGGAGGTCTGTGACTAGTGGTGTGCCTCAGGGATCTGTGCTGGGACCATTGTTGTTTGTTGTCTATATCAATGATTTGGATGATAATGTGGTAAATTGGATCAACAAGTTTGCTGATGACACTAAGATTGGAGGCATTGTGGACAGCGAGGAAGGCTTTCAAAGCTTCCAGAGGGATCTGGACCAACTGGAAAAATGGGCCAGAAAATGGCAGATGGAATTTAATACAGAAAAGTGAGGTGTTGCATCTTGGAAGGACAAACCAAAGGTAGGACATACACAGTAAATGGTAGGGCACTGAGGAGTGCAGAGGAACAAAGGGATCTGGGAGTTCAGATACATAATTCCCTGAAAGTGGCGTCACAGGTGTACAGGGTTGTAAAGAAAGCTTTTGTTTGGCATACTGGCCTTCATAAATCAAAGTATTGAGTATAGGAGTTGGGATGTTATGGTGAGGTTGTATAAGACATTGGTGAGGCCAACTTTGGAGTATTGTGTGCAGTTCTGGTCGTCTAATTACAGGAAGGATATCAGTAAGATTGAGAGAGTGCAGAGAAGATTTACTAGGATGTTGCCGGGTCTTAAGGAGTTGAGTTACAGGGAAAGATTAAACAGGTTAGGACTTTATTCCTTGGAGCGTAGAAGAATGAGGGGAGATTTGACAGAAGTTTACAAGGTTATGAGGGGTATAGACAGAGTAAATGCGAGTAGGCTGTTTCCACTTAGATTAGGACACAAGAGGACATGGCTTTAGGGTGAAAGGGGAAAGGTTTAGCAGGAACATTAGGGGGAACTTCTTCACTCAGAGAGTGGTGAGAAGGTGGAACGAGCTACCATCTGATGTGATAAATGCGGGCTCACTCTTAAGTTTTAAGAATAAATTGGATAGATACATGGATGGGAGAGGTCTGTTGGGTTATGGACTAGGTGCAGGTGAATGGGACTAGCGGAATAATATTTTGGCACAGACTAGAAGGGCTGAATGGCCTGTTTTCTGTGCTGTCGTATTCTATGGTTCTATGGGTGAGCGTTCCTAAAATGCGAAAATGCCACTTGGCCTTTTCGCCTGCCCGTAAGGTCGGACGGGCAGCGAAAAATTCACTGAGTGATCATACAATGGCTTTAACAGGCATTTTAATTGTTGGCGTGCGCCTGCCAACCAAAATGTCACGTGTGTGATGACGTTGGGACGTTCACCCGTTCACCCGACATCATCGTGCGTTATTTTATGCTCGGTCGGGTCGGGGGCGCGCACACACCCGCCCGCCCAGCTAAAAATTTTACCCTAAGTTTATCTTACAAGGTCATTTGTAGAGTTGTGAAAATAATTAGAAATTGGGTTCTTCTATCTTAGTTTAATAGAGCCAGAAGGTCTGCCCTTACTTCAATAAAAGATTCAAATTATGTATGTAGTTTCCAGATGAAAGGAAGCTGAAAGCAGCTTTGTAAACATGGGGTTTCACTGTGGACCCAGGGAGTCTGGAGAAAGGGTTGCAAAACTCTATTAGCAACCTAAATTATTCATATGGGTTACTGAATCAAAGAGTAACACTGAAGGTAAATAACGTTTACATTTCTCTTTCAGAACATCCGAAAGCATGCCACATTGTCATAGAGATGGGCTGTGGAGAAGGAAGATTCTTTTGTTTATGTGTGTTTGCTACAGAAGGGAGCAGTTCAGTTTGGGAGCAGACAGAGGTAGCTGTAACATTGCTTTGGTGTAGACTACGTCTCACCAGGCTGAGGGAGGTAGCAGGAGATGAGTTATTTAGGCATGCACTTCAAGCAGAGACAATACCAACTTCATTGTTCACTGCGTTGAATGCGGGTGAGGCTCTCAGTTTGTATTTAGTTATGGAATCTGATTTGAGCTTGTATTTTTTTTTATTGGAGTCAGAGCCTAACTGATCCACCCGACCCAACCTCAACTGCCCGACCCACAAGGGAGCATCCAAACCCACCCCAATGGCTGAAAAGAGAAACTGAAAAGGGAAACAGACAAAGGAAACTCCGGCCCAATTTCTAAGGGAATGAAAACGGAAACTGAAATTGGAAACCCAAAACTTCCAGAGAAACAAACTGGTTGAAAGCACATAAAAGGACACAGATGAATCCAAACTCAGTAGAAGCTGATAAGTCCAGTGGTGCAGTACAGGCAAGTAGAAGACCAGGGCCAGATGGCTAGATTGGGGGAATTTTGAGAGCGTGCAAAAAGTGGATCCAAAGGCAATAACCACCACCTAGAAAAGCAGGTGAAAAGACAACCCACAAGCCATTACCACCACCTAGAAGAGCTTTCCAATCTAGTCTGTGGTTCCAGAGCGGAGTGGCTGCGCTCTGAGAGAAATTGAAGCGTGACATCACAGGAAAACAGATAAGTGATAGGTTAGTGAATATTCTGTTTGTTTATCTTCAAAACTAATGTAATTTATTAGTAATTATAAGGTTTTATTAGTTGTAGCAAGCTTTATTAGCAGTAGTAAAGGTTATTGGGAGTAGCAGTGTAAATTAATTAACATAATTTTCTATTAATTCATGGGACGTGGGCGTCGCAGGCTAGACCAGCATTTATTGCCCATCCCTAATTGCCCTCGAGATGATGGTAGTGGTGCACTGCCTTCTTGAACTGCTGCAGTCCTTGTGGTGTAGGTGCATCCACAGTGTTGTTAGGAAGGGAGTTCCTGAATTTTGACCCAGAGACAGTGAAGGAACAGCAATACACTTCCAATTCAGGATGGTGAGTGGCTTGGAGGGGAACTCCTAGGTGATGGTGTTCCCATGTGTCTGCTGCCCCTGTCCTAGATGGTCGTGGGGTTGGAAGGTGCTGTCTAAGGAGCTTTGGTCAGATGGCAAGGTAGGTAAGATGTTGCAGCTGTAGAAACTGGGAGTTCCTGCATGCTAGGGTGATCCAGGCCAAACACGTCTGCAGCTTGAGGAGCTGCAGCTGACTGAGTCATTGAGCTGGAAGCCGAGCTGCAGAACTGCAATGCATCAGGGAAGGGGAAAGTTACCTGGACACTTTGCACCAAAAGGCAGTCACACCCCTTAGGATAGGGTTTTCTAATTTGGTCAGTGGTCAGGGGCAGGAGGATGTGACAAGTGAGGCAGGTACAGGGACCCAGAAAGTAGAAGTGGAGGAGCCTCAGCCTTTGCAATTCTCAAAAGGTTCGAGGTCCTTGCAGCCTGTATGGATGAAAGCAGTGGCTGCAGGGTGGATGAGCAAACTGTCCACGGGACAGGAAGCCATTAAAGCAGTTGGAGTTAAATGGAATGTAGTGGTAGTTGGGGACAGTATAGTCAGGAAGATAGGCAGTTCTCTGCAGCCGAGTGCATGAGCCCAGAGGACTGTGTTGCCTGCCCGGTGCCAGGGTTCAGGACATCTGTTCTGGGCTGGAGAGGAATTTGCAGTGGGAGGGAGAGAATCCAGTGGTATTGGTTCATGTAGATACCAATGACATAGAAGAACCTCTTTCCTTGTTCTACCTGAGGGAGTATGAGCTGTTGGGCTAAATTAAGAAGCAGAACGTCAAAAGGTAATAATCTTTGCATTACTACCTGAGCCACAAGCAACTTGGCATAGGGTAAATCAGATTTGAGTTATAAATGAATGGCTCAAAGATTAGTGTGGGAGAAATGGGTTTCGATTCATGGGGCACTGGTACTGGGGAAAGTGGGAACTGTATGTTGGGACAGTCTTCACCTGAACTGTGCTGGGCCCAGGGTTCTGACGAGCCATATAACTACCGTGGTAGAGAGGGCTTTAAATTAAATAGTAGGGACAAGGGATCAAGTTTGGAAAGATGCGATAAATTAAATAGAGAAGACTGGTCAAGAGAGTAATTTGGGAATAAGGGAAATGATAATCAGAGGGTGGCAGGAAGGGACAGAGTGTATAAACCTAAGAATGCACCAGCAGATAAGGCTGGAGGTTACAAAAATTGTAAAAAGACAGAACTAAAGGCTCTGTATATGAATGCACACAGCATTCGTAACAAAACAGATAAATTGACAGCACAAAAAAAATGTATGATCTGATAGCCGTTACAGAGACATGGCTGTAAGATGATAAAGACTGAGACGTAAATATTCAAGAGTACATGACATTTAGGAAGGACAGGAAGCTAGGAAAAGGTGGAGGTGTAGACCTGTTAATTAAGTATGACATTGGTACAATGGAGAGAGATGACCTTAGTTCTGGAGATCAAGGTGCAGAATCAGTTTGGGTAGAGGTGAGAAACGTAAAGGTAAGAAGTCACTTGTGGGGGTGGTTTATAGGCCGTCTAACAGTAACCAACCTGTGGGACATGGTATATAGGAAGAAATAATGGGAGCTTGTGAAAAAGGTACAGCAATAATCAATCATAAGTGATTGTAATCTACATATAGATTGGACAAATCAGATAGGCAAAGAAAAACAGGCTATATTAGATCTGGGTAACGTGCAATGAAACAGGGTTAACTAATGGCCTCTTAGTGAAGGTGTCCCTATGTAGTTTTGCTAAAGCTTTACAAGGCACAAGTTAGACCACACCTAGATCACTGTGAACAGTTTTGGTCCCCTTCTCTAAGGGAAGATATACTGGAATTGGAAGGTTCACTAGATTGATTCCAGGTGTGGAGGGGTTTTCTTATGAGGAGAGGTTGAGTAGTTTGGGCCTCTACTCTTTGGAGTTCAGAAGAATGAGCCGCGACCTTATTGAAGCATGCAAGATTCATAGGGGCCCTAACAGGGTAGATGCTGAGAGGTTGTTTCCCCTTGTGGGAAAGTCTAGGGCCAGAAGGCATAATCTCAGAGTAAGGGGTCGCCCATTTAAGACAGAGATGAGGGGGAGTTTCTTCTCTCAGAGGGTAGTTAATATGTGGAATTCTTTACTGCAGAGAGCTGTAGAAGCTGGCTCATTAGGTATATGCAAGGCAGTGATAAACAGATTTTTAATCAGTAAGGGAATCAAGGGTTATGGGGAAAGGCAAGAAAGTGGAGTTGTGGAGTTCAGGATTATCAGATCAGCCATGATCTCATTGAATGGTGGAACAGAATTGATGGGCTGAATGGCCTACTTCTGTTCCTATGTCTTATGGCCTTAAGGTCACTAATCATAATATGATTGAATTTCACATTCAGCTTGCGGAGAGGGAAGTAGATGTAAGACTAATGTTTTAAACTTAAATAAGGCAATTATAAAGACATGAAGACAAAGCTGGCTGTTAACTGGATCCACGCCGGTTGATGAGGTTAAAACTAAGACACAACAACTTTAAGCCGGTTGGTGAAGTTAAAAGTAAGACACACCAGCTTTCTTTGCTGGAGAGAGTTTATTGACTTACTTCACAGTCAACACTACTCACATGCCAGGGTCCCAGCTATCCCCATTTATAGGTGTTCCAATACCCATCACCTGTTTCACAATGTCATTGACATTAAATTTTAACAATGTAATTAATAAGATATTGACACTGGCTAAAGTGAACTGGAAAAATAGATTAAAGGGTAAGTCAGTAGATATGCAGTGGCAAACATTTAAGGAGATATTTCAGAATACTCAGAAAAGATACATTGCAGTGGGGGAGAAGTTGAAGATAGCATCAAACTGAAAGAAAAAGCAAATAATTCCACAAAGTTAAGTGGCAGGGCAGAAGATTGGACAGGATATAAAGAACTGCAGATAGTGAATAAAAGATTAATAAGAAGCGATAAATTAGAACATGATAGAAAATTAGATATAAAAATATAAGTGCAGATAGTAGGAGTTTCTACAGGTATTTAAAAAGAAAAGTAAAGTGAGCGTCGATCCCTAGGGAGTGAGAATGGGGAATTAATAGTCGAAAATAACAAAACAGTCGATGAACAGAACAGATATTTCACTCTTCACTATACAGGGTACAAATAACATCCCAGGAATAATAGTGAATCAGGAGGTGAAAGGGACAGAGGAACTTAAAACAGTACCCTTTCCTTGGTGATCGTTATTGAGAAAATTAATAGAACTAAAAGCTGACACGTCCCCAGGTCCTATGGACCTGAGATAGTAGGTGCATTGATTTTAATTTTCCAAAATTACCTAGATTCTGGAAAGGTCCTATCAGAGTGGAAAATGGTGAATGTGACTCCTCCATTCAAGAAAGGAGAGAGACAGAAAGCAGGAAACTACAGGCCAGTTAGCTTAACATCTGTCTCGTGGGGAAATTGCTGGAATCTATTATTAAGGAAGTTATAGCGGAGCACTCAGAAAATCTCAATGCAATCAAGCAGAGTCAACATGGTTTTGTGAAAGGGAGATCACATTTGGCTAATTTATTGGAATTCTTTGAGGGAGTAACAAGCAACGTAGCTAAAGGGGAACATATGTACTTAGATGTGTGCTGTACTTAGATTTCCAGAAGGTATTTCACAAGGAGCCACATCAAAAGTTACTACTCAAAGTAAGAGCTCATGGTGTAGGGATAACTGGGCCTTTTCTTTTGGGTTGGCAAGATGTAACAACTGGAATGCCACAGGAATCATTGCTGGGGCCCCAACTATTTACAATTTATATCAATGACTTGGATGAAGGGACCAAATGTATGGTTGCTAAATGTTGCTCCTAAAACAAAGATAGGTAGGAAAATAAGTTGTGAAGAGGGCATAAGGAGTCTGCAAAGGGACATAGGTAGGTTAAGTGAGTGCGCAAAAAATTGGCAGATGGAGTATAATGTGGGAAAACGTGAATTTGTCCACTTTGGCAGGAAGAATAGAAACACAGCATATTATTTAAATGGAGAGATATTGCAGAACTCTGAGATACAGAGGGATCTGGGTGTCCAGGTCCATGAATCTGGAAAAGTTAGTATGCAGGACAGCAAATGATGAGAAAGGTGAACGGAATGTTGTCATTTATTGCAAGGGAAATGGAATATAAAAGTGGGGATGTTTTGCTACAGTTGTGTAGGGTATTGGTGAGACCACATGTAGCATACTGTGTACAGTTTTGGTCTCTTTATGTTAGAAGCAGGTCAGAGAAGGTTCATTTGACAGTTAGCTGAGATGGGGGTGTTATCTTATGAGGAAAGGTTGGGCAGGCTGGGCCTGAAACCATTGGAATTTAGGAGATGATCTTATTGAAACATACAAGATCCTGAGAGGGCTTGACAGGGTGAATGCTGGAAGGATGTTTCCCTTGTGGGGGAGACTAGACTTGGGGAATACAGTTTAAAAATAAGATGTCGCCCATTTAAGACAGAGATGAGAAGACGATTGTGAACTTTTGGAACTTTCTTCCCTAAGGGGCAGTGGTGGCAGGGTCAGTGAATATTTTTAAGGCAGAGGTAGTTAGATTCTTAACTAACAAGGGCATCAAAGGTTACTGGGGGTAGGTGGAATGTGGAGTCGAGGCCACAGTCAGATCAGCCATGAGCAGGCCCGAGGGGTCGAATGGCCAACACCTGCTTCTAATTCATGCGTTTGCATTCAGAAGCTGAGAATAAGCAAATACACACCACTCCAGCTATTTCTGTTACTTGAAGATAACATTGGTCGATCTACACCACCCAGACTGAGCTGAGGTTTTGCATGTGTGCACCATTTTTGGTGAAGACTGTGCCCTTTGGTTGTGCGCTGCTGTTGGCTAGGGATCAGAGTAGCTCTGAGGAGAGCAGCTGAAATACTGTGTGGAAGATAGAGTTCTGATGGGCTTTTTGACTGAGATTGTTGACCTACATGCTGAATGGACTGCTAAGCCAATTTGTAAGATCTGTCTTAGTTGCATCTGCAATTTAAAGTATAATTTATAGTTTATAATAAGCTGCAATTTGTCTGTGAATTATATTTAACTTACAATCATTCTGTGTCTTAGAGTATGGGTGGTTAGCTTAGGTGGTATTTAATGTTTGTTTTGTTTGACTATTGTGTAGCAAAAATAAATTCTTGTTTCAAACCACAGAATCTTGTTGCTCAATTATATTAGTAAATAATTGGAATTTTGGATTTCTTTTTCATAAATAAAGTTTCTGGTCTCTACCGAGATCATAACAATTTTGTGAGGGAAAAAGAGGCTGAAAGATTTGCTCTACCATACAAATTGTGGAAGAAATCTACAGTGGTCCTCACAAAGCACTGTAGCAAAATGCAGTCAGTAGAGTTAGCTTGGAAAGCCATGGGAAGGCAACTCGAACAAGAGGCTAAGGCACCCACTGTCATAAGGTCAGTAAAGATAAAGTGGAGGGTCACATAGCCAAAAAGCTAATGGAAGGACCCCCATGGAATCTTACCATGGAGGAGAGCTGGAACATTGAGGAGAATTAAACGGAATTCCAGAGGGCTGTGGCATACCTTTGGGTTGGTCTCTAGAGAAGTCAATAAACCTTCAAGATTATCATGACAGGATAGTAAATTCCTCAGGGCAAGTAAAAAGTAAAACTGAGTTTACAACTATGTAAATTATGAGCTTAGTTCTAGTGTTTACTTTGTTTAATGCTTTTTGATAAACAACAAAGCTTGTTTTTGTTCAAAAATTGTGAAATCCTGTTGCGTAGTTCTGTCGATTAAATGCTGGGTGTTCCAATTTCTTCTTTAATGGTCCCTAACAGGGTCGTAACAAATGTTACTGCACAGAAGCCACTATCTAGCCCATCCTGCCTTTACTGACTCTTTACTAGTGCTATCCAATTAATCACAGTCCCCTGCTCTTTCGCCATAGCCCTTTTGTTTTTCCCCTCATCAAGCATTTATCCAATTCTCTTCTGAATGATACTGTCGAATCTGCTTCCACAACACTTTCAAGTGGTGCATTTCAGATGAAGTCAACCTGTTGTGTAGAAAATATTTCCTCTTGTCACAGCTGGTTATTTTGATAATGACTTCAAACTTGTGTCTTCTAGCTACGGACCCTTTTGCCGCTGGAATTTATTGGCTCTAGCTAAACCTTTCATGAATTTCAACGTCTCTGTCAAATATCTTCTTAATCTTCTTTGTTCTAGGGTCAACAATTACAGCTTCTGCAATCTCTCCACATAACTGAAGTCCCTCATCCTTAGTAACATTTTAGTACAGGCTTGTCCAACCTTTTATTGTGAGGGGCCACATTTCAATTTTTTTCTCACTCAAGGGGCCAATGCATAAATTTCAAAAGATAAGGTTTGGCGCAACATTAAACATGAACTTCAATAAAATGTTGAGATATGAAGAAGGGAAACAACTTGCTGAGCAAAAATAAAGCAATGTCAAAACAATAAATTGACAATTTAAAATAATGAATAATTAATAAAGATGACCATTAGAGTGCGCGGGGTCAAACTGTGTTTTTCCAGCTCAGTCTTAGGGTACTTTCTCACTTGTAGAGGCATCTGTGTGGGTATGAATGTCACTTGCCACTTATCACCCAAGCCTGAATAATGTCCAAGTCTTGCTACATATGTCACGGACTGCTTCAGCATCTGAGAAGTTGCGAACTGTACTGAACATTGTACAATCAGCAGCGAACATCCCCACTTCTGACCTTATAATGGAGGGAAGTTCATTGATGAAGCTGGTGAAGATAGCTACGCCGAGGACACTACCCTGATGAACTCCTGCAGCAATGTGCTGGGACTGCAATGATACTGTTCTACTTTGTTTACAAGCTGTTGAACACTATCTTATGATGGAAAAATGGAAGATAGTCAGCGGCAATGAAGAATAAACAGAATTTAATCAATGATCCCAGCTCTGCCCTTACCTGGATTTGGAAGAAAAGGTGGCATTTGCACTTTATAAATAGCTAGAACAATGAAAGTCAGAATTTGACACTTATTCTTACATTTAAAAATGTCAGCAGTCTATAGTTGAAACCTGAAAACATTTGCAGCACCGCCTAAATTGAAGAATCAGAAAGCCTTAATTTGTTGCATTTGCATTACTTGCACCACATATACAAATCGGTCACATACCAGTGTCAGTGTTTTTACAGCAGATCTCAGTTAGTCGCTCTCCAGGGCTCTTGTCTGGCGTGTTGAGCAGATGTGGTCGAAGGAGTGATTTAAGAGTGGAACCAATTGCAATCAACAGCAGCTTTGCATGGAAATCACAGGCTCTTGCCAATGTGTTTGTTGACAGCTTACACAAAGATGCTTTCATGGCAACAATTCGAGTAGACAGAACCTTGATCAAAGCAAATAAAGCAATTTAAATGTGCGCATAGAAAAAATACCCTCAAGTCTCTGAGGAAGGAAACACATTGATAAACTGAGCAAAACTAACTGCTCTTCCAAGATTTCATTTAAGAAAAGCTGGGTGACAAGGGCCCATTGACAGGATATAATATGAAATCATGCAAAAAAATCTTCAGCTACCACGATGCAGCTGTACATTCTAGCAATGCCACTATTTAATGTATGATGTGCAAAGAAACATTTAGCATGTACAAAGGATTTCAGACTTTAATTTCTCACAGCAATCAGAAAAATTGAAGCAGCTAAGTATTTTGATAAGCTACAAACCCCTGAAAAGACTGAGTGTCTTGTTTTTATTTATAAAGTGCCTTTCATAACCTCATCCCAAAATGCTTTAAAGCCAATTAAGTATTTTTGAAATAAAATCATTGCTGTAATGGAGAAACATGACAGCCAATTTGCAAAGGGAGGTGGTGACGTAGCGGTAATGTCGCTCAACTAGCAATCCAGAGAAACAGGCAAAAATCCTCTGGGGACAGTGGTTCAAATCCTACCATGGCATCTGGCGGAATTTAAATTCAATTACTAAAATCTGAAATTGAAAGCTAGTCTCAGTAATGGTGATCATGAAACTATAATCAATTGTCGTAAAAAACCCATATGGTTCACTAATGTCCTTTAGGGAAAGCAATCTGCTGTCATTACCTGGTCTGGCCTACTTGTGACTCCAGACCCACAGCAATGTGGTTGACTCTTAACTGCCTTCTGAAATGGCCCAGCATGCCACTCAGTTCAAAGACAATTAGGGATGGGCAACAAATTTTGACCTTGCCAGTGATGTCCACATCCCATGAAAGAATAAATTTTAAAAAACCTCACAAATTTCATATACATGACCAGAAAATCAGTTTTAGATATAAAAACTGGAAATGCTGAAAATGCTCCGGCATCTGTGGAGAGCCAAATAGTTAACATTTCAGGACAATCTTTCACCAGAACTGGGCAAAGTTAGAGATGCTATTGATTTTGAACAAGTGATAGGGGATAGGGGTAGGAAAAAGAACAAAAGGGAATGTCTGAGAAATGGTGGAGGGCAGAAATTATTTAATGACAAAAGGATTCAAGAAAAAAGATATATAAAACCAGCAAAGAGAAAGGGAACAATACGGCGGTAGAGTTATAACCTAAAATTGCTGAACTCAATGTTGAGTCCAAAAGGCTTAGAGTACCTATTTGAAAGATGAAGTGCTGTTTCTTCTAAGCTTATGTCGAGTTGCTTTGGAAAACTATAAGAGCCCAAGGGCAAAAAGATCAGAGTGGGAGGCAAGGTGGAGAATTAAAATGACACATGACCAAAAATTTGGGTTACACTTGCAGGCTGAATAGGTGTTCTACAAAGTGGTCATCCAATCTGTAGTTAGTTTCCCCTTTGGAGCCTTGGACTGTGAAGTAAGGAGGTAAAAGGGAACTGTTGCATATCCTGCACTTGGAAAGATGCCATGGGAGAGAATGTTGGGCGTTGGCACTGAGGAGTGCACCATGATGTCATGAGGGAACGATTCCTTTGCAGTACTGAAAGGGGAGTGAGGGGAAGACGTGTTTTGTGGTGACATCACACTGGTGGCGAATTGAGAGGCTGTTAGAGTGAAAGGCAAGAAGTGGAGTGAAGGTTAGCCCCCAGACTAGCTGTCAAGGCCCTGGACCCATTTCGCACACTTCTGCCCTCAGCCCTTCCCTCCCAGAACCATGATAGGGTTCTTGTATGTATGAGGCCTTGAACCCCTCTCTTTCCAGGTGAAACAGCGATTTACTTGTACTTTCAATTTAGTACACTGTACACTCTGCGCAACCTATCATTTTACTCTGTGCCAACTTTGCTGTCTTCAGCATTCCAATAGTTTTTTTTTATTCATGTGGTGTGGACATCAATAAGAGTCAACCACACTGCTGTGGGTCTGGAGTCACATGTAGGGATGGCAAATATATTTCCAAGTCAGGGTGGTGAGTGACTTGGAGGAGAATTTCCAGGTGGTGGGGTTCCAATCTATATGCTGCCCACATCCTTCTGGATGGTAGTGGTCGTGGGTTTGGAAGGTGCTGTCTAAGAAACTTTGGTGAATTTGAAAGTCTATTCAAGTTGCTATTTTTAAAATAATTTAAGGAAAATTCTTTTAAGTTCTGTGTCTAATACCTGAAGTTCAGAAATTCTGCACTGATGATTTTATTGCTACAGTACACTTAAAAATCAAGTCCGCTTCAATCTGTCAAAATTAAAATGGACCCCACCATGTTGACAGGAAAGGATAAGGGAAGTGGACAAATATTGAAGGAGAAAATTTTAAGGGTACGCACTCAAGTGGATAACTTTCAGTAAGCTGGCACAGACGTGTTGGACCATATGGTCTCTTTTTTTTCCCATTATAAAATTTTATGATTCTATAATTAATAATTAGATTAGATTTAAAAAATTAGCCACAAAAATACAATGGTTACCAATTATAACAAGCACAGTTTTAAATATCTGAATCCACATATAGCATTTTCTCAAATGAATCTCTCCTTATTGCCCCCTTCCAATTAAGACTAAATATTAACCAGTACCACTGAGTATATAGCAGACACTTACAAAATTCGAAATTGGCAAAATAACTGATTTGTCAGTGCTACAGAACATTGCAGAACTGTCAAACCCATCCTCAATTCCATCCTTTCACCCTACTCCAGGTTGAGCAACGTGCTCCGTGACCTCACACTTTGATAGCAATGTAGAGTCAATCTAGGCTTTTGTTTGTACTTACATGATTAATAACTAGCAAAAAAAAAATCTAAAAATGAGTGTATTACAGATGCAGTTCATAACAGGCACACTCTGACACTCCATTAATCCTTTACCTGTTGCAAAGCCTGATTCTGACGTGTATATTCCTCATGTAATTTCTCCACTAGGTTTTGCACCATGTTAGGCTGCACGTGCAAGAGGATGTCCCACCAATCATAACCAGTCACCATGCAGTACTCCAGAAGGAAAAGCAGGTGACGCAGCGATGTGTTCATATCTAATGTGTGACCCATTGAAGGGGAGATCCTCAGCATACTCAACTGTAAGGGAACAAAATGACAAGGCAGCCTTCAAAATTTCAAAAGAAAGGGCAATGTAAAATTGCACCACAAATAGCTGTACTAATTCATAAAAAACCCCAGACACAAGTGCACAAGATCAGAAAGCCCTCTTTCAGTGTTATTTCTATAATTTTATGAACAAAAATCAACTTTCAAACCACAAAGAACATTCCAAAACCTGCTGCTATAGATGTTCCTTGTAAATCCTTTTAGTTTGCTTATACTATTACCAAAGAGGCGGCAGGCTGGGGGGCACATAGATGCACACTGGCACGCAGTGGCACTGCAAGGGAATCAAGATTTAGTCAACTAGTCCAGCTCTATGAAGAGGATCCCAAGTCATTATATTTTCAACCTTTGTGAATACAACAGTTTAACCACAGTAGAGAAATAAAATGTAAATTCACTTAAGTGGTCCACAAATAGCAAGGGTGTGTTAAGGGAGTGAAATATTTCCACGATATATAGTATTTTTCTGCAAGGATGAACTTCAAAAAATTGAAATGATTGCCTAATTTTGATAAATGTTTTAAATTGTTGCATGTACTCTTTGCTCTTACCTTTCCATGGTTGTCTATTCCAACCAGTGCCAATGAAGTCCAGGACAACTGTAATGCTTTGAAGTGCACAGAAGATGCAGTTGTACGCTGCCGTTTAATGGTTTGGTCATCTGTTGGTCGCTGGGAAGGGGTGCTGTAGAAAACTCCCATAGTTTGCAGTGAAAGCCTGTGAACAATGTGAATAGTTCCATCGTGGAATGCTAATGCAAGGCCTAGATGGGGGAAGGAAGGTTAGAATTTAGTACAAGAACATCGGATGCAAATACACTCCTGCAGCCGGGGATTATCAATGGGGGCTCCTTTTCATCATACAGGGTATTTAAATCAACGTATGCCACCACATCACTAGTTCAAACAACAATTATCTGATGAAAATTCCTTAGTAATGAAAATATAATAAAATGTAAACCTATTTTTAAATATGTCTTTAGTTAATTTCTGTTCAATTTAATCAGTCTAAAAAAAAAGGAGAGATATAGCAGGGCACCTCAGACCCATGGAGTGCACATGCTGTTCCATGTGGGAATTCCAGGGCAGCTTTCTTAAGTCCCAGGCAACCATACGTACAAGGAATGCCTTCAGCTGTAGTTGCTTGAGAAATAGATACCAAGTGGGGTCAAACTAACAGGTAATGTAATAAGGTTAAATTAGGTTTACAGTGCACCTATGTAAACAGACAAACAATGGCAAATATGATTGGTGAGCTGCAGGTGCAAAGATGCACATGATGTTGTAACAATAATGCAGACTTGGTTCAAAAAAGGGTAGGGCTGAGTACCAAATATGCCAGGGTACAAGATGTTTAACAAAGATAGGGAAGGAAAAAGAGGAGTCGTGTGGCTTTAATGATTAAGGGGAATATTAGAGCGCTGGACAGAAAGGATATCCTGAAGGGATCAAGAACAGAATCTAAAACAAAAACAAAAATTAAAATACCTGGAAGAACTCAGCAGGTCTGACAGCGTCTCCGGAGAGGAATACAGTTAACGTTTCGAGTCCGTCTGACTCTTCAACAGAACAGAATCTATTTGGCTTGAGAAACAATTGAGGTGCCATTACACTACTGAATGTATTCTATAGGCCACTGACTAGTCAGAAAGAGGTAGAAGAGCAACCTTGCGAGGAAATTATGGAATGATGCAAAAACTAGAGTAATGACACAGGAGAACATCAATTAGCCTATTATAGACAGGGTCAGTAATAGTGTAAAGGGCAGAGGGGGGGATAGAGTTTTTAAAGTTGGTTCGAGAGAACTTTCCAGATCACTATATTTCTGTTCGAATGAAGGAAAGGAAAGTCAAACTGGCTTGAAAACAATGCCAATATGATTTCAGCAAACAAGAGACAAACAGACAGATTCCAGCTGTTCCACTAGCTAATGCACTCCCTCAAATATTGGCAACTCAAATGCCCTACTTTTCTTGAACTACCAGATGAGTATTTGACGAGGGGAAAGCCATCCTGTTCAGCAACATCATAGCTGCTCTTATTGCACGGAACTGTGATTTACATGGTCCTCTACCACAGGTATTGCACAGGAGCCAGTTTATTGCACCAATTTCCAAATTTCGCATAACCAAACATCATTAAATGGAAAATTAAGTCCTCAAGGAGCTCAGACTTAAGGATTTATAAAGTCACCTGTCGCTGGATAATGGGGGGAACATTAACAGTTTTCATTTTGGACTCAATGAGAGGGATAATACTAACCAAGCCCTGGGAAGAATTTGGTGTCTGTTGCCACCTTTAGGTCAGTGCTGGTCAGTGAAATTGGAAGTTTGGGTAAACCCACAGCTGTTACACGATCCATATCATTGGTTGCAGATAGAATCCTCCACTTCAGAATGCTTGGCTGTTTGTCACCTAGCAAAATCAGATCAGGAATCACAGTAGCTGTGAGTGAAACACCATGAATGAAAGGTCCATTCCATTTCAACAAGATATAGGCAGCAGAATGCATTTGATACATCCAGTTCACAGGCCACTTTGCATAGGAATGTGCAGGACTAGAGAAAGCAGTTCAGTTAATGTGATCAGCCAGAGTTCAAAAACAAAATACAAGATTCACTACCTATATCTCTTAATTGATTTTCACACCAAGTTCCTGTCAAACTACTTAGTTTCTGATAATATAAGCATGAATTGCCTCCCTTGTCAATAACATTAGGAATATTAGCTCAGCACTCTGAACAATTTTATTTTTGTTGCCAACTTTAGGTCAGTGCTGGTGAGCGACGGAGTTTGGGTAAACTCTCAGCTTTCAGCACCAAGTGAGATTTCTATCCCCAGCACAATGCAAATAAAAATTAGCAAAAAAAATTAAAGTGATTCTACTAATTAATATTTGATACAAATGATTGTAAAAACTCTGCCTTGTCAGTGTAACAAACCTGATCATTTTCCTCAAACACAGCCCAAGAGGCTTATCAATTTTACCAGTTCAGGTATTTTCAAAGAAAAAAATCATACACACCAGCACAAGGGGCTATAAAATTCACTAACCAACAATGCCTGCAATACAAGGAATCTAGCTCTTACAAAAAAACCAACAGAGACACGATAGGGCCAGCGGTCTATTTCTGTACTATATGATTCTATTCTATTAAAATTAATTTTACCAGAGCTGAAAAGCAAAAGACAATGTAATTTCCCAACTGTTTTGAACCCTTCATCTACAATCCTTCATTAATCTCTTCTCCTCTTCCAGTTATCTGAAACTTTAATATGTTGAAACTCCTCTCCTTACTCCACTGTCTAACTCCATTAAAATGGCCTCTTAAAAGGAGTGAAGAATAACATACATATCCAATGCCTATCCAATAGGAGTAGCACAATACGTTTAGTTAACACTCACATTTAGGCAATAAAACAGAGACATGCAGAGGAACAGTACAGCAGCTGCGTAGCTACTTTATCAACTAAAGAGCTGACCTCAGCTTTGCATTCAGAATCTGCTCATGAAGAGCGCACCACATCAAATTTAGTTTGTTGTGGAGGCATCAAATAGTGGTGGAAGCAGAACCAATCTGAATCACTGAAGGCTGCCAGGTTACAGAAAAGTTTACATTCTGTAATTTACCACTTGCAGCTGCAATAGCAAGGTTAAGTCCCGTGCTGTGCTATCTGCAATTTATAATTAATCAGTGAATCATGCTTAGAACCGTAACCTCCATAACCGTAACTGTTATGACCCAGCAGTTAGTAAAGTTGAGTTATTTAAAAATCTCAGCGGGAAACTTTAAACAACTGTCATAACCTATATATTTTTTGCATGTTTGAGATGCAGCTCTAAATTCAGGAATCAGACCACCAATTCGCGAGAAGTTTTATATCAAAATACATGAGACATTTATTAATTTACACAAGTTAAATATATACACATTGCTACAAATTACTTTCATAACTTTTAACAAATTCCCAAAATAATCTCCATTAAGGCATCAGCAACCCATAGAGTTTCAGCAGACATCAGGCAAAGCATTTTCACCTTACAAATTCAAAATGTGGTTCCTTTCATTTTGGTTCCTGTGGAGACAGTTATCGGCATACAACTGCTTTCATCTTACATTGCCTCTGCCCTGCACACACAAAACTGCTGTCTGTTATACCCAACACAGCTCATTGAATGTAAATTCGCATTGTATCACTAGCTCCTTTGAACTCTACCTCTTCCAACAATAAAATCCCTTTCATGGTACCAATTTTATTAATAATATAAACATTGCTTGGTCTCTGCTAGCTAGGTGCCTGAATTCACTCCTCTTGAATGTTCTATTGAACAAAATGCAAATACCTCTCTTACATCTCAAAACTAGAATACATCAAAGCACCCAGACTAGCTGGCATCAATCAAATTAAGACACAAGCAGAGACTAACACTCTATTTAAAAAAAATAATAATTTTCAATAACGTTATATACATTAATAGCTTCATGACACTCACCCACAGGAGAAATTGGCTGAAAGATATTATTCACTGGTAACCCTTCCTTTCGTAATGACCAGCATTCTACAATACTGCCAGTCAGGCTGGAAGCACACAACAACACCTGCAGGAGACAAGAAATGTCACATTATTTTGACACCTCAGTTTTTATGCTAATAATATTCACAGACCTGAATCTAAATATTCATTCTCATCTGAAATGGTTTACTGCCATAATACTTACTTTCCTCCCAATAATCCAGTTAACACTTCCCATTTCATGTGCCATGCCCCAAAGTAGAATAAATCCTTCCAGCTCTTTGTCTCACACCCCACACTGTGGCCTGGCTGCAAAACGCTTTTTTTAAACATTGAATTTGAAAGAAGGGGAGAAGGGGTACCTCCATTTGAAGTGTCCCCTCTCTCACTTATCTGCCATCACAGCCTGCCAATGCTTTCCAGCTGAGAGGCCTCTGATTGGTCCTCCAGCTTTGAAAGCCCGTCCACCGTCTTTAACTGGGCAGCGAGCCCTACCTTTGGCCATTAATTGGCTGCCCCAGAGAAAATGACAATGACTTACTACTTCCAACAGAGTGCAGTCTTCTGACCCACATTTGAGCCTGACAACAGGATTCAGAAGCAAGCAGGGAAAATCCTGCCCTTAGCCTTATTACTGTCTCCCTAAAACATAATTAAGAGTGAAAATATAGAAGCCTACCTTAGGCTGCTGTAACACAAACTATCACAAGCAGCAATCAGGCATATACATGGGCCAGATTTTAACTCACTCAAAACCCATTCACTAACACAGAGTTAAAACCAGACCCCACAGAAGTCACATATAAGCAGTTACAAAATAAGACTGAATTATAGCCAGGCAGTGGCAACACACTAGTGTTATTTAGATTTTCCTGTGTGCATGATTCCCTATGAATGCCAATGCACCCTTTACTCTAAGACAGTTTTCTATTCCTTGCACAGCAGATCATTACCATATGCACATTCGGCCTCAACTGAAGTACTGCGTCCAGTCTGGGCACCACTGTTTAGGAAGGATGTGAAGGCATTAGAGAGGGTGCAGAAAAGATTCACAAGAATGGTCCCAGGGACGTGGGACTTCAGTTAGTCGGCAGATTGGAGAAGCCGGGACCACATTCCTTGCAGAATAGAAGTTTGAGGGGATTTTATAGAGCTTTCAAAATTATGAAGGGAATGGACAGAGTGAATAGAGAGAAACTGTTCCCTTTAGTGGAAGAATCGAGAATCAGAGGGCACGGATCTAAGGTAATTGGCCAAAGAAGTAATGGAGGCACAAGGAAAAACTTTTTTACACAGCGAGTGGTTAGGATCTAGAATGCACTACCTGAATGTGTGAAGGCAGGTTTACTCATGGCACTCAAAAATGAATTGGATCATTATCTGAAAAGGAAAAAAATGTGCTGGCTATGGGGAAAAGGGAGGGGAGTGGAACTAGATGAATTTTTCTTGCAGAGAGCCAACACAGACATGACAAGCCAAATAGCCTCATTCTGTGCTGTAACCATTCCATGATTCCATCAAAGCTGTCACTATACCTAACAAGAAACTAACTAACTAAATAGGGAGCAAAACAATGCACAACAATGTAACACTACTGGTAACCAAACAGTCTCCAGTGGTACAAAAGCAAAATAGCGTGGATGCTGCAAATCTGAAATAAAAAAAGAAACGCTGAATTTACTCAGCCAGTCTGGCAGCATCTGTGGAGAAGCAGTTTACCAGTTCAGGTCAGTCTTAAAACATTAACTCTGTTTCTCTCTCCATAGATGCTGCCCAACCTGCTAAGCATTTCCTGTCTCTACTGGTTTTAAGTACTAAATTGGTCATCATATTTACGTGGTTATAGCACAGCTCCTCCAAATCAGTTTGGCTTCATAAAATGGCATTTTCACATTACAGCCTCATTGAGCCTTGTTTTGATAAATCAACAGTGTTAACAGACCCATATATTTTCTATTCTGCCCCAGCTATCGTGGCAGCATTTATGTAATGCAGAAAATAATATCAATCCTTGCTTTGAGGCTCCTGAAGGCATACAGGAAAATATATCTTTAAGATGTAGCTTTAAAAACAATCCAGCCAAAACATTGACCTTAAAATAAAATTGATTGCGCTTATATATATTTACATTAGGAGTGACAACATTTGATAACTCTGACTTATTACGTTAACCTGAAGATACCCGAATTCCAATCTAAACCTATCTTTGCATACTGAGTAACAGCAGAGCTATGAAGGTAGAGGAAAGGAAATAATCACGTTACCTGTTCAGATGTCTCTCTTGTTAAAAACTTCAGATGAGTGACAGCTGGATACTTCTCCTTCCGAGCAGTGTCTGTTGTACAGCGCATGAACAGTGATGGAAGCAGCTCAGTGTCAATTTTGCATTTCTCATTTACAACACTCACGCAGACTTTATAAAATTGAACAGGAGAGGAGCTGCTGCCATCCGATGTGGTCACCACGATGTTCCCACCTCCAGTGAATGCTATGTCTGCCAGGGCAACTCTGCTTCTCAACCGTGATAAACTCTCTGTAGCAGTGAGGACCTGTCCACTGGGTTTCAGTAATGACACAGTCACTAGACCACTGATGGTTACAGCAATCCAACCTTCCATCGGCTTCCCTCCAAACAGAGTCAAGGAAGGGCAGAATTTCACCCGAGAAAACTTCTCACCAAAATTGGATGCTCCAGACTGATGGGCAGTGAGATTAAAAAGAAAAAGTAATCTTAAAGCATAAATGACCTCAAAAAAATCCTGTACCAGAAAGCAGTTCACAGGTTCAATAGGAAACACAGTTCTCCGCTGCACTCAGCCATGTGACTGGATCAATCAGGCAATGGATTTTGTTTCAGACACAAAAGTACTAAAAATACTGCAGAGCAGCTTGGGTACACCAAATGTACTTTCCTTAGGCCATAACACAACATCTAACATTTTCACCTGGTTAATAATGTTGATAAACATTGTTAATAAAGTTGGCTAGTTACATTTTTGAAGTCATAATGCATGAAGTTAGAAATGAACATCAGATCTGTATCCCTCTTGTTAACATTTATTCCAAATCTGACAGATTTGATTGATGGTATTAGAAGTCCTTCCCAGGTTTTTAAACAGTAATGCTACAAGTGGGCATCAATATTTATGAATATGTAGTCCCAAAAATAAGTATAACTACTTGGTAACAGCATAAACAAAACTATAATGTGCTAATTTGTTAATGGTCCAGAAAGCTGACCAGCAATGCATTATGAAGCAAGCATGACATCAATTTGAATTCAACTTGTGACCTAAAACTAACTTAAGGGCCAAAATGATTAAGCGCATAGACCAGATACGTCACAGATAAATGCATTTCCAATTTAGCAGCAGAGGTGATTACTGCTGTGGCCCCATCAGTAGGAAAGAGATACCAGATTTAACTTTTAATATAGTTGGATGTGACAGATAATTAAAATAATGCCCAAATTTTGACTACAGCACAAACCTTTTCTACATGCAAGGCCAACTTGACACCATTGTGTAGCCATGACAAGGCTACAATGGGGTCCCCATCCACTGAACTCCCGACAATGTTATTCCAGCTGTTTACCAGATGATCAGTCATACTCCAGCATTTCACTCGACCATCAGCATCAGCAGATAATAGGCGGGAACCTTTCAAGGAGACAGATGTGGAGGAAAATTACATTTTCAAAAGACATCTCAATTTAAAATGTTACATTTTAGTAACAGTTACGGAAGATTCAGTTCCAAGCTAATGATTTTTTCCCAATTACATTAATGTGATAACAGAAAATAAATCAGTCAACATTGTGCCTAAACAAAAGAAGAAACATGCACATCATCGGATGCAAAAAGCATCATAGAGTGCAAACTCTTTGGGAAGAATTCCTCTGTGCCTCACATAGTAAAATCAAGAACATACTTAGTAAACAGCTTCATGGCTTTACTACATATAGCATAAAGCAGGAATATTCCCATTTCAACTTTCTCAGGTGCTTAAGAAGTGTTATCATCTCCCAGTACATCATTAAATGAATGGATGGGTAATAGGGGAGAAACATTTAACAGTTCAGATCTTAAGCTTGAAGCCGTCAGTGTCATTGGGCACCGCTAGGTATAGAGAGGATAACTGATCTGCTTAACATTATAATTTAATTATTTGTGTAATGTATAATGCATAGTTATTTGTTCATCATATTTGCGATGCCCTAGCATACCTAGACTGGCCTTATAATTTTTGTTCGAATCTGGTGACACTGGTTCATCAGAGTGTCATGCTTACAGGTTGACCAAACAAAAAAGGCTTACCAGACTGGTCCCATTCCAGAGATGTAATCACTTCATGGTGTCCTGAGTTGATGGAATAAACATCCCAGGGATGCTCAGTGTCCAAAATGTGAATCATATAAGTAAGATCTGTAAGAAAGAGAAGGGCTGTTGGGGGACAATGTTTAGCCTCACTGCCTAAAAGGTTTTCAATTTAATCAACAATAATCTAAAATAATACTGGGAACACAGCAGCTTTGTTGGGTCTAAAACAAAAGCAGTTAATATTGAGAACACAAAGCAGGTTGGGGAGCATGTGAAAGAGAAACAAAGGGGAGGCTGTAGATTGGTGGTATTGTCACTGGACAAGTAAGCCAGAGACCCGGGGAAATGCTCTGGGGACCCAGGGTCAAATCCCACCATGGCAGATGGTGAAATCTGAATTAAATAAAAATCTGGAATTAAAAGTCTAAAGATGGCCATGAAACCATTGTCGATTGTCATAAAGATTCATCTGGTTCACTATTAGGGAAGAAAACAGCCTTCCTTACCTGGTCTGGCCTACATGTGACTCCAGGCCCACAGCAATGCCTACAGCAATCAGCCATTCAGTTGTATCAAACTGCTAGAAAGGAATGGAAACGGCTGGACCACCCAGCATCGACCTAGGCACTGGAAACAACAATGGCAAGCAGTCCCAGTTCAACCCCTCCCTGTTGACCTTGCAAAATCCTCCTAACTAACATCTGGGGGCTAGTGCCAAAATTGACCAGTTAATCAACAGCCTGACATGGTCATAGTCACAGAATCATAGCTTACAGATCATGCCCCAGACACCACCATCACCATCCCTGGCTATGTCCTGGCCCACCGGCAGGATAGATCCAGCAGATGTAGCAGCACAGTGAAATACAGTTGGGAGGGAGTTGCCCTGGGAGTCCTCAACATCGACTCTGGGCCCTATGAAGTCTCATGGAACCCCGTGAAGTCTCATGGCACCAGGCCAAACATGGGCAAGGAAACTTCCTGCTAATACCATGTACCGCACCACCCCAGCTGATAAGTCAGTACTCCTCCAAGTTGAACACCGCTTGGAGGAAGGGCTGAGGGTGTAGAGTGTATTCTGGATGGGGAACTTCAATGTCAATCACCAAGACGGCTCGGTAGCACCACTACAGACCAAGCTGGCTGAGTCTTAAAGGATTCAGCTGTTAGACTGGGTCTGCGGCAGGTGGTGAGGGAACCAACAAGAGGGAGAAACATACTTGATCTCATCCTCACCAATCTGCTTGCCACAGATGCATCTGCCATGACAGTATCAGTAGGAGTGACCACTGCACTGTCCCTATGGAGACAAGGTCCCATCTTCACATTGAACATACCCTCCATTGTGTTGTGTGGCACTTCCACAGTGCTAAATGAGATAGATTTTGAACAGATCTAGCAACTCAAGACTAAGCAACCATGAGGTACCTGACATATACCCCACTCTAGCATTACCAGCTCGCCAGGAGATCAACATCCAACAGAGGGCGCTGGTGAGAAGTGACAGAAGCATTCTGGGAGAAGTCACCGCAGCCACCGCGTCTCAGGAGGGAATCAAGGAGAAGGACTCTTGCACTCAACAGGAGGAAGAGCATCCAACAGAGGGCGCTAGTGAGAAGTGACTGAAGCATTCTGGGGAAAGTCACCGCAGACACCGCGACTCAGGAGGGAATTGAGGATGGCCCACTGTCAAAGAATGGAATAGCCCTAAACATTACATTGCTGTAGTGTTTCCATCCCTCCCTCCTCCTCAAACCTAAAAAAAAAGGAAGAGGCAGTGCCTTCAGGAGTGCACCAGACCTGCGAGGGACACTCTTCTGAAAGCGGATTTTAAAGAAAAAGCAGCTGATTGGTGAGTAAATCCTGGGAGCAGACTCAGAGGGAGGAGCACCGGAGTGGTGAGTATAAATCTTGCTTACCTCGGGGATTCGCGGCCTTGTCTCCAGGGAGCAGACTCGGAGGGAGGAGCACCGGAGCAGTGACCTCGGGGCACAGAGTAACTGAAGACAAAACTGAAAAAGTGACATCACAGGAAAGCTGTGAGCTGATTGGTTGGTAGCAAATCTCCACAAAATTTGAAAATAAAAACAGTGCAAAGCTAATTAATAAATTAATTATCTAAGTCGAGATAGCTGGGCAGGTGATGTGCTGTAGCTGTATGATGTGGGAGCTGGCAGATCCCATTGTGAGCCGCAGTGACCACATCTGCAGCAAGTGTTGTTGTTGGAGGAACTCCGGCTCAGAATTGATGAGTCTAAGCTCCGGATGCTGTGGCACATCCGGGAGGGGGAGAGTTACCTGGACGCTTTGTTTCAGGAGGCAATCATGCCCGGTAGATTAAGTACCTCAAGTGCGGTCAGTGGTCAGGGTCAGCAGGGTGTGACTGCAGGTGAGGCAGGTAGAGGGATCTTGTGTTCAGGAACAGGGGAGCCTCAGCTCTTGACCTTGTCCAACAGGTACGAGGTACTTGCCCCTTGTGGATGAGGAACAGGGCTGTAGGGAGGATGAGCCAGCTGACCACGGCACCATGGTACAGGAGGCCACTCAAGAAGGGGGAGCAAAAAGACAAATGGTAGCTGTAGGGGATTCTATAATTAGGGGAATTGATAGCATCCTTTGTAAGCAGGATCGAGAGTCCCGCATGGCATGTTGCTTGTCCAGTGCCAGGGTGAGGGACATCTCTGACCAGCTTGAAAGGATATTGGAGAGGGAGGGAGAGGAACCAGTTGTTGTGGTCCACGTCGGGACAAATAACATAGGTAAGATGAGGAAAGAGGACCTGTTTGGGGATTACCAGGAACTAGGAACTAAATTGAAGAACAGGTCCTCAAGGGTTATAATCTCCGCATTACTACCCGAGCCACGTGCAAACTGGCATAGGGACACGAGAATAAGGGAAGTAAACACGTGGCTAAAGGAGTGATGCAGGAAAGTGGGGTTCCATTTCGTGGGGCACTGGCATCAGTATTGGAATAGGAGGGATCTGTACCGTTGGGACTGTCTCCACCTGAACTGAACTGGGACCAATGTTCTAGCGAAAAGGGTCAATAGGGTGGTCAATAGGACTTTAAACTAGAAATTGGGGGGGGAGGTGGGGGGGAGGGAAGGGTAAAACTCCAAGAAGTATGACTAATGGGAAACAAAGCAGCAGGTTAGCGTGTTGGGGGGGTGGATTCAACTTCATGGAAAATTATGAAAAAACTGAAAAGGAGAGCCCAGGAGATGCTATTAAAGTCCCCAGAACACAAAATAGGACAGAGTGTTTGGAAAGGGCTAGGAATCTAACTTCAAGCACATCAGATAAAGGGACGACAATGAGAAAGGGGATGGGAAATATAGGACTGAAGGTGTTGTATCTGAATGCACGCAGTATACGAAATAAGGTAAATGAGCTTGTGGCACAGATTGAAATTGGCAGCTATGATAAGGTGGGCATCACGGAGCCATGGCTGCAAGGGGATCAGGACTGGGAGCTAAATATCCAAGGATATACATCCTATCGAAAAGATAGGCAGGTTGGCAGAGGGGGTGGGGTTGCTTTGTTAGTAAGAAATGAAATTAAATCAATAGCAAGAAATGACGTAGGGTCAGATGATGTAGAATCTGTGTGGGTAGAGTTGAGGAACCGCAAAGGTAAAATAACCATAATGGGAGTTATGTACAGGCCTCCGAACAGTAGTCAGGATGTGAGGCACAAGATACACCAAGAGATAGAAAAGGCATGTAAGAAAGGCAAGGTTACAATGATCATGAGGGATTTCAATATGCAGGTAGACTGGGAAAATCAGGTTGCTAGTGGATTCCAAGAAAAGGAATTTGTGGAATGTCTACGAGATGCTTTTTGGAGCAGCTTGTGGTGGAGCCCATTAGGGAACAGGCAGTTCTAGATTTAGTGATATGTAATAAGGCAGATTTGATAAGGGCGCTTAAGGTGAAGGAACCCTTAGGAGGAAGTGACCATAATATGATAGAATTTACCCTGCAATCTGAGAGGAAAAAGCTGGAATCAGATGGAACGGTATTACAGTTGAATAAAAGTAACTACAGAGGCATGAGGGAGGAGCTGGTCAGAATTGACTGGGAAATGAGCCTAACAGGAAAGACAGTGGAACAGCAATGGCAGGAGTTTCTGGGAGTAATTTGGGAGACACAGCAAAAATTCATCCTGAGGAAGAAGAAGCATTCTAAAGGGAGGACAAGGCAACCATGGCTGACAAGGGAAGACAGGGACAGCATAAAAGCTAAAGAGAAAGCATACAATGCGGCGAAGAGCAGTGGGAAACCAGGGGATTGGGAAGCCTACCAAGAACAACAGAGGAGAACTGAAAAAGAAATAAGGAGGGAGAAGATTAAATATGAGGGTAAACTAGCCAGTAATATAAAAGATTGCAAGAGTTTTTAGATATATAAAGGGTAAGAGAGAGGCAAAAGTGGGCATTGGGCCACTGGAAAATGACGCTGGAGAAGTAGTAGTGGGGAACAAAGAAAGGGCGGAGGAACTGAATAGGTACTTTGTGTCAGTCTTCACAGTGGAAGACACAAGTAACATCCCCAAAGTTCAAGAGAGTCGGGGGGGCAGAGGTGAGTATGGTGGCCATTACCAAGGAGAAGGTGCTAGGAAAACTGAAAGGTCTGAAGGTGGATAAATCACCTGGACCAGATGGATTATACCCCAGAGTTCTGAAGGAGATAGCTGAAGAGATAGTGGAGGCATTAGTGGTGATCTTCCAGGAATCACTGGAGTCAGGGAGGGTCCCAGAGGACTGGAAAATCGCTAATGTAACCCCCCCGTTTAAGAAGGGAGTGAGGCAAAAGACGGGAAATTACAGGCCGATTAGCCTGACCTCGGTCGTTGGTAAGATTTTAGAATCCATTATTAAGGATGAGATTTCAGACTACCTGGAAGTGCATGGTAAAATAGGGCAAAGTCAGCATGGTTTCATCGAGGGGAGGTCATGCCTGACCAATTCTTTGAGAAGGTAATGAGTAGGTTAAACAAAGGAGAGCCAATGGATGTTATCTACTTTGACTTCCAGAAGGCCTTTGACAATGTGCCGCACAGGAGGCTGCTCAGTAAGATAACAGCCCATGGTGTTAGAGGCAAGGTACTAGCATGGATAGAAGATTGGCTGTCTGGCAGGAGGCAGAGAGTGGAGATAAGGGGGTCCTTCTCAGGATGGCAGCTGGTGACTAGCGGAGTTCCACAGGGGTCAGTGTTGGGACCACAACTTTTCACTTTATACTTGAATGATCTAGATGAAGGAACTGATGGCTAAGTTTACAGATGATACAAAGAAAGGTGGAGGGACAGGTAGTATTGAGGAGATGGGGAGGTTGCAGAAGGATTTGGACAGGTTAGGAGAATGGGCAAAGAAGTGGCATATGGAATACAACGTGGGGAAGTGAGAGGTCATGCACTTTGGTAGGAAGAATAGAAGCATAGACTATTTTCTAAATGGGGAGAGAATTCAGAAATCTGGAGTGCAAAGGGACTTGGGAGTCCTAGTCCAGGATTCTCTTAAGGTTAACTTGCAGGTTGAGTCGGTAATTAGGAAGGCAAATGCAATGTTGGCATTTATTTCAAGAGGACTAGAATATAAAAGCAGGGATATGCTGCTGAGGCTTTATAAGGCTCTGGTCAGACCACATTTAGAATATCGTGAGCAATTTTGGGCCCCGTATCTCAGGAAGGATGTGCTGGCCCTGAAGAGGGTCCAGAGGAGGTTCACGAGAACGATCCCAGGAATGAAAGGCTTATCATATGAGGGACTTTTGAGGACTCTGGGTCTATACTTGATGGAGTTTAGAAGGATGAGGGGAGATCTGATTGAAACTTACAGAATACTGAAAGGCCTGGATGGAGTGGACGTGGGGAAGATGTTTCCATTAGTAGGAGAGACTAGGACCCGAGGGCACAGCCTCAGAGTAAAGGGAAGACCTTTTAGAACAGAGATGAGGAGAAACTTCTTTAGCCAGAGAGTGGTGAATCTATGGAATTCATTACCACAGAAGGCTGTGGCGGCCAGGTCATTGAGTGTATTTAAGACCGAGATAGATAGGTTCTTGATTGGTAAGGGGATCAAAGGTTACGGGGAGAAGGCAGGAGAATGGGGTTGGGAAACTTATCAGTCATGATTGAATGGCAGAGCAGATTCAATGGGCCGAATGGCCTACTTTCTGCTCCTATGTCTTATGGTCTAACTCTGGTTCAATGAAGAGTGCAGGAGGGCATGCCAGGCGCAACATCAGGCATACCTAAAAATCAGGTTTCAACCTGGTGAAGCTACAACACAGTACTACTTAAGTGCCGAACAGCATAAACAGCAAGTGATAGACAGAACTAAGTGATTCCACAACCAATGGATCAGATCTAAACTCTGCAGTCCTGCCACATCCAGTCGTGAATGGTGATAATTAATTAAACAACTCATTGGAGAACGAGGCTTCAGAAATATGCCCATCCTCATTGCTGGGAGAGCCCAGATCATCAGTGCAAAAGATAAGGCTGGAGCATTTGCTACCATCTTCAGTCAGTAGTGCTGAGTGGATGATCCATCTCAGCTTCCTCCAGAGGTCCCCAGCATCACAGATGCCAGTCTTCAGCCAATTCAATTCACTCCACATGATATCAAGAAACGGCTGAATGCACTGTATACTGCAAAGGCTATGGGCCCTGACAATATTCTGACAATAGTAGAAAAGACTTGTGCCCCAGAACTTGTTGCGCCCCAAGCCAAGCTGTTCCAGTGCAGCTATAATACTGGCATCTATCTGGCAATGTGGAAAGTTGCCCAGGTATGTCTTGTACACAAAAAGCAGGATAAATCCAACCCGACCAATTACCGCTCCATCAGTCTAATCGCAATCATCAACAGTACTATCAAGTGACACTTGTGTACCATCTACAAGATGCACTGCAGGAACTCACCAAGCCTCCTTAGACAGCACCTTCCAAACCCATGACCTCTACCATCTAGAAGGACAAGGACAAGGACAGCTGACACATGGGAATACCACCATCTTGAAGTTCCCCTCCAAACCACTCACCATTCTGACTTGGAAATATATCGCCATTCCTTCACTGTCACTAGGTCAAAATCCTGAACTTCCTCCCTAATAGCAATGTGGGTGTACCTACACCACATGGACTGCAGCAGTTCAAGGCAGCTGACCCTCACTTTGTCAAGGGCAATTAGGGATGGGCAATAAATGCTGGCCTAGCCAGTGACGCCACTGAATGAATGAATGAACGAATAAAAAAAATCTGTTTCAGGTGGACTCATTCAGTAAGTATCTGACCCCAGATAAACTGAACAAGCGGCAAAAGTTAAGAAACAGTGAAGTTCTGGGCCTGAAAGAGTTCATCATTGCAAAGTAAAGATAGTTTAGTAAGACCCTAATACAATGGGTGTACCTAGATCACACGGACTGCAGTGGTTCAAGATGACAACTCACCACCACCTTCTCAAGGGCAACTAGGGATGGGCAATAAATGCTGGCCCAGCCAGCGAACCCCACATCTCATGAATGAATATTTTTAAAATCCTTTCCTCGTGATAAGTGCACTGTATTGGCATAATTCAGTTGGCAGCACTCACCTCTAACTCAGAAGGTTGGCTGCCAGCTTTTGACAAGTTCAAATTCAGCAAGAGGCAGAATTTAGGGAAAAAGTTTTAAAAGCTGTATTATAGCAAATAATTTCAACTATTGTGCAGCTTCAACATTAACTGGCATTGAGAATATTTTATTTACTGCAGTGATCTCACATTTTAAGGATTTTCTGACTACTATCTCTTTGCCTTCTCTTTATTCAGATGCTATAGACGTAGATGTGTCGCCACTGATTTCCTAATGACATTTTGTATATTTATATAATATTTTGCATTACTTCAATATGTTAGAAATCATTTCCTTTATTTCTAGTTACAGTATAATGAATTTGTTTAGGGTTAGTATTTATTTTAATAAGATTTTAATTTTATAAATAACCAAGAGCCAGTTACTCCTTTTCCTGCTGATGGCACTGAATTTAACCTGTCCCATTTGATATATACTGTAAATCTAACATAAGAAAATATCTTCCTAAACCCCAGAAAATTGGACTTTGCATTACTAACCAATTGCTCAATACTGTCAAGCCAAAAACACATACTAAGTGCAAGTAAAAAAACTTACATTTATATAGCACCTTTCATAATTTCAGGATATCTGAAAGCGCTTTACAGCCAATGTACTTTTTACAATACAACCCCTGTTGTACTTTAGGAAACATAGCAGCCAATTTGTGCAGAGCAAAGTCCCACCTACAACAATGTAAAAATAACAACTCCATAATCTGCTTTTTAGATAATGGTTGAGGGATAAATATGAGTCAATACACCAGCAAGAATTTCCATGCTCTTCTTTGAAATAGTGCTTTGGCATTTTTAACATTCAGTTCAAAGGGCCTCAATTTAACAACTCATCAACTCAACCTTCAACAGTGCCGCATTCCCTTAAGTTTACATCCACGAAAGTGTCAGCCTAGATTTGTGCTCAAATCCTTAAGTGAGGCTTGAAGCAGCAACTACTCGACTCAGAGGCAAGAATACTGCCCATTGTATAACATAGCATATATTCAACATAACATTACTTAACCAACATCACCAAAAATGAGTTTGTCACTTTGATTCATTATTTGAGATCTTGTTCTGTGCAAATGGGTTGGCATTTCATTAACGGTCACACATTGTACATTGCTCTTCGAGGTGTTTCCTAAAGCTAAACTAACGTATTATAGAAATTCATGTCTCTTTTACAATAAATTGTAGTCACAGTATTTAAGACTTTTAAACTTCCAGCACTTTCCCATCACTGAACAAGTACAATGGAAAGATGAGACAGGCCAGATCCAAAAACCCACCTTGCTCCTCCTCGTTCTTCAAGTCCGTGCTGAAAGCAATCAGATTTCTGCAGGACCAGGCGCACACTAAGGATACAGACGGGCAATAATTGCTCTTCGGCCGCTTCTCCCACTCACAGACGTACGCAACATCCATGTTTGTTGATCCCGGCACTTGTCCGCCCGGGTCCCTTACGCACCCTGAGCGCAAGCGCGTCTCAGCCGCCAGATTCCCGCACACCCAGAGCGCAGGCGCACCTATCACCCATCCGCTTACCCTTCACACGAGTGCGCATGCGTACTTCACCCTCTCGCTTTTCACCCACCCAGGACGCATGTGCGCCTTACCTCCCCACTTCCCTCACATCCGGAACGCAGGAGTGCCCTGCTCCTTCACACCCAGAGCGCAAGCGCGCCCGCGCCACCGCCCCCACCACCCCCACCACCCCGACACAGAGCGCAAGCGCGCCGGAAGTTCTGATCGGCTGTTCGACTCTGTGCGCGCGTCATCAAATGAACGGTTGTTTCTTGCGATGGCTGAGCTCGGATTCCGCAAATTCGTGGATTCTGTGTTTTTTCGAATTATTGTTAAAATATTTCTGTGCTATAAAGCGTAGATCGTTCTAGTTTCAATCTTAACTTGATTTTTATCTTCATAGATGCTGCTATATCTTAGTTTTTATTTCACATTTGCAGTTATTTATATACAGAGACGGGGAGGAGAAAGGGAGGAAAACAAAAGGACAGTTTTGCGATAGGTTGAAAGGGAGGAATGATTAAGGGACGAAAGAACCGGGAGACTTTTTATTCATTTAAAGGATGATCGTTGCTGGCGAGGCTGGCATTTATTGTCCATCCCCAGTTGCCCTTGAGAAGGTGGTGGTGTGCTGCCTTCTTGAACCACTGCAGTCCCTGTGGTGTAGGTACACCCACAGTGCAGTTAGGGAGGGAGTTCCAGGATTTTGATCCAGCGACAGTAAAGGAACGGTGATATATTTTCAAAACAGGATTGTGAGTGACTTGGAGGGAAACTTCCAGGTGATGGTGTTCCCATGTATTTGCTGCCCTAGATCGTAGTGGTCGTGGGTTTGGAAGCTGCTGAGGAGCTTTGGTGAGTTGCTGCAGTGCATCTTGTAGATGGTACACACTGCTGCCACTGTTAGTCAGTGGTGGTGAGATTGGCACCCTTTCCACAAACATTCAATCGGGGGCTGCTTTGACCTGGATGGTGTCAAGCTTCTTGAGTGTTGTGGGAGCTGCACTCATCCAGGCAAATGGAGAGTTTTCCACACGATCCTGACTTGTGCTCTGCAGATGGTGGACCGGCTTTGGGGAGTCAGGAGAGAAGTTACTCGTCGCAGGATTCCTAATCTCTGACCTATTCTTGTAACCATAGTATTTGTATGGCTAGTCCAATTCAGTTTCTGGTCAGTGTAACCCTCAGGATGTTGATAGTGGAAAATTAAGTGATGGCAATGCCACTGAATGTTCAGGGACGATGGTTATATTCTCTCTTGTTGGAGATGGTCATTGCCTGGCACTTATGTGGTGCGAATGTTACTTGCCACTTGTCAGCCCAAGCCTGGATATTGTCCAGGTCTTGCTGCATTTGGGTATGGACTGCTTCAGTATCTGAGGAGTTGTGAGTGGTGCTGAATATTGTGCAATCATCAGCAAACATCCCCATTTCTGACCTTATGATGGAAGGAAGGTCATTGATGAAGCAGCTGAGTTGGGTCTGGGTCACTACCCTGAGGAACTCCTGAGGAACTGAGATGATTGACCTTCAACAACTACAACCATCTTCCTTTGTGCTCGAAATGACTCCAACCAGAGGAGATTTTTTCCACCGTTTCCCATTGACTTCAGTTTTGCCAGGGCTCCTTGATGCCACACTCAGTCAAATTCTGCCTTGATGTCAAAGGTAGTTGCTCTCACCTCGCCACTGGAGATCAACTCTTTTGTCCATGTTTGAACCAAGGCTGTAATGAGGTCAGAAGCTGAGTGACCCAAACTGAGCATCAGTGAGCAGGTTATCACTAAGCAAGTGCTGCTTGATAGCACTGTTGATGATCCCTTCCATCATGTTACTGATGATCAAGAGCACACTGATGGGGCTGTAATTGGCCAGGTTGGATTTGTCAAACTTTTGTGTACAGGACATACCTGGGCAATTTTCCACATTGCTGGGTAGATACCAGTGTTGTAGCTATACTGGAACAGCTTGGCTAGGGGTGCGGCAAGATCTGGAGCACAAATCATCTGTGCTAATGCTGGAATATTGTCAGGGCCCATAGCCTTTGAAGTATCTAGTGCCTTCAGCGCTCTCTTGATATCATGTGGAGTGAATTGAATTGGCTTCATGGATGCCCAGTCTTGAGTTGCTAGATCTGTTCGAAAACTATCCCATTTAGCAGTGGTAGTGCCACACAGCACAATGGAGAGTATCTTCAGTGTGAAGACAGAACTTCGTTTCCACAAGGACTGTGAGGTGGTCACTCCTACCGATACTGTCATGGACAGATGAATCTGCTGCAGGCAGATAAGGTTGAGGTATGTTTTTCCCTCTTGTTGATTTCACCACCACCTGCTGCAGACCCAGTCTAACAGCTATGTCCTTTATGACTTGGCCTGTGGTGGTGCTACCAAGGCATTCTTGGTGATGAACACTGAAGTCACCCTCAGTGCTTCCTCTGATGTTTGGGCTCCACCATCATTGAGGACGGGGGAAGGAGTACTGATTCATCAGCTGGAGGTTGGTGGAGTGTGGTAATCAGCAGGAGGTTTCCTTGCCCATGTTTGACCTGATGCCTTGAGACTTCATGGGAGCTGTAGTTGAATTTGAGGGCTCCCAGTGCAACTCCCAACTGTATACCACTGTTCCGGGGGCATGATTCCGGAAGGATGACTTTGTCAGGCTGTTGCTTGTCTCAGGCTATCTGAGACAGCCCTCCCAATTTTGGCACAAGTCCCCAGGAGGACTTTGCAGGTTTGGGTTTGCTGTTGTCGTTTTCAGTGCCTTGGTCAATGCCCTGGGTGCTCGGTGTGGTTTCATTCGTTGTTGTTGACTCTTTGGCAGTTTGATACAATCAATTGGCTTGCTAGACCATTTAAGAGTCACAAATTGACTCCAGTTCCCATGAAGTTTCATGGCATCAGGCATCAGGCCAAATATGGGCAAGGAAACCTCCTGTTGATGTAGGCCAGACCAGTTTCCTTCCCTAAAGGGCATTAGTGAACAACAATGGTCATCATTAGACTTTTAATTCAAGTTCCACCATCTGCAGTGCTGGGCTTTGAATCCAGGTCCCCGGAGCATTATCCTGAATCTCTGAATGGTCCAGTGACAATACCATTACGCCACCATCTCCCCATTATGGGGTTTCTGAAGTAGAAACATTTTTGTATGTGGGGAGAATATAATGGGAGTACTAATTGTACATTGAAATTCTATGCTTGCAAAAATACATCTGTTTTTGCTCCCCAACCACTACACAAACACTTATAATATAGTGAGCAGAATGGCCACAAGGTGGTGTAGTGATCAGTGATTACAGCATCAACTTATGTTTTTATATATATATAGAAATATATATATATGAGGCCATGGAGGAATTTGAAAACAAGGATCAGAATTTTAAAATCAAGGTGTTACTTCACTCGTTGTGGTTATTGGAGGTCAATCATCTCAGTTTCAGGACATCTCTGCAGGAGTTCCTCAGGGTAGTGTTCTAGGCCCAACCATCTTCAGCTGCTTCATCAATGACCTTCCATCATAATGTCAGAATTGGGGATGTTAGCTGATGATTGCTAAACATTGTGCACCATTCGCGACTCCTGAGACAATGAAGCACTCCATGTCCAAATGCAGCAAGACTTGGCCAGTATGCAGGCTTAGGCTGACAAGTGGCAAGTAACATTCGCACCACATAAGTGCCAGGCAATGACCATCTCCAACAAGAGAAAATCTAACCATCGCCCCTTGACATTCAAAGGCATTACCATCACTGAATCCCCCACTATCAACATCCTAGGGGTTACTGAACTGGACTAGCCATGTAAATACTGTGGCTACAAGAGCAGGTTAGAGGCTAGGAATCCTGTGACAAGTAACTCCTCTCCTGACTTCCCCAAAGCCTGTCTACCATCTACAAGGCACAAGTCAGGAGTGTGATGGAATACTCTCCACTTGTCTGGATGAGTGCAGCTCCCACAACACTTATGAAGCTTGACACCGTCCAGGACTAAGCAGCCTGCTTGATTGGCACCCCTTCCACAAATATTCACTCCCTCCACCAGTGACACATAATAGCAGCAGTGCGTACCATCTACAAGATGCACTGCAGGAATTCACCAAGGCTCCTTAGACAGCACCTTCCAAACCCATGACCACTACCATCTAGAATGACATGGGCAGCAGATAGATGGGAACACCACCAGCCGGAAGTTCCCCTCCAAATCACTCACCATCCTGACTTGGAAATATATTGCTGTTCCTTCACTGTTGCTGGGTCAAAATCCCTTAACAGCACTGTGGGTGTGCCTACACCACATGGACTGCACCGGTTCAAGAAGGCTGCTCAACACCATCTTCTCAAGGGCAACTAAGGATGGGCATTAATGCTGGCCCAACCAGTGAAGCCCATGTCCCGGGAATGAATTAAAAAATCTCACTTTTGCTCCTTATCCTGGCATGGCCCTGACCTGTCCTGTGCTGGCTGTTCCTTTTCCTTCTTCAGCAATCCAGATAATGCAGGAGAGTGCAGTGTACAGAGTCACCTCTGGGCATCTAGTCAGCATAGTTAGCAGGACTGTATAATGATCGTGATTAGTGTAGGCTATGTAGTAAGCACAGGAAGCAGAGTAACTTTGGGATGATGTAGCAGGTATAGTGAGCAGACAGCAGGATGTAGTGAATGTGCCTTTCATATACTTGGGATATCCCAAAGCACTTTATAGCAACGTCTTTCCTTTTGCTTTTACTGCAAAAGTAAAGATAAACTTGAGGGTTCAAATCTATTTGGTTAGACTTAAGGAACAATAAGGGTGCTATAATGCTGCTGGTTGTTGACTGTAGGCCACCAAATTGTGAGAAATAGTTTAGAGGAGCAAATTTTCAGGCATATTTCAGAAAGATGCAGAAATCTTGTGAAATTGAGGTACTTTAGTTATCCTAATATAGACTGAGGAGATACTCTAATGGGCAAAGGCAGGGGTGAGGGAAATTCCTGAAATGTATACAAGAGAACTTTTTTTGGTAACTATGTTTCTAGCCCAATGAGGAAGCAAGTTCTGGGAAATGAAGTGGGGCAAATGGAGCATGTTTCAGTATGACAGAATTTGGAGAATAGTGATCATAATATCATAAGGTTTAGAATAGTTACAGAAAAAAAGGCAAAGAAAAATCAAGTGTAAATATGTTCAACTGGAGGATGCCTAACTTCAGTGAGCTGAAAAGGGCCTCGTAGTTTTGGGGAGGGGGGTGGTTGGGGTGGGGGGGTGGGGTGGTCGGTGGATTGAAATCAAAAATAAGTAGGCAAAACAATCAAGGTCTTCAAAAAGGAGATAGTTAGGTACAAAGTAGACACATTCTCATAAGGGGGAAAGGAAGGTCATCAAATGCTAGAGTTCCCTGAATGACTAGTGATATTGAAATTAAAATGATACAGAAAAAGCAGGCCTATGATAAATGTCAGGTTCATAATTCAGTAGAGCCAAGCTGCATAGAGTACAAAGGCAAACTGAAAAAGGAAATAAGAGGGCCAAAGAGAGCGCATAAGAATAGATTAACAGGAAATATAATAAAGAACCCAAAAATCTTTTGTAAACCTATAAGTAGTAAAAGGGTAGTCAAAGGAAGAGTGGGGTTGATTAGGGATCAAAGAGGAGATCTAATTGTGGAGACAGAGGGCATGGGTGAGATACTAAATGAGTCCTTTTCTACAGTCTTTACTAAAGAGGATGTTGCCAAAGTTACAGCAGAGGGAACTAAGTAGAGAAATTGGACAGGATAAAATTCAGTAAAGAGAATATACTTAAAGGTTGGTAGTACTCAAAATATAAAAGTCACTGGCTCCTGACAGGATGCATCCTAGATTGCCGAGGGAAGTAGGGATTGAAATTGTAGGGGCTCTATCCGCAATCTTGCAATTCCCCCATAGATGTGAGAGTAGTGCCAGAGGACAGGAGGATTGCAACTGTTACACCCCTGTTCAGAAAAAAGGGAAGTGATAAACCCAGCAACTACAGACCAGTCAGACTATGATGGGGAAATTTAGTCAATATCGAGGATGAAATTAATTGGCACTTGAAACGGTATGAGTTCAAAAATGAAAGCAAGCATTATTTTTTTAAGATAAATCATATTTGATTAACTTAATTGCATTCTTTAATGAAATAGTGGGGAGAGTTGTTGAGGAGTGTGGCTCTTGTGTGAATGGACTTTCAAAAGGCATTTGATGGAATACGGAATAAAACTGCTGGAAAAATTGAAGCCCATGAGATTAAAGGGACACTGACTAAGGGACAGAAAGCAGAGAGTATTGGTGAACAGTTGTTTTTCAGGAGGGAAATATATAGTGGTATTCCCCAGGAGTTAGTATTAGGACCACTGCTCTTCTGAATATATATCAATGACTTGGGTACACAGGGCATAAGTTCAAAGTTTGAAAATGACACAAAACTCGGAAATACAATAAAGAGTGGGGAGGATTACAACAGGGTTCAGGAGGACATGATGTCAGGACAGTGAGGATGCAGAAAGAGGGAAGAGAAGGACTGTTTCACAAACAATTGCAGAAGTGCTGGTGTTTACATCTTTTGATATTTACTGTATTCCTGGGTCTTTCACATTCATGATGACAAAATGGTAGCAAAGTACCTACAGTCTACAATGTCCATTTCTGTGCAGTTTTACTCCAGTAAGCATTATAATGACTGGCTTTAGAGGTAGCAAAGTGATGAAAAAAAGTGAATAAAATTATTTCCAGAATGTGCTAATTTCAGTTGACTTTATTTCTCCCACACTGTTTGAGTTGATAATTTTCTGTGATGACTCGATTGGAGATAGAACTGCTTTGTATTGAAGGGAATTTTCTAATTGTGGTGTTGCTATTGACCTGCGCCTTGGTAAATGCTTCAGACTCTGACCTTCAAATGGTATCAACAAAGGGCAATATTCTCAGTAAATAAACTACAAACTGAGCACTTCTTTAAAGGTGTTTTGTCTTTCCTGCTTGTTTTAAATGGACAATATTATAAAGTGTGAAGTATACTTGTGTCTGATCTTATGACCTGATGTAAATAGAAATGTAGTATAAAACTTAAATGGTCCATGGACATTGTAGGATAAGGGCCTGGCACATAAAGGATAAATATGGGACTGAGTACAGTACTGTCCACACCATGATGTAAGAGAACACATGACTTCACCTGGATCTCAGTGTAGCTTTGGACACAGCTGTGTGTAGAAGCTAGCTTGGAGACAGTTCCTAACCAGGACCTTTACTGTCCTATGTATATAGTTTTTAGTAGTTAATGAATACTTATTACTAAACTACCTAAGACTACGAGTACCTTATTTAGAACTACTGAACTACACCCAACACCTTACAACATGGTGGCAGCTCTTGAAAAAACCCAGAACCCTAGAGAAGCTGGAGCAGAAATTCAAAAGCTGTAAATTAAAGCAGCATTCTGACCTGACTAAAAGCACCTGAAGTGAAGACACAGAGGGAGATCACCTGAGAGAAGCTCCATAGCAGAATTGGAAGCAGAGGGCAGAGGCAAATAATTCCACCGTGCAGCTAAGGACTCTAGAGATCGCATGGAGGTCCAGTTTGAATACCCACAGATTACAGAGCCAAATGATTAAGTTCTTGGCCAGAACTAGTTTTAAAACATTTTTAATCTTTTAAAAGTTAGAGCAGCCTGTTTCTGAAAGCACTGCGGCCAGCTGGATTCAGAGTCAGCGCCATATCACATGGTGGCCAAGCTCACTCTGAACAAAGAAAAAGAATTAATTAAAAATGAATCACAACTAAGTAGGCAGCTTTAAACAATTAGCAAAAACTGGGATTCAATGCTTCCAAGACCCAAGAACATTGAGCAAAGAAGACTCTAACCAGTGGATCCAAGCAGACATTGTTGAAAAAATTTAAATGCTGAGATCGCGAATGCCATTACTGTGGGAGCCCACCAAAACCAGCAAGCGCGGAAACTCCTTTTGTGAAGAAGTATACGGTGGTGCCATCTTGGATTTTCGGAAACCTCAAAGCTGAACGTGCAACTTAAAAATTTTAGCTGTGGATCGGAAATCCACTCTTCCAGATCAATTTGGCCTTATCCAAAGCCCAGATTAATCACAAATTGGAGAAAGATATTCCTTGGATACAAGATTGCTTCAGGTCTGGATTAAAAGACAGAAGCTGAACAAGTTAACATATTGCTTTATTTATATGCTCAATAGCCCATTATATAATAGCTAGACAAGGAATCAATAAATCATTTTCAAAATTTGAGGAAGTTTTAAAATCATTCAACTCTTATTTTAACTTCAGAAGTAACAAATTCCTTGAAAGGGCTAAATTTAATAAAGGTGTCCAGCAATCAGGAGAACCTGTCAACTCCAGCTGAAGGCTGTGATTATGGAGACCTGAAACCTGAGCTAATCAGGGACAGAATAGTTGTAGGAGTGGCGGGCAACGAACTCTCAGACATGCTTCAAGTGAAGGAAGATCTAATCCTTGAGAAAGCCAGCCAGGTCATCAGGCAGTCTGAGATCTATATTAAGGGGAGAAAGCAAACTGTCCAGTTAATGAAACAACATAGAAACAGAGACACTCCAGGCCAAGGAAAGCAATACCCTAACCGAACAGTGCAGCGACCATGCCAGCGAAGCACTCCCAGAGGCATGATCCATGTCCAGCAATTTCAGCCCAATGCTTTCAATGCAACCAAATAGGACACTTCACAAAGTTGTGCAAAGCCAAAACATAAAAATGCACAGAAGATCCCAAGAGGATTCACAAGGTCAAAACAGCACACCAAGAGGGCACACAGCCATGCTTCTTGGATGAGGTCAAAGATCCTGGATTTTTGTTCTGGAATGCAGACATCTCGGTTAATGACCATCTCACAAACTTTAAATTAGACATGGGAGCCAGTGTTAAGGTCCTACTGGACAAATCATCATGGCTGAGAGACCTCTGACTATGAACAACAGACATACCACTTTATGGGCCCAGAGGAATCCATCTTCTAGTCATAGGCATGATTCTGGAACCACTAAGGTATTGCAGCAAACAAATCTTCAAACTGATGTACATCTCCATATCCAGTCTTTTTCTCTACTGAGCAGAGATGCCTGAATCTCCTCAAAATGGCAGAAGATGTAAGACAACCTCTGTTGTACATTATATAGAACTGCATTCTCAAGATCTCCAACCAGAAAAATTCTCTCAACTGGTACTTCAGATCTGAATTGTCTTCTCCCTTTGCAGAGCAGGTTTATCCACATTCATTACAGGTGCCAGAAGCCCCTCATTGGTCAGACCAGCCAATCAATCAGATGGTTACCATGACATCTCAAGTACATAATAGTCACGAGAGGAACAAGCAACGAGAGGAGTCCCAACCTCTGGCTCTGAAGCCAGTTGGAGAGATAAACCCTGAGACCACATAGCAGACAATGCAATCCCCAGCCAGCATGACAGTGCCACAAATAATGCTGGAACAAGAAGCAGCCATCCATTGACGACAGCATGCCACACAGCCAATCGCAAAGGTGAGCTTACTATCAAGTCACAGCCTCACAATAGGGAGAGCCATCTTCCATCCCAGCGTGCATCATGGGGAGCCGCATGAAGGGAGAAGAGAAAAAAAACACTATAGAAATGAGCTCAGAGTTTGTCTGCCTTGTAAAGAGCGGGATAAACCAACTGCCATCTATCACTACAATTGGGGAATGACAAAGAGTGACTCAGAGCCAAAAGAATGGAAAAAAAGAGGATGAAAAAACACCCAGATGCCAGAACAATCTCCAATTCAGCAAAGTTTACCTGCTGCGACAGAGCCTACCACTTCTCCAACAGTAGTGAGAACACGACATGGAAGGGTTATGACACCTCTAGACCACTTGAACCTATAACTCAGAGACTTTAATAGGGGGGAAATGGGGTAGTAGTAATGATGTAAATACATGGGGTAAACTGGGATAACTTGTAAATACGTTGGATAAAGACTTGCAGGGAGGTGTAGTATAAGGGTCTGGCACATAACAGGTTAACAGGGGACTGAGTACAGGACTAACCACACAGTGATGTAAGAGACCACATGACCTGGACATGGGCTCAGTGTCGTGTTGGACAGAGCCATGTGTAGAAAGAAGCAAGCATAGAGACAGCTCCTAGCTTGAACCTTTACTGTACTTATGTATATAGTTTTTAGTAGTTTGAGTACCAGTCACCAGAGAAGGTGATCTAACTGGATGACATCATAAACTATAAATGAGTCTCTGTTGACTCTTGCTGGTGCTTGGGTTTCATGCATAACAAATGACATCCTATATCTTGCCCAAGTGGCCATACCTCATCTATGAGGCTGGACGGCGAATCCTCTGAATGCATTGGTTTATTTTGCTTTCATTGACTTTGCCCAAAGCCCTTTCCTTGTGCTTCTAGCTATCCCAACTGAGTTTGAAAAATATTAACAAAGCAGAGTATGGCAGGAAACATAAAAGAATAGTTTGTGTGGATTCCCTGGATTTATTCAAAAAGTAAAACTAGTGTACTTGAAGATATTCAATAAAGTAATGTGCATGTGTGTGTGGGTGCTGAGCAAGGACAGGATTAGACTCAGTGGTGGTTCCTTCCATGATTCAATAGTCTGCTCACTATTTTGGCTCACAAATGAAGAACAAACACTTATCTTTCATCCTTTAGTAAACTGTCTGAGTTGGGAAGAGGAAGAAGCATGGGGGTGATTTTCAATTTCTGCTGAACTGTTTCTCATCTGAAAAAGATGAAATCCCTATCATTGCAGTTTACCAATGATCAAACCAACTTGATGTTAATGCAATAAAGCCTTTCCTGTTCATCTAGGGGGCATTTCTTCTAAAGGACTCTATGGAGGCCATCTAAAACTCCATGTACTCTAGGAATTTCCACTGCATTGTAGAATTAGGGATCTCTAGCCCAAACAGCCTTATCTCCTTTGGAAAGGTATATGATAATCAATGAACCTATTTTATTAATTATTTTAAATAGCTGATTTATTTCAGGAGCTCCTAATTACAGGTGAAGCAGAGGCAGGGAGGAAAATTGATTTTAATGGGAGCTGCACAAAATTTTACAGAGTAATGAGTCAGTATTCAAACTAGCTGTCCTTTGCGCTTCTAAAATGGGCACACAATGCGAGAGGTGCAGCAAACGTGGCCCTTATGTGTCTTTACATTTTCAAAAACAGACAAAAAACTGAAAAAACACAGGTGAAAGCTATAATTGAGTTATTATTAGGACATTGCTATGAGTCAACAAGTGTACTGCTGCTTTGTAATTTACACACACACATTCTGATGTGCCACTTGATAATTTCTGGAAAAATTGATATAGTTTACAAAACTGAAATTTTTATTCCATCCTTGATCCTTCTATAGTGCACTTCAATTTTAGAGTTTGATAAATGACATGTTTGCCAGTGTTTTCACAGAATAAAAACACATAATTTCAAAAAACAAACTTAAAATTGCTCTGTAAGATAGCGCAATTGGAAGATGCTGAAAGGATTTTACACTAAAGTGTGTTCACTCTTATATCATGATCATCTACAGCATGATTTGTGCTGAAGCTGCATAAACTCAACCTGCATATCTCGTAATGTCCTGAACTGCATGAAGTGAATAACCTGTGTTTCTTGTATGAATCTGAGTTGCGTAGTGAATAACATTTGTTTTTAATACAGGCCTGATCTGAAATTGTCACACATAACTTCCAGTTTGCTTTTAGATTAGAGTTTGCAAGGAACCAAAATCATGGACACACAGCATGAAGTGGTTGGCCAGGTCTTGAACCAGAGGGGTGGCAACTAGTTTCATTAGCAATTCTACCAACAAACTCCTGGAAGGGGTAGGGATTGGAGATTGTGCTCTCCCTTTCCTGTAGATACTAGGTGTAAAAGGATGGAACACACATTCAGTGTCATTTCCAATAAAGGCTGCCAAATGTTGCAATCTCCTTTAAGAAGAAAGCTGCCATAAGTTTAGAAAGTTGATGAAGCTTAAAGAAAAATGGCTGTCCAGGTCAATGTTGTTTAGCCATGAATATAGTGTGGCAAATTTTTACTAATGTTCTTATTTATGAGGAGGACTGAAGTTAAGTTATATTAAATTGATATTTGTTGTAACTGTTACTCTGTGATTTTGCTTACTGGCTCTAAAACAGTTCATCCACAATGCAGTTTCTATCAAAGATGAAAGAAATGAGAACTGACAAAGGTTAACTAACCAGACTAGGGAGACGGTAGTGTTGTGGTAATGTCACTGGCCTAGAAATCCAGAGGTCTCAGCGAATAATCTGGGGACATGAGTTCAAATCCTATCACAGAAGTTGGTGGAATTTAAATTCAATTAATAACTCTGGAATTGAAAGCTAGTCTCAGTAACGGTGAATATGAAACTATCATCGATTGTTATAAAATCATCATAAAACCCATTTGGTTCACTAGTAGCTTTTAGGGAAGGAAATCTGTCACCCTTAACAGCCTAGCCTACATGTGACTCTTAACTGCCCTCTGAAATGGCCTAGCAGAGTTCAAGGGCAATTAGGGATGGGCAATAAGGTCTGGCCTTGCCAGTGAAACGTACATCCTATGAAAGAATAAATTTAAAAGTAATAATACCTGGTTTTGTCTCACTAAAGTGACACTGTTTCTCAGTAGTTGGAGAGGCATATGCAATGGCTTGCGTGAGGATCACAATCTTCTGCTCATGCAACAAGGGGGTCTCATTGTTATGCCATGAGTTATGTTATTGAACTTGTAGATATTGGGTAGCGACAGTAAACTTTGGATCGTGAGGGATACATGTTCGCTTATGGGACAATAATTTATACATATATGGCACCTTTAAGGTAATGAAATGTCCAAAGGAATTTCACAGGAGCATCATAAAACAAAGTGTGACACTGAGCCAATAAGGAGATATTATATCTGGTGACTAAAATCTTGGTCAAAGAAGTAGGTTTTAAGAAGTGTCTTAAAGAAGGAAAGTGATGAATTGGGGTGCAGGGAGGGAATGCCATTACTTGGGGCCAGCTGAAGGAACAGCCATCAAAGATGGACCAAGAATGCAGAATGAGAATGCACAAGAAAACAGAATTAGAGGAGCACAGATAGGGGGGAAAAAAGGTTGGTGGAGGGAGGGTGATAGAATCTTGAGTTCTGAAGATTTGTTTACTACTGATCAAAATGCAATAGAAACCTTATTGCTGCATCGCCAGGTGCAAAAGTACTGGTTTGACGTTTTAAAATATCTGAATGCATCCTCGAAAAACACTTCTCTACCTGTAAAATCCTCCCCCAAATTTAATTTACCAATCAAGTTTTTGATTAACTTTTGCATCCTAACGCCCTCGCCCACTGACCCCGTAAACTACCTCAGAATATTTTCTGAGTTAAAGGAGCTACTAATCTCCAAGTTGTTGGTTTTTAGGGCGTTTAAAACCGGCTAGTGGCTGAGGAGGAAAACCTGGATTCGGGCGTCTCAGCAGCAACTGAGCCCCATAAACACTTGGCAGAAAGGAGAGGAGCTCCCTCCAATCCAAATGAAAAGAAATTAAGTGCAAAGGCGTGGCCGCAAAGTTTGACTTTGTTGACGGGCACTTGGTATGAGGGCCCTCCATCGCCGCCTCGTTGCCCTAACACAACAGGTCGCGCTGTGATTGGTCTGAAGTGGGTCAATGAGAGGCCGCTTTGCTGAAAGTGGCCGAGGAAGTAAGATGGCGATGGCGGTGAGGGCAAGTGTCAGAGCGGCCGGAGATCGGAGGCTGAGGGTACCGGCTAGAGCTGCCCTGCTGTTGGTATGAGGTGGTGGGGGCTACTCCTCGGGGAGAGTCTGCGGTCAAAAATCTGTGCTGAATTATGGAAGTTTCCAATGTTTCCACGGCCCACTCTCTGTCTTTGGACTGTCAACGTATCCACATTAACGGTGGATCGATTGGAAACGCTGTTCTCCTTCGAGAGGAGTAAGGAGATATTTGATAGAGGTGTTCGAGGGGTCTGGACAGAGTAGATAGGGAGGAACTGTTCCCATTGGCGAAAGGATTCAGAGGACACACATTTAAAGTGATTGGCAAAAGAAGCAACAGCAACCTGAGGAAAATCTTTTTTATGCAGTAAGTGGGGTGGGATCTGGAATCCACTGCCTGTGTGTGGTGGAGACAGATTCAATCACAGCCTTCGAAAGAGAATTACATAATTATCTGGAGAGACAAATTGTACTTGAGCATAAAAAACAAATTAATAAATGGAATAAAAACAAAAATGCGGATAATCAGGTCAGGTAGTATCTATGGAAAGGGAAACAAAGTCAATCTGTGAATTTAATTCACTTTAAGCCACTTACATTGTTAAAATTGGGCCCAATGTTTCAGGTCAATGACCTTTTGAAAGGTCATTGAGCTGAACATTTCCCTCATTTTCTGTTTTTGTTTCAGATTTCTAGTATCTTCAGTATTTTGTTTTTATAACTAATAAATTATTCTTGCACCTGTTTTATAAGAGTTAATTTTTTGTTAATTTCCTTCAGGTTTGAGAGTACTGCCTGTGAGACTCTAAAATTTATATAACAAAGCCTGTCTAACTGATCGTTTTAGTATAGAATGGTACAATACTTTGCTCAATTCTGGAAAGGTTCCATCAGTTTGGACAATAGCAAATATAACCCCTCTATGCAAGAAGAGAGGGATGCAGAAAACAAGAAACTGCAGGCCAGTTAGCCTGACATCTGTCTTGGGGAAGGTGTTAGAATTGATCAGTAAGGAGATTATAGCTGTGCAATTAAAGAAACTCAAGGTAATCAGGAAGAGTCAGCATGGTTCTGTGAAAAGGAAATCTTGTTTACCCAATTATTGGAGTTCTTTGAAGGAGTAATGTGCGCTGAGGATAAAAGGGAGCCTGAAGATGTGCTGTACTTGGATTTCCAGAGGCATTTGATAAGGTGTCACATCAAAGGTTATTGCAGAAAATAAAAGCTCATGGTGTCAAGGAACTACCATATATTTCCTAATATTATTATGGGATACTTTAAAGCAGGTTTGTGTGCGTGTGTGTATGTGGTTCTATGTGTGTGGCTAATTTAATTAAACTAGAGATGGTTAGACTGAAAAGTTTAAATTACCAAAGAAGTGAGGTGCAAAACAGGCATTTGAAATGGAGATGAGTAAGCTAAGGTGAGGTTTCAGCAGAAATGGGTGTGAATTAAATTTTCATGTTTTGATAAGTGGAGAAGTGTTTGATTTTCAGAGTGACATGGAAAAAGTTTACAACTGGCAAACTAAGTAAGGCAAGGTTATTACGTTGATTTTTTCCCCCAAAAGTGCTGGCCATAATGATAATATGAAAGATTTTTGTATTCTAGGAGAAGTAACTTCTAAAGACAAGTTGAAAAAATGGGATTTACAGATCAAAAAAAGAGAAATATATTGAAAGAAGGATGAAAGACTGTGTGAGGTGTGGCCATGTAAGATCTCGAAAGGTGACTGTGTGAAATAGACTTGGGGAAATAGCCTCTAACCACCCTGCAGAAGTTTGCTGCTCCAATAGCCAAAGTTGTGTTAAAAGCCTTTGGAAGTCCATTGTCCATTGGGTGCTTGTGGTAATATTGCTGGATGACTATAAATTTGGAATCTATTTGGACTGCTGCCTTAAAGGGGGTGTGTAGTTTGGAGACTGGTTAAGTGGGAATTTTGGAAACTATTACATCTGTGTAAGTAATCTTGTGTGTGTTTTAAGTTTTTCTTCTTTTGTGTTGGGAAATAGAGATAGTTTAAGTAAGTTATATTGGTATTTGTGGGTGTTAGGAATGAGTTTTAGCTTTAAAATTTAAGTTTGATTTGTATTTCTGTATCTGTGTGTTAAGAAATGTCAAAAGAAGTTTTAGTTTCACTTTAAAAAGGTGCTTGCATTTCTAATAAGGAGTTTTATGACCCCTAAAGAGAAGATAACCATAACAAGGGTAGAAGGATTGGATTGTTGCCTAGCAACAGGGGCCTAGAGAGGTAGGCTTCTCACACAGACACACACACGAGAAGAGAAACAGCAGTTGTTTTAGAAGCTGTTTGAATGCAGTTGGTTCTGAAAGTTACTGCGTGGAGAATCTGGAGCAAGGGGGACAGATAGCCAGTTCCAAGCTAAAGAAAAACCCCAAAAATCTAAGGGAGTAGAAAAGCTAAAGAAGACCTTCTAGTCAAAGGAAGGACAGGAACCTGGGAAAAGGTCCTATTAAGTGAACTTAAGAGTGAGGGGCAGAGAGAAAGGCTCCAAGCTTCAGATGTAAAGAGACAAAAGCTGCAGAAAGCAGATTTAAAGCAAGAACAGCTTGCAAGAGGCAAGAAGGTCCAAAGAGACAATTGAAGGTCTGTAACCTTTTGCTATGGGCATGTGAAGCAGTGGTGCACTGTCGATGGCGAGTTGGGTGAGACAGAGTGTATGGAAGACAGTTTGAATGCATGTGGTGACCCAGGGAAGAGGAGCTTCAGAAGGGGAGTTTAAAACCCTGGAGGTGAACCCTTGCAGAAGGCATCTGAGAGAATGCATTGGTTTAGGAGAAGATTCCAAGGCGAGGTCTTGGAGAGTGGAGATTGGAAACCCTCATGTAAAGGACGGAATTCAGTGAGACTGGTTGGTCCACAGAGTGACAAGGGTCTGGGGGGAGTTGAGAGATCGATAGCACCTGGTTGAGGTGGCATCTGTCACTTGGTTTCAGAGTGTGATGTGTCTGACCACAGGGTGGCATGGCTTTACATTGACTGTGTACTTACTGTGTACATTAGACTATACGATAGCTTTTGTAACTTGTAAAGATATAGTTGTGGTGAAGGAGTAGTGTTATATAGTTAATCTTTTCTTGTTGAATAAATGTTTTATTCTTTTGTTATAAGTTCATCATCTGACCCCTTGTGCCTCTGTTCAGTAGCTAACCTCCATGCATCTAAACAAACAAAAGTTAAGATCTATCAAGCTGGGTTCCACTCTGGGATCAGGCTAGTCCAGGGGTAACCTCAGCTGGGATTGTAACATTGTTATTAAATCTTTTAATTTAATCTTTAAAATCTCTAAAGATGGTAGTAGACTCATTATTTCTAACTTCAGTGCATAAGCCTTCTTGTAATAAATACAAATTGCAAAATCATTGTGATAGCATGGTCAAGTTTCCCGTGTGGATCAGCCTGGCAAATACCACCTGCCTATCATAACAGTGATGGAAGGGGTAACATATTTACATAGATAGAAGATTGGCTGGTTGGCAGAAAACAGAACATATGCAAAAATGGATCTTTTTCTGATTGCCAGGATGTGACAGAAGGTGTCCCACAGGGGTCTGTGCTGGGACCTTAATTTTTACAATTTATACCAATGATTTAGGTGAGAGGAGTGAAGGCATGGTAGCTAAATTTGCAGATTACACAAAGATAGGTAGGAAAGTATGTTGTCAAGACGACATGAGGTGGCAGATGGTTATGGATAGGTCGAGTGAGTGGGCAAAAATCTGGCAGTTGACGTATAATGTGGGAAAATGTGAAGTAGTACATTTTGGCAGGAAGAATAAAAAAGCAGAGTATTACTTAAAGAGAGAACAGCTGCAGAATTCTAAGCTGCAGAGGGATCTAGGTGTTCTAGTGCATGAGTCACAAAAGGTTAGTATGCAGGTACAGCAAGTAATTAAGAAGGTTATGAAATGCTAACCTTTATTATGAGAGGAATTAAACATAAAAGTAAGGATGTTATGCTTCAGTTAAAACAAGGCATTGGTGAGACCACATCTTGAATACTGTGTGCAGTTTTTGTCTCCTTATTTAAGGAAGGATGTAAATGCATTGGAGGCAGTTCAGAGGAGGTTTACTAGATTGCTACCTGGAATGAACGGATTGTCTTATGAGGGAAGGTTAGACAGACTGGGCTTGTTTCCACTGGAATTTAGAAGAGTGAGGGGTGACTTGATTGAACATTATAAGATTCTGAATGGTATTGACAAGGTGGATATGGAAAGGATGTTTCCTCTTGTGGGTGAGTCCAGAACAAAGGGGCACTGTTTTAAAATTAGGGGTTGCCCTTCTAGGACAGAGATTAGGAGAAATTTCAGAGGACTGTGCGACTTTTGGAATTCCCTGCCTCGGAAAGCAGTGGAGGCAGGGTCTTGAATATTTTTAAGGCAGAGGTAGATAAGATTCTTGTTTGGCAATGGATCAAGGGTTATTGGGGTTAGATGGGAATGTGGAATTTGAAACAGAAACAGATCAGCCATGATCTTATTGAATGGTGGAACAGGCCTGAGGGGCCAAATGGCCGCCTACTGCTCCTATTTCGTATGTTTGTATGTTCGTACTTGTACATGTTCAGTCTTTCACACAACATCACCATCAGATTAATATTCTCTAATATTAAGGCCCAGTTATTGGTGACTCTGCCCTCAGTCTTGTAACTTCACCATGACCCTAATATAGCTAATATTAAGTCAGCAATTCTTAAATAATGTGTACTTTGAGTCCTGCCTGTCATTTTAACTCCTACCCCTCAACATTTGAGAGTTTTTTTTAATATATAGTGCATTAGAAAATATTGCATTTGCAGTGATTGTAATGATTTTGGATTTGGTTCAGATGATTTGAATGGAGCTAATTCACCTGGGTCCTCTCCCCCACAAATGTTAGATTTTGCTCCCACCAATGCTGTCGGATCCCAGCAATCCCCAATGCTTCAAAACTGCATTCCAAGTCCTACTGAACCCAGAGTCTCCCTCATTAGACTTTTTCTGCTCTACACCTGCATGCCATCACCCCTTCTTAGTAAACACGAACCTCTAGATCACATATCCATTATTAGCTGATCCTACAGCTGTCTCCAGTGTTCCCAGATCCTGATAGCTCCCAAGTGTGCCTCTGCATAAGAGTGTAAGAAATGGGAGCAGGAGTAGGACATACAGTTCATCAGGCCTGGTCTGCCATTCATTATGATCATGGCTGAACTTGTACATCAGCTCCACTTTCCTGCCCTATCCCTATTTCCCTTGGTTGCCTTAGTGCTAAAAATCTATCCATCTCTTTCTTGAATATATTCATTGACTGAATCTCCACAACCTTCTGGGTTAGAGAATGACAACAATTCACAAACCACTGAGTGAACAAATTTCTCCAGGTCTCAGTCCTGAATTGCCAACCTTTTATCCTGACTCTATGACCCCTAGTTCTAGAATTTCTAGTCAGGGGAAAAGGCTTCTCAGCATCTCAAGATCCCTGTCCTGTTGTTTTTCCACATCAGTGTTCCTGGTAATATATTGGATAATGCCCTGTGATTAGAGAACCTCTTGACTGACCATGAGCAATATCACAAAATATCTACAAGTCATAAAATATGTCTTGCATCTAGCACAGGCCCATTGCACTATCATAGATGGAAAACTTCTCTTTAAAGCCAGAGAGTAAGATAATTGGTTCGTGCTGGCCACTTGTGACATACAGCCAGAAATTTACAAGCTACTTAACCCATATCCTCTGATTAATAGATCAGGTTATACATTGGGTCTGCATCCATAGTTAAAAGTCGCAACCTTGCATCAAATTACCCACGAACAATGGCTGGAATATTAGTTGGTACCACAACAGCTCCTTTGAGGTACTGTTAAATAATATTGCATTCATATTGTCTTATCAGATGAAAATATTTCAAGCAGTTCATACAAAGGATCACGTTTTGCAATGCAGTCGCTGTTTCTATTTTTTGTAAATATAGTGGCCATTTTGAGCAGATATGGCCCAAAATGGAAAATGAGATGAATAATCAGTTAACTTCTGATTGATGTTGTTTGACAGGAGTAATGCAGTGGAATCTTTAATATTCTTCTGGAACAGACAACGGAAGCATTGGTTTAGCCTCTCTTCTGAACCATAGCATCTCTGACAATTCAGCACTTTCTTAGTACCAGCAGTCAACTAGTTTGTCCTCAAATCTAAAAGCAAAATACTGTGTATGCTGGAAATCTGAAACAAAAACAAATTGCTGGAAAAACTCAGCAGGTCTGACAGCATCTGTGGAGAGAAAGACAGAGTTAACATTTTGAGTCCGTATGACTCTTCTTCAGAACTTCTGAAGGGGTGAATTTTATGCTTATTTAAATGAGACTGTCAGAATTTCTGAAGAAGAGTCATATGGACTCGAAACGTTAACTGTCTTTCTCTCCACAGACGCTGTCAGACCTGAGTTTTTCCAGCAATTTTTGTTCGTGTCCTCAAATCTATTTATATTTGTTATTTATGGCAGTTCTTTTATTTTCTTAATTATGTACATTGTTTTTTATTTTCAGACTTCATCTGCTGTCAACAGAATTAAAAGTCTTCTGCAACACAGACCAGAATGTGTATGTAAAACTGCACTTTTAAAAGAAATAAGATTGTAAGCCTTGAACAGAAAGACTGACCTGGTCTGTTAATTAAGTGGTGAATGGCGATCGTAATTGTAACTTTCTGTGGGGAAGGGATGAATTTTATGCTTGTTTAAGTGAGACTGTCAGTGATGAGAGTTTAACCCTTTTGTAGCACCCAAGGTTAGATGGTATTCAGCATTTTCTAGTCAGGTATAGTATAAATCAAATAAAAGGCAATGGTTTTTGCCGAGCTGTGGAGGAGCACCCCCTGTTATAAAAGTGAATCTTATGTTTCTCATGCCAGGTACTCCTACCATCCCTGAGTAAGACTACAACTTTACTGATAATTTTGGTCCATCATTTCCAGTCCATCAGAAACTAGATTGAAACTGACTTTTTTCATTTGCTTTTAGAGTAACCTCGCCTTGAGTTGTTTTAAAGCCTGTGTCCCAGAGGTGAAAGAACAGCATCTAACCCATTATGATATCCAGTTCTTTTTTTTTATTTATTCATCTGAGCCACAGTACTCAGAATCAGTTATCTGCCTTTTTGGAATTGGGAGTTATCAATCCAGGCTATGTAAATTTATGATTGTACAGATACCAGTATATATGTTAAACAAAAACAGAATTACTTGGAAAAACTCAGCAGGTCTGGCAGCATCGGCAGAAAAGAAAAGAGTTGACGTTTCGAGTCCTCATGACCCTTCAACAGAACTGATTGAATGTTAGAAGAGGGGTGAAATATAAGCTGGTTTAGGTGGGGGGGAGGGGGTGGGGGAAGAGAAGTTGGGGGGGTGGTGTGGTTGTAGGGACAAGCAAGCAGTGATAGGAGCAGATTTTGATTATCTGCTCCTATCACTGCTTGCTTGTCCCTACAACCACACCACCCCACCCCACTTACTTCACTTCTCTCTCTCTCTCTCTCTCTTCCCCCCCCCCCCCCCCCCACACACACACACACACACACACACACACACACACACACACACACACACACACACACACACACACACACACACACACACACACACACACACACACACACACACACACACACACACACACACACACACACACACACACACACACACACACACACACACACACACCACCACCTGAAACCAGCTTATATTTCACCCCTCTTCTAATATTCAATCAGTTCTGTTGAAGGGTCATGAGAACTGGAAATGTCAATTCTTTTCTTCTCCGCTGATGCTGCCAGACCTGCTGAGTTTTTCCAGGTAATTGTTTTTGTTTTGGATTTCCAGCATCTGCAGTTTTTTGTTTTTATATCAATATATATGTTAGTTTAGCTTCATCTACTATTGGACAGAGTGACTCTAGAGCCACTCTCTCTGATATTGTAATACTTATTATCTGAACAAAAAATTAGTGTCAGAATCTGTAACTCCTTTAATTAATAAGAGTTAGAGCAAATAAAAGTTGCATTGGAGTCATAGGCCCCTGTAGCCCTGGTATATTGACAAGGAGCCTCCTCAGTGCTCTGGAGCTTGTCATTACAGTCCCTACTGTTAATCAAGTTCATGCAAACAGAATTTGCCTGCAATGTGCAGCAGCCACTATAACATGGTAGCGCGAGTACAATACCCCACTACATAACAAGAATATTCCTTTTACCCAGCTGTTTCCAGCTCCACTCTGATTTGCCACTTTATTTAAACTACAGTCAGACTTAGAACAAGCCATAACCTCCATACTGCTTAGAGGGAATTAAAAGTGCTTAAGTACACAAAAAGTTGACAAGGTATTATTTACTTATATAAAAATAGAAAGTGCTAGAAGAACTCAGCAGGTCCGGCAGCATCTGTGAAAAGAGAAACAGAGTTAACTTTTCAAGTCCATTATGACTCCTCCTCATCATATTCTGAAGAAGTCATATTAGACTCAAAACATTAACTCTATTTCTCTCTTCACAAATGCTGCCAGACCTGCTAAGCTCTTCAAGTACCTTCTTTGATAATTTCAAATTTCCAGTATCCACAGTATTTTGCTATTTACATTTGTTCTTGTATTCAGTGCAACCTTAACAAGGTGTGAAGTCGGGAGTTATGATTTCCCTTCGTACCTGAAATAAATGGAGCACTTAAGACTCTATAACTGGAAACTTTGAAATTGAAAATAATGCAAAAAGATAATTGTTATCGCCTTCTGGCCAATATGAGACTGCTAATTTTAAAGGTGGATGCTTTAACTGGTGGGCATTGTATGTACAGTTGAAACACTTAAATATATTATCAAAATCTATAGAATTTAAACTTTTAAATTTAACTAATTGCAATGATTTAAGTACAAATTGATTTTTTTTCCTATGATCCTGGAGAAACTGTGGGTTATATTGAGATCAAGGTTCTAAGGACTATTGACTAATTGAATCCGAATAAATTGTTTGATCAACCACAAACTCTGTGGGGCGAGTGACTTGAAAGGCAAGATAATCAGACACATTTAACATCTTCACATAGAGTGTACAGTTAAGGGAGTGTCCTCCCAGTTTTATTCCAGGAGTTACTCTGTAAGTGTATGTATTGAAGCTGCATTGATCCTGCTTTAATGCAGTTTGCTTTGATACTTCCTAGACAGTTGTCTTTTTTTGTTCTTCAGGTTGGCTTGAAAGTTGGAGTCCGCACTCGTGGCTGCAGTGGTCTCTCATATGTGATAGATTACGCAACAGGGAAGGGGAAGTTTGATGAAGAAGTTAATCAGGATGGTATGGAATGTTGGAAGTCTCTAACTCATGGTGAACGGTTGTCAAGCATTCCATATGTTTAATCTAAACTAAAAAAAATCCCAGTTTGCTGAGAGTATACTTTTCTTTCACTTTATGGCCAGGATTTTCCCCTCGGTGATTTGGGGGTGGAGCCAGCTCGCCAAGGGGGAAATGATGTGGGATGATGTCGAGAGGAATCCCCAACGTCATCCCGGTCTCTTTAAATTTTTAGGAAGGCGGGCGGACAGCGAAATCAGTTGTCCGCCCACCGACCTGTCAATGTCCAATTGAGGCCATTGACAGGCTAGCTAAGATAAAGACCTGCCCGTCCAAGCTTAAGGCTGGTGGGCAGGCCAGGAGCCCCAGCGGGCTCCAGATTATTCATGAAACTTCATCCACTGGCGGGCTGAAGTTTCATGTCCGTTTTTTAAAAAATGTAATAAATTTTTAGTGTTTATCATTAACATGTCCCATCTCGTGTGACGTTGTCACGTGAGAGGGACACGTTAATAATTTTAATATTTTTGTATTTTTAGAGTTTACTTACCTCTCACGAATCTCTCTGAGACAGGACTTTGCCTCAGGGAGCAGTGCGTCTTTGACAGTTGGGGATTCCCTCCCCCTCCGGAACAGGAAGCGCTGTCAGGCAGGCTGCTGGGCGGGCCTTAATTGGCCCGCCCACTCAAAATGGCAGCGGGCCCCGTTTCGGTGGTGGGGGTCGACTGTCCGCCCATCACCGAGCTGGTGGGGCCCGCATGCCATCCGAGGGCAAAATGCTGCCCTATGTATTTTAGCTTTAGAGTCTCATTTGTTCTTCATTCCCAGGCCAACGGTATGGGACAAGTGATTGCTGCCAGGACTCGCTTGTGGTAGTGAATTATCTTCAGAAAGTGAGACCTAACTGATGTTGGGGTGTGTTTGGGATGGAGGCCCTTGTGTCTACGATCATATAATACAAGAAATGTAGAATTTTGCTTTCCAAAATAAGATATTGGAATAAAGGAAGTCTTGCATTTATATAGTATCATTCAGGATGTTCTAAAGTACTTTAAGTGTAGTCACTGTTGTAATGTGGGGAACACAGCAGCAGCCAGTTTGTCCATAGCACGCTCCTGTAAGCAGCAATGTGATAATAATCAGATAATCATTTTTTTGTGAGGGACTGAGATTGAGGGATAAATAGTGGTCAGGACACTGGAGATAATTCCTCAGCTCTTCTACAAAATAGTGCCATGGAATCTTTTGCATCTGATGGGTCTTCGGTTTAATGTCTGTTCTAACAGCTGGCACCAAGGTAGTGCACTGGAGTGCTAGGATGGATTTTTGTGTTCAAGTCTGTAGAGTGGAACTTAAACCCACAACCTTTTAATTCAACAACTTGTATTTATATAAGTGTTTTTGAAGTAATTAAAAAGCACTTCATAGGAGAGTTATAAAGCAAAATTTGACACTTAGCTACATAAGGTGAACTTTCGGCAAATGGCTAAAAGCTTGGTCAAAGACAGGGGTTTTAAGGAGCCTCTTAAAGGAAAGGGAAGTAGATCTGCAGAGGTGTTCAGAGGAGGAATTCCAGGGCCTAGAGCCTAATCAACTGAAGGCACGGCCCCAATGGTGAAGTAATTAAAATTGGGAATTCTTAAGAGCCCAGCATTAGATGAGCACTGATATCTTGGAAGGTTATGGTACTGTAATAAATGACAAAGACATGTCAAGAACATGAAAAAAAATCATTATTTTCTAATCCTAAAATATGTTGTCTGACCAGGGGCAACTGTAGGTCAGCAAACACAGGAGTAATGCGTGATTAGATGACCTCAAGTTTAGAGCCAAAAGTGCTACCAACTGAGCCACAGCTGATAGAGACCTCAAGATCTTTATATTTTGATTTTGGCATATGCTTACTGTGTGATTGTCAGCTGTGAGCTTTTGACAATTCAATTAATGAATATTTTAAAACTGTTTTATCCCTCACTATTATTCATTCCATTCATTGTTTTATTTCCTTTTCAGGTGTACGTGTGTTCATTGATCAGAAGGCACAGTTAACTCTGCTAGGAACAGAGATGGATTTTATTGAAACAAAAGTTTCCAGTGAATTTGTTTTCAATAACCCAAATATTAAAGGAACATGTGGATGTGGTGAAAGCTTTACTATTTAAATATTTAGAAAAAATATAAATGTTTATGTATATAAAATTAAAGGTATAAATAGTGTGTCACCATATAGATGAGCTTTGAAATTTTCTCAAACTCATTTAAATATACTGTACATGGATTCCTAGAGAGGAAAACAATGTCTGAGAACACCAAAGGGAACTTAAAACCTGTGATATTTAAATCCGTCGCTTAGTTGCAGCTTGTCACCTATGTCTGCATCAATACTTAAAGCCCTTTCGAAGACTAGTATAGAATTGTCTTTTGTATATTCATGAAACTTGTAGTTAGAATCTTATACTGTGGGTATTCAATTTATATACCTGCAGGGAAAAAAAGTTATCAACTCAAATTTTTCCCAATCCTGTCCTTTTGTATAAACATTTAATACTATTACCTTGCTGAATCACGCACAGTTCTTTGGTGGTGGTAATGTGTATAAAACTTCGACTTCTAGGATTTAACATTCTTACGGATGGTGGAAGTGGGCTAATTGGTCAAACTTTAAATAAAACATGCATTATAGTTGTAAATTAGGTGGTAGGTGAATCCTCCCTTAATTCACAGTTGGACAGTTATAAACTTTTCTCATTGGGTTAAAATTTTTAACTGAAGCCATATGCCCAGACTCAAGTCAAGGTATGAATGTGTTAATTTTCAGACTTGCCTGAATCAGCAAATAAATTGAGACTTAACTGTATTCTGGCAATTTACTGACTTGTGGATATAAGTGTGTATTCTTGGTGGATGACTTGTTTCCATAACAAATGGCTAATTGTTTAATGCATTTTCACAAATGTGCTAATTAATCAGCATGCTAAAAGAATGACTAAAGTTAATCCCACATTCTTGTAATTTAAAATTTCAGGCATTTACTTGGACTTGCAAGAAGATACAAGTTTGAAATTAATTTGCTGTATGTGTTAGCAGTTTCCAAGATAGCACCCTAAAGTATATTCTTATGATGTGCATCTGTACTCTAGCAAGAGAAAATGAGATTGGAAATTAAACAAAGTTTCTTTGCCTCATTCTTTCAATTTTATGTACGAAATTAGAATTGAAATCAATAATTTGGGTGCAAGGAAGGGAACAGCATTCTGGTGGGGCTAAGACATCAAATGAAAATATAAAGATAAGTGGGTTGAGATGTCAGCCTGCTAGATTAATATGTTGGTCTTTTGGATTAATGAGGTGATTTAACCTTGACCAATTCCTCTTTCTCCCCTGTTCCTCAATAAAATAATGAAGCAGCCTATGTATGCCTATAGCAGACCTTGGATAACACCCAAACAAAAGCAATAAAATGTAATTACAAAATCCAACTGAATGTTCTCAGATAAAGATATGATCCTTTTCTGCCAATCGGTGTTTGTTTAGAAACGTTGACGACCAAAATAAATCAGGTTACTCATCTGATCACAGATTGCGGGATATTTTGGGCACTTCCCTACGTAAGTCACGGAACATAATCTGCCAACTGCTGCTCCAGCAATCAACTCCATACAAATGTGGAAATTGAAGTTGGGACTTTCTTGGTCTGCGTAACTCAAATAAGTGAAGCATTTGTGCACTGAGCCAATGGGGGAGTAACAACAGTTTAAGTAAAAAGCAAGGGCATGGCTCTGTGACTGAAAAAATTATACTGAGTGGAGAGAACAGTGAATGAGCAAAGAATGAAACTCTGTAGAACTTCTAAAAAGAAAAAGAATCCAAGATCTGACATCCAATTGAAGCTTTGAAAGCATTTTGACAAATTTTTATTAAATAGCACACACTCCAACAAACAAGACATGGCACTTTTTAAAAAAAAACTTAAATCCATGGTGACTAAGTTCACACCACATGCAAATATACCAGAAAAGTAACACCGTCCATACAATGCAGTCCAAATCCAAGCTTGTATTTTTCATTCTTATTAAACTTATACACACCAAAAACCAATCAACTCTATTGAGTAATTCCTGAAGTAAAACTTAAAACAAATCACAGGCAGAAAATGTTACAACTTCAAATGTATGTATTTTCTGCAATACCTAATGTTACCTAAAGAAACGCACAGCTAAATGCACTTTACAATATTTTAAAATAAGTTTTCCAGCAATCCATTGTCTTGGAGATAAAATGCACCGCATGGCATGGTTCCTTAGCTACACAGGGTTCCAGTTCACTGCCCTGGTCCATGCTAATTAACTGCTGCTCCTTACTCCCAAATGGGAAGTCTTTCTGAAGTACATGTTAGGTGAGACCACTGTTAATACTCATTCCAGACTCTCACATGAAGAATAGCCAGATGTGATAAAAGAAAACAGATTGCCAAGAGCTCTGGAACCACCACCAACAACGTTCCTCCCCGCCCAACTCCTTCAGTACAAGGCAACTCTCACAGGACAGGGATGGTGAAAAATGGATGGGAAGAATTTTTAAAAAACAAACATTATAAATAAGTAATCAGAATAGCCATAGCCCTACAATATTACATAAACTGATCTGCAGAAAACATTTAAGTTTGTATCAATATTGAATATCACAAAGCATTAGAAAAATAAAAAGTGAGGCACCATATATTTTTGACGAATCTTCAAAAATTGAATACATTCTAAGTGTAAATGTATTTATGGTTTAAGCACATTAACAAATCATTAACTATATACCCAGAAATCACAGCCTTTGCTTTTAGATCCTTGTGTGACTGAGCGGCACAGGGAACTTTTTACATTAGGCTATTTTGGCTGCTGATGATTAGATAAATACAACATTTACAATTATGAAGGAATTAAGAAGGGGAAAATTTCACAATCAACTTTTCTGTTCTAGGTAGGCAGATAACAGGGGTACTGGAGGTAGAAAGTCTGTGCCTTTGTTGCTTACTTCAGTCTGCCTTTTTCCATTGCAGTCAGAACCTGTAAAGATTATATAAAGAAAGTGGAATGTCAGGCTCAATTATATGCCAATTACAGAGCTAAATTAACAAGGCACTGTTGTAAAACTCTTACTTTGCGAGACAAGATCCAGATACTGACAAAGGGCATGAAGTAACAACCTCTCATAGCTGAAACAAGAGAACAAATCAGTAGTCAAGCAATTCATGTCTCCAAAATCAGAGAAAAAAAAATCACATTTACCCAACACTACAAAGCTGAGATCATTAACAAGCAGTTCGGCTTTCAAACAGAACCAAAGCTGAATTTTCAGCCACCAATTGGTCTTTCTTGGTTACCCACTCCCCACCAGGTAAAATTCCATTATTGATTTGGGTCATGTTTGACGCTGAAATATTTTTGACACGAGCATAACAGTACCAAATTGAAAACAAGGTAGTGTAAATATAACATTCTATGAATTTTCACAACAGTACAAACCATCTTTATCTTTCTCCAATGGTGAATATTTCACCTTTTGGATCACAGTAAAACTTTTTTCCTTGTTGCATTACAAGGTGGCATTAGAAATTTGTAACATTTTGCTTTCAAGAAATTGATGTTACCTATTTTCCAGCATTGCTTTGTACACAGATTGTGGCTTTATGGCAAAGAATCCAGTCAGCTCCTCTTCTAAAAACTCAAGGGTTCCCTGAATAAAGGAAAGTCCGAAACAATACTCATCACAGAATAAGAATTAAATAATGTCCTGGCCAATATTTGTCTGTCACCCACATCCGGCTATGAACTCATTGCCCTATGGTCAGCCTTTCTGTGTACAAATTGGCTGCCACATTTCTTACATTGCAACAGTGACCTCACTTCAAAAGTATTTTATTAGCTATAAAGCACTTTGAGACGCTGCAAATCTTTATTTATTTTCATTTGTAATTTAATCATTTATTCCTCAGGGTAGTGTCCTAGACCCAGCCATCTTCAGGTGCTTCGTCAATGACCTTCCTTCCATCATAAGGTCAGAAGTGGGGATGTTGGCTGATGACTGCGCAATGTTCAGCACTATTCACGACTCCTCAGATCTGAAGTAGTCCATGTCCAAATGCAGCAAGACCTGGACAACATCCAGGCTTAGGCCGACAAGTGTCAAGAAACATCTGTGCCACATAAGTGCCAGGCAATGACTATCTCCAATAAGAGAGAATCTAACCAACACCCCTTGACATTCAATGACATTACCATCCCCAAATCCCTTGATCAACATCCTGGGGATTACCATTGACCAGAAACTGAACTGGACTAGCCATATAAATACTGTGGCTACAAGAGCAGATCAGAGACTAAGAACCCGTAGTGAGTAACTCACCTCCTGACTCCCCAAAGCCTGTCCACCATCTACAAGGCACAAGTCAGGAGTGTGATGAATACCCTCCACTTGCCTGGATGAGTACAGCTCCAACAACACTCAAGAAGCTTGACACTATCCATGATAAAGCAGTCGCTTGATTGGCACCCCCATTCATAAACATTCACTCCCTCCACCACCGAAGCATAGTGGCAGCAGTGTGTACCAAGCTGCACTGCAGGAACTCACCAAGCTCCTTAGGCAGCACTTTCCAAACCCACGACCACTATCCTCTAGAAGGACAAGGCTAGCAGACACATGGGAACACTATCACCTGGAGGTTCCCCTCCAAGCCACTCACTATCATGACTTGGAAATGTATTGCCATTCCTTCACTGTCGCTGGGTCAAAATCCTGGAACTCCCTCCCTAACAGCACTGTGGGTGTACCTACACCACATGGACTGCAGCGGTTCAAGAAAGCAGCTCACCACTACCTTCTCAAGGGAAATTAGGGATGGGCAATAAATGCTGGCCTAGCCAACAATGCTCACATCCCATGAATGAACAAAAAAAAATATTGGGTGCTGTGCTTCAAATAATCTAGTTTGCTCTTTATGCAACTGATGTGTAAGCAGTGCACTAACAACATATTATTAGTACTACAATAACTGTGCAAAGGTGTTCATTTCTCTACTTGCAGTGGGTCAGGGACATGGATTTATATAGCTGACTAAGGTGTCCTACTAGCACAGATTTAATAATCTATGAGTAGTGCGTGTATTTATGTACTCAATTCACTTTTAGTTATATCTCTGAACTATGCCATAGGATATTCACCAGCAATTTTATGAATATATGGATGTTTTCATGTTACATATTCTACCACTGATGACCAATACCATAACACCTAACTCATCAACACCCAGTGTCTAGAGCATCTTTGGAAGAAATTCTTCCCAATCAATTAAAGAAGCTCATCACTTCCACTTTATACATCATTGATTTGGCTGGCTACAGCATTAGGGAGAGCTCTATTCTGTTGTTCCATGCTTCCAAAAACAGGACTGAAAAAGCACAAACTATAGCCAGCTCAAAGAATTTTTGTCCCATCAGCTTGGGAACACAGGTCCCAGAAATGATAGGTCAATGTGCTAACCAACTGCCACGTACTGCAAATTCAGAATGGTGTAATGTTCAGAGTGCATTCTGTGGCACTTGATATAGCCTCCAAAATATTATTCAGAGATGTTCTGCTTATGATTACAACACTGAAATAGCTGTGTGGAATGAGGAAACATTATTCTAGCATAATGTTGTGTTGACATGCAGTTTTGAACATTAGGCCCTCATGTTTACAGGTTTACCACAGAAAAATAGATGGAATCACTGCATGTGATCCCCAAAACAATGGCAAAAATTGCAGTCTTCCAAGAAGATAATTTGACTTATTGAGTCACATTAAACTAGTGCCTTGCACAGTGCTATGGCAGTTACTGTTCAGGTCTGTCTTTGCACTGTTACACAAGAACTCTAATCTGATTACACTAAGCCCCTGCAATGCTAACCATGGGGATCTGACGCCGTCTTAAAGTAATGCGGAGTCTTCGGTCAATTCGCTGAAAACATTCCTTTCCTGTGTAGCCTGCAAGAAAAAGAAGAAAATATGAAATAAAAACAATTCATGTTTTTGCTCCATTTCCTGTGATATCCTGTGCATGACACATTCAGGAAACAATCTTCTAAAGCAATCAACAGCCCAAACTTTGTCTTCAATGCACCAGTGTGACTCTGGGAAAGGGATCCCAAAAATTTTAGGTACAAATTTTAACTCAATTCACTACTGTTAAAACCAAAGGGAATTTTAAATGATATTGCACATATTAGCCCACCAGTCTAACAAAGATTGTTTAAGTAATTAAGAATGGAGTACTTGGACAAATTTGGGCTGATCAGCTCCAGTCAGCATAGATTTGTGGAGGGTAGGTGATGTTTGGCTAATTTAGTTAATTATTTTGAGGAATTCACTAACAGTGGTTAAGGGAATGCCTGTGGCTGTTAGCTATATGCTTTTGCAGAAGGAATTTGACAAGGTTCCACCTGACATTATTACCAAAAGTGAACAGTCAACAAAATTTTGGTTAACCTTGTGACATGGTTTAGAAATTGGTTAGGAGGTAGGAGACAGAGAGTATGGATAAAGGGTATATACTCTGATTGGCAGGATGTGACAAGGTATCTGTCACCATATTTATCAATGATATGAATGAAAGAATAGACAGCTGTATATTGAAATTTGCAGATGACACTAAGTTGGGAGGCACAGTAATCAGGATCAGGATGTTACAAAGGGACAGATTAATTAAGTAGGCAAAACTGTGACAAATGGAGAATGTGGGAAGTGTATGGTCATCCACTTTGGGTTCAAGAAAGAGGGTATTTTCTAAATAGTGAAAAGCTAGGAGCTGAAGGAGCCAGGAGATTTGGGTGACCATGCACAGAAATCATTGTGCACAGGTTCAAAATGCTAATGGATTATTGGCTATTAGCTTAAACAAGTTGGATTACAAAAATGAAGAAGTTAAGCTTCAGTTGTACACAGCCTGGTCAGACTCCCAGAGTACTGCTTTAAGTTTGGAGCACTGCATCTCTGGAGGATATATTGGACTCAAATGGGGTACAGCACAGATTCGCCAAAATAATACTGGATCAGAAAGGGTTAAATTATGAGGTCAGGTTGAATAAACTGGACTTGTATTCCCAAGAGTATTAAAGGTGATTACATGAAGTGCTCAAAAAAAGGAATCAATAGGGTACGTAAAGAGAAACTATTTTTTCTGATGAAGGAATCCAGAAAAAAAGGGGCATCTTTTTAAAATTAGAACCAGGAGTGAAATCAGGAAACAATTCTTTGCACAAAGGGTAGTAGAAGCGGGGAACTTTGCCTCCATCAAAAAAATGCGATGCTGCATCAATTGAAATCTTTCAGCCTGAAATTTGATGCATTTTTCTTAGATACAGGTACCAAGGGATATGGAGCAAAGACAGGTAAATGGAGTTGAGGTAAAGATCAGCCATGATCTAACAATGACAGACTTGAGGGGTTGAATGGCATGCTCTGATCCCTATTTTCCTAAAGATTATTTCTTACCCCCTCTTTTGTCCTGCGAATTCAAGTGCACTTTTCCTTTGCACTTCTTCTTCGCTTCTTCCTCTAGATAATGTAGGAACTTCTCTTGCTCCTCACCAGATCGGTTCATGAAATCATTCCAGACCTGAAAAATAGAATTTAGTCACCATCTATTGGGTGCATGATGCAGCAATACTATCTAATGGGTAAAAGGCTGTCATTTCTAGTATCAATTCAATATACTCATTATCCAGCAAACTGTAAGTTTTTTTACCTAAGGGTGTTTGACTCATAGCCAATAGAATCTGTTCTCACAGAAGGTAATCTCATCAGATTACAAGATCCTGTACCTGAATATTTCTTCAAACGTTATGCTTTACTTTCTATTCTAGTGTTGGAGCACTTCTTCACAACTATAGAACAAATTCAGAATGGAAAATGAGAGAACACCAAAAATGTCTCCTTAATTACTAGTACTGACTCTGGTTCAAGGGCTAGCCCCTCATCTCCTCAGCCCTACGCTCACATTGGGGTTTCCTGGGAAAGTGTAAACAGGCTGTGATCATGACTTACTGTGTAGTTAAATAAAACACATTGAATGGCAGTGATCTCCGAATCAAGGGTGAAGAAGCACACAAACAGTTGCTAATTAGATCTGAGGACATGTGTAACAGAAGCAGGCTGAAGAGGCAATTTCCAGATAAGAGACAAGCTGCGCTCAAATACTACTGATCTAAAATGGAGTGAAGAGTAAATGAATAAGTAAACTCAGCTTCCAAGTTGCACAGTTAAGCAGATCAGAAATGTAAAATTAAACAAATAAAAAACTGGGAATTAAAGCCATAGCACTGAACAGCCAGACAAGCTGCAGCTATCTGGAACATCCAATGATTGACATTACCAGGAATTTTACAGTTCAGTTCTGGAGGTGTCACTTCACAGATTTCACTATAGTTTCCAATGTCCAATTATTGCTCTTCTTATGTCTATGTAATTACAATATCTTAACAAACTAAAACTGTGCTTAGAATTTTATAAAAGAACGTGACACAAATTGCTGAGCACAAATAATTTTTGTTGTGTATCTAATGACGATATATTCATCTTTCCATGTATATCGACCCTCACCCAGCAGACAAGTATCATTTTAAAGAAACCTACATGTTGGTTACCATCCAGTAGCAATTTCATATTACTATGTCATACAACACCAGAGGAAAGAAATCAAATCAAATCAAGCAGATTAAAAATCCCAGAATTCACTTTGAATGAAATTTGACTTGGCCACGATAAACCCATGGATTGGCATGGATTGAGAATTGGTTAGCAGACAGGAAACAAGAAAGTAGGAATGAACAGGTCTTTTTTGGAGAGGCAGGTGGTGGCTAGTGGGGTACCGCAGGGATCAGTGCTTGGGTCCCAGTTATTCACAGTATATATCAATGATTTGGATGGAGGAACCAAATGTAATATTTCCAGGTTTGCTGATGACATGAAACTTGGTGGGATTGTGAGCAAACAGGAGGGTGTTAAGAGGCTTCAAGGACAGGTTGAGTGAGCAAATACATGGCAGATGTAGTATAATGTGGATAAGTGTGAAGTTATCCACTTTGGTAGGAAAAACAGAATGGCCAAGTATTATTTAAATGGTGATAGATTGGGGAATGTTGACATACAAAGGGACCTGGATGTCCTTTACACCAATCACTGAAAGCAAGCATGCAGGTGCAGCAAACAGTTAAGAAGGCAAATGATATGTTGGCCTTCATTGAGAGAGGACTTGAGTACAGGAGCAAGGATGTCTTACTGCAACAGTACAGGGCCTTGGTGAGTCCACACCTGGAGTAGTGTGTGCAGTTTTGGTCTCCTTACCTAACAAAGGATATACTTGCCATAGAGGGGTGCAGCAAAGGTTCACCAGACTGATTCCTGGGATGGCAGGATTGTCATATGAAGAGAGATTGGGCTGATTTGGCCTACGTTCACTGGAATTTTGAAGAATGAAGGGGATTTCAATGAAACATATAAAATTCTGACTGGGATGGACAGACTGGATGCAGGGCTGATGTTTCCTCTGATTTGGGGGTCTAGAACAAAGGATCACAGTCTCAGGATACGGGATAGACCATTTGGGACTGAGATGAGGAGAAACTTCTTCACTCAGAGTGGTAAACCTATGGAATTCTAAACCACAGAAGGCTGTGGAGGCCAAAGATGAAATATAGATTTTTGGACTCTAAAGGTGTCAAGGGGTATGGGGAGAGCACATGAGTACGGCGTTGGAGTATGGTGTTGAGATACAGGATCAGCAATGATCAAACTGAATGGCACAGCAGGCTTGAAGGGCTGAATGACCTACTCCTGCTCCTATTTTCTGTTTCTATATAATTCATGGCCCTGATCACAAACAGAAGAATCACAGAATGTGAGCTCCAGAAGAGTGGCTAAAAGAAAAATTCAGGATCCCATGTAATAAACAGAGTCTGATTTATTCATTCACCATAAGTTAGTGATTTTGACTATGAATCGTTTTAATCAGGATACACATTAGTAAACAAACTTAAGTTAACAAACTAGAATACCTCAATATAGTCATCATTACTACAAGCTTCTGTGAAAATTGTAGGGGAGGCAGGATCTGTCTGGTCTCCTTCATCTTTGGTGCAGTCATCTTTCTCTACAAGGTTCATCAAATAGTGAGCTAAATAAAAAAATTGAATCAAAGTTTAGTTTTCACATGCTGCAGATATAGTAATATGAGGGCTAAGCAAAGTTTATTAGTTTACAATCATGAGGTAATTATACTGAGACATGACAATGGACTTCACTATATTTCATTTTCCTCCACAGAATTTAAATTGACCATAATCATGTACACCTGAAATTGTCAGCTTTCTTCCAGTCCAAAATCATGACAGGGCAAACTCTAATCAGAGGCTGGGACTTACACAAAAAGATTATTACACTAAAGAATAAGACTAAGCATATGCCCATCATACATTTGAGCCTACATTAGTTATTCTCATGGATTCAGTATACTAACCTCTATCATAAGTAGATCTATGTTCTCTACATTTAGCAGTTTCCTTCTATTGGGCTAAACTCTGATTAGCAGCTTTCCTGAATCTAGTTGGCACTAGGCTTAAAGAAAGAGCTTTTTCAATCAGGGTCTGGCTTCCTTACCAATTTGCCAGTCGGACCAACTGCAGACCATGTTCCTGAACTTGATACCAACCAACTGTCAAAACATCTCTGCAGTATGTATTATCTACAAGATGCATCACAGCAACTCATCAAGCTTGCTCCCCTTTGAGCTCTCCAAGATGGACAACAGTAGCAATGTCATGGGATTCCCAGCACCTCCAAATTTCCCTCAATCACACACCATCCCAACTCAAGTGAGCAATGACTGGTTCGCCCACCAGGGCAGATAGCTTTCAACAGCGAAGCCCAATTCTGTTCTCGGTTAACATGCATAAGTGTGTTACACCAGGGATTACTGGGTACAAACCTAAGGGCACTAGGCCAATTGTAATACTCAAACCACTGCTCTAACCAAGATCAGCTAGCTGAGCACTGACTGTGAGTAAAGCTAGTGCCCCAACTACACTGTGTGTTTGTGTCCTTGACAGCACAACACATAGGAAGTGCTGCATTGTGGGGGATACCATCCCAGAGAAAAGACCATGGCCCTGCCTGCTTGCTCTACTCCACATAAGGTATTCCAAGCCATCTTTGGAGGGCAGGGCAAGTTTTTTCATGTCCTGACTAACAATGATCCCTCAAAACCACGAAAACAGACTAACAAGGTGCTTATCTCATTTGCTTTTTCAAGCGGGGGACCACTGGATGCAAACTGTTCTGCAAAAATCTGCTGATCTGTTTGCCTACATAACACATGGCTACATTTCAAAAGTAACTAACTGATTGTAAAATGCTTTGCAGGATCCAGAGCTTGCGAAAGAGGCTAAATAAATGCAAGTTCTCTCTTTCTATTTCCACATTAGGAAGTGAATTTACTCACTAAGCCATAAGGGAAGTTGAGTAAAACAAGTATTTTTTTTCTTGACTTCAAACACTAGGAACCAGTTACACCTTCCAAAAGAGCCAAGATCCCAAACTGTCCAATCCAGTACAAATTGCTTTCTGAATATGTGATGATTAAGTGCAGTTTAGACTGGAAAAAATGATGCCACACTAACCTTTAACGAAATGGTAATGAATTGTATTTATAATTCAAACTGTCAGTCTTGCTTGAAACAGAATTTGAGCATTATGGAAATTCTGCATTCTTAATAGGCATTTCTTACTGTTCTCAAGTCTCCTCAGACTTTTTCTTCCTTTTGCCCTGGGAATGAGATCAGAGTTACGAATCGCTTGATTGATGTAATATTGCTTGCGTTTTGCGGGTGATATACGCTTTGATGGAGAGTAGTGTAGAGGAGGAAGGCAATCTTCGATCAAGCTGTGAATACATTAAAAGGAGAAATTGATTAGACAGGTGCAGAACTAAAATCAGCTTCACAATCTGCTGTTATAAACAACGTAAGCAGATCTGCAAGCATTCTCTTCTTTGAAACGCAATGTGTGGAAATTAGTTCCTTCCTCCCTTCCTGAGGAACTGACTCCTTGCTATTCTACAGGCACTGGCAACCTGCTGATACCTCGTCCACTAGGCCATCTTCATTGGCAAGCCGAGAAGGCGAGTGTGCTGCAGATCACAAGGGCAAACCGCCACATTTGGTGCTATCCTCAACTGAAATTGAAGCATTCTAACATTAGCTTCCAGTTCATGAATGAAAGTTGAAAATCAAAACCTCAAAACATAACTAAGTAATGCAGCACAAAGGTGCCACTTGTTGTTTATTCCCCTTCCCAGTTGACACACCAGACAACCATAGCCAAATAAATTCATGTTAACTAGTGAGTGGATCAGAATCAATGAAATACGCTGTCAGTTTTAGGATGTGAAGCAGACTTGGTACAGCCCTAAGAAGGCAATCTTAAAACTCATTTAAGTGCTTACTGAAAATAAGCTTCTATTTCTTCATTTCTTTTGCTAGTAGTTTGGCTGAGATTGGGGAGGAACACAGAACCTTAAATCAATATTGATAAAGCATTTTATTAATTGGCACCAAAGATGTGCATATTTTTTGTGTTGCAGACACATTTGAAGTATGACATGTTTTATGTATATATAGACAGAGTACAAAAACAAATAAATTATGCCAATCCTTTATAAAACACTGGTTAAGGACAGAAAATAGAGTGTAGTAGTGAATGGGCTGTTTCTCAAACTGGAGGGAAGAATACAGTGGTATTCCAGAGAGGGTGATATTAGGGCTGCTGATTTTTAGATATACATTAATAATCTGGAATTGCATGTACAGGATATAATTTTAAAGTTTGCAGATGGCATGAAATTCAAAAGCGTAACAAATAATGAGGACAACAATAACAGATTTCTGGAGTTCGTGACAGGTTGGTAAAATGGGCAGATATGTGGCAGGTGAAATTTAATGCAGAGAAGTGTGAGGTGATACATTGTGGTGGAAAGAGTCAATATAAACGATATGGTATAATTTTAAAAACAAAAAACTGTGGATGCTGGAAATCCAAAACAAAAACAGAATTACCTGGAAAAACTGAGTTCTGTCGAAGGGTCATGAGGACTCGAAACGTCAACTCTTTTCTTCTCCGCCGATGCTGCCAGACCTGCTGAGTTTTTCCAGGTAATTCTGTTTTTGTTTTGGTATAATTTTAAAGTGGGTACATGAACAGAGACACAGGGTGTATATACAGAAATCTTTGAAGGAACAGGACAAGTTGAGAAAGATATTATAAAAAGTATATGGCTTTATTAATGGAGGCATTGGGTACAAAAGCAAGTTATGCTGGATCTTTTAAAAACATTGGTTAGGTTTCAGCTATAGTATTATGTTCAATTCTGGACACCACACTATAGGAAGGATATAAAGGCTAGAATGGAGGGACTTCAGTTAACAAACTGGGCTGTTCTCCTTAGAGCAGAAATGGTTAAAAGGTTTGATAGAGGTGTTTAAAATCATGAAGGGTTTTAAAGGAGTGGATAAGAAGAAGCTGTTTTCAGTGGCACAGTTGTCGAAGAACCAGATTTAAGGTTGGAAAAGAATCAGAGATGACATGAAGAAACTTTTATTTTTCAGCATCAAGTTGTTGTGATCTGGAATGAAAGAGTGGTGGATGTAGATTCAACAGTAACTTTTAAAAGGAAGTTAGATAAATACACTAAGGGAGAAAACACAAGGCATAAGATATTGGAGAAAGAGGAGGGCAATGGGACTAGGTGGATAGCTCTACCAAAGGGCCGGCTGCAACATGATGGGCCAAATAGCCTCTTTTTGTGCTGCATCATATGATAATAAACGTTGCAAGGTTTTTCCTCGTTGTGGAAAGAAATGAATACCACGATGATTGTCACAGATGGACTTGATACCGTTCCATTTCTACAGGTTAATTATGGATGCATCCTTGTAATCTTGGGTAACAATGTCCTTGTTCCAGATTAAGCAGAGAAGGCTAACCACATGTGCTCCTCCATCCTTCTACATTTCATTATTACTGAAAAAAAAGACATTTTTGTCGAAGCTTTTCATCTTATACTCATCAGGACAATTCGCAAGAAAATACTAATGTCGGGGGAAAAAACAAATTTATGTTGTATGAGAAGAGAGCGCTGACTGGTTGGCAAGTGGACTCTAATTAATAGGGGAATTGCCACAAAGAAAGCACCAGTTTATGGTGGCTGACAGTTAACAAGCATTGTTTGAAATTTAAACCAGGCAGCTTGACTCTGATTGGTCAAGGCATTGTCCTGGGCAATGAGCCAGCAAATGGCTATCACTTATTTTGTTTGGCTGAAACAGGCACAGTGTACATGTTCTTTCTATCTGCAAAGAATAGGGTCCGTGTATCTATTAATAGCTTCCAGTAAATGCAAATGCGCCATACTGCGAGCCCGACTGACAATCCTAAATTGGCTGTCAGCGTAATTCTTAGCACGGAGGATTATTTAGCAAATATTGTTCAATCACGGAATCATATTGAATGTTGGACATTGTGTTTTGCCCCTTTATGTCCTCTATTATCTATGACCAGTTCTGCAAAGCATGAATTGGCCAAATGGTTGGGTGAATTGTTATAACAGTTTTGAGCAAGTTTTCCAGATACATGGTGAAGGATTCCTTCACATTTGTGAAGGCTATACAGTACTTGCATATCGATAGCAATGCTGTATCCATGTGCTCATTTGACATTGAAAGCCTATTCACCAATATTCCACTTAGGGAAGCCATAGATATTTGTGTTGCAGCACTATATCATGGCAATCTAGACCCGTCACTATCGTGTGAATCAGTATTCATTAAGCTTATAAACTCAGCAACTTGTGCAGTTGAGTTCCGCTTTAAGTCAGTCAAGCTCACAACGTGGCACATTTGTGTGTACTGGAAGCTACATATATTCATACACACCCTGTCGTTTGCAGACAGAAAGAACTTGTAGACACTTTGCTCCTGTTCCAGATAAATTGATACAGGGAGTGACAAGGTATTGGAGGTGTTGGCAGGCTTAAAGGTGGACAAATCTCCAGGTCTGGATGATTTGTGTCCCAGACTGCTGAGGGAGGCAAGGGAGGAGATTGCTGGGGCTCTGTCCCAAATTTTTAATTCCTCTCTGGCCACAGGGGAGGTGCCAGAGGACTGGAGAACAGCTAATGTAGTTCTGCTATTTAAGGAGGGTTGTAGAGATAAGCCAGGGAACTACAGGCCTGTGAGTCTCACATCAGTGGTAGGGAAACTATTGGAGAAAGTTCTGAAGGAGAGTATCTATCTCCACTTGGAGGGGCAATGTTTGATCAGGAATAGTCAGCATGGCTTTTTGTCAGAGGGAGATCATGCCTAACAAATTTGATTGAATTTTCTGAGGAGGTGACCAGGTGTGTAGATGATGGTAGTGCAGTTGATGTAGTTTATATAGATTTCAGCAAAGCCTTTGACAAGGTCCCACATGGGAGACTTATAAAGAAGGCAAATGCACATGGGATACAGGGTAATTTGATAAGGTGGATTCAAAATTGGCTTAGTTGTAGGAGGCAGAAGGTGATGACAGAAGGATGCTTTAGTGACTGGAAGCCAGTGTCCAGTGGCATACCACAGGGATGTGTGCTCGGTCCCCTATTATTTGTCATTTATATAAACGACATAGATGACTATGTGGGGGTAGGATTAGTAAATTTGCGGATGACATAAAGATTGGCCGGGTGGTTAACAGTGAGGTTGAGTGTCTTGGGCTACAGGTAGATATAGGCGGGATGGTCAAATGGGCAGATAAGTGGCAGATGGAATTTAACCCTGAAAAGTGACAAGCAAGTATTTAATTAACAGCATGATACTAGGAAGTTCTGAGGAACAAAGGGACCTTGGCGTGTGTGTCCACAGATCTCTAAAGGCGGAGGGGCATGTTAGTGGGGTGGTGAAAAAGGCTTATGGGACACTTACCTTTATCAATCGAGGCATAGATTACAAAAGTAGGGAGGTCATGTTGGAGTTGTATAGAACCTTAGTGAGACCACAGCTGGAGTACTGTGTGCAGTTCCGGTCACCACATTATAGGAAGGATGTGATTGCACTGGAGGGGGTGCAGAGGAGATTCACCAGGATGTTGCCGGGGATGAAACATTTAAGTTAAGAGAGGTTGGATAGACTTGGGTGTTTTCGTTGGAGCAGAGAAGACTAAGGGGGCGACCTGATCAAGGTGTACAAGATTATGAGGGGCATGGACAGGGTGGATAGGGAGCAGCTGTTCCCCTTAGTTGAAAGGTCAGTCACAAGGGGGCATATGTTCAAGGTGAGGGGCAGGAAGTTTAGGGGGTATGTGAGGAAAAACTTTTTTACCCAGAGGGTGTTGATGGTTTGGAATGCGCTGCCTGGAAGGGTGGTGGAGGTGGGTTGCCTCACATTTTTTAAAAAGTACCTGGATAAGCACTTGGCACATCATAACATTCAAGGCTATGGGCCAAGTGCTGGTAAATGGGATTAGGTAGGTAGGTCAGGTGTTTCTCACGTGTCGTTGCAGACTCGATGGGCCGAAGCACCTCTTCTGCACTGTGATTCTGATTCTAAACAAAATAAGTAATAGTCATTCGTTGGTTCATTTCCCAGGGCAATATCTTGTGATGAGAGATATATATTTTTATGAGTCTGTTATTTGTAGAAAGCTGTGGGTGCGTGTGTGTCCAGCGTTAATTAAACACGGGGAAGGTTACTAGAGACAGGTTGTCTATGAGGTCTAAGAGAAGAAAGATTAAAGGCGTTAGGTTTGTGCATTTGTAATGAGAGGTTATGGTGGGTTCGTGTTACAATAGGTTGGATCTGAAATGTGCATTGAGAGATATGTGGAGAAATTGGTTTTTCAGCTGTTGAATTTCAAAACGGAGTTCAGAGGTGACAAGAAACATCTGCATCTTACAGGGGTTCCATGAGCAAACAGGGGAAGGTAAATTAAATTTAATTGATCCTGAAGTAAAGGCAAAAGAGAATACATGAAAGATTTTTATATTTGGAGAAGTTGAGTTGCAAAGAGGTATTTGAGAACAATGGAACCTAAGATGAAAGGCGAAAAAGATATTTAAGAAAAGAGGATTTTAACTGTTGGGAGTTGCTGTGGGGGAACCCACTGAACGCCAGCTTCTTTGTGTGTGAGCTGCTGAGAAGCTGTGAAAGTTTGAATTGGAAGCAGCCACCCAGTGTTAAGCCAGGAGAGTCTTTGGTTTTAGGAAACAGTTTGTTTGAGCCTCCTTTTGGAATTCCACAGAATACAAGTGTCCAAGATATTGTGAGGTGTACCTTTACTAAAGTGACAAAAATTCCTTGACTTGGATAATATTCACTGGGTTTTTATGGCTAAAAGCCTATAAAGGAGTTGTTTCCAGAAAGGTAGCTTAATTGCGTACTTTTGACCAAGCATTTTTTTTTTTAGGGGTTGTTCTTCAAGACTGTTTTAACTTTGTAACTTTTATCTTGTGCGCTTAAGTTTTTTTTCTTTTTAAATAAATCTTTCAATTTTTAAAATTCTAGGAAGTGTTACTGGAGTTGTATGCTTTTGAGGTCTAGCTCTTCCTCCTTGTTTTCACAATCAAAAAAAAGGCTTATGATCAGCAAGACAGGCTTCACTCTGGGGTCCGGCTTGTTCAGCAATAACATCAGCTGTGCTCATTACAATCTCGACCAGAGTCAAGCTTCCTGGTTTAAATTTCAAACAATGCTCAGCAGTTAACTACCAGTCACCGTCAACTGGTGCATTCTCCATGGCAACGTCTCTACCAATCGGAGTCCACTTGCCAACCAATCAGCACTCTCTTCTCATACAGTATAAATATGTTGTTTCCCCTGATATTGGTATTTTCTTGCGAATTGTCCTAATGAGTACAAGGCAAAAAGCTTTGACAAAAAAAGTCTCTTTTTTTCAGCAATACTCAAGTTCTGTACTACCAAACGACTGTTTCAATACTTCATGTAGAATACCATCGGTTCCTGGAGACTTATCCACAGAAAATTGCTTTATGGCCTTGGTGACTTTGGTTTGAGATGGATCAAGAGCAAGCTTGTTCAGAACGCAATGCTGTGGAAGTTATTCAATGGCGCCATTACACACTGTTGATTCTTGGTTCATGAGACTGTTAAAGTGTTCTGCCCAACGAGAGAGATTCGCATACCTGTATGTTAGAAATTGATTTCCATCTGCTGAGAGGATGGGTGTCGTTGGTTTTGGGGCCATAGACAGATTGGACAACTTCATGGAAAATCTTCAGGTAGTGCTTATCGGCAGCTTCCTGAAGCTCTGCAGCCTTGTTCTCACACCGTTGGTTCTTCATCTCAGTTTGGCCTGCAGCGTGTGTCTTGCTTTAAGGTATTTGCCTTTTCTTGCCGAATGATTTTTTTTTGTCAGATATGTAGAATCTGTGAGAATTGTTGCATTGTCTAGCAACTTGCCGATATCTTGGTCATTCTTGTCGAACCAATCTTGGTGCTTCTGTCTGACGAATCCAAGGATCCCAGATGCCATGCTAATTTCCTCCAAGAATCTTCAATGTTGATGTTATCTTCTGGAAAACCAGCAAGCTCTACAGCTAATTTTTGTTCCAGTTTCTATCTCTTGGCTGAGAATTTAGGGATAGTGAAGAAAAACCTCCTTTGGGGTTTGACTCTGTCATAGTGCTTTAGGTCTTATCTTCAAGGACATGATGCTCCTGACAAACCAATGGTATGACTAACATTCAGCAGTGAATGCAGTAGGTACAGTACACACCTTTGAGGTCTCTCTGTCATAACTTAGTCCAAAATGTGCCAGTGTTTAGATCTGGTGTGTATTCATATTATTTTCAGTCTATCAGCTCGTTGGAAGATTGTGTTTGTGATGGAGAGGTCAAACTCACCACACACAGAGAGAAGAAGCCAGCCTTTGGAGTTTACTGTACCAATGCCATGCTGTCCCAGTACTCCCCTCCATTTATTTCCGTCTGTACCAAGAGGGGCACTGGAATCACCAAGGATGATGTTTTGTTCTGGTGTGGTACTCCTCTGATGATCCAGCTGATGAAAACCTGCATCCATTCAGTTGCTGTGCTTGTGGCAAATCTTGCACCAGTGCAGCATTAGTTTCCGCAGACAGAATGGAAGTACTCTTGGGAAGTTACTCAAGATTACGTGTCAACTCAGATCAAATGAGAGCCCACCCCTGACTGTCAATGCTGGTCCTTGGACTTTGTGTTTCGTTTTCTTTATGTTTTGACTGCCATGATTGGTGTAGGAGGGCCAGGCAGTGCTTAGGATTCCTTTTCTTCCCCTTCCCTGGATTGGGGAGAGCAGCGCTCCACCTTAAAAGGTCTGCTTTGTCACCTTAGGAGGATACAAGTTCCACATCTGCCATAATGTGTGGAGAGTGACCAAAACCCCAAGGCCACCTGTGTGCAGTGTTATGACTGAAGACTATTAGTAGCATCCTCGACCTGTCCCTGTGGCTACTTCCCCATCAACACAGGGCTTGGTAATCTGATGTGTTGGTTGATTGATTTGCTGAACAACCTGCACAGATTGAGTATATTTAAATAGTTGAGGTTTAGTCAGAGCCACTCCCACTCTCTTGTCCAAGGCAACTAATGGTGCAAGATTTGCCACAAATGAAGCAGCTAAATGGGTGCAGCTTTTAATTTTGCACTTGTCCTTCTCCTAGATGAACTGCTAAACAAGCTGGAAAGCCTCACCTGCCCTTTCTACATCACCATCCAGTCTGTGTTCTTACACATTGTCAGCCGATGAAGAAGGCACAACTTAGCCCATAGCTGGGGTTTTAAAATCAGAATTTTTAGTCTCCTAGGTAGGCCAACAGCTAAGGCTGATGATCCCCACCAGCTGGAGCTGTTTGGTTTTGAGTACCAGAAACTCACCTTCACACCTCTGCCCACAGTTCTAAACAGGAATTGGCATGTGTAGCTGGGCAGTAGGAGTTTGATTAGGAGAGGCTAATTGAGATGCTGACCACTTGGAACTTTTTCACTGGTGAAATATGAACACCATGAACTATGCAGAAAGAAATAAAAACTTGCATTTGTATAGTACCATCCACAACCTCAGGATGTCACAACCTCAGGAAGTCACAAACTGCTTCTATAAGTACTAGTTACATAAGAACATACAAATTAGGAGCAGGAGTAGGCCACTTAACCCCCCGAGCCTCATCTGCCATTTAATAAAATCATGGCTGATCTGATTGTAACCTCCTGCCTACCCCCAATAACCTTTCATCCCCTTGTTTATCAAGTATCTATCTATCTCTCCCTTAAAAGTATTCAAAGACTCTGCTTCAACTAGCTTTTGAGGAAAGGAGTTCCAAAGACTCACTAGCCTCAGAAAAAAGAGATCTACTCACAGTTGTTGTGTAGGCAAACATAGCAACCAATTTGCTGTCATAAGCCTAAATTTGAGAAGCTATAATGATGTGTTAGCCTAGATTTATCTGCTTCAATTTCTAGAGTGTGCTTTGGAACCATGAACTTCTGGCTCAGTGGTGAGAGCTGGTAAAAGTAACACATTTCAAGGTGCAAATATGAGATGACCATCTCCTGGTATTGTTCCAGTGAAGCCCAAGGCAAACTGAAGGAACAGCACCTCATCTTCCGTCTAGGCACTTTACAGCCTTCCGGACTGAATATTGAATTCAACAACTTTAGATCTTGAACTCCCTCCTCCATCCCCACCCCCTTTCATTTCTTCCCCCTTCCTTTTGTTTTTTCCAATAATTTATATAGATTTTTCTTTTCCCACCTATTTCCATTATTTTTAAATCTTTTATGACCTGTTAGTCTTTCCACCCCACCCCCACTAGAGCTGTACCTTGAGTGTCCTGGCGTCCATTCTTAATTAGCACATTCGTTTAGATAATATCACCACCTTCAACACCTCTTTGTTCTTTTGTCTGTGACATCTTTTGATTATCTGCTTCTATCAATGCTTGCTTGTCCCTACAACCACACCACACACCCCCACTTCTCTCCCCCCACCTTAAACCAGCTTATATTTCACCCCTCTCCTAATATTCACTCAGTTCTGTTGAAGGGTCATGAGGACTCGAAACGTCAACTCTTTTCTTCTCTGCCGATGCTGCCAGACCTGCTGAGTTTTTCCAGGTAATTCTGTTTTTGTTTTGCATTTCCAGCATCCGCAGTTTTTTGTTTTTAATACCATCTCCTCACTCTCTTCTAATTATTTTTCAACTAGCTTTAGCACATCACAGTTCTGAGAGAAACATCAATTACTGGAAGCAAATGATGCCCACCATGGGATGTCTCACCAAGAACTGAAACACCAGTGATAAGTTATTGCCTTTAAGAGAAAACTTTTCAAAATGTGCACTGTTTTTAATGTCAACAGAGTTAAATCTTGAGTTGATGCTTAAGACAGCTTTAATATACAAACGCTGTGTGGAGACAACTGACACACCCAGAGCGGCAAATGGAGATTATTTTATAACCAGGAAACAGCCAATCAAATGGATGTGATAAAACTAATACAGAAGACAATTGCCAGGAAATCAACAAACTGAGTCACTCACAAGAGACCATCAGTGCTCATCCAATGTTCCTGATGGTTGGCAAACTATGCAGTCTGAATCTGTATCAACATTGGTTCGGCCTCAACTGGAGTGGTGTGTTCAATTCTGGGCACCACACTTTAGGAAGGATGTCTATCAATGCCTTGGAAAGGGTGCAGAAGAGATTTACTAGAATAGTACTAAGGATGAGTGTTTTCAGTTTCGTGATGAAGCTGAATGTTGTACATAAAAAACACTCAAGTCTGGAGTAAGCTGAAAGTAGGAAATTTTATTAGAAGCACACAAGGGAGAGCTTCAGCAAACCAAAGTATCTCAAAAACCATCAGCAATAACAAGTTAGTTATACAATAATTTCAGATACTTGGTCAAAATCAGAGTACGTATCTTTGGCCTTCATATTTTCAGTTCCTCCTCTGAATAAGCATATCTAGCAAAACAGATATAGAAAAACAACATGCAGATGTGTAGGCCAAGGGATGTAGTGGAAAAATAAGAGAGAAACAGCTTTCATGAGTATAACTCACTTTATAACTCAGTAATTGTATTAACTCTTTATTTCCCACGTCACTGAAGAAGCTGGTATTGTTCCCTTTACAGCAGAGATGGCAAAAGAGATTTGATAGAGGTGTTCAAAATCATAAAGTATTTTGAAAGCAAATGAGCAGAAACTGCTTCCAGTAACAGATAGGCCAGCAACTAAAGGATACAGATTCAAGGTGAGTGGAAAAAGAATCAGGGTCAACAGAAGAAAACTTGTTCTTTAAATCAAGTGAGTCGTTATGAATACATTGCTGAAAGGGTGGTGGAAGTAGACTCAATAGTAACTTACAAAAGAGAATTTGATAGTTACTGTGGGAAAAGAGCAGTGAACCTAATTAATAATTCTACCAAACAGCAGGCACATGCACAATGGCCTGAATGGCCTCCTTCTGTGCTGTACCATTCTTTCAGAAGGGATAGCAGTGCTGACCATAAAGGAAGCGAAATAATACAGATCTATGGCTCTACTCCTTTTTAACAAGTCTTACTGTGCTTTGAATTGTAAGGCTGACAGTTCAGAATGCATAAACAGAAGAGTCTGAAACAGTTCCCAAAGTATTTTGCACTGACACAGGCTTGATGGATAGTTATTCATTTATTTCTATATAACCAGGTGTATTAATTGAGGACAGATAGAAAGCCTGACTGTTCCTATCTTAATGAGGTACAGATTCAGTTGGTATTTCTAAAGGTCCTTCCATCTTGAGCATTTAGAAAAGAATCTTGTTCCCATTTGCCTGGATGTCTTACAGAATTACCAGGAAAGTCAATGCTAAACAGATGTGTTATGACATCATGATCTCTAGGGACTTGTTCAAATCTAACCAGCTCTGTTATACCCAGAGCAGCTCAACTTGAGAAATGTAAAGGAATAATAGCATACTGAATGGAAAAAAGCTGACCTGGAAACTCATTCAGGTTTGATTCATAATAACAAGAACTTCAGCACAAGGATTTACACAAGTTCCTGGGTTCAGACGTAAAAAAATGTATGGAAGAGCCTCAACAATAGCTGATGATCTGAAACGTTTAACTGCTTCATGTTGACCTGCTGAATGTTTCTAGTATGTTATGCTTTTATTTCAGATTTCCAACATCTGCAGTGTTTTGCTTTTATTTTAGATAAATCTACTAAACATTAACATCCCCATATCATTGCAAATGCATGTACAAGTAGAGATCAAGATCTATAACCCTGTGGCTGCTATATATACACAACACTTACACATATACTGCGCCCCTCGCCTGTGCGCTGATGCAATTCCTCTGCCAACCCAGCACAAAAAAAACCAGGTCTCGCCTGCCCCTTACTTTGATTGGTGCAGCTGTATCCTGGGGGACTGAATCATCCTGCAATTGGTCCCCCAGCCTGTCAATCAAACAACAGGCCACCTTCGCCGCAGAAACGCCCCTGTCACAGGTATTTCAGAAAACTCGGGCAAAAGGCGGGCGCAAGGGGGTTACTCACATGCAGTCGTCCGAGTCCATGCGCTCCGACACTTCGTTCCGGTTCGCTATCACCATCTTTAGCTGCCGGAGGCGAGAACGGCTGCGGACAAACGCTCGGATTGAAGCCCCACCCGTTTGCGTCACGCGCCACGTGCTTCCGGACCCGCCGTCACGCGTGCCGGAAGTAGCGTCTCTGCACGTAACGGGGCCTCTCCTTCGGGGAAGGTTCACGGTGAAAATAGTGTGGAGCCTGTGTGATTTAGTCCTTCCAATGGGAAAAGGGACCTGTTGGGCCTCCAAAGAAGTTGCAGATACTTCAAATTCCCTTCAGCCATTTTAATCAAAAACTGTTTCCAGCCTCATTATCTTCCCCATTCTAAGTAAAATAATTGATCAAAGTGGAATTTGGTGAGAGCTGGGTGCTGAGGCAGCTTAAAAAAAGCAAAATACTGCAAAAGCTGAAAATGAAATCAAATTCAAGAATGATAGAAAACCTTAGCAGGTCAAGTAACATCTTTGGAGAGAGAAATAGAGTTAACGTCTTAACTTTAATCAGAACTGGAAAAGGTTAGAGTTGGAACAGGTTTGAAGCGAACGTAGATGCAGGGAAATGGGAGGGAGGGATGGAATGGCGACAGAGCACCTGGGTGGATGGAATAGAATCCTGACAAGAAATGGGATGGGAGGAGATGTAATCAAGATAACTGGGAGTTAGCGGGTTTAAAGTGGCCTAATAATCTATCATCAGAAATGGTGATAGAGAAGTCAAGGAAGGGAAGTAAAGAGTTGGAGATGGACTATGTCAAGATGAGGGAAGGGTGGAAATTGGAAGGAAAAATGGTGAAATGTTTTAGTTCGGGGCAAGCACACAAAATACAGCCTTCAATGTTCTGTAAAAAGAGGTGAGACTCTATTCCATTCTCCCAGTTACATAATTGTTGTTGCATTTGTTCTGACATGCCATTTTTCATGCCAGTATTTCTGATATGGCTTCCTTTATCCTCAACCAAGGATTCCTCGCCATTGTTGTTGACAGATCTACTTATCTCTTTCCAACCCTCACAGATCCACATTAAGGTTCCCCTTGTCCTTACTTTCCACCCCACCAGCCTCCACATTCAAAGGATCATCTTCCATCATTTCTACCACCTCCAGCATAATACCACTTGTTACGATTTGGTTAGAAACTGTTAACGTTTAAAGAAAAATCCAGCAACCAACAGTCAACTGACAACAATGCCACAAGATTTCACATTTTTATACAAAAACAAACTATTGTATATCATAAAGAATTAAACAAAGTAAGCTCTATTAACCTAACACTATAGCTTATAAACACTTAAGCTATAAATTCAGTTCTACTTTCTATTTCCCTCACCAAGTGTTCCCTTATCTTAAGAAACCTTGAAGGTTCATTCACTTTTCCTGGGACCAACAGAATACACTCTGACTGCTCTTCAATGTTCAAGCTATTTGCCAAGGTACAAGATATCATTGGGGTCCTTCCATTAGCTTTTGGCTAAGCAACCCCTCAATTTCTTTACTGACCTCACGACTCTGGATTCCACAGCTCCAGCACAAGCCTTCCTGCAAATCCTGCGCAATGGCTTAAAACATCAGAAAACACCCTTGGTTTTCAAGAGCCTGCTGCTATACTTTCAAACTACAACCAAGTTGATTACTTCCAGAACTCCAGAAGGTTAACAGCCTTTTAATGAGGATTACTGTAGATTTCTTCCTTCAGCTTCCAGGTAAACAAATCTTCCAGTCGTTTTTCACCTTTCCAAGTTTGTCTTACACAGAATACCAGCTTCCAATCGCAGGCTGCATAATGGATGATAGATCTAGCATTTACTCTGTTTAAGGTGTAGGTCTGGCTTTATCTCTTGACTTCCAAGGGCCCAAAGCTGACACAGTCTCTTAGCTGCTTTCCAACATCAACCGGTCTTACCTGATGGTTATGCCGTAATTGAATTTGCAGTGATGACTCAAAACAAAGTATCTCACTAAGCTCTACCCATCTCCATGGCAATGTGATGCAGACGGTCTGTTCCTGGGCAAAAATGCAAATTAACTTTTTTTTATTTCAAAGTTTTCCTTAATTCTGGGAAACCACATGAATAACATCCTTTACTGGAATAACTGCAAACATCATGTCTCCAATTCATTAGTTAAGTAAGCCCAGCCGCTGTTTGTGATCTTACCTTTCAGCTGTTAATCTCTTAAATCAACATGGCCCCAACATTTTAAGTGTACTAAACTCCAAGCTTGTTTGAATTACATTTACTTCAGGGTTGCTTTTACCTATTTCTTAACCAGATACCCCATTTTCTATCGTCAAAATTTTAATCCCTAAAACTAAAAGTTATGTTCTAAAACATATGAATTATGAAATAGATATTCGCAACACACTAACAAACACATCTTCTCCTCCCCTCCTCTTTCTGAAAGGACTGTTTCCTCCATGACATCTTGATCCACTCCTCAATCACCCCCTCCTCTTCCCACAGCATCTCCCGATGCAAAATCAAGAGATGTAAACATGCCCATTTATCTCCTCCATTGCCATCGTCTGGGGCCTTGAACATTCCTTTCAGGTGGAACAATTTACTTGTATTCCCTTCAATTTATTATAACCTACTTGCTGTTCATGATGCAGATTTCTCCACATTGAAGAAACTAAACTCAGATTGGGTGACCACTTTGTGAAACGCTTACATTCAGTCTGCCAGTGTAACCCTGAGCTTCTGGTCACCTATCATTTTAATTTTCTGCCCCACATTCACTTTGACCTCTTTGTTCTCAGCTTCCTTCACAGTTTCAACAAAGTCCAACGTAAGCTGGAAGAACAGCGCTTTGTCTTTCAATGTGAAACTTTATACTTTTCAGATGCAACATTGAGCGCAACAATAAAAACAGAAAGTGCTGGAAGAACTCAGCGGTCTGGCAGCATCTGTGGAGAGAGAAACAGTTAACATTTCTAGTCCAATATCACTATTCATCAGAACTGATGAAGAGTTACATTGACTCAAAATGTTAACTCTGTTATTCTCTCCATAGTTGCTGCAGACCTGCTGAGTTCTTACAGCACTTCCTGTTTTAATTTCAGATCATCAGCATCCGCAATATTTTGCTTTTATTAATTTAGCTCAACAATTTCAGATCACAACTTTGCCTCATTTATTTCCGACAGCAGCTGTTGGTTATCATTCTGCTAGTCCTATTTTAACCTCTGGATCCATCTTTTGTTTCTTTACTTTTCTTATTATCATCTCCTTTGGTCTTGCACCATTATCCCTTTTGTCATTTAAGCCCTCATGTCTTCTGCTCTATCACTATTTGGTTCTTCCCCTTTTCCCCTTTCACTGACTCCACTTGATTAAAGCTTGTTGCAATTCTAGCTTTTTTCAGTTCAATAAAAGGTCATTGATCTGAAGCATTAACTCTCTCTCTCCATAGATATTGCCAGACTGTTAAGTATTTCCAGCATTTTCTGTTTTTATTGTTCAGGCAACTGTCAACCTTAGGGAATTGTTAGGACTGATATTTATGATAATGATTGAGACAGATTAGGAACTCAGCTAGGTAAATGCGTTATATAAAGAGTTTGTTACAAATAGGTCATATTTTAAAACCAGAATAAGTTAGTAAAGACAGCCTTGCTAGTTTTTTTGTGGGGTCTGTGTGGTTTGTGAGGTGGAGGTATTGGAAAATGTTGCAGTTAGTAATTTCCTGATCAAAGCCAACCACTAAGGGCAGGATTTGTGCCAACACCCTCAAGACGAATCCGGCCATGGATCAAAAATGGGGTAGTGATTGTTAAAAGGAAAACTTAAAGGTACATTTGAAAAAGCTGATCAGAATGCTGTGAATTTTTTGCCTACCCAAATATACCTTTGTTAATATTGTATCTCATCTCCACACTATTCAAACCCCCAGTATGAGCTGCATGAGGTTGGAATTCTTATGTTTTGGTAATAACCTTATTCATCAGCTGGCATCTATAATGAGTCAGTGTATGCAAGTAAATATCACATTACTTTAGCCACACTATATGAACATATTACAAGATACAAAAGAAAGAAAGTTAAAGTGTCTGAACTACCTATTAGACCAGAGTTTGTACCTGTTCAAACCTCAGCTGTCACTACCCAGTCTTTGTGAGTGCTACGTATTGTGCATTATTTCAGGCATCAGTTGCCATCAATTTATTACATTGACAGGTGTTTGCCCTTCCATTTTAAATGGGGCTGTTTCTTCAGCACCACTATGTGTTATCGCCCTCTGGAAACGGTTCCCCTGTGGGCACAGCCAACTTGCATCATTGCATTGTGCTGCTTGTTTTGTGGCTGCATAAAAGCTCATTGTTTCCATCGCAACACTATTGGTATTGTGATTCTGTGAGTGTGCCAATCTGAAAATAAACACAGCCTGCCGGCATGGTAGCAGCATCAGAACATTTTCACATCACTCTCGAAATTGGTGAGTTTATTTGCCACTGATACATGGAATTTGACCTCCATTTGGCCCATAATATTACAGCATTGGAAACTATGGCGGCCACGCATCGGGCACCGAAGCAATGGTGCTTAGGAAAGATAGAGACAGTCAATTCATTTGAGCATTGACATCAGAACTTAATTTATTCTTTGATGCTTGATCCTAACTTTGCCCCCTTCCTTGTTGACAGTTTTACCTGGGAGAAGAGAACCAAGCATAACCCTCTCAGTGTATTCAGAGACACAAAAGGCAAAGATGTCTCCAGGACTCATCGCTCAACAAAAAGTGAACTTATTGGACCTGATGAAAGGGCAGATAGTGAATTACTGCCCCGTTATGTCACACAACTCCATAGTTAAAGCATCTATGTCAGTTACTTCCATATGGCAGGCTATTGGCCTACATTATAGTTTCCAGTCAATGGGTGCCCATCTTTTCGATCTGGCTGATTTCAGATTGCAATCAGACAAAATGAATGAGGATGTGTATCAATATCTGACGGCCTTATTTGAGGATAACCTCTTGCAGAAAGGTGGGCTCAGTCTTCACAGTCTACTTCTTGACAAAGACAAGGCGATGTTACACTCACTGGAGAACATAGTGGTTCTACGTTGGCTACAACTCATTCATCCTAGTCTACCACGTCTAGTGAAGCAGATGCACAGCACCAAGCTCAGATCATGCACCCTAGCATTTCCCAGAGGCCTCCCAAGCCCTGGATTTGTTGTTAAATGAGATTCACAAATCTGCTGATGCCAAGGCTCTCCGCACTGCCACTTTCTCCTTCCAGAAATGTCAGACTGTTTCACCTTCAGCAAGACCAGATTCCGTAACTCCCCTCCTACATACACATGACAGGTTATGCCTATTGTGTAAGTAAGCGGGCCAGCCAAATAAGCATTTTCTCAGCAACTGTAACTTTCCACCAGAGCAAGATTGCCAATACATGGCTAAAGCTCGTAAGTTAGCTACTATCTTGGATGACAATGATAATGATAACATCACGGATGCTTGTTTAGACAGAGGGGTTGAGGACCCTGCTGATGTCTTGCTGGAATCAGCTGGACTCCGTATACAGATCTGTCAGTCACCCTGATTAGAAATATTCTTTGAGCACCATGTTATTTGGGTGACCATTGACAGTGGAGACACTGGCAACAAGGTCTGTGCTTCCACAGCAATGAAACTGTCTTCCATCAAGAGTTCATTCCAATCTGCTCAGCAGGCTTATGGCTTGTCGCTTTTACAAGAGTTTGGTGAAACACACTTCTCTCTGTCCAGAGACCATCACAGCCTTGCTTTTGAAGGCCTGGTTGTGGAGAACCTTGACGTTGAGGTACCTGCAGGCATCAAGTTCATGGAAATCAATGATGTGTCAGTTCACCTGGCCAAATCTAGTGCTGGTTGATGACTCCATCACCTATGTTTATGGGTCTCATCCTCCCTCTAGCCCATGCAGAGTGAGACGAGCGCGTGTACTTCATATTCCCTCAAGGTTAACAGCAATCTAGCCAGGGGATTTCTTCGTAAAAATTACACTACCTGATGATCTTGCAGACCTCACAACATTTGCAGTTGAGCCATCCCCTCTTCCTTCAGAACCAAAGTGTAACACACCTCTCAACACTTGACCTCTACCACACATATTTACTAGTGTTGCTGATTGTACTTGCACTGGGAACTTCTCCCTCAACTACAACTCCTGTCTGGCAATGAGCATTTTGTTTGGATACGCCATGTCTTAACCCCTGGCAACCAGGATTCTTCACCTTATCAGGGCAACATGACACAACTGCTTACCAAGCAACGCAAACATAAGCACCATCAACTGTTTTCAGAATCTGCTCTTGTGGATCAGGATCCCACCCAGCCTCAGCACATACATTGTCAGTTCTACGTGCTCCTTCAGGAGTAAGATGACATCTTTGATCCAACATTCCCAGGTTTCAATGGCAAGGTTGGGCCCTTCAGGACCAGTGTCAACATGGGACTTGTACAAGCTCCAGAATGAAAGGGTTGCCTCCCCCAGTTTTCCAGAGACAAACTTGTTGAGTTGCAACAAAAATTTGGTGATTTTGAAAGCCTTGGAGTCTTTTCTTGGTACCTTACCCTAAAATGTTTCATGGGGTTTTTCAACTTGTCACAGCATTCACCGATGTTAAGACGCTACAATAAGCCACAACCTTCACTCATGCCGGGTGTTGACTCAACCTTATGCAATATTGCTCAGTGGAAGCACATCATTGCAACAAATACAACCAACCCCTTTTACCAGATTCCATTAGCATGAACTTCCATGAAGTATTGTGGAGTGGTCATACCCTAAAAGGTGTTCATTTATTCAGTCAATCTGCCATGGGCATGCCTGGATCTGAAACTGCCCTTGAAGAATTGCCATGTTCTGGGTCATCTAGTGGAAGGCATAGTTACCAAACTTACCTCTCTGTGATGGTAACAGTTCTGAAGAACTTATTCACAACTGGCAACATGTACTACATGCTCTGTCACGATGTGACCTGCACTTATCTGCATTAGACTGTGACTATTCTGAGATGGATTTGGTACCATGGCTCCTTGCAATCTAGCCCACATCAAGTGGCCACCCTCTATCTGCTCTCCACCGGAGAAGGTTTCTGGCTTGAGATCTTTCATCAGAGTTTAAAGATGCTTTCAAGCATCCTTCCTTGGAGTGCCTCTTACACAGCCCCTTTAGATGCTGTTAGCACCAGTCATCAGTCCAATGAAAGGATCAAGTGGACTGATCATCTCAGCACAAGCTTTCAGTTGGCACTACCTGCTTTTTTATTCACTAAAATCGTTACCTTTCCCCATTCAGACAATCAATTCGAGGTTGTCAAAGATGGTGCTGTAAGATGCGTGGCATTGCATCCAGCCTTTGTGACCCATGACAACAGACTGAAACTTGCTGGGTTTTTCAGTGCCAAATTGCCTGATCGTCAAATCACCTGTGTGCCTTGCGAAATTGAAGCTCTATCCATTGCAGCTTCTATTAGGCACTTCAGCCCATATATTGTGCATTGTCCTTATGTCCTCAAAGACAGCCAAACATATGTGCAGGCCTCTGAGAAACTGTGCAGGGGAGAATTTTCTGCCAGTCCCTGTACCACTACACCCCTTTCTACAGTCAGTCACTACCACACCTCTGTCAGACACCTACCCTGATCTGTGAACATTCCTGCAGAATTTGTAAGCCGCAATGCACTTGACTCTGAGGACCCCATATGCCATGTTTGTTCCTTTTTATACCAGACCATAGATTCCATCATTCACCAGATATTCGCTGATGACATTATGATGACATAAGACTCCCTTTCACCAGCAAGTCAACATGGCTAACTATCCAGTCTGATTGTCCACTTCTTTGTCGCAGGCTTGTAGCAAGGCACCCATCATTCAAAGAAGCCTACCAGCATTTGCAATGTCAAATGCTACCACCAGGTTGCAAAAATTACACATGATGGTTTGCTTGCCATTCGGCACAATGAATCCCTTTCCCCCCAGGGAATATATTATCATTCCACATGATGTTCTGGAAGACCATCTCACCACTCTCCACTTATGTCTTGGTCACCTGTCATGTCATTAGCTCAAATTGGTCACCCACCAATTCTTCTATGTGCTTGATATGGATGCCTTCATTGAATGGGTTATAGCTAGCTGCCATATTTGCTCTGCCCTCCAGACCATCCCACACACTGTTGTCCCCCAGTGTAATGACACAGCAGTTGGTAAAGGCTATTACTTAAAATCCGGGAGGGAAATTTTAAACAACTGTCATAACCTATATTTTCAAGTGGTATGTTTGAGATGCAGTTCTAAATTCTGGAATAAGACCACCAGTCTCGAGAGGTTTTTATATCAAACTACGTGAGATGTTTATTAATTTACACAAGTTAAACATATATACATGGATACAAATTACTGCTATCATAGCTTTTAACAAATTCCCAAACTAATCTCCACTAAGGCAACAACAACCCATAGACTTTAAGCAGACACCAGGCAAAGCATTTTCACCTTACAAATTCAAAATGAGGTTCCTTTCACTTTGGTTCCTTTGCAGACAGTTGTAGGCTTACAGCTGCTTTGATGTTACATGCCTCTGCCCTGCACATACAAAACTGCTTTCTGTTATACCCAGCACTCCTCTTTGAATGTAAATTCTCATTGTATCATTAGGGCCTTTGAACGCCACCTCTTCTAACAATAAAACCCTTTTCATAGTACCAATTTTATTAGTAATATAAATATATTGCTTGGTGTCTGCTAGCTAGGTGCAAGATTTCACTCCCATTCTTGAATGCTCTATTTAACAAAATGCAAATGCACTCTACCTTACTGTTTACATCTCAAAACTACTATACATCAAAGCACCCAGACTAGCTGGCTTTAATCCAGTTAAAACACAGAAACACACCCACAGATTAAACCTCTATTTAAAAAAAACATTTCCAGTAACATTATATACATTAATAGCTTCAGAACACCCAGTCTTAAAGTTAGCCTCTCAATGTAGTTGGCATCTCATTTGCTGCTGACATTATCAAGTGTGAATGACAACTCATTTTTGTTGCATGAGAGTGTGTCACTTCTTACACTGTTGCTTGCATCATTGCCAGTGAGCAACACTGACACCTTAAAAGATGCTGTCGTGCAGTTGGACACTGGGCTTTGTCCACTGTATGGCCCCCTGGCTGTCATAAGGACTGATTCTGCCCCTGGGTTTTCTGACAAGAAGACAAGCTGCTTCAAGTACACCACATTGCTATTGAGCTAGGGAGATCAAAGAACCCCAACAAGAACCCGATAGCAGAGAAGGCAGTATGGGAATTGGAGGATACAAGGTCCTTTCCTTCTGTACTGGCTCTGTGATCTGCTGCACTTCTGGCTGTGGTCCTACCACCCATGGTGAATCCGGCCTGTTCCTCCAAACTCTGACAGACCAGCACAGCTATCTACGCCATCCGCAGCTCCAGTGGTGTCAAGTGCCAGGCAATGACCATCTCCAACAAGAAAGAATCTAACTATTTCTCCTTAACATTCAATGGCAGTAGCATTGCTGAATCCCCCACTAACAACATCCCGGGGGTTGTCATTGACCAGAAACTGAGCTGGACCAGCCATATAAATACTGTGGCTACAAGAGCAGTTCAGAGGCTGGGAATTCTGTGGTGAATAACTCACTTCCTGACTCCTCACTGCCTGTCCACCGTCTACAAGGTACAAGTCAGGTGTGTAATGGAATACTGTCCACTTGCCTGAATGAGTGCAGCTCCAGCAACACTCAAGACATTCAACATCATCCAGGACAAAGCAGCCTGCTTAATTTACACCCCATCCACCACTTTAAACACTCACTCCTTCCACCACCGACACACAGTGGCAGCAATGTGTACCATCTACAAGATGCACTGCAATAACTCACTAAGGCTCCTTCGATACAGCCTTCCAAACCTGCGACCTCTACCACCTAGAAGGACAAGGGCATCAGATGCATCGGAACACTGCCACATGCAAGTTCCCCTCCACGCCACACACCATCCTGATGTGGAAATATATCACCATTCTTTCACTGTCGCTGGATCAAAATCCTGGAACTCCCTTCCTAACAGTACTGTGGATGTACCTATACCACATGAACTGTAGTGGTTCAAGAAAGCGGCTCACCACCACCTTCTCAAAGGCCGTTAAGGATAGGCAGTAAATGCTGGCCTACCCAGCGATTCCCACATCTCATGAACAAATACATTTTTTAAGTGTCAGCTATTAGGTCAATCATGCAAGCTCCTACAATGGATCTCACGGTCCCGTCTCAATCACTGACTTAAGGACGAATCCCTGAGCTGCCCCGTGATGTGGAGACACTGATAAAGGGCTGCAATCTTTCTCGTCTACTCCAATCTTGCAACCCCTAGCCCAGGCTCCTGATCCTACAACACCAGCTTTTAGCCACCTAGCCAGGTATCTAAGGGTACCACTATTACTGTTCCCTTGAAACGTAATTTAAGACACTCCATTCATCAGAGACATACTGATTTTGCTATATTAATACTGACAAACACAGCACTGATACTGAGGAATGCAGCATTGATTGCTGAGGAACACAGCAGTGATACTGAGGAATTTCAGCGCTGATATTGAGGAACACAGCACTAATACTGAGGAACACAGCACGGATGCCGAGGAACACTGCACTGGTACCTAGGAACACAGCACTGATACCAAGGAATGCAGCTGTGATACTGAGGAACATAGCATTGATATTGAGGGACGCAGCATGGATATTAAAGAATGCAACAGGGTTGTTGAGGAACGCAGCAATGATACTGAGGAATGCAGCACTGAGTTTGAAGAATGCAGCAGCGATGTTGAGGAATGCAGCACTGATACCGAGGAACACAGCATTGATACTGAGGAACTTAGCACTGATACTGAGGAACACAGGACTGATACTGAGGAACGCAGCACTGATATTGAGGAACATGGCATTGATATTGAGGGACGCAGCACTGATACTGAGGAACATAGCATTGATATTGAGGAACACAGCACTGATAATGAAGAATGCAGCAGCGATGTTGAGGAACACAACAATGACACTGAGGAACATGGCACTGATATTGAGGAACGTAGCACTAATACTGAGGAACACAGCACTGATACTGAGGAACATAGCATTGATATTGAGGAACGCAGCACTGATAATGAAGAATGCCGCAGTGATGTTGAGGAATGCAGCACTGATACTGAGGAATGCAGCACTGATACCGAGGAACACAGCACTGATATTGAGGAACGCAGCACTGATACTGAGGAATGCAGCATTGATATTGAGGAGTGCAGTGCTAATATTGAAGAATACAGCATCGATTTTGAGGAACACAGCACTGATACTGAGGAACACAGCACTGATACTGAGAAACACAGCACGAATACTGAGGAACACAGCACAGATACTGAGGAACGTAGCATTGATATTGAGGAACGCAGCACTGATAATGAAGAATGCAGCAGCGATGTTGAGAAACGCTGCACTGATATTGAGGAATGCAGCACTGACATTTAAGAATACAGCAGCGATGACGAGGAATGCAGCACTGATACTGAGGAACGCAGCACTGATACTGAGAAACTCGGCACTAATACTGAGGAACACAGCACAGATACCGAGGAACACAGCACTGATATTGAAGAATGCAGCACTGATACTGAGGAAAACAGCACTGATATTGAGCAACGCAGCACTGATACTGAGGAACACAGCACTGATACCGAGGAACGCAGCACTGATACTGAGGAACGCAGCACTGATACTGAGGAATGCAGCACTGATACTGAGGAACATGGCATTGATATTGAGGAATGCAGCACTGATAATGAAGAATGCAGCAGCGATGTTGAGAAACGCTGCACTGATATTGAGGAATGCAGCACTGACATTTAAGAATACAGCAGCGATGTCGAGGAATGCAGCACTGATACTGAGGAACGCTGCACTGATACTGAGAAATACAGCACTAATACAGAGGAACACAGCACAGATACCGAGGAACACAGCACTGATATTGAAGAACGCTGCACTGATACTGAAGAATGCAGCATTGATATTGAGCAACGCAGCACTGATACTGAGGAACACAGCACTGATATTGAGGAATGCAGCACTGATACTGAGGAAGATAGCATTGATATTGAGGAACGCAGCACTGATACTGAGGAATGTAGCACTGATACTGAGGAACATGGCATTGATATTGAGGAATGCAGCACTGATAATGATAATGAAGAATGCAGCAGCGATGTTGAGAAATGCTGCACTGATATTGAGGAATGCAGCACTGACATTTAAGAATACAGCAGCGATGTCGAGGAATGCAGCACTGATACTGAGGAACGCAGCACTGATACTGAGAAACACAGCACTAATACTGAGGAACACAGCACAGATACCGAGGAACACAGCACTGATATTGAAGAATGCAGCACTGATACTGAAGAATGCAGCATTGATATTGAGCAACGCAGCACTGATACTGAGGAACGCAGCACTGATACTGAGGAACATAGCATTGATATTGAGGAACGCAGCACTGATACTGAGGAATGTAGCACTGATACTGAGGAACATGGCATTGATATTGAGGAATGCAGCACTGATAATGATAATGAAGAATGCAGCAGCGATGTTGAGAAACGCTGCACTGATATTGAGGAACACAGCACTGATACTGAGGAACACAGCACTGATATTGAGGAACGCAGCACTGATACTGAAGAACACAGCACTGATATTGAGGAACGCAGCACTGATACTGAGGAACACAGCACTGATATTGAGGAACGCAGCACAGATACTGAAGAACATGGCATTGATATTGAGGAATGCAGCACTGATACTGAGGAACATAGCATTTATATTGAGGAACACAGCACTGATAATGAAGAATGCAGCAGCAATGTTGAGAAACACTGCACTGATATTGAGGAATGCAGCACTAACATTTAAGAATACAGCAGCGATGTTGATGAATGCAGCACTGATACTGAGGAACGCAGCACTGATATTGAGGAACGTAGCACTAATACTGAGGAACACAGCACTGATATTGAGGAACATAGCACTGATATTGAGGAACGCAGCACTGATACTGAGGAACTGGCATTGATATTGAGGAACGCAGCACTGATACTGAGGAACATAGCATTGATATTGAGGAACGCAGCACTGATACTGAGGAATGCAGCACTGACATTTAAGAATGCAGTGGCGATGTTGAGGAATGCAGCACTGATATTGAGGAATGCAGTACTGACATTGAAGAATGCAGCAGCGATGTTGAGGAACACAACAATGAAACTGAGGAACATGGCACTGATACTGAGGAATTCAGCACTGATATTGAGGAACGTAGCACTAATACTGAGGAACACAACACTGATACTGAGGAATGTAGCACTGATACTGAGGAACACGGCACTGATATTGAGGAACGCAGCACTGATACTTAGGAACATAGCATTGATATTGAGGAACACAGCACAGATAATGAAGAATGCAGCAGCGATGTTGAGAAACGCTGCACTGATATTGAGGAATGCAGCACTGACATTTAAGAATGCAGTGGCGATGTTGAGGAATGCAGCACTGATACTGAGGAACGCAGCACTGATATTGAGGAATGCAGCACTGATATTGAGGAACGCAGCAGTGATACTGAGGAACATAGCATTGATATTGAGAAACACAGCACTGATAATGAAGAATGCAGCAACGATGTTGAGAAACGCTGCAGTGATATTGAGAAATGCAGCACTGACATTTAAGAATGCAGTAGCGGTTTTGAGGAATGCAGCACTGATACTGAGGAATGCAGCATTGAAATTGAGGAACGCTGCACTGATACTGAGGAATGCAGCATTGATATTGAGGAATGCTGTGCTGATATTGAAGAATACAGCATCGATGTTGAGGAACACAGCACTGATACTGAGGAACACAGCACTGATACTGAGAAACACAGCATGAGTACTGAGGAACACAGCACAGATACCGAGGAACACAGCACTGATATTGAGGAACATAGCATTGATATTGAGGAACGCAGCACTGATACTGAGGAACATAGCATTGATATTGAGGAACACAGCACTGATAATGAAGAATGCAGCAGCGATGTTGAGAAACGCTGCACTGATATTGTGGAATGCAGCACTGAAATTTAAGAATACAGCAGTGATGTCGAGGAATGCAGCACTGATACCGAGGAACACAGCACTGATATTGAGGAACGCAGCACTGATACTGAGGAACGCAGCATTGATATTGAGGAATGCAGTGCTGATATTGAAGAATACAGCATCGATGTTGAGGAACACAGCACTGATACTGAGGAACACAGCACTGATACTGAGAAACACAGCACTAATACTGAGGAACACAGCACAGATACCGAGGAACACAGCACTGATATTGAGGAACGCAGCACTGATACTGAGGAACACAGCACTGATATTGAGGAACGCAGCACTGATATTGAAGAACACAGCACTGATATTGAGGAACGCAGCACTGATACTGAGGAACACAGCACTGATATTGAGGAACGCAGCACTGATACTGAAGAACATGGCATTGATATTGAGGAATGCAGCACTGATACTGAGGAACATAGCATTTATATTGAGGAACGCAGCACTGATAATGAAGAATGCAGCAGCAATGTTGAGAAACACTGCACTGATATTGAGGAATGCAGCACTAACATTTAAGAATACAGCAGCGATGTCGAGGAATGCAGCACTGATACTGAGGAACGCAGCATTGATATTGAGGAACGCAGCATTGACATTGAGGAACGCAGCAGTGATACTGAGGAACATAGCATTGATATTGAGAAACACAGCACTGATAATGAAGAATTCAGCAGCGATGTTGAGAAACGCTGCACTGATATTGAGAAATGCAGCACTGACATTTAAGAATGCAGTAGCGGTGTTGAGGAATGCAGCACTGATACTGAGGAATGCAGCATTGACATTTAAGAATGCAGTAACGATGTTGAGGAATGCAGCACTGATACTGAGGAACATAGCATTGATATTGAGAAACACAGCATTGATAATGAAGAATTCAGCAGCGATGTTGAGAAACGCTGCACTGATATTGAGAAATGCAGCACTGACATTTAAGAATGCAGTAGCGGTGTTGAGGAATGCAGCACTGATACTGAGGAATGCAGCATTGACATTTAAGAATGCAGTAGCGATGTTGAGGAATGCAGCACTGATACTGAGGAACATAGCATTGATATTGAGGAACACAGCACTGATAATGAAGAATGCAGCAGCGATGTTGAGCAACGCTGCACTGATATTGAGAAATGCAGCACTGACATTTAAGAATGCAGTAGCGGTGTTGAGGAATGCAGCACTGATACTGAGGAATGCAGCATTAACATTTAAGAATGCAGTAGCGATGTTGAGGAATGCAGCACTGATACTGAGGAACGCAGCACTGATATTGAGGAACGCAGCATTGATATTGAGGAATGCAGTACTGATATTGAAGAATACAGCAGCAAAGTTGAGCAATGCAGCACTGATACCGAGGAACAGAGCACTGATATTGAGGAATGCAGCATTGATATTGAGGAATGCAGTACTGATATTGAAGAATGCAGCACTGATATTGAAGAATGCAGCAGCGATGTTGAGGAACACAGCAGTGATACTGAGGAATTTCAGCGCTGATATTGAGGAACACAGCACTAATACTGAGGAACACAGCACGGATGCCGAGGAACACTGCACTGGTACCTAGGAACACAGCACTGATACCAAGGAATGCAGCACTGATACTGAGGAACATAGCATTGATATTGAGGGACGCAGCATGGATATTAAAGAATGCAACAGGGTTGTTGAGGAACGCAGCAATGATACTGAGGAATGCAGCACTGAGTTTGAAGAATGCAGCAGCGATGTTGAGGAATGCAGCACTGATACCGAGGAACACAGCATTGATACTGAGGAACTTAGCACTGATACTGAGGAACACAGGACTGATACTGAGGAACGCAGCACTGATACTGAGGAACATGGCATTGATATTGAGGGACGCAGCACTGATACTGAGGAACATAGCATTGATATTGAGGAACACAGCACTGATAATGAAGAATGCAGCAGCGATGTTGAGGAACACAACAATGACACTGAGGAACATGGCACTGATATTGAGGAACGTAGCACTAATACTGAGGAACACAGCACTGATACTGAGGAACATAGCATTGATATTGAGGAACGCAGCACTGATAATGAAGAATGCCGCAGTGATGTTGAGGAATGCAGCACTGATACTGAGGAATGCAGCACTGATACCGAGGAACACAGCACTGATATTGAGGAACGCAGCACTGATACTGAGGAATGCAGCATTGATATTGAGGAGTGCAGTGCTAATATTGAAGAATACAGCATCGATGTTGAGGAACACAGCACTGATACTGAGGAACACAGCACTGATACTGAGAAACACAGCACGAATACTGAGGAACACAGCACAGATACTGAGGAACGTAGCATTGATATTGAGGAACGCAGCACTGATAATGAAGAATGCAGCAGCGATGTTGAGAAACGCTGCACTGATATTGAGGAATGCAGCACTGACATTTAAGAATACAGCAGCGATGACGAGGAATGCAGCACTGATACTGAGGAACGCAGCACTGATACTGAGAAACTCGGCACTAATACTGAGGAACACAGCACAGATACCGAGGAACACAGCACTGATATTGAAGAATGCAGCACTGATACTGAGGAAAACAGCACTGATATTGAGCAACGCAGCACTGATACTGAGGAACACAGCACTGATACCGAGGAACGCAGCACTGATACTGAGGAACGCAGCACTGATACTGAGGAATGCAGCACTGATACTGAGGAACATGGCATTGATATTGAGGAATGCAGCACTGATAATGAAGAATGCAGCAGCGATGTTGAGAAACGCTGCACTGATATTGAGGAATGCAGCACTGACATTTAAGAATACAGCAGCGATGTCGAGGAATGCAGCACTGATACTGAGGAACGCTGCACTGATACTGAGAAATACAGCACTAATACAGAGGAACACAGCACAGATACCGAGGAACACAGCACTGATATTGAAGAACGCTGCACTGATACTGAAGAATGCAGCATTGATATTGAGCAACGCAGCACTGATACTGAGGAACACAGCACTGATATTGAGGAATGCAGCACTGATACTGAGGAAGATAGCATTGATATTGAGGAACGCAGCACTGATACTGAGGAATGTAGCACTGATACTGAGGAACATGGCATTGATATTGAGGAATGCAGCACTGATAATGATAATGAAGAATGCAGCAGCGATGTTGAGAAATGCTGCACTGATATTGAGGAATGCAGCACTGACATTTAAGAATACAGCAGCGATGTCGAGGAATGCAGCACTGATACTGAGGAACGCAGCACTGATACTGAGAAACACAGCACTAATACTGAGGAACACAGCACAGATACCGAGGAACACAGCACTGATATTGAAGAATGCAGCACTGATACTGAAGAATGCAGCATTGATATTGAGCAACGCAGCACTGATACTGAGGAACGCAGCACTGATACTGAGGAACATAGCATTGATATTGAGGAACGCAGCACTGATACTGAGGAATGTAGCACTGATACTGAGGAACATGGCATTGATATTGAGGAATGCAGCACTGATAATGATAATGAAGAATGCAGCAGCGATGTTGAGAAACGCTGCACTGATATTGAGGAACACAGCACTGATACTGAGGAACACAGCACTGATATTGAGGAACGCAGCACTGATACTGAAGAACACAGCACTGATATTGAGGAACGCAGCACTGATACTGAGGAACACAGCACTGATATTGAGGAACGCAGCACAGATACTGAAGAACATGGCATTGATATTGAGGAATGCAGCACTGATACTGAGGAACATAGCATTTATATTGAGGAACACAGCACTGATAATGAAGAATGCAGCAGCAATGTTGAGAAACACTGCACTGATATTGAGGAATGCAGCACTAACATTTAAGAATACAGCAGCGATGTTGATGAATGCAGCACTGATACTGAGGAACGCAGCACTGATATTGAGGAACGTAGCACTAATACTGAGGAACACAGCACTGATATTGAGGAACATAGCACTGATATTGAGGAACGCAGCACTGATACTGAGGAACTGGCATTGATATTGAGGAACGCAGCACTGATACTGAGGAACATAGCATTGATATTGAGGAACGCAGCACTGATACTGAGGAATGCAGCACTGACATTTAAGAATGCAGTGGCGATGTTGAGGAATGCAGCACTGATATTGAGGAATGCAGTACTGACATTGAAGAATGCAGCAGCGATGTTGAGGAACACAACAATGAAACTGAGGAACATGGCACTGATACTGAGGAATTCAGCACTGATATTGAGGAACGTAGCACTAATACTGAGGAACACAACACTGATACTGAGGAATGTAGCACTGATACTGAGGAACACGGCACTGATATTGAGGAACGCAGCACTGATACTTAGGAACATAGCATTGATATTGAGGAACACAGCACTGATAATGAAGAATGCAGCAGCGATGTTGAGAAACGCTGCACTGATATTGAGGAATGCAGCACTGACATTTAAGAATGCAGTGGCGATGTTGAGGAATGCAGCACTGATACTGAGGAACGCAGCACTGATATTGAGGAATGCAGCACTGATATTGAGGAACGCAGCAGTGATACTGAGGAACATAGCATTGATATTGAGAAACACAGCACTGATAATGAAGAATGCAGCAACGATGTTGAGAAACGCTGCAGTGATATTGAGAAATGCAGCACTGACATTTAAGAATGCAGTAGCGGTGTTGAGGAATGCAGCACTGATACTGAGGAATGCAGCATTGAAATTGAGGAACGCTGCACTGATACTGAGGAATGCAGCATTGATATTGAGGAATGCAGTGCTGATATTGAAGAATACAGCATCGATGTTGAGGAACACAGCACTGATACTGAGGAACACAGCACTGATACTGAGAAACACAGCATGAGTACTGAGGAACACAGCACAGATACCGAGGAACACAGCACTGATATTGAGGAACATAGCATTGATATTGAGGAACGCAGCACTGATACTGAGGAACATAGCATTGATATTGAGGAACACAGCACTGATAATGAAGAATGCAGCAGCGATGTTGAGAAACGCTGCACTGATATTGTGGAATGCAGCACTGAAATTTAAGAATACAGCAGTGATGTCGAGGAATGCAGCACTGATACCGAGGAACACAGCACTGATATTGAGGAACGCAGCACTGATACTGAGGAACGCAGCATTGATATTGAGGAATGCAGTGCTGATATTGAAGAATACAGCATCGATGTTGAGGAACACTGCACTGATACTGAGGAACACAGCACTGATACTGAGAAACACAGCACTAATACTGAGGAACACAGCACAGATACCGAGGAACACAGCACTGATATTGAGGAACGCAGCACTGATACTGAGGAACACAGCACTGATATTGAGGAACGCAGCACTGATATTGAAGAACACAGCACTGATATTGAGGAACGCAGCACTGATACTGAGGAACACAGCACTGATATTGAGGAACGCAGCACTGATACTGAAGAACATGGCATTGATATTGAGGAATGCAGCACTGATACTGAGGAACATAGCATTTATATTGAGGAACGCAGCACTGATAATGAAGAATGCAGCAGCAATGTTGAGAAACACTGCACTGATATTGAGGAATGCAGCACTAACATTTAAGAATACAGCAGCGATGTCGAGGAATGCAGCACTGATACTGAGGAACGCAGCATTGATATTGAGGAACGCAGCATTGACATTGAGGAACGCAGCAGTGATACTGAGGAACATAGCATTGATATTGAGAAACACAGCACTGATAATGAAGAATTCAGCAGCGATGTTGAGAAACGCTGCACTGATATTGAGAAATGCAGCACTGACATTTAAGAATGCAGTAGCGGTGTTGAGGAATGCAGCACTGATACTGAGGAATGCAGCATTGACATTTAAGAATGCAGTAACGATGTTGAGGAATGCAGCACTGATACTGAGGAACATAGCATTGATATTGAGAAACACAGCATTGATAATGAAGAATTCAGCAGCGATGTTGAGAAACGCTGCACTGATATTGAGAAATGCAGCACTGACATTTAAGAATGCAGTAGCGGTGTTGAGGAATGCAGCACTGATACTGAGGAATGCAGCATTGACATTTAAGAATGCAGTAGCGATGTTGAGGAATGCAGCACTGATACTGAGGAACATAGCATTGATATTGAGGAACACAGCACTGATAATGAAGAATGCAGCAGCGATGTTGAGCAACGCTGCACTGATATTGAGAAATGCAGCACTGACATTTAAGAATGCAGTAGCGGTGTTGAGGAATGCAGCACTGATACTGAGGAATGCAGCATTAACATTTAAGAATGCAGTAGCGATGTTGAGGAATGCAGCACTGATACTGAGGAACGCAGCACTGATATTGAGGAACGCAGCATTGATATTGAGGAATGCAGTACTGATATTGAAGAATACAGCAGCAAAGTTGAGCAATGCAGCACTGATACCGAGGAACAGAGCACTGATATTGAGGAATGCAGCATTGATATTGAGGAATGCAGTACTGATATTGAAGAATGCAGCACTGATATTGAAGAATGCAGCAGCGATGTTGAGGAACACAGCAGTGATACTGAGGAATTTCAGCGCTGATATTGAGGAACACAGCACTAATACTGAGGAACACAGCACGGATGCCGAGGAACACTGCACTGGTACCTAGGAACACAGCACTGATACCAAGGAATGCAGCACTGATACTGAGGAACATAGCATTGATATTGAGGGACGCAGCATGGATATTAAAGAATGCAACAGGGTTGTTGAGGAACGCAGCAATGATACTGAGGAATGCAGCACTGAGTTTGAAGAATGCAGCAGCGATGTTGAGGAATGCAGCACTGATACCGAGGAACACAGCATTGATACTGAGGAACTTAGCACTGATACTGAGGAACACAGGACTGATACTGAGGAACGCAGCACTGATACTGAGGAACATGGCATTGATATTGAGGGACGCAGCACTGATACTGAGGAACATAGCATTGATATTGAGGAACACAGCACTGATAATGAAGAATGCAGCAGCGATGTTGAGGAACACAACAATGACACTGAGGAACATGGCACTGATATTGAGGAACGTAGCACTAATACTGAGGAACACAGCACTGATACTGAGGAACATAGCATTGATATTGAGGAACGCAGCACTGATAATGAAGAATGCCGCAGTGATGTTGAGGAATGCAGCACTGATACTGAGGAATGCAGCACTGATACCGAGGAACACAGCACTGATATTGAGGAACGCAGCACTGATACTGAGGAATGCAGCATTGATATTGAGGAGTGCAGTGCTAATATTGAAGAATACAGCATCGATGTTGAGGAACACAGCACTGATACTGAGGAACACAGCACTGATACTGAGAAACACAGCACGAATACTGAGGAACACAGCACAGATACTGAGGAACGTAGCATTGATATTGAGGAACGCAGCACTGATAATGAAGAATGCAGCAGCGATGTTGAGAAACGCTGCACTGATATTGAGGAATGCAGCACTGACATTTAAGAATACAGCAGCGATGACGAGGAATGCAGCACTGATACTGAGGAACGCAGCACTGATACTGAGAAACTCGGCACTAATACTGAGGAACACAGCACAGATACCGAGGAACACAGCACTGATATTGAAGAATGCAGCACTGATACTGAGGAAAACAGCACTGATATTGAGCAACGCAGCACTGATACTGAGGAACACAGCACTGATACCGAGGAACGCAGCACTGATACTGAGGAACGCAGCACTGATACTGAGGAATGCAGCACTGATACTGAGGAACATGGCATTGATATTGAGGAATGCAGCACTGATAATGAAGAATGCAGCAGCGATGTTGAGAAACGCTGCACTGATATTGAGGAATGCAGCACTGACATTTAAGAATACAGCAGCGATGTCGAGGAATGCAGCACTGATACTGAGGAACGCTGCACTGATACTGAGAAATACAGCACTAATACAGAGGAACACAGCACAGATACCGAGGAACACAGCACTGATATTGAAGAACGCTGCACTGATACTGAAGAATGCAGCATTGATATTGAGCAACGCAGCACTGATACTGAGGAACACAGCACTGATATTGAGGAATGCAGCACTGATACTGAGGAAGATAGCATTGATATTGAGGAACGCAGCACTGATACTGAGGAATGTAGCACTGATACTGAGGAACATGGCATTGATATTGAGGAATGCAGCACTGATAATGATAATGAAGAATGCAGCAGCGATGTTGAGAAATGCTGCACTGATATTGAGGAATGCAGCACTGACATTTAAGAATACAGCAGCGATGTCGAGGAATGCAGCACTGATACTGAGGAACGCAGCACTGATACTGAGAAACACAGCACTAATACTGAGGAACACAGCACAGATACCGAGGAACACAGCACTGATATTGAAGAATGCAGCACTGATACTGAAGAATGCAGCATTGATATTGAGCAACGCAGCACTGATACTGAGGAACGCAGCACTGATACTGAGGAACATAGCATTGATATTGAGGAACGCAGCACTGATACTGAGGAATGTAGCACTGATACTGAGGAACATGGCATTGATATTGAGGAATGCAGCACTGATAATGATAATGAAGAATGCAGCAGCGATGTTGAGAAACGCTGCACTGATATTGAGGAACACAGCACTGATACTGAGGAACACAGCACTGATATTGAGGAACGCAGCACTGATACTGAAGAACACAGCACTGATATTGAGGAACGCAGCACTGATACTGAGGAACACAGCACTGATATTGAGGAACGCAGCACAGATACTGAAGAACATGGCATTGATATTGAGGAATGCAGCACTGATACTGAGGAACATAGCATTTATATTGAGGAACACAGCACTGATAATGAAGAATGCAGCAGCAATGTTGAGAAACACTGCACTGATATTGAGGAATGCAGCACTAACATTTAAGAATACAGCAGCGATGTTGATGAATGCAGCACTGATACTGAGGAACGCAGCACTGATATTGAGGAACGTAGCACTAATACTGAGGAACACAGCACTGATATTGAGGAACATAGCACTGATATTGAGGAACGCAGCACTGATACTGAGGAACTGGCATTGATATTGAGGAACGCAGCACTGATACTGAGGAACATAGCATTGATATTGAGGAACGCAGCACTGATACTGAGGAATGCAGCACTGACATTTAAGAATGCAGTGGCGATGTTGAGGAATGCAGCACTGATATTGAGGAATGCAGTACTGACATTGAAGAATGCAGCAGCGATGTTGAGGAACACAACAATGAAACTGAGGAACATGGCACTGATACTGAGGAATTCAGCACTGATATTGAGGAACGTAGCACTAATACTGAGGAACACAACACTGATACTGAGGAATGTAGCACTGATACTGAGGAACACGGCACTGATATTGAGGAACGCAGCACTGATACTTAGGAACATAGCATTGATATTGAGGAACACAGCACAGATAATGAAGAATGCAGCAGCGATGTTGAGAAACGCTGCACTGATATTGAGGAATGCAGCACTGACATTTAAGAATGCAGTGGCGATGTTGAGGAATGCAGCACTGATACTGAGGAACGCAGCACTGATATTGAGGAATGCAGCACTGATATTGAGGAACGCAGCAGTGATACTGAGGAACATAGCATTGATATTGAGAAACACAGCACTGATAATGAAGAATGCAGCAACGATGTTGAGAAACGCTGCAGTGATATTGAGAAATGCAGCACTGACATTTAAGAATGCAGTAGCGGTTTTGAGGAATGCAGCACTGATACTGAGGAATGCAGCATTGAAATTGAGGAACGCTGCACTGATACTGAGGAATGCAGCATTGATATTGAGGAATGCTGTGCTGATATTGAAGAATACAGCATCGATGTTGAGGAACACAGCACTGATACTGAGGAACACAGCACTGATACTGAGAAACACAGCATGAGTACTGAGGAACACAGCACAGATACCGAGGAACACAGCACTGATATTGAGGAACATAGCATTGATATTGAGGAACGCAGCACTGATACTGAGGAACATAGCATTGATATTGAGGAACACAGCACTGATAATGAAGAATGCAGCAGCGATGTTGAGAAACGCTGCACTGATATTGTGGAATGCAGCACTGAAATTTAAGAATACAGCAGTGATGTCGAGGAATGCAGCACTGATACCGAGGAACACAGCACTGATATTGAGGAACGCAGCACTGATACTGAGGAACGCAGCATTGATATTGAGGAATGCAGTGCTGATATTGAAGAATACAGCATCGATGTTGAGGAACACAGCACTGATACTGAGGAACACAGCACTGATACTGAGAAACACAGCACTAATACTGAGGAACACAGCACAGATACCGAGGAACACAGCACTGATATTGAGGAACGCAGCACTGATACTGAGGAACACAGCACTGATATTGAGGAACGCAGCACTGATATTGAAGAACACAGCACTGATATTGAGGAACGCAGCACTGATACTGAGGAACACAGCACTGATATTGAGGAACGCAGCACTGATACTGAAGAACATGGCATTGATATTGAGGAATGCAGCACTGATACTGAGGAACATAGCATTTATATTGAGGAACGCAGCACTGATAATGAAGAATGCAGCAGCAATGTTGAGAAACACTGCACTGATATTGAGGAATGCAGCACTAACATTTAAGAATACAGCAGCGATGTCGAGGAATGCAGCACTGATACTGAGGAACGCAGCATTGATATTGAGGAACGCAGCATTGACATTGAGGAACGCAGCAGTGATACTGAGGAACATAGCATTGATATTGAGAAACACAGCACTGATAATGAAGAATTCAGCAGCGATGTTGAGAAACGCTGCACTGATATTGAGAAATGCAGCACTGACATTTAAGAATGCAGTAGCGGTGTTGAGGAATGCAGCACTGATACTGAGGAATGCAGCATTGACATTTAAGAATGCAGTAACGATGTTGAGGAATGCAGCACTGATACTGAGGAACATAGCATTGATATTGAGAAACACAGCATTGATAATGAAGAATTCAGCAGCGATGTTGAGAAACGCTGCACTGATATTGAGAAATGCAGCACTGACATTTAAGAATGCAGTAGCGGTGTTGAGGAATGCAGCACTGATACTGAGGAATGCAGCATTGACATTTAAGAATGCAGTAGCGATGTTGAGGAATGCAGCACTGATACTGAGGAACATAGCATTGATATTGAGGAACACAGCACTGATAATGAAGAATGCAGCAGCGATGTTGAGCAACGCTGCACTGATATTGAGAAATGCAGCACTGACATTTAAGAATGCAGTAGCGGTGTTGAGGAATGCAGCACTGATACTGAGGAATGCAGCATTAACATTTAAGAATGCAGTAGCGATGTTGAGGAATGCAGCACTGATACTGAGGAACGCAGCACTGATATTGAGGAACGCAGCATTGATATTGAGGAATGCAGTACTGATATTGAAGAATACAGCAGCAAAGTTGAGCAATGCAGCACTGATACCGAGGAACAGAGCACTGATATTGAGGAATGCAGCATTGATATTGAGGAATGCAGTACTGATATTGAAGAATGCAGCACTGATATTGAAGAATGCAGCAGCGATGTTGAGGAACACAGCAGTGATACTGAGGAATTTCAGCGCTGATATTGAGGAACACAGCACTAATACTGAGGAACACAGCACGGATGCCGAGGAACACTGCACTGGTACCTAGGAACACAGCACTGATACCAAGGAATGCAGCACTGATACTGAGGAACATAGCATTGATATTGAGGGACGCAGCATGGATATTAAAGAATGCAACAGGGTTGTTGAGGAACGCAGCAATGATACTGAGGAATGCAGCACTGAGTTTGAAGAATGCAGCAGCGATGTTGAGGAATGCAGCACTGATACCGAGGAACACAGCATTGATACTGAGGAACTTAGCACTGATACTGAGGAACACAGGACTGATACTGAGGAACGCAGCACTGATACTGAGGAACATGGCATTGATATTGAGGGACGCAGCACTGATACTGAGGAACATAGCATTGATATTGAGGAACACAGCACTGATAATGAAGAATGCAGCAGCGATGTTGAGGAACACAACAATGACACTGAGGAACATGGCACTGATATTGAGGAACGTAGCACTAATACTGAGGAACACAGCACTGATACTGAGGAACATAGCATTGATATTGAGGAACGCAGCACTGATAATGAAGAATGCCGCAGTGATGTTGAGGAATGCAGCACTGATACTGAGGAATGCAGCACTGATACCGAGGAACACAGCACTGATATTGAGGAACGCAGCACTGATACTGAGGAATGCAGCATTGATATTGAGGAGTGCAGTGCTAATATTGAAGAATACAGCATCGATGTTGAGGAACACAGCACTGATACTGAGGAACACAGCACTGATACTGAGAAACACAGCACGAATACTGAGGAACACAGCACAGATACTGAGGAACGTAGCATTGATATTGAGGAACGCAGCACTGATAATGAAGAATGCAGCAGCGATGTTGAGAAACGCTGCACTGATATTGAGGAATGCAGCACTGACATTTAAGAATACAGCAGCGATGACGAGGAATGCAGCACTGATACTGAGGAACGCAGCACTGATACTGAGAAACTCGGCACTAATACTGAGGAACACAGCACAGATACCGAGGAACACAGCACTGATATTGAAGAATGCAGCACTGATACTGAGGAAAACAGCACTGATATTGAGCAACGCAGCACTGATACTGAGGAACACAGCACTGATACCGAGGAACGCAGCACTGATACTGAGGAACGCAGCACTGATACTGAGGAATGCAGCACTGATACTGAGGAACATGGCATTGATATTGAGGAATGCAGCACTGATAATGAAGAATGCAGCAGCGATGTTGAGAAACGCTGCACTGATATTGAGGAATGCAGCACTGACATTTAAGAATACAGCAGCGATGTCGAGGAATGCAGCACTGATACTGAGGAACGCTGCACTGATACTGAGAAATACAGCACTAATACAGAGGAACACAGCACAGATACCGAGGAACACAGCACTGATATTGAAGAACGCTGCACTGATACTGAAGAATGCAGCATTGATATTGAGCAACGCAGCACTGATACTGAGGAACACAGCACTGATATTGAGGAATGCAGCACTGATACTGAGGAAGATAGCATTGATATTGAGGAACGCAGCACTGATACTGAGGAATGTAGCACTGATACTGAGGAACATGGCATTGATATTGAGGAATGCAGCACTGATAATGATAATGAAGAATGCAGCAGCGATGTTGAGAAATGCTGCACTGATATTGAGGAATGCAGCACTGACATTTAAGAATACAGCAGCGATGTCGAGGAATGCAGCACTGATACTGAGGAACGCAGCACTGATACTGAGAAACACAGCACTAATACTGAGGAACACAGCACAGATACCGAGGAACACAGCACTGATATTGAAGAATGCAGCACTGATACTGAAGAATGCAGCATTGATATTGAGCAACGCAGCACTGATACTGAGGAACGCAGCACTGATACTGAGGAACATAGCATTGATATTGAGGAACGCAGCACTGATACTGAGGAATGTAGCACTGATACTGAGGAACATGGCATTGATATTGAGGAATGCAGCACTGATAATGATAATGAAGAATGCAGCAGCGATGTTGAGAAACGCTGCACTGATATTGAGGAACACAGCACTGATACTGAGGAACACAGCACTGATATTGAGGAACGCAGCACTGATACTGAAGAACACAGCACTGATATTGAGGAACGCAGCACTGATACTGAGGAACACAGCACTGATATTGAGGAACGCAGCACAGATACTGAAGAACATGGCATTGATATTGAGGAATGCAGCACTGATACTGAGGAACATAGCATTTATATTGAGGAACACAGCACTGATAATGAAGAATGCAGCAGCAATGTTGAGAAACACTGCACTGATATTGAGGAATGCAGCACTAACATTTAAGAATACAGCAGCGATGTTGATGAATGCAGCACTGATACTGAGGAACGCAGCACTGATATTGAGGAACGTAGCACTAATACTGAGGAACACAGCACTGATATTGAGGAACATAGCACTGATATTGAGGAACGCAGCACTGATACTGAGGAACTGGCATTGATATTGAGGAACGCAGCACTGATACTGAGGAACATAGCATTGATATTGAGGAACGCAGCACTGATACTGAGGAATGCAGCACTGACATTTAAGAATGCAGTGGCGATGTTGAGGAATGCAGCACTGATATTGAGGAATGCAGTACTGACATTGAAGAATGCAGCAGCGATGTTGAGGAACACAACAATGAAACTGAGGAACATGGCACTGATACTGAGGAATTCAGCACTGATATTGAGGAACGTAGCACTAATACTGAGGAACACAACACTGATACTGAGGAATGTAGCACTGATACTGAGGAACACGGCACTGATATTGAGGAACGCAGCACTGATACTTAGGAACATAGCATTGATATTGAGGAACACAGCACAGATAATGAAGAATGCAGCAGCGATGTTGAGAAACGCTGCACTGATATTGAGGAATGCAGCACTGACATTTAAGAATGCAGTGGCGATGTTGAGGAATGCAGCACTGATACTGAGGAACGCAGCACTGATATTGAGGAATGCAGCACTGATATTGAGGAACGCAGCAGTGATACTGAGGAACATAGCATTGATATTGAGAAACACAGCACTGATAATGAAGAATGCAGCAACGATGTTGAGAAACGCTGCAGTGATATTGAGAAATGCAGCACTGACATTTAAGAATGCAGTAGCGGTTTTGAGGAATGCAGCACTGATACTGAGGAATGCAGCATTGAAATTGAGGAACGCTGCACTGATACTGAGGAATGCAGCATTGATATTGAGGAATGCTGTGCTGATATTGAAGAATACAGCATCGATGTTGAGGAACACAGCACTGATACTGAGGAACACAGCACTGATACTGAGAAACACAGCATGAGTACTGAGGAACACAGCACAGATACCGAGGAACACAGCACTGATATTGAGGAACATAGCATTGATATTGAGGAACGCAGCACTGATACTGAGGAACATAGCATTGATATTGAGGAACACAGCACTGATAATGAAGAATGCAGCAGCGATGTTGAGAAACGCTGCACTGATATTGTGGAATGCAGCACTGAAATTTAAGAATACAGCAGTGATGTCGAGGAATGCAGCACTGATACCGAGGAACACAGCACTGATATTGAGGAACGCAGCACTGATACTGAGGAACGCAGCATTGATATTGAGGAATGCAGTGCTGATATTGAAGAATACAGCATCGATGTTGAGGAACACAGCACTGATACTGAGGAACACAGCACTGATACTGAGAAACACAGCACTAATACTGAGGAACACAGCACAGATACCGAGGAACACAGCACTGATATTGAGGAACGCAGCACTGATACTGAGGAACACAGCACTGATATTGAGGAACGCAGCACTGATATTGAAGAACACAGCACTGATATTGAGGAACGCAGCACTGATACTGAGGAACACAGCACTGATATTGAGGAACGCAGCACTGATACTGAAGAACATGGCATTGATATTGAGGAATGCAGCACTGATACTGAGGAACATAGCATTTATATTGAGGAACGCAGCACTGATAATGAAGAATGCAGCAGCAATGTTGAGAAACACTGCACTGATATTGAGGAATGCAGCACTAACATTTAAGAATACAGCAGCGATGTCGAGGAATGCAGCACTGATACTGAGGAACGCAGCATTGATATTGAGGAACGCAGCATTGACATTGAGGAACGCAGCAGTGATACTGAGGAACATAGCATTGATATTGAGAAACACAGCACTGATAATGAAGAATTCAGCAGCGATGTTGAGAAACGCTGCACTGATATTGAGAAATGCAGCACTGACATTTAAGAATGCAGTAGCGGTGTTGAGGAATGCAGCACTGATACTGAGGAATGCAGCATTGACATTTAAGAATGCAGTAACGATGTTGAGGAATGCAGCACTGATACTGAGGAACATAGCATTGATATTGAGAAACACAGCATTGATAATGAAGAATTCAGCAGCGATGTTGAGAAACGCTGCACTGATATTGAGAAATGCAGCACTGACATTTAAGAATGCAGTAGCGGTGTTGAGGAATGCAGCACTGATACTGAGGAATGCAGCATTGACATTTAAGAATGCAGTAGCGATGTTGAGGAATGCAGCACTGATACTGAGGAACATAGCATTGATATTGAGGAACACAGCACTGATAATGAAGAATGCAGCAGCGATGTTGAGCAACGCTGCACTGATATTGAGAAATGCAGCACTGACATTTAAGAATGCAGTAGCGGTGTTGAGGAATGCAGCACTGATACTGAGGAATGCAGCATTAACATTTAAGAATGCAGTAGCGATGTTGAGGAATGCAGCACTGATACTGAGGAACGCAGCACTGATATTGAGGAACGCAGCATTGATATTGAGGAATGCAGTACTGATATTGAAGAATACAGCAGCAAAGTTGAGCAATGCAGCACTGATACCGAGGAACAGAGCACTGATATTGAGGAATGCAGCATTGATATTGAGGAATGCAGTACTGATATTGAAGAATGCAGCACTGATATTGAAGAATGCAGCAGCGATGTTGAGGAACACAGCAGTGATACTGAGGAATTTCAGCGCTGATATTGAGGAACACAGCACTAATACTGAGGAACACAGCACGGATGCCGAGGAACACTGCACTGGTACCTAGGAACACAGCACTGATACCAAGGAATGCAGCACTGATACTGAGGAACATAGCATTGATATTGAGGGACGCAGCATGGATATTAAAGAATGCAACAGGGTTGTTGAGGAACGCAGCAATGATACTGAGGAATGCAGCACTGAGTTTGAAGAATGCAGCAGCGATGTTGAGGAATGCAGCACTGATACCGAGGAACACAGCATTGATACTGAGGAACTTAGCACTGATACTGAGGAACACAGGACTGATACTGAGGAACGCAGCACTGATACTGAGGAACATGGCATTGATATTGAGGGACGCAGCACTGATACTGAGGAACATAGCATTGATATTGAGGAACACAGCACTGATAATGAAGAATGCAGCAGCGATGTTGAGGAACACAACAATGACACTGAGGAACATGGCACTGATATTGAGGAACGTAGCACTAATACTGAGGAACACAGCACTGATACTGAGGAACATAGCATTGATATTGAGGAACGCAGCACTGATAATGAAGAATGCCGCAGTGATGTTGAGGAATGCAGCACTGATACTGAGGAATGCAGCACTGATACCGAGGAACACAGCACTGATATTGAGGAACGCAGCACTGATACTGAGGAATGCAGCATTGATATTGAGGAGTGCAGTGCTAATATTGAAGAATACAGCATCGATGTTGAGGAACACAGCACTGATACTGAGGAACACAGCACTGATACTGAGAAACACAGCACGAATACTGAGGAACACAGCACAGATACTGAGGAACGTAGCATTGATATTGAGGAACGCAGCACTGATAATGAAGAATGCAGCAGCGATGTTGAGAAACGCTGCACTGATATTGAGGAATGCAGCACTGACATTTAAGAATACAGCAGCGATGACGAGGAATGCAGCACTGATACTGAGGAACGCAGCACTGATACTGAGAAACTCGGCACTAATACTGAGGAACACAGCACAGATACCGAGGAACACAGCACTGATATTGAAGAATGCAGCACTGATACTGAGGAAAACAGCACTGATATTGAGGAACGCAGCACTGATACTGAGGAACACAGCACTGATACCGAGGAACGCAGCACTGATACTGAGGAACGCAGCACTGATACTGAGGAATGCAGCACTGATACTGAGGAACATGGCATTGATATTGAGGAATGCAGCACTGATAATGAAGAATGCAGCAGCGATGTTGAGAAACGCTGCACTGATATTGAGGAATGCAGCACTGACATTTAAGAATACAGCAGCGATGTCGAGGAATGCAGCACTGATACTGAGGAACGCTGCACTGATACTGAGAAATACAGCACTAATACAGAGGAACACAGCACAGATACCGAGGAACACAGCACTGATATTGAAGAACGCTGCACTGATACTGAAGAATGCAGCATTGATATTGAGCAACGCAGCACTGATACTGAGGAACACAGCACTGATATTGAGGAATGCAGCACTGATACTGAGGAAGATAGCATTGATATTGAGGAACGCAGCACTGATACTGAGGAATGTAGCACTGATACTGAGGAACATGGCATTGATATTGAGGAATGCAGCACTGATAATGATAATGAAGAATGCAGCAGCGATGTTGAGAAATGCTGCACTGATATTGAGGAATGCAGCACTGACATTTAAGAATACAGCAGCGATGTCGAGGAATGCAGCACTGATACTGAGGAACGCAGCACTGATACTGAGAAACACAGCACTAATACTGAGGAACACAGCACAGATACCGAGGAACACAGCACTGATATTGAAGAATGCAGCACTGATACTGAAGAATGCAGCATTGATATTGAGCAACGCAGCACTGATACTGAGGAACGCAGCACTGATACTGAGGAACATAGCATTGATATTGAGGAACGCAGCACTGATACTGAGGAATGTAGCACTGATACTGAGGAACATGGCATTGATATTGAGGAATGCAGCACTGATAATGATAATGAAGAATGCAGCAGCGATGTTGAGAAACGCTGCACTGATATTGAGGAACACAGCACTGATACTGAGGAACACAGCACTGATATTGAGGAACGCAGCACTGATACTGAAGAACACAGCACTGATATTGAGGAACGCAGCACTGATACTGAGGAACACAGCACTGATATTGAGGAACGCAGCACAGATACTGAAGAACATGGCATTGATATTGAGGAATGCAGCACTGATACTGAGGAACATAGCATTTATATTGAGGAACACAGCACTGATAATGAAGAATGCAGCAGCAATGTTGAGAAACACTGCACTGATATTGAGGAATGCAGCACTAACATTTAAGAATACAGCAGCGATGTTGATGAATGCAGCACTGATACTGAGGAACGCAGCACTGATATTGAGGAACGTAGCACTAATACTGAGGAACACAGCACTGATATTGAGGAACATAGCACTGATATTGAGGAACGCAGCACTGATACTGAGGAACTGGCATTGATATTGAGGAACGCAGCACTGATACTGAGGAACATAGCATTGATATTGAGGAACGCAGCACTGATACTGAGGAATGCAGCACTGACATTTAAGAATGCAGTGGCGATGTTGAGGAATGCAGCACTGATATTGAGGAATGCAGTACTGACATTGAAGAATGCAGCAGCGATGTTGAGGAACACAACAATGAAACTGAGGAACATGGCACTGATACTGAGGAATTCAGCACTGATATTGAGGAACGTAGCACTAATACTGAGGAACACAACACTGATACTGAGGAATGTAGCACTGATACTGAGGAACACGGCACTGATATTGAGGAACGCAGCACTGATACTTAGGAACATAGCATTGATATTGAGGAACACAGCACTGATAATGAAGAATGCAGCAGCGATGTTGAGAAACGCTGCACTGATATTGAGGAATGCAGCACTGACATTTAAGAATGCAGTGGCGATGTTGAGGAATGCAGCACTGATACTGAGGAACGCAGCACTGATATTGAGGAATGCAGCACTGATATTGAGGAACGCAGCAGTGATACTGAGGAACATAGCATTGATATTGAGAAACACAGCACTGATAATGAAGAATGCAGCAACGATGTTGAGAAACGCTGCAGTGATATTGAGAAATGCAGCACTGACATTTAAGAATGCAGTAGCGGTGTTGAGGAATGCAGCACTGATACTGAGGAATGCAGCATTGAAATTGAGGAACGCTGCACTGATACTGAGGAATGCAGCATTGATATTGAGGAATGCAGTGCTGATATTGAAGAATACAGCATCGATGTTGAGGAACACAGCACTGATACTGAGGAACACAGCACTGATACTGAGAAACACAGCATGAGTACTGAGGAACACAGCACAGATACCGAGGAACACAGCACTGATATTGAGGAACATAGCATTGATATTGAGGAACGCAGCACTGATACTGAGGAACATAGCATTGATATTGAGGAACACAGCACTGATAATGAAGAATGCAGCAGCGATGTTGAGAAACGCTGCACTGATATTGTGGAATGCAGCACTGAAATTTAAGAATACAGCAGTGATGTCGAGGAATGCAGCACTGATACCGAGGAACACAGCACTGATATTGAGGAACGCAGCACTGATACTGAGGAACGCAGCATTGATATTGAGGAATGCAGTGCTGATATTGAAGAATACAGCATCGATGTTGAGGAACACTGCACTGATACTGAGGAACACAGCACTGATACTGAGAAACACAGCACTAATACTGAGGAACACAGCACAGATACCGAGGAACACAGCACTGATATTGAGGAACGCAGCACTGATACTGAGGAACACAGCACTGATATTGAGGAACGCAGCACTGATATTGAAGAACACAGCACTGATATTGAGGAACGCAGCACTGATACTGAGGAACACAGCACTGATATTGAGGAACGCAGCACTGATACTGAAGAACATGGCATTGATATTGAGGAATGCAGCACTGATACTGAGGAACATAGCATTTATATTGAGGAACGCAGCACTGATAATGAAGAATGCAGCAGCAATGTTGAGAAACACTGCACTGATATTGAGGAATGCAGCACTAACATTTAAGAATACAGCAGCGATGTCGAGGAATGCAGCACTGATACTGAGGAACGCAGCATTGATATTGAGGAACGCAGCATTGACATTGAGGAACGCAGCAGTGATACTGAGGAACATAGCATTGATATTGAGAAACACAGCACTGATAATGAAGAATTCAGCAGCGATGTTGAGAAACGCTGCACTGATATTGAGAAATGCAGCACTGACATTTAAGAATGCAGTAGCGGTGTTGAGGAATGCAGCACTGATACTGAGGAATGCAGCATTGACATTTAAGAATGCAGTAACGATGTTGAGGAATGCAGCACTGATACTGAGGAACATAGCATTGATATTGAGAAACACAGCATTGATAATGAAGAATTCAGCAGCGATGTTGAGAAACGCTGCACTGATATTGAGAAATGCAGCACTGACATTTAAGAATGCAGTAGCGGTGTTGAGGAATGCAGCACTGATACTGAGGAATGCAGCATTGACATTTAAGAATGCAGTAGCGATGTTGAGGAATGCAGCACTGATACTGAGGAACATAGCATTGATATTGAGGAACACAGCACTGATAATGAAGAATGCAGCAGCGATGTTGAGCAACGCTGCACTGATATTGAGAAATGCAGCACTGACATTTAAGAATGCAGTAGCGGTGTTGAGGAATGCAGCACTGATACTGAGGAATGCAGCATTAACATTTAAGAATGCAGTAGCGATGTTGAGGAATGCAGCACTGATACTGAGGAACGCAGCACTGATATTGAGGAACGCAGCATTGATATTGAGGAATGCAGTACTGATATTGAAGAATACAGCAGCAAAGTTGAGCAATGCAGCACTGATACCGAGGAACAGAGCACTGATATTGAGGAATGCAGCATTGATATTGAGGAATGCAGTACTGATATTGAAGAATGCAGCACTGATATTGAAGAATGCAGCAGCGATGTTGAGGAACACAGCAGTGATACTGAGGAATTTCAGCGCTGATATTGAGGAACACAGCACTAATACTGAGGAACACAGCACGGATGCCGAGGAACACTGCACTGGTACCTAGGAACACAGCACTGATACCAAGGAATGCAGCACTGATACTGAGGAACATAGCATTGATATTGAGGGACGCAGCATGGATATTAAAGAATGCAACAGGGTTGTTGAGGAACGCAGCAATGATACTGAGGAATGCAGCACTGAGTTTGAAGAATGCAGCAGCGATGTTGAGGAATGCAGCACTGATACCGAGGAACACAGCATTGATACTGAGGAACTTAGCACTGATACTGAGGAACACAGGACTGATACTGAGGAACGCAGCACTGATACTGAGGAACATGGCATTGATATTGAGGGACGCAGCACTGATACTGAGGAACATAGCATTGATATTGAGGAACACAGCACTGATAATGAAGAATGCAGCAGCGATGTTGAGGAACACAACAATGACACTGAGGAACATGGCACTGATATTGAGGAATGTAGCACTAATACTGAGGAACACAGCACTGATACTGAGGAACATAGCATTGATATTGAGGAACGCAGCACTGATAATGAAGAATGCCGCAGTGATGTTGAGGAATGCAGCACTGATACTGAGGAATGCAGCACTGATACCGAGGAACACAGCACTGATATTGAGGAACGCAGCACTGATACTGAGGAATGCAGCATTGATATTGAGGAATGCAGTGCTAATATTGAAGAATACAGCATCGATGTTGAGGAACACAGCACTGATACTGAGGAACACAGCACTGATACTGAGAAACACAGCACGAATACTGAGGAACACAGCACAGATACTGAGGAACGTAGCATTGATATTGAGGAACGCAGCACTGATAATGAAGAATGCAGCAGCGATGTTGAGAAACGCTGCACTGATATTGAGGAATGCAGCACTGACATTTAAGAATACAGCAGCGATGACGAGGAATGCAGCACTGATACTGAGGAACGCAGCACTGATACTGAGAAACTCGGCACTAATACTGAGGAACACAGCACAGATACCGAGGAACACAGCACTGATATTGAAGAACGCAGCACTGATACTGAGGAAAACAGCACTGATATTGAGGAATGCAGCACTGATACTGAGGAACACAGCACTGATACTGAGGAACGCAGCACTGATACTGAGGAACGCAGCACTGATACTGAGGAATGCAGCACTGATACTGAGGAACATGGCATTGATATTGAGGAATGCAGCACTGATAATGAAGAATGCAGCAGCGATGTTGAGAAACGCTGCACTGATATTGAGGAATGCAGCACTGACATTTAAGAATACAGCAGCGATGTCGAAGAATGCAGCACTGATACTGAGGAACGCTGCACTGATACTGAGAAATACAGCACTAATACAGAGGAACACAGCACAGATACCGAGGAACACAGCACTGATATTGAAGAACGCTGCACTGATACTGAAGAATGCAGCATTGATATTGAGCAACGCAGCACTGATACTGAGGAACACAGCACTGATATTGAGGAATGCAGCACTGATACTGAGGAAGATAGCATTGATATTGAGGAACGCAGCACTGATACTGAGGAATGTAGCACTGATACTGAGGAACATGGCATTGATATTGAGGAATGCAGCACTGATACTGAGGAACATAGCATTGATATTGAGGAACGCAGCACTGATAATGAAGAATGCAGCAGCGATGTTGAGAAACGCTGCACTGATATTGAGGAATGCAGCACTGAAATTTAAGAATACAGCAGTGATGTTGAGGAATGCAGCACTGATACCGAGGAACACAGCACTGATATTGAGGAACGCAGCACTGATACTGAGGAACGCAGCATTGATATTGAGGAATGCAGTGCTGATATTGAAGAATACAACATCGATGTTGAGGAACACAGCACTGATACTGAGGAACACAGCACTGACATTGAGGAACGCAGAACTGATACTGAAGAACACAGCACTGATATTGAGGAACGCAGCACTGATACTGAGGAACACAGCACTGATACTGAGGAACGCAGCACTGATACTGAGGAACGCAGCACTGATACTGAGGAATGCAGCACTGATACTGAGGAACATGGCATTGATATTGAGGAATGCAGCACTGATAATGAAGAATGCAGCAGCGATGTTGAGAAACGCTGCACTGATATTGAGGAATGCAGCACTGACATTTAAGAATACAGCAGCGATGTCGAGGAATGCAGCACTGATACTGAGGAACGCTGCACTGATACTGAGAAATACAGCACTAATACAGAGGAACACAGCACAGATACCGAGGAACACAGCACTGATATTGAAGAACGCTGCACTGATACTGAAGAATGCAGCATTGATATTGAGCAACGCAGCACTGATACTGAGGAACACAGCACTGATATTGAGGAATGCAGCACTGATACTGAGGAAGATAGCATTGATATTGAGGAACGCAGCACTGATACTGAGGAATGTAGCACTGATACTGAGGAACATGGCATTGATATTGAGGAATGCAGCACTGATAATGATAATGAAGAATGCAGCAGCGATGTTGAGAAACGCTGCACTGATATTGAGGAATGCAGCACTGACATTTAAGAATACAGCAGCGATGTCGAGGAATGCAGCACTGATACTGAGGAACGCTGCACTGATACTGAGAAACACAGCACTAATACTGAGGAACACAGCACAGATACCGAGGAACACAGCACAGATATTGAAGAATGCAGCACTGATACTGAAGAATGCAGCATTGATATTGAGCAACACAGCACTGATACTGAGGAACGCAGCACTGATACTGAGGAACATAGCATTGATATTGAGGAACGCAGCACTGATACTGAGGAATGTAGCACTGATACTGAGGAACATGGCATTGATATTGAGGAATGCAGCACTGATAATGATAATGAAGAATGCAGCAGCGATGTTGAGAAACGCTGCACTGATATTGAGGAACACAGCACTGATACTGAGGAACACAGCACTGATATTGAGGAACGCAGAACTGATACTGAAGAACACAGCACTGATATTGAGGAACGCAGCACTGATACTGAGGAACACAGCACTGATATTGAGGAACGCAGCACTGATACTGAAGAACATGGCATTGATATTGAGGAATGCAGCACTGATACTGAGGAACATAGCATTTATATTGAGGAACGCAGCACTGATAATGAAGAATGCAGCAGCAATGTTGAGAAACACTGCACTGATATTGAGGAATGCAGCACTAACATTTAAGAATACAGCAGCGATGTCGAGAAATGCAGCACTGATACTGAGGAACGCAGCACTGATATTGAGGAACGTAGCACTAATACTGAGGAACACAGCACTGATATTGAGGAACATAGCACTGATATTGAGGTACGCAGCACTGATACTGAGGGACTGGCATTGATATTGAGGAACGCAGCACTGATACTGAGGAACATAGCATTGATATTGAGGAACGCAGCACTGATACTGAGGAATGCAGCACTGACATTTAAGAATGCAGTGGCGATGTTGAGGAATGCAGCACTGTTATTGAGGAATGCAGTACTGACATTGAAGAATGCAGCAGCGATGTTGAGGAACACAACAATGACACTGAGGAACATGGCACTGATACTGAGGAATTCAGCACTGATATTGAGGAACGTAGCACTAATACTGAGGAACACAACACTGATACTGAGGAATGTAGCACTGATACTGAGGAACACGGTACTGATATTGAGGAACGCAGCACTGATACTTAGGAACATAGCATTGATATTGAGGAACACAGCACTGATAATGAAGAATGCAGCAGTGATGTTGAGAAACGCTGCACTGATATTGAGGAATGCAGCACTGACATTTAAGAATGCAGTGGCGGTGTTGAGGAATGCAGCACTGATACTGAGGAATGCAGCATTGAAATTGAGGAACGCCGCACTGATACTGAGGATTGCAGCATTAATATTGAGGAATGCAGTGCTGATATTGAAGAATGCAGCAGCGATGTTGAGGAACACAACAATGACACTGAGGAACATGGCACTGATACTGAGGAATTCAGCACTGATATTGAGGAACGTAGCACTGATACTGAGGATTGCAGCATTGATATTGAGGAATGCAGTGCTGGTATTGAAGAATACAGCATCGATGTTGAGGAACACAGCACTGATACTGAGGAACACAGCACTGATACTGAGAAACACAGCATGAGTACTGAGGAACACAGCACAGATACCGAGGAACACAGCACTGATATTGAGGAACATAGCATTGATATTGAGGAACACAGCACTGATACTGAGGAATGTAGCACTGATACTGAGGAACATGGCATTGATATTGAGGAATGCAGCACTGATACTGAGGAACATAGCATTGATATTGAGGAACGCCGCACTGATAATGAAGAATGCAGCAGCGATGTTGAGAAACGCTGCACTGATATTGAGGAATGCAGCACTGAAATTTAAGAATACAGCAGTGATGTCGAGGAACGCAGCACTGATACTGAGGAACGCAGCATTGATATTGAGGAATGCAGTGCTGATATTGAAGAATACAGCATCGATGTTGAGGAACACAGCACTGATACTGAGGAACACAGCACTGATACTGAGAAACACAGCACTAATACTGAGGAACACAGCACAGATACCGAGGAACACAGCACTGATATTGAGGAACGCAGCACTGATACTGAGGAACACAGCACTGATATTGAGGAACACAGCACTGATACTGAAGAACACAGCACTGATATTGAGGAACGCAGCACTGATACTGAGGAACACAGCACTGATATTGAGGAACGCAGCACTGATACTGAAGAACATGGCATTGATATTGAGGAATGCAGCACTGATACTGAGGAACATGGCATTTATATTGAGGAACGCAGCACTGATAATGAAGAATGCAGCAGCAATGTTGAGAAACACTGCACTGATATTGAGGAATGCAGCACTAACATTTAAGAATACAGCAGCGATGTTGAGGAATGCAGCACTGATACTGAGGAACGCAGCACTGATATTGAGGAACGTAGCACTAATACTGAGGAACACAGCACTGATATTGAGGAACATAGCACTGATATTGAGGAACGCAGCACTGATACTGAGGAACTGGCATTGATATTGAGGAACGCAGCACTGATACTGAGGAACATAGCATTGTTATTGAGGAACGCAGCACTGATACTGAGGAACGCAGCACTAATATTGAGGAATGCAGTACTGACATTGAAGAATGCAGCAGCGATGTTGAGGAACACAACAATGACACTGAGGAACATGGCACTGATACTGAGGAATTCAGCACTGATATTGAGGAACGTAGCACTAATACTGAGGAACACAACACTGATACTGAGGAATGTAGCACTGATACTGAGGAACACAGCTCTGATATTGAGGAACGCAGCACTGATACTGAGGAACATAGCATTGATATTGAGGAACACAGCACTGATATTGAGGAACACAGCACTGATATTGAGGAACGCAGAACTGATACTGAAGAACACAGCACTGATATTGAGGAACGCAGCACTGATACTGAGGAACACAGCACTGATATTGAGGAACGCAGCACTGATACTGAAGAACATGGCATTGATATTGAGGAATGCAGCACTGATACTGAGGAACATAGCATTTATATTGAGGAACGCAGCACTGATAATGAAGAATGCAGCAGCAATGTTGAGAAACACTGCACTGATATTGAGGAATGCAGCACTAACATTTAAGAATACAGCAGCGATGTCGAGAAATGCAGCACTGATACTGAGGAACGCAGCACTGATATTGAGGAACGTAGCACTAATACTGAGGAACACAGCACTGATATTGAGGAACATAGCACTGATATTGAGGAACGCAGCACTGATACTGAGGGACTGGCATTGATATTGAGGAACGCAGCACTGATACTGAGGAACATAGCATTGATATTGAGGAACGCAGCACTGATACTGAGGAATGCAGCACTGACATTTAAGAATGCAGTGGCGATGTTGAGGAATGCAGCACTGATATTGAGGAATGCAGTACTGACATTGAAGAATGCAGCAGCGATGTTGAGGAACACAACAATGACACTGAGGAACATGGCACTGATACTGAGGAATTCAGCACTGATATTGAGGAACGTAGCACTAATACTGAGGAACACAACACTGATACTGAGGAATGTAGCACTGATACTGAGGAACACGGTACTGATATTGAGGAACGCAGCACTGATACTTAGGAACATAGCATTGATATTGAGGAACACAGCACTGATAATGAAGAATGCAGCAGCGATGTTGAGAAACGCTGCAATGATATTGAGGAATGCAGCACTGACATTTAAGAATGCAGTGGCGGTGTTGAGGAATGCAGCACTGATACTGAGGAATGCAGCATTGAAATTGAGGAACGCCGCACTGATACTGAGGATTGCAGCATTAATATTGAGGAATGCAGTGCTGATATTGAAGAATGCAGCAGCGATGTTGAGGAACACAACAATGACACTGAGGAACATGGCACTGATACTGAGGAATTCAGCACTGATATTGAGGAACGTAGCACTGATACTGAGGATTGCAGCATTGATATTGAGGAATGCAGTGCTGATATTGAAGAATACAGCATCGATGTTGAGGAACACAGCACTGATACTGAGGAACACAGCACTGATACTGAGAAACACAGCATGAGTACTGAGGAACACAGCACAGATACCGAGGAACACAGCACTGATATTGAGGAACATAGCATTGATATTGAGGAACGCAGCACTGATACTGAGGAATGTAGCACTGATACTGAGGAACATGGCATTGATATTGAGGAATGCAGCACTGATACTGAGGAACATAGCATTGATATTGAGGAACGCCGCACTGATAATGAAGAATGCAGCAGCGATGTTGAGAAACGCTGCACTGATATTGAGGAATGCAGCACTGAAATTTAAGAATACAGCAGTGATGTCGAGGAACGCAGCACTGATACTGAGGAACGCAGCATTGATATTGAGGAATGCAGTGCTGATATTGAAGAATACAGCATCGATGTTGAGGAACACAGCACTGATACTGAGAAACACAGCACTAATACTGAGGAACACAGCACAGATACCGAGGAACACAGCACTGATATTGAGGAACGCAGCACTGATACTGAGGAACACAGCACTGATATTGAGGAACACAGCACTGATACTGAAGAACACAGCACTGATATTGAGGAACGCAGCACTGATACTGAGGAACACAGCACTGATATTGAGGAACGCAGCACTGATACTGAAGAACATGGCATTGATATTGAGGAATGCAGCACTGATACTGAGGAACATAGCATTTATATTGAGGAACGCAGCACTGATAATGAAGAATGCAGCAGCAATGTTGAGAAACACTGCACTGATATTGAGGAATGCAGCACTAACATTTAAGAATACAGCAGCGATGTTGAGGAATGCAGCACTGATACTGAGGAACGCAGCACTGATATTGAGGAACGTAGCACTAATACTGAGGAACACAGCACTGATATTGAGGAACATAGCACTGATATTGAGGAACGCAGCACTGATACTGAGGAACTGGCATTGATATTGAGGAACGCAGCACTGATACTGAGGAACATAGCATTGTTATTGAGGAACGCAGCACTGATACTGAGGAACGCAGCACTAATATTGAGGAATGCAGTACTGACATTGAAGAATGCAGCAGCGATGTTGAGGAACACAACAATGACACTGAGGAACATGGCACTGATACTGAGGAATTCAGCACTGATATTGAGGAACGTAGCACTAATACTGAGGAACACAACACTGATACTGAGGAATGTAGCACTGATACTGAGGAACACAGCTCTGATATTGAGGAACGCAGCACTGATACTGAGGAACATAGCATTGATATTGAGGAACACAGCACTGATAATGAAGAATGCAGCAGCGATGTTGAGAAACGCTGCACTGATATTGAGGAATGCAGCACTGACATTTAAGAATGCAGTGGCGATGTTGAGGAATGCAGCACTGATACTGAGGAACGCAGCACTGATATTGAGGAACGCAGCACTGATATTGAGGAACGCAGCAGTGATACTGAGGAACATAGCATTGATATTGAGAAACACAGCACTGATAATGAAGAATGCAGCAACGATGTTGAGAAATGCTGCACTGATATTGAGAAATGCAGCACTGACATTTAAGAATGCAGTAGCGGTGTTGAGGAATGCAGCACTGAAATTGAGGAACGCCGCAATGATACTGAGGATTGCAGCATTGATATTGAGGAATGCAGTGCTGATATTGAAGAATACAGCATCGATGTTGAGGAACACAGCACTGATACTGAGAAACACAGCATGAGTACTGAGGAACACTGCACAGATACCGAGGAACACAGCACTGATATTGAGGAACATAGCATTGATATTGAGGAACGCAGCACTGATACTGAGGAATGTAGCACTGATACTGAGGAACATGGCATTGATATTGAGGAATGCAGCACTGATACTGAGGAACATAGCATTGATATTGAGGAACGCAGCACTGATAATGAAGAATGCAGCAGCGATGTTGAGAAACGCTGCACTGATATTGAGGAATGCAGCACTGAAATTTAAGAATACAGCAGTGATGTCGAGGAATGCAGCACTGATACCGAGGAACACAGCACTGATATTGAGGAACGCAGCACTGATACTGAGGAACGCAGCATTGATATTGAGGAATGCAGTGCTGATATTGAAGAATACAACATCGATGTTGAGGAACACAGCACTGATACTGAGGAACACAGCACTGATATTGAGGAACACAGCACTGATACTGAAGAACACAGCACTGATATTGAGGAACGAAGCACTGATACTGAGGAACACAGCACTGATATTGAGGAACGCAGCACTGATACTGAAGAACATGGCATTGATATTGAGGAATGCAGCACTGATACTGAGGAACATAGCATTTATATTGAGGAACGCAGCACTGATAATGAAGAATGCAGCAGCAATGTTGAGAAACACTGCACTGATATTGAGGAATGCAGCACTAACATTTAAGAATACAGCAGCGATGTTGAGGAATGCAGCACTGATACTGAGGAACGCAGAACTGATATTGAGGAACGTACCACTAATACTGAGGAACACAGCACTGATATTGAGGAACATAGCACTGATATTGAGGAACGCAGCACTGATACTGAGGAACTGGCATTGATATTGAGGAACGCAGCACTGATACTGAGGAACATAGCATTGTTATTGAGGAACGCAGCACTGATACTGAGGAACGCAGCACTGATATTGAGGAATGCAGTACTGATATTGAAGAATGCAGCAGCGATGTTGAGGAACACAACAATGACCCTGAGGAACATGGCACTGATACTGAGGAATTCAGCACTGATATTGAGGAACGTAGCACTAATACTGAGGAACACAACACTGATACTGAGGAATGTAGCACTGATACTGAGGAACACAGCACTGATATTGAGGAACGCAGCAGTGATACTGAGGAACATAGCATTGATATTGAGAAACACAGCACTGATAATGAAGAATGCAGCAACGATGTTGAGAAACGCTGCACTGATATTGAGAAATGCAGCACTGACATTTAAGAATGCAGTAGCGGTGTTGAGGAATGCAGCACTGATACTGAGGAATGCAGCATTGAAATTGAGGAACGCCGCAATGATACTGAGGATTGCAGCATTGATATTGAGGAATGCAGTGCTGATATTGAAGAATACAGCATCGATGTTGAGGAACACAGCACTGATACTGAGAAACACAGCATGAGTACTGAGGAACACAGCACAGATACCGAGGAACACAGCACTGATATTGAGGAACATAGCATTGATATTGAGGAACGCAGCACTGATACTGAGGAATGTAGCACTGATACTGAGGAACATGGCATTGATATTGAGGAATGCAGCACTGATACTGAGGAACATAGCATTGATATTGAGGAACGCAGCACTGATAATGAAGAATGCAGCAGCGATGTTGAGAAACGCTGCACTGATATTGAGGAATGCAGCACTGAAATTTAAGAATACAGCAGTGATGTCGAGGAATGCAGCACTGATACCGAGGAACACAGCACTGATATTGAGGAACGCAGCACTGATACTGAGGAACGCAGCATTGATATTGAGGAATGCAGTGCTGATATTGAAGAATACAACATCGATGTTGAGGAACACAGCACTGATACTGAGGAACACAGCACTGACATTGAGGAACGCAGAACTGATACTGAAGAACACAGCACTGATATTGAGGAACGCAGCACTGATACTGAGGAACACAGCACTGATATTGAGGAACGCAGCACTGATACTGAAGAACATGGCATTGATATTGAGGAATGCAGCACTGATACTGAGGAACATAGCATTTATATTGAGGAACGCAGCACTGATAATGAAGAATGCAGCAGCAATGTTGAGAAACACTGCACTGATATTGAGGAATGCAGCACTGAAATTTAAGAATACAGCAGTGATGTCGAGGAATGCAGCACTGATACCGAGGAACACAGCACTGATATTGAGGAACGCAGCACTGATACTGAGGAACACAGCATTGATATTGAGGAATGCAGTGCTGATATTGAAGAATACAACATCGATGTTGAGGAACACAGCACTGATACTGAGGAACACAGCACTGACATTGAGGAACGCAGAACTGATACTGAAGAACACAGCACTGATATTGAGGAACGCAGCACTGATACTGAGGAACACAGCACTGATATTGAGGAACGCAGCACTGATACTGAAGAACATGGCATTGATATTGAGGAATGCAGCACTGATACTGAGGAACATAGCATTTATATTGAGGAACGCAGCACTGATAATGAAGAATGCAGCAGCAATGTTGATAAACACTGCACTGATATTGAGGAATGCAGCACTAACATTTAAGAATACAGCAGCGATGTCGAGAAATGCAGCACTGATACTGAGGAACGCAGCACTGATATTGAGGAACGTAGCACTAATACTGAGGAACACAGCACTGATATTGAGGAACGCAGCACTGATACTGAGGAACTGGCATTGATATTGAGGAACGCAGCACTGATACTGAGGAACATAGCATTGATATTGAGGAACGCAGCACTGATACTGAGGAATGCAGCACTGACATTTAAGAATGCAGTGGCGATGTTGAGGAATGCAGCACTGATATTGAGGAATGCAGTACTGACATTGAAGAATGCAGCAGCGATGTTGAGGAACACAACAATGACACTGAGGAACATGGCACTGATACTGAGGAATTCAGCACTGATATTGAGGAACGTAGCACTAATACTGAGGAACACAACACTGATACTGAGGAATGTAGCACTGATACTGAGGAACACGGCACTGATATTGAGGAACGCAGCACTGATACTTAGGAACATAGCATTGATATTGAGGAACACAGCACTGATAATGAAGAATGCAGCAGCGATGTTGAGAAATGCTGCACTGATATTGAGGAATGCAGCACTGACATTTAAGAATGCAGTGGCGGTGTTGAGGAATGCAGCACTGATACTGAGGAATGCAGCATTGAAATTGAGGAACGCCGCACTGATACTGAGGATTGCAGCATTGATATTGAGGAATGCAGTGCTGATATTGAAGAATACAGCATCGATGTTGAGGAACACAGCACTGCTACTGAGGAACACAGCACTGATACTGAGAAACACAGCATGAGTACTGAGGAACACAGCACAGATACCGAGGAACACAGCACTGATATTGAGGAACATAGCATTGATATTGAGGAACGCAGCACTGATACTGAGGAATGTAGCACTGATACTGAGGAACACGGCACTGATATTGAGGAACGCAGCACTGATACTTAGGAACATAGCATTGATATTGAGGAACACAGCACTGATAATGAAGAATGCAGCAGCGATGTTGAGAAACGCTGCACTGATATTGAGGAATGCAGCACTGACATTTAAGAATGCAGTGGCGATGTTGAGGAATGCAGCACTGATACTGAGGAACACAGCACTGATATTGAGGAACGCAGCACTGATATTGAGGAACGCAGCAGTGATACTGAGGAACATAGCATTGATATTGAGAAACACAGCACTGATAATGAAGAATGCAGCAACGATGTTGAGAAACGCTGCACTGATATTGAGAAATGCAGCACTGACATTTAAGAATGCAGTAGCGGTGTTGAGGAATGCAGCACTGATACTGAGGAATGCAGCATTGAAATTGAGGAACGCCGCAATGATACTGAGGATTGCAGCATTGATATTGAGGAATGCAGTGCTGATATTGAAGAATACAGCATCGATGTTGAGGAACACAGCACTGATACTGAGAAACACAGCATGAGTACTGAGGAACACAGCACAGATACCGAGGAACACAGCACTGATATTGAGGAACATAGCATTGATATTGAGGAACGCAGCACTGATACTGAGGAATGTAGCACTGATACTGAGGAACATGGCATTGATATTGAGGAATGCAGCACTGATACTGAGGAACATAGCATTGATATTGAGGAACGCAGCACTGATAATGAAGAATGCAGCAGCGATGTTGAGAAACGCTGCACTGATATTGAGGAATGCAGCACTGAAATTTAAGAATACAGCAGTGATGTCGAGGAATGCAGCACTGATACCGAGGAACACAGCACTGATATTGAGGAACGCAGCACTGATACTGAGGAACGCAGCATTGATATTGAGGAACGTAGCACTAATACTGAGGAACACAGCACTGATATTGAGGAACATAGCACTGATATTGCGGAATGCAGCACTGATACTGAGGAACTGGCATTGATATTGAGGAACGCAGCACTGATACTGAGGAACATAGCATTGATATTGAGGAACGCAGCACTGATACTGAGGAATGCAGCACTGACATTTAAGAATGCAGTGGCGATGTTGAGGAATGCAGCACTGATATTGAGGAATGCAGTACTGACATTGAAGAATGCAGCAGCGATGTTGAGGAACACAACAATGACACTGAGGAACATGGCACTGATACTGAGGAATTCAGCACTGATATTGAGGAACGTAGCACTAATACTGAGGAACACAACACTGATACTGAGGAATGTAGCACTGATACTGAGGAATTCAGCACTGATATTGAGGAACGTAGCACTAATACTGAGGAACACAACACTGATACTGAGGAATGTAGCACTGATACTGAGGAACACAGCACTGATATTGAGGAACGCAGCACTGATACTGAGGAACATAGCATTGATATTGAGGAACACAGCACTGATAATGAAGAATGCAGCAGCGATGTTGAGAAACGCTGCACTGATATTGAGGAATGCAGCACTGACATTTAAGAATGCAGTGGCGATGTTGAGGAATGCAGCACTGATACTGAGGAACGCAGCACTGATATTGAGGAACGCAGCACTGATATTGAGGAACGCAGCAGTGATACTGAGGAACATAGCATTGATATTGAGAAACACAGCACTGATAATGAAGAATGCAGCAACGATGTTGAGAAACGCTGCAGTGATATTGAGAAATGCAGCACTGACATTTAAGAATGCAGTAGCGGTGTTGAGGAATGCAGCACTGATACTGAGGAATGCAGCATTGAAATTGAGGAACGCCGCACTGATACTGAGGATTGCAGCATTGATATTGAGGAATGCAGTGCTGATATTGAAGAATACAGCATCGATGTTGAGGAACACAGCACTGATACTGAGGAACACAGCACTGATACTGAGAAACACAGCATGAGTACTGAGAAACACGGCACAGATACCGAGGAACACAGCACTGATATTGAGGAACATAGCATTGATATTGAGGAACGCAGCACTGATACTGAGGAATGTAGCACTGATACTGAGGAACATGGCATTGATATTGAGGAATGCAGCACTGATACTGAGGAACATAGCATTGATATTGAGGAACGCAGCACTGATAATGAAGAATGCAGCAGCGATGTTGAGAAACGCTGCACTGATATTGAGGAATGCAGCACTGAAATTTAAGAATACAGCAGTGATGTCGAGGAATGCAGCACTGATACCGAGGAACACAGCACTGATATTGAGGAACGCAGCACTGATACTGAGGAACGCAGCATTGATATTGAGGAATGCAGTGCTGATATTGAAGAATACAGCATCGATGTTGAGGAACACAGCACTGATACTGAGGAACACAGCACTGATACTGAGAAACACAGCACTAATACTGAGGAACACAGCACAGATACCGAGGAACACAGCACTGATATTGAGGAACGCAGCACTGATACTGAGGAACACAGCACTGATATTGAGGAACACAGCACTGATACTGAAGAACACAGCACTGATATTGAGGAACGCAGCACTAATACTGAGGAACACAGCACTGATATTGAGGAACGCAGCACTGATACTGAAGAACATGGCATTGATATTGAGGAATGCAGCACTGATACTGAGGAACATAGCATTTATATTGAGGAACGCAGCACTGATAATGAAGAATGCAGCAGCAATGTTGAGAAACACTGCACTGATATTGAGGAATGCAGCACTAACATTTAAGAATACAGCAGCGATGTTGAGGAATGCAGCACTGATACTGAGGAACGCAGCACTGATATTGAGGAACGTAGCACTAATACTGAGGAACACAGCACTGATATTGAGGAACATAGCACTGATATTGAGGAACGCAGCACTGATACTGAGGAACTGGCATTGATATTGAGGAACGCAGCACTGATACTGAGGAACGCAGCACTAATATTGAGGAATGCAGTACTGACATTGAAGAATGCAGCAGCGATGTTGAGGAACACAACAATGACACTGAGGAACATGGCACTGATACTGAGGAATTCAGCACTGATATTGAGGAACGTAGCACTAATACTGAGGAACACAACACTGATACTGAGGAATGTAGCACTGATACTGAGGAACACAGCACTGATATTGAGGAACGCAGCAGTGATACTGAGGAACATAGCATTGATATTGAGGAACACAGCACTGATAATGAAGAATGCAGCAGCGATGTTGAGAAACGCTGCACTGATATTGAGGAATGCAGCACTGACATTTAAGAATGCAGTGGCGATGTTGAGGAATGCAGCACTGATACTGAGGAACGCAGCACTGATATTGAGGAACGCAGCACTGATATTGAGGAACGCAGCAGTGATACTGAGGAACATAGCATTGATATTGAGAAACACAGCACTGATAATGAAGAATGCAGCAACGATGTTGAGAAACGCTGCACTGATATTGAGAAATGCAGCACTGAAATTTAAGAATACAGCAGTGATGTCGAGGAATGCAGCACTGATACCGAGGAACACAGCACTGATATTGAGGAACGCAGCACTGATACTGAGGAACGCAGCATTGATATTGAGGAATGCAGTGCTGATATTGAAGAATACAGCATCGATGTTGAGGAACACAGCACTGATACTGAGGAACACAGCACTGATACTGAGAAACACAGCATGAGTACTGAGGAACACGGCACAGATACCGAGGAACACAGCACTGATATTGAGGAACATAGCATTGATATGAGGAACGCAGCACTGATACTGAGGAATGTAGCACTGATACTGAGGAACATGGCATTGATATTGAGGAATGCAGCACTGATACTGAGGAACATAGCATTGATATTGAGGAACGCAGCACTGATAATGAAGAATGCAGCAGCGATGTTGAGAAACGCTGCACTGATATTGAGGAATGCAGCACTGAAATTTAAGAATACAGCAGTGATGTCGAGGAATGCAGCACTGATACCGAGGAACACAGCACTGATATTGAGGAACGCAGCACTGATACTGAGGAACGCAGCATTGATATTGAGGAATGCAGTGCTGATATTGAAGAATACAACATCGATGTTGAGGAACACAGCACTGATACTGAGGAACACAGCACTGACATTGAGGAACGCAGAACTGATACTGAAGAACACAGCACTGATATTGAGGAACGCAGCACTGATACTGAGGAACACAGCACTGATATTGAGGAACGCAGCACTGATACTGAAGAACATGGCATTGATATTGAGGAATGCAGCACTGATACTGAGGAACATAGCATTTATATTGAGGAACGCAGCACTGATAATGAAGAATGCAGCAGCAATGTTGAGAAACACTGCACTGATATTGAGGAATGCAGCACTAACATTTAAGAATACAGCAGCGATGTCGAGAAATGCAGCACTGATACTGAGGAACGCAACACTGATATTGAGGAACGTAGCACTAATACTGAGGAACACAGCACTGATATTGAGGAACGCAGCACTGATACTGAGGAACTGGCATTGATATTGAGGAACGCAGCACTGATACTGAGGAACATAGCATTGATATTGAGGAACGCAGCACTGATACTGAGGAATGCAGCACTGACATTTAAGAATGCAGTGGCGATGTTGAGGAATGCAGCACTGATATTGAGGAATGCAGTACTGACATTGAAGAATGCAGCAGCGATGTTGAGGAACACAACAATGACACTGAGGAACATGGCACTGATACTGAGGAATTCAGCACTGATATTGAGGAACGTAGCACTAATACTGAGGAACACAACACTGATACTGAGGAATGTAGCACTGATACTGAGGAACACGGCACTGATATTGAGGAACGCAGCACTGATACTTAGGAACATAGCATTGATATTGAGGAACACAGCACTGATAATGAAGAATGCAGCAGCGATGTTGAGAAACGCTGCACTGATATTGAGGAATGCAGCACTGACATTTAAGAATGCAGTGGCGATGTTGAGGAATGCAGCACTGATACTGAGGAACGCAGCACTGATATTGAGGAACGCAGCACTGATATTGAGGAACGCAGCAGTGATACTGAGGAACATAGCATTGATATTGAGAAACACAGCACTGATAATGAAGAATGCAGCAACGATGTTGAGAAACGCTGCACTGATATTGAGAAATGCAGCACTGACATTTAAGAATGCAGTAGCGGTGTTGAGGAATGCAGCACTGATACTGAGGAATGCAGCATTGAAATTGAGGAACGCCGCACTGAAACTGAGGATTGCAGCATTGATATTGAGGAATGCAGTGCTGATATTGAAGAATACAGCATCGATGTTGAGGAACACAGCACTGATACTGAGGAACACAGCACTGATACTGAGAAACACAGCATGAGTACTGAGGAACACGGCACAGATACCGAGGAACACAGCACTGATATTGAGGAACATAGCATTGATATTGAGGAACGCAGCACTGATACTGAGGAATGTAGCACTGATACTGAGGAACATGGCATTGATATTGAGGAATGCAGCACTGATACTGAGGAACATAGCATTGATATTGAGGAACGCAGCACTGATAATGAAGAATGCAGCAGCGATGTTGAGAAACGCTGCACTGATATTGAGGAATACAGCACTGAAATTTAAGAATACAGCAGTGATGTCGAGGAATGCAGCACTGATACCGAGGAACACAGCACTGATATTGAGGAACGCAGCACTGATACTGAGGAACGCAGCATTGATATTGAGGAATGCAGTGCTGATATTGAAGAATACAGCATCGATGTTGAGGAACACAGCACTGATACTGAGGAACACAGCACTGATACTGAGAAACACAGCATGAGTACTGAGGAACACAGCACAGATACCGAGGAACACAGCACTGATATTGAGGAACATAGCATTGATATTGAGGAACGCAGCACTGATACTGAGGAATGTAGCACTGATACTGAGCAACATGGCATTGATATTGAGGAATGCAGCACTGATACTGAGGAACATAGCATTGATATTGAGGAACGCAGCACTGATAATGAAGAATGCAGCAGCGATGTTGAGAAACGCTGCACTGATATTGAGGAATGCAGCACTGAAATTTAAGAATACAGCAGTGATGTCGAGGAATGCAGCACTGATACCGAGGAACACAGCACTGATATTGAGGAACGCAGCACTGATACTGAGGAACGCAGCATTGATATTGAGGAATGCAGTGCTGATATTGAAGAATACAGCATCGATGTTGAGGAACACAGCACTGATACTGAGGAACACAGCACTGATACTGAGAAACACAGCACTAATACTGAGGAACACAGCACAGATACCGAGGAACACAGCACTGATATTGAGGAACGCAGCACTGATACTGAGGAACACAGCACTGATATTGAGGAACACAGCACTGATACTGAAGAACACAGCACTGATATTGAGGAACGCAGCACTGATACTGAGGAACACAGCACTGATATTGAGGAACGCAGCACTGATACTGAAGAACATGGCATTGATTTTGAGGAATGCAGCACTGATACTGAGGAACATAGCATTTATATTGAGGAACGCAGCACTGATAATGAAGAATGCAGCAGCAATGTTGAGAAACACTGCACAGATATTGAGGAATGCAGCACTAACATTTAAGAATACAGCAGCGATGTTGAGGAATGCAGCACTGATACTGAGGAACGCAGCACTGATATTGAGGAACGTAGCACTAATACTGAGGAACACAGCACTGATATTGAGGAACATAGCACTGATATTGAGGAACGCAGCACTGATACTGAGGAACTGGCATTGATATTGAGGAACGCAGCACTGATACTGAGGAACATAGCATTGTTATTGAGGAACGCAGCACTGATACTGAGGAACGCAGCACTAATATTGAGGAATGCAGTACTGATATTGAAGAATGCAGCAGCGTTGTTGAGGAACACAACAATGACACTGAGGAACATGGCACTGATACTGAGGAATTCAGCACTGATATTGAGGAACGTAGCACTAATACTGAGGAACACAACACTGATACTGAGGAATGTAGCACTGATACTGAGGAACACAGCACTGATATTGAGGAACGCAGCAGTGATACTGAGGAACATAGCATTGATATTGAGGAACACAGCACTGATAATGAAGAATGCAGCAGCGATGTTGAGAAACGCTGCACTGATATTGAGGAATGCAGCACTGACATTTAAGAATGCAGTGGCGATGTTGAGGAATGCAGCACTGATACTGAGGAACGCAGCACTGATATTGAGGAACGCAGCACTGATACTGAGGATTGCAGCATTGATATTGAGGAATGCAGTGCTGATATTGAAGAATGCAGCAGCGATGTTGAGGAACACAACAATGACACTGAGGAACATGGCACTGATACTGAGGAATTCAGCACTGATATTGAGGAACGTAGCACTAATACTGAGGAACACAACACTGATACTGAGGAATGTAGCACTGATACTGAGGAACACAGCACTGATATTGAGGAACGCAGCAGTGATACTGAGGAACATAGCATTGATATTGAGGAACACAGCACTGATAATGAAGAATGCAGCAGCGATGTTGAGAAACGCTGCACTGATATTGAGGAATGCAGCACTGACATTTAAGAATGCAGTGGCGATGTTGAGGAATGCAGCACTGATACTGAGGAACGCAGCACTGATATTGAGGAACGCAGCACTGATATTGAGGAACGCAGCAGTGATACTGAGGAACATAGCATTGATATTGAGAAACACAGCACTGATAATGAAGAATGCAGCAACGATGTTGAGAAACGCTGCACTGATATTGAGAAATGCAGCACTGACATTTAAGAATGCAGTAGCGGTGTTGAGGAATGCAGCACTGATACTGAGGAATGCAGCATTGAAATTGAGGAACGCCGCACTGATACTGAGGATTGCAGCATTGATATTGAGGAATGCAGTGCTGATATTGAAGAATACAGCATCGATGTTGAGGAACACAGCACTGATACTGAGGAACACAGCATGAGTACTGAGGAACACAGCACAGATACCGAGGAACACAGCACTGATATTGAGGAACATAGCATTGATATTGAGGAACGCCGCACTGATACTGAGGATTGCAGCATTGATATTGAGGAATGCAGTGCTGATATTGAAGAATACAGCATCGATGTTGAGGAACACAGCACTGATACTGAGGAACACAGCACTGATACTGAGAAACACAGCATGAGTACTGAGGAACACAGCACAGATACCGAGGAACACAGCACTGATATTGAGGAACATAGCATTGATATTGAGGAACGCAGCACTGATACTGAGGAATGTAGCACTGATACTGAGGAACATGGCATTGATATTGAGGAATGCAGCACTGATACTGAGGAACATAGCATTGATATTGAGGAACGCAGCACTGATAATGAAGAATGCAGCAGCGATGTTGAGAAACGCTGCACTGATATTGAGGAATGCAGCACTGAAATTTAAGAATACAGCAGTGATGTCGAGGAATGCAGCACTGATACCGAGGAACACAGCACTGATATTGAGGAACGCAGCACTGATACTGAGGAACGCAGCATTGATATTGAGGAATGCAGTGCTGATATTGAAGAATACAGCATCGATGTTGAGGAACACAGCACTGATACTGAGGAACACAGCACTGATACTGAGAAACACAGCACTAATACTGAGGAACACAGCACAGATACCGAGGAACACAGCACTGATATTGAGGAACGCAGCACTGATACTGAGGAACACAGCACTGATATTGAGGAACACAGCACTGATACTGAAGAACACAGCACTGATATTGAGGAACGCAGCACTGATACTGAGGAACACAGCACTGATATTGAGGAACGCAGCACTGATACTGAAGAACATGGCATTGATATTGAGGAATGCAGCACTGATACTGAGGAACATAGCATTTATATTGAGGAACGCAGCACTGATAATGAAGAATGCAGCAGCAATGTTGAGAAACACTGCACTGATATTGAGGAATGCAGCACTAACATTTAAGAATACAGCAGCGATGTTGAGGAATGCAGCACTGATACTGAGGAACGCAGCACTGATATTGAGGAACGTAGCACTAATACTGAGGAACACAGCACTGATATTGAGGAACATAGCACTGATATTGAGGAACGCAGCACTGATACTGAGGAACTGGCATTGATATTGAGGAACGCAGCACTGATACTGAGGAACATAGCATTGTTATTGAGGAACGCAGCACTGATACTGAGGAACGCAGCACTAATATTGAGGAATGCAGTACTGACATTGAAGAATGCAGCAGCGATGTTGAGGAACACAACAATGACACTGAGGAACATGGCACTGATACTGAGGAATTCAGCACTGATATTGAGGAACGTAGCACTAATACTGAGGAACACAACACTGATACTGAGGAATGTAGCACTGATACTGAGGAACACAGCACTGATATTGAGGAACGCAGCACTGATACTGAGGAACATAGCATTGATATTGAGGAACACAGCACTGATAATGAAGAATGCAGCAGCGATGTTGAGAAACGCTGCACTGATATTGAGGAATGCAGCACTGACATTTAAGAATGCAGTGGCGATGTTGAGGAATGCAGCACTGATACTGAGGAACGCAGCACTGATATTGAGGAACGCAGCACTGATATTGAGGAACGCAGCAGTGATACTGAGGAACATAGCATTGATATTGAGAAACACAGCACTGATAATGAAGAATGCAGCAACGATGTTGAGAAACGCTGCACTGATATTGAGAAATGCAGCACTGAAATTTAAGAATACAGCAGTGATGTCGAGGAATGCAGCACTGATACCGAGGAACACAGCACTGATATTGAGGAACGCAGCACTGATACTGAGGAACGCAGCATTGATATTGAGGAATGCAGTGCTGATATTGAAGAATACAGCATCGATGTTGAGGAACACAGCACTGATACTGAGGAACACAGCACTGATACTGAGAAACACAGCATGAGTACTGAGGAACACAGCACAGATACCGAGGAACACAGCACTGATATTGAGGAACATAGCATTGATATTGAGGAAGGCAGCACTGATACTGAGGAATGTAGCACTGATACTGAGGAACATGGCATTGATATTGAGGAATGCAGCACTGATACTGAGGAACATAGCATTGATATTGAGGAACGCAGCACTGATAATGAAGAATGCAGCAGCGATGTTGAGAAACGCTGCACTGATATTGAGGAATGCAGCACTGAAATTTAAGAATACAGCAGTGATGTCGAGGAATGCAGCACTGATACCGAGGAACACAGCACTGATATTGAGGAACGCAGCACTGATACTGAGGAACGCAGCATTGATATTGTGGAATGCAGTGCTGATATTGAAGAATACAGCATCGATGTTGAGGAACACAGCACTGATACTGAGGAACACAGCACTGATACTGAGAAACACAGCACTAATACTGAGGAACACAGCACAGATACCGAGGAACACAGCACTGATATTGAGGAACGCAGCACTGATACTGAGGAACACAGCACTGATATTGAGGAACACAGCACTGATATTGAAGAACACAGCACTGATATTGAGGAACGCAGCACTGATACTGAGGAACACAGCACTGATATTGAGGAACGCAGCACTGATACTGAAGAACATGGCATTGATATTGAGGAATGCAGCACTGATACTGAGGAACATAGCATTTATATTGAGGAACGCAGCACTGATAATGAAGAATGCAGCAGCAATGTTGAGAAACACTGCACTGATATTGAGGAATGCAGCACTAACATTTAAGAATACAGCAGCGATGTTGATGAATGCAGCACTGATACTGAGGAACGCAGCACTGATATTGAGGAACGTAGCACTAATACTGAGGAACACAGCACTGATATTGAGGAACATAGCACTGATATTGAGGAACGCAGCACTGATACTGAGGAACTGGCATTGATATTGAGGAACGCAGCACTGATACTGAGGAACATAGCATTGTTATTGAGGAACGCAGCACTGATACTGAGGAACGCAGCACTAATATTGAGGAATGCAGTACTGATATTGAAGAATGCAGCAGCGATGTTGAGGAACACAACAATGACACTGAGGAACATGGCACTGATACTGAGGAATTCAGCACTGATATTGAGGAACGTAGCACTAATACTGAGGAACACAACACTGATACTGAGGAACATAGCATTGTTATTGAGGAACGCAGCACTGATACTGAGGAACGCAGCACTAATATTGAGGAATGCAGTACTGATATTGAAGAATGCAGCAGCGATGTTGAGGAACACAACAATGACACTGAGGAACATGGCACTGATACTGAGGAATTCAGCACTGATATTGAGGAACGTAGCACTAATACTGAGGAACACAACACTGATACTGAGGAATGTAGCACTGATACTGAGGAACACAGCACTGATATTGAGGAACGCAGCACTGATACTGAGGAACATAGCATTGATATTGAGGAACACAGCACTGATAATGAAGAATGCAGCAGCGATGTTGAGAAACGCTGCACTGATATTGAGGAATGCAGCACTGACATTTAAGAATGCAGTGGCGATGTTGAGGAATGCAGCACTGATACTGAGGAACGCAGCACTGATATTGAGGAACGCAGCACTGATATTGAGGAACGCAGCAGTGATACTGAGGAACATAGCATTGATATTGAGAAACACAGCACTGATAATGAAGAATGCAGCAACGATGTTGAGAAACGCTGCAGTGATATTGAGAAATGCAGCACTGACATTTAAGAATGCAGTAGCGGTGTTGAGGAATGCAGCACTGATACTGAGGAATGCAGCATTGAAATTGAGGAACGCCGCACTGATACTGAGGATTGCAGCATTGATATTGAGGAATGCAGTGCTGATATTGAAGAATACAGCATCGATGTTGAGGTACACAGCACTGATACTGAGGAACACAGCACTGATACTGAGAAACACAGCATGAGTACTGAGGAACACAGCACAGATACCGAGGAACACAGCACTGATATTGAGGAACATAGCATTGATATTGAGGAACGCAGCACTGATACTGAGGAATGTAGCACTGATACTGAGGAACATGGCATTGATATTGAGGAATGCAGCACTGATACTGAGGAACATAGCATTGATATTGAGGAACGCAGCACTGATAATGAAGAATGCAGCAGCGATGTTGAGAAACGCTGCACTGATATTGAGGAATGCAGCACTGAAATTTAAGAATACAGCAGTGATGTCGAGGAATGCAGCACTGATACCGAGGAACACAGCACTGATATTGAGGAACGCAGCACTGATACTGAGGAACGCAGCATTGATATTGAGGAATGCAGTGCTGATATTGAAGAATACAACATCGATGTTGAGGAACACAGCACTGATACTGAGGAACACAGCATGAGTACTGAGGAACACAGCACAGATACTGAGGAACACAGCACTGATATTGAGGAACATAGCATTGATATTGAGGAACGCAGCACTGATACTGAGGAATGTAGCACTGATACTGAGGAACATGGCATTGATATTGAGGAATGCAGCACTGATACTGAGGAACATAGCATTGATATTGAGGAACGCAGCACTGATAATGAAGAATGCAGCAGCGATGTTGAGAAACGCTGCACTGATATTGAGGAATGCAGCACTGAAATTTAAGAATACAGCAGTGATGTCGAGGAATGCAGCACTGATACCGAGGAACACAGCACTGATATTGAGGAACGCAGCACTGATACTGAGGAACGCAGCATTGATATTGAGGAATGCAGTGCTGATATTGAAGAATACAACATCGATGTTGAGGAACACAGCACTGATACTGAGGAACACAGCACTGACATTGAGGAACGCAGAACTGATACTGAAGAACACAGCACTGATATTGAGGAACGCAGCACTGATACTGAGGAACACAGCACTGATATTGAGGAACGCAGCACTGATACTGAAGAACATGGCATTGATATTGAGGAATGCAGCACTGATAATGAAAAATGCAGCAGCAATGTTGAGAAACACTGCACTGATATTGAGGAATGCAGCACTAACATTTAAGAATACAGCAGCGATGTCGAGAAATGCAGCACTGATACTGAGGAACGCAGCACTGATATTGAGGAACGTAGCACTAATACTGAGGAACACAGCACTGATATTGAGGAACGTAGCACTGATATTGAGGAACACAACACTGATACTGAGGAATGTAGCACTGATACTGAGGAACACAGCACTGATATTGAGGAACACAGCACTGATATTGAAGAACACAGCACTGATATTGAGGAACGCAGCACTGATACTGAGGAACACAGCACTGATATTGAGGAACGCAGCACTGATACTGAAGAACATGGCATTGATATTGAGGAATGCAGCACTGATACTGAGGAACATAGCATTTATATTGAGGAACGCAGCACTGATAATGAAGAATGCAGCAGCAATGTTGAGAAACACTGCACTGATATTGAGGAATGCAGCACTAACATTTAAGAATACAGCAGCGATGTTGAGGAATGCAGCACTGATACTGAGGAACGCAGCACTGATATTGAGGAACGTAGCACTAATACTGAGGAACACAGCACTGATATTGAGGAACATAGCACTGATATTGAGGAACGCAGCACTGATACTGAGGAACTGGCATTGATATTGAGGAACGCAGCACTGATACTGAGGAACATAGCATTGTTATTGAGGAACGCAGCACTGATACTGAGGAACGCAGCACTAATATTGAGGAATACAGTACTGACATTGAAGAATGCAGCAGCGATGTTGAGGAACACAACAATGACACTGAGGAACATGGCACTGATACTGAGGAATTCAGCACTGATATTGAGGAACGTAGCACTAATACTGAGGAACACAACACTGATACTGAGGAATGTAGCACTGATACTGAGGAATACAGCACTGATATTGAGGAACGCAGCACTGATACTGAGGAACATAGCATTGATATTGAGGAACACAGCACTGATAATGAAGAATGCAGCAGCGATGTTGAGAAACGCTGCACTGATATTGAGGAATGCAGCACTGACATTTAAGAATGCAGTGGCGATGTTGAGGAATGCAGCACTGATACTGAGGAACGCAGCACTGATATTGAGGAACGCAGCACTGATATTGAGGAACGCAGCAGTGATACTGAGGAACATAGCATTGATATTGAGAAACACAGCACTGATAATGAAGAATGCAGCAACGATGTTGAGAAACGCTGCACTGATATTGAGAAATGCAGCACTGAAATTTAAGAATACAGCAGTGATGTCGAGGAATGCAGCACTGATACCGAGGAACACAGCACTGATATTGAGGAACGCAGCACTGATACTGAGGAACGCAGCATTGATATTGAGGAATGCAGTGCTGATATTGAAGAATACAGCATCGATGTTGAGGAACACAGCACTGATACTGAGGAACACAGCACTGATACTGAGAAACACAGCATGAGTACTGAGGAACACAGCACAGATACCGAGGAACACAGCACTGATATTGAGGAACATAGCATTGATATTGAGGAAGGCAGCACTGATACTGAGGAATGTAGCACTGATACTGAGGAACATGGCATTGATATTGAGGAATGCAGCACTGATACTGAGGAACATAGCATTGATATTGAGGAACGCAGCACTGATAATGAAGAATGCAGCAGCGATGTTGAGAAACGCTGCACTGATATTGAGGAATGCAGCACTGAAATTTAAGAATACAGCAGTGATGTCGAGGAATGCAGCACTGATACCGAGGAACACAGCACTGATATTGAGGAACGCAGCACTGATACTGAGGAACGCAGCATTGATATTGAGGAATGCAGTGCTGATATTGAAGAATACAGCATCGATGTTGAGGAACACAGCACTGATACTGAGGAACACAGCACTGATACTGAGAAACACAGCACTAATACTGAGGAACACAGCACAGATACCGAGGAACACAGCACTGATATTGAGGAACGCAGCACTGATACTGAGGAACACAGCACTGATATTGAGGAACACAGCACTGATATTGAAGAACACAGCACTGATATTGAGGAACGCAGCACTGATACAGAGGAACACAGCACTGATATTGAGGAACGCAGCACTGATACTGAAGAACATGGCATTGATATTGAGGAATGCAGCACTGATACTGAGGAACATAGCATTTATATTGAGGAACGCAGCACTGATAATGAAGAATGCAGCAGCAATGTTGAGAAACACTGCACTGATATTGAGGAATGCAGCACTAACATTTAAGAATACAGCAGCGATGTTGATGAATGCAGCACTGATACTGAGGAACGCAGCACTGATATTGAGGAACGTAGCAGTAATACTGAGGAACACAGCACTGATATTGAGGAACATAGCACTGATATTGAGGAACGCAGCACTGATACTGAGGAACTGGCATTGATATTGAGGAACGCAGCACTGATACTGAGGAACATAGCATTGTTATTGAGGAACGCAGCACTGATACTGAGGAACGCAGCACTAATATTGAGGAATGCAGTTCTGATATTGAAGAATGCAGCAGCGATGTTGAGGAACACAACAATGACACTGAGGAACATGGCACTGATACTGAGGAATTCAGCACTGATATTGAGGAACGTAGCACTAATACTGAGGAACACAACACTGATACTGAGGAACATAGCATTGTTATTGAGGAACGCAGCACTGATACTGAGGAACGCAGCACTAATATTGAGGAATGCAGTACTGATATTGAAGAATGCAGCAGCGATGTTGAGGAACACAACAATGACACTGAGGAACATGGCACTGATACTGAGGAATTCAGCACTGATATTGAGGAACGTAGCACTAATACTGAGGAACACAACACTGATACTGAGGAATGTAGCACTGATACTGAGGAACACAGCACTGATATTGAGGAACGCAGCACTGATACTGAGGAACATAGCATTGATATTGAGGAACACAGCACTGATAATGAAGAATGCAGCAGCGATGTTGAGAAACGCTGCACTGATATTGAGGAATGCAGCACTGACATTTAAGAATGCAGTGGCGATGTTGAGGAATGCAGCACTGATACTGAGGAACGCAGCACTGATATTGAGGAACGCAGCACTGATATTGAGGAACGCAGCAGTGATACTGAGGAACATAGCATTGATATTGAGAAACACAGCACTGATAATGAAGAATGCAGCAACGATGTTGAGAAACGCTGCAGTGATATTGAGAAATGCAGCACTGACATTTAAGAATGCAGTAGCGGTGTTGAGGAATGCAGCACTGATACTGAGGAATGCAGCATTGAAATTGAGGAACGCCGCACTGATACTGAGGATTGCAGCATTGATATTGAGGAATGCAGTGCTGATATTGAAGAATACAGCATCGATGTTGAGGAACACAGCACTGATACTGAGGAACACAGCACTGATACTGAGAAACACAGCATGAGTACTGAGGAACACAGCACAGATACCGAGGAACACAGCACTGATATTGAGGAACATAGCATTGATATTGAGGAACGCAGCACTGATACTGAGGAATGTAGCACTGATACTGAGGAACATGGCATTGATATTGAGGAATGCAGCACTGATACTGAGGAACATAGCATTGATATTGAGGAACGCAGCACTGATAATGAAGAATGCAGCAGCGATGTTGAGAAACGCTGCACTGATATTGAGGAATGCAGCACTGAAATTTAAGAATACAGCAGTGATGTCGAGGAATGCAGCACTGATACCGAGGAACACAGCACTGATATTGAGGAACGCAGCACTGATACTGAGGAACGCAGCATTGATATTGAGGAATGCAGTGCTGATATTGAAGAATACAACATCGATGTTGAGGAACACAGCACTGATACTGAGGAACACAGCATGAGTACTGAGGAACACAGCACAGATACTGAGGAACACAGCACTGATATTGAGGAACATAGCATTGATATTGAGGAACGCAGCACTGATACTGAGGAATGTAGCACTGATACTGAGGAACATGGCATTGATATTGAGGAATGCAGCACTGATACTGAGGAACATAGCATTGATATTGAGGAACGCAGCACTGATAATGAAGAATGCAGCAGCGATGTTGAGAAACGCTGCACTGATATTGAGGAATGCAGCACTGAAATTTAAGAATACAGCAGTGATGTCGAGGAATGCAGCACTGATACCGAGGAACACAGCACTGATATTGAGGAACGCAGCACTGATACTGAGGAACGCAGCATTGATATTGAGGAATGCAGTGCTGATATTGAAGAATACAACATCGATGTTGAGGAACACAGCACTGATACTGAGGAACACAGCACTGACATTGAGGAACGCAGAACTGATACTGAAGAACACAGCACTGATATTGAGGAACGCAGCACTGATACTGAGGAACACAGCACTGATATTGAGGAACGCAGCACTGATACTGAAGAACATGGCATAGATATTGAGGAATGCAGCACTGATAATGAAGAATGCAGCAGCGATGTTGAGTAACGCTGCACTGATATTGAGGAATGCAGCACTGAAATTTAAGAATGCAGTGGCGATGTTGAGGAATGCAGCACTGATACTGAGGAACGCAGCACTGATATTGAGGAACGCAGCACTGATATTGAGGAACGCAGCAGTGATACTGAGGAACATAGCATTGATATTGAGAAACACAGCACTGATAATGAAGAATGCAGCAACGATGTTGAGAAACGCTGCACTGATATTGAGAAATGCAGCACTGAAATTTAAGAATACATCAGTGATGTCGAGGAATGCAGCACTGATACCGAGGAACACAGCACTGATATTGAGGAACGCAGCACTGATACTGAGGAACGCAGCATTGATATTGAGGAATGCAGTGCTGATATTGAAGAATACAGCATCGATGTTGAGGAACACAGCACTGATACTGAGGAACACAGCACTGATACTGAGAAACACAGCATGAGTACTGAGGAACACAGCACAGATACCGAGGAACACAGCACTGATATTGAGGAACATAGCATTGATATTGAGGAAGGCAGCACTGATACTGAGGAATGTAGCACTGATACTGAGGAACATGGCATTGATATTGAGGAATGCAGCACTGATACTGAGGAACATAGCATTGATATTGAGGAACGCAGCACTGATAATGAAGAATGCAGCAGCGATGTTGAGAAACGCTGCACTGATATTGAGGAATGCAGCACTGAAATTTAAGAATACAGCAGTGATGTCGAGGAATGCAGCACTGATACCGAGGAACACAGCACTGATATTGAGGAACGCAGCACTGATACTGAGGAACGCAGCATTGATATTGAGGAATGCAGTGCTGATATTGAAGAATACAGCATCGATGTTGAGGAACACAGCACTGATACTGAGGAACACAGCACAGATACCGAGGAACACAGCACTGATATTGAGGAACGCAGCACTGATACTGAGGAACACAGCACTGATATTGAGGAACACAGCACTGATATTGAAGAACACAGCACTGATATTGAGGAACGCAGCACTGATACAGAGGAACACAGCACTGATATTGAGGAACGCAGCACTGATACTGAAGAACATGGCATTGATATTGAGGAATGCAGCACTGATACTGAGGAACATAGCATTTATATTGAGGAACGCAGCACTGATAATGAAGAATGCAGCAGCAATGTTGAGAAACACTGCACTGATATTGAGGAATGCAGCACTAACATTTAAGAATACAGCAGCGATGTTGATGAATGCAGCACTGATACTGAGGAACGCAGCACTGATATTGAGGAACGTAGCAGTAATACTGAGGAACACAGCACTGATATTGAGGAACATAGCACTGATATTGAGGAACGCAGCACTGATACTGAGGAACTGGCATTGATATTGAGGAACGCAGCACTGATACTGAGGAACATAGCATTGTTATTGAGGAACGCAGCACTGATACTGAGGAACGCAGCACTAATATTGAGGAATGCAGTTCTGATATTGAAGAATGCAGCAGCGATGTTGAGGAACACAACAATGACACTGAGGAACATGGCACTGATACTGAGGAATTCAGCACTGATATTGAGGAACGTAGCACTAATACTGAGGAACACAACACTGATACTGAGGAACATAGCATTGTTATTGAGGAACGCAGCACTGATACTGAGGAACGCAGCACTAATATTGAGGAATGCAGTACTGATATTGAAGAATGCAGCAGCGATGTTGAGGAACACAACAATGACACTGAGGAACATGGCACTGATACTGAGGAATTCAGCACTGATATTGAGGAACGTAGCACTAATACTGAGGAACACAACACTGATACTGAGGAATGTAGCACTGATACTGAGGAACACAGCACTGATATTGAGGAACGCAGCACTGATACTGAGGAACATAGCATTGATATTGAGGAACACAGCACTGATAATGAAGAATGCAGCAGCGATGTTGAGAAACGCTGCACTGATATTGAGGAATGCAGCACTGACATTTAAGAATGCAGTGGCGATGTTGAGGAATGCAGCACTGATACTGAGGAACGCAGCACTGATATTGAGGAACGCAGCACTGATATTGAGGAACGCAGCAGTGATACTGAGGAACATAGCATTGATATTGAGAAACACAGCACTGATAATGAAGAATGCAGCAACGATGTTGAGAAACGCTGCAGTGATATTGAGAAATGCAGCACTGACATTTAAGAATGCAGTAGCGGTGTTGAGGAATGCAGCACTGATACTGAGGAATGCAGCATTGAAATTGAGGAACGCCGCACTGATACTGAGGATTGCAGCATTGATATTGAGGAATGCAGTGCTGATATTGAAGAATACAGCATCGATGTTGAGGAACACAGCACTGATACTGAGGAACACAGCACTGATACTGAGAAACACAGCATGAGTACTGAGGAACACAGCACAGATACCGAGGAACACAGCACTGATATTGAGGAACATAGCATTGATATTGAGGAACATAGCATTGATATTGAGGAACGCAGCACTGATACTGAGGAATGTAGCACTGATACTGAGGAACATGGCATTGATATTGAGGAATGCAGCACTGATACTGAGGAACATAGCATTGATATTGAGGAACGCAGCACTGATAATGAGGAACGCAGCACTAATATTGAGGAATGCAGTACTGATATTGAAGAATGCAGCAGCGATGTTGAGGAACACAACAATGACACTGAGGAACATGGCACTGATACTGAGGAATTCAGCACTGATATTGAGGAACGTAGCACTAATACTGAGGAACACAACACTGATACTGAGGAATGTAGCACTGATACTGAGGAACACAGCACTGATATTGAGGAACGCAGCAGTGATACTGAGGAACATAGCATTGATATTGAGGAACACAGCACTGATAATGAAGAATGCAGCAGCGATGTTGAGAAACGCTGCACTGATATTGAGGAATGCAGCACTGACATTTAAGAATGCAGTGGCGATGTTGAGGAATGCAGCACTGATACTGAGGAACGCAGCACTGATATTGAGGAACGCAGCACTGATACTGAGGATTGCAGCATTGATATTGAGGAATGCAGTGCTGATATTGAAGAATGCAGCAGCGATGTTGAGGAACACAACAATGACACTGAGGAACATGGCACTGATACTGAGGAATTCAGCACTGATATTGAGGAACGTAGCACTAATACTGAGGAACACAACACTGATACTGAGGAATGTAGCACTGATACTGAGGAACACAGCACTGATATTGAGGAACGCAGCAGTGATACTGAGGAACATAGCATTGATATTGAGGAACACAGCACTGATAATGAAGAATGCAGCAGCGATGTTGAGAAACGCTGCACTGATATTGAGGAATGCAGCACTGACATTTAAGAATGCAGTGGCGATGTTGAGGAATGCAGCACTGATACTGAGGAACGCAGCACTGATATTGAGGAACGCAGCACTGATATTGAGGAACGCAGCAGTGATACTGAGGAACATAGCATTGATATTGAGAAACACAGCACTGATAATGAAGAATGCAGCAACGATGTTGAGAAACGCTGCAGTGATATTGAGAAATGCAGCACTGACATTTAAGAATGCAGTAGCGGTGTTGAGGAATGCAGCACTGATACTGAGGAATGCAGCATTGAAATTGAGGAACGCCGCACTGATACTGAGGATTGCAGCATTGATATTGAGGAATGCAGTGCTGATATTGAAGAATGCAGCAGCGATGTTGAGAAACGCTGCACTGATATTGAGGAATGCAGCACTGACATTTAAGAATGCAGTGGCGATGTTGAGGAATGCAGCACTGATACTGAGGAACGCAGCACTGATATTGAGGAACGCAGCACTGATATTGAGGAACGCAGCAGTGATACTGAGGAACATAGCATTGATATTGAGAAACACAGCACTGATAATGAAGAATGCAGCAACGATGTTGAGAAACTCTGCACTGATATTGAGAAATGCAGAGCACTGACATTTAAGAATGCAGTAGCGGTGTTGAGGAATGCAGCACTGATACTGAGGAATGCAGCATTGAAATTGAGGAACGCCGCACTGATACTGAGGATTGCAGCATTGATATTGAGGAATGCAGTGCTGATATTGAAGAATACAGCATCGATGTTGAGGAACACAGCACTGATACTGAGGAACACAGCACTGATACTGAGAAACACAGCATGAGTACTGAGGAACACAGCACAGATACCGAGGAACACAGCACTGATATTGAGGAACATAGCATTGATATTGAGGAACGCAGCACTGATACTGAGGAATGTAGCACTGATACTGAGGAACATGGCATTGATATTGAGGAATGCAGCACTGATACTGAGGAACATAGCATTGATATTGAGGAACGCAGCACTGATAATGAAGAATGCAGCAGCGATGTTGAGAAACGCTGCACTGATATTGAGGAATGCAGCACTGAAATTTAAGAATACAGCAGTGATGTCGAGGAATGCAGCACTGATACCGAGGAACACAGCACTGATATTGAGGAACGCAGCACTGATACTGAGGAACGCAGCATTGATATTGAGGAATGCAGTGCTGATATTGAAGAATACAACATCGATGTTGAGGAACACAGCACTGATACTGAGGAACACAGCACTGACATTGAGGAACGCAGAACTGATACTGAAGAACACAGCACTGATATTGAGGAACGCAGCACTGATACTGAGGAACACAGCACTGATATTGAGGAACGCAGCACTGATACTGAAGAACATGGCATTGATATTGAGGAATGCAGCACTGATACTGAGGAACATAGCATTTATATTGAGGAACGCAGCACTGATAATGAAGAATGCAGCAGCAATGTTGAGAAACACTGCACTGATATTGAGGAATGCAGCACTAACATTTAAGAATACAGCAGCGATGTCGAGAAATGCAGCACTGATACTGAGGAACGCAGCACTGATATTGAGGAACGTAGCACTAATACTGAGGAACACAGCACTGATATTGAGGAACATAGCACTGATATTGAGGAATGCAGCACTGATACTGAGGAACTGGCATTGATATTGAGGAACGCAGCACTGATACTGAGGAACATAGCATTGATATTGAGGAACGCAGCACTGATACTGAGGAATGCAGCACTGACATTTAAGAATGCAGTGGCGATGTTGAGGAATGCAGCACTGATATTGAGGAATGCAGTACTGACATTGAAGAATGCAGCAGCGATGTTGAGGAACACAACAATGACACTGAGGAACATGGCACTGATACTGAGGAATTCAGCACTGATATTGAGGAATGTAGCACTAATACTGAGGAACACAACACTGATACTGAGCAATGTAGCACTGATACTGAGGAACACGGCACTGATATTGAGGAACGCAGCACTGATACTTAGGAACATAGCATTGATATTGAGGAACACAGCACTGATAATGAAGAATGCAGCAGCGATGTTGAGAAACGCTGCACTGATATTGAGGAATGCAGCACTGACATTTAAGAATGCAGTGGCGATGTTGAGGAATGCAGCACTGATACTGAGGAACGCAGCACTGATATTGAGGAACGCAGCACTGATATTGAGGAACGCAGCAGTGATACTGAGGAACATAGCATTGATATTGACAAACACAGCACTGATAATGAAGAATGCAGCAACGATGTTGAGAAACGCTGCAGTGATATTGAGAAATGCAGCACTGACATTTAAGAATGCAGTAGCGGTGTTGAGGAATGCAGCACTGATACTGAGGAATGCAGCATTGAAATTGAGGAACGCCGCACTGATACTGAGGATTGCAGCATTGATATTGAGGAATGCAGTGCTGATATTGAAGAATGCAGCAGCGATGTTGAGGAACACAACAATGACACAGAGGAACATGGCACTGATACTGAGGAATTCAGCACTGATATTGAGGAACGTAGCACTAATACTGAGGAACACAACACTGATACTGAGGAATGTAGCACTGATACTGAGGAACACAGCACTGATATTGAGGAACGCAGCACTGATACTGAGGAACATAGCATTGATATTGAGGAACACAGCACTGATAATGAAGAATGCAGCAGCGATGTTGAGAAACGCTGCACTGATATTGAGGAATGCAGCACTGACATTTAAGAATGCAGTGGCGATGTTGAGGAATGCAGCACTGATACTGAGGAACGCAGCACTGATATTGAGGAACGCAGCACTGATATTGAGGAACGCAGCAGTGATACTGAGGAACATAGCATTGATATTGAGAAACACAGCACTGATAATGAAGAATGCAGCAACGATGTTGAGAAACGCTGCAGTGATATTGAGAAATGCAGCACTGACATTTAAGAATGCAGTAGCGGTGTTGAGGAATGCAGCACTGATACTGAGGAATGCAGCATTGAAATTGAGGAACGCCGCACTGATACTGAGGATTGCAGCATTGATATTGAGGAATGCAGTGCTGATATTGAAGAATGCAGCAGCGATGTTGAGAAACGCTGCACTGATATTGAGGAATGCAGCACTGACATTTAAGAATGCAGTGGCGATGTTGAGGAATGCAGCACTGATACTGAGGAACGCAGCACTGATATTGAGGAACGCAGCACTGATATTGAGGAACGCAGCAGTGATACTGAGGAACATAGCATTGATATTGAGAAACACAGCACTGATAATGAAGAATGCAGCAACGATGTTGAGAAACTCTGCACTGATATTGAGAAATGCAGAGCACTGACATTTAAGAATGCAGTAGCGGTGTTGAGGAATGCAGCACTGATACTGAGGAATGCAGCATTGAAATTGAGGAACGCCGCACTGATACTGAGGATTGCAGCATTGATATTGAGGAATGCAGTGCTGATATTGAAGAATACAGCATCGATGTTGAGGAACACAGCACTGATACTGAGGAACACAGCACTGATACTGAGAAACACAGCATGAGTACTGAGGAACACAGCACAGATACCGAGGAACACAGCACTGATATTGAGGAACATAGCATTGATATTGAGGAACGCAGCACTGATACTGAGGAATGTAGCACTGATACTGAGGAACATGGCATTGATATTGAGGAATGCAGCACTGATACTGAGGAACATAGCATTGATATTGAGGAACGCAGCACTGATAATGAAGAATGCAGCAGCGATGTTGAGAAACGCTGCACTGATATTGAGGAATGCAGCACTGAAATTTAAGAATACAGCAGTGATGTCGAGGAATGCAGCACTGATACCGAGGAACACAGCACTGATATTGAGGAACGCAGCACTGATACTGAGGAACGCAGCATTGATATTGAGGAATGCAGTGCTGATATTGAAGAATACAACATCGATGTTGAGGAACACAGCACTGATACTGAGGAACACAGCACTGACATTGAGGAACGCAGAACTGATACTGAAGAACACAGCACTGATATTGAGGAACGCAGCACTGATACTGAGGAACACAGCACTGATATTGAGGACCGCAGCACTGATACTGAAGAACATGGCATTGATATTGAGGAATGCAGCACTGATACTGAGGAACATAGCATTTATATTGAGGAACGCAGCACTGATAATGAAGAATGCAGCAGCAATGTTGAGAAACACTGCACTGATATTGAGGAATGCAGCACTAACATTTAAGAATACAGCAGCGATGTCGAGAAATGCAGCACTGATACTGAGGAACGCAGCACTGATATTGAGGAACGTAGCACTAATACTGAGGAACACAGCACTGATATTGAGGAACATAGCACTGATATTGAGGAATGCAGCACTGATACTGAGGAACTGGCATTGATATTGAGGAACGCAGCACTGATACTGAGGAACATAGCATTGATATTGAGGAACGCAGCACTGATACTGAGGAATGCAGCACTGACATTTAAGAATGCAGTGGCGATGTTGAGGAATGCAGCACTGATATTGAGGAATGCAGTACTGACATTGAAGAATGCAGCAGCGATGTTGAGGAACACAACAATGACACTGAGGAACATGGCACTGATACTGAGGAATTCAGCACTGATATTGAGGAATGTAGCACTAATACTGAGGAACACAACACTGATACTGAGCAATGTAGCACTGATACTGAGGAACACGGCACTGATATTGAGGAACGCAGCACTGATACTTAGGAACATAGCATTGATATTGAGGAACACAGCACTGATAATGAAGAATGCAGCAGCGATGTTGAGAAACGCTGCACTGATATTGAGGAATGCAGCACTGACATTTAAGAATGCAGTGGCGATGTTGAGGAATGCAGCACTGATACTGAGGAACGCAGCACTGATATTGAGGAACGCAGCACTGATATTGAGGAACGCAGCAGTGATACTGAGGAACATAGCATTGATATTGAGAAACACAGCACTGATAATGAAGAATGCAGCAACGATGTTGAGAAACGCTGCAGTGATATTGAGAAATGCAGCACTGACATTTAAGAATGCAGTAGCGGTGTTGAGGAATGCAGCACTGATACTGAGGAATGCAGCATTGAAATTGAGGAACGCCGCACTGATACTGAGGATTGCAGCATTGATATTGAGGAATGCAGTGCTGATATTGAAGAATGCAGCAGCGATGTTGAGGAACACAACAATGACACAGAGGAACATGGCACTGATACTGAGGAATTCAGCACTGATATTGAGGAACGTAGCACTAATACTGAGGAACACAACACTGATACTGAGGAATGTAGCACTGATACTGAGGAACACAGCACTGATATTGAGGAACGCAGCACTGATACTGAGGAACATAGCATTGATATTGAGGAACACAGCACTGATAATGAAGAATGCAGCAGCGATGTTGAGAAACGCTGCACTGATATTGAGGAATGCAGCACTGACATTTAAGAATGCAGTGGCGATGTTGAGGAATGCAGCACTGATACTGAGGAACGCAGCACTGATATTGAGGAACGCAGCACTGATATTGAGGAACGCAGCATTGATACTGAGGAACATAGCATTGATATTGAGAAACACAGCACTGATAATGAAGAATGCAGCAACGATGTTGAGAAACGCTGCAGTGATATTGAGAAATGCAGCACTGACATTTAAGAATGCAGTAGCGGTGTTGAGGAATGCAGCACTGATACTGAGGAATGCAGCATTGAAATTGAGGAACGCCGCACTGATACTGAGGATTGCAGCATTGATATTGAGGAATGCAGTGCTGATATTGAAGAATACAGCATCGATGTTGAGGAACACAGCACTGATACTGAGGAACACAGCACTGATACTGAGAAACACAGCATGAGTACTGAGGAACACAGCACAGATACCGAGGAACACAGCACTGATATTGAGGAACATAGCATTGATATTGAGGAACATAGCATTGATATTGAGGAACGCAGCACTGATACTGAGGAATGTAGCACTGATACTGAGGAACATGGCATTGATATTGAGGAATGCAGCACTGATACTGAGGAACATAGCATTGATATTGAGGAACGCAGCACTGATAATGAAGAATGCAGCAGCGATGTTGAGAAACGCTGCACTGATATTGAGGAATGCAGCACTGAAATTTAAGAATACAGCAGTGATGTCGAGGAATGCAGCACTGATACCGAGGAACACAGCACTGATATTGAGGAACGCAGCACTGATACTGAGGAACGCAGCATTGATATTGAGGAATGCAGTGCTGATATTGAAGAATACAACATCGATGTTGAGGAACACAGCACTGATACTGAGGAACACAGCACTGACATTGAGGAACGCAGAACTGATACTGAAGAACACAGCACTGATATTGAGGAACGCAGCACTGATACTGAGGAACACAGCACTGATATTGAGGAACGCAGCACTGATACTGAAGAACATGGCATTGATATTGAGGAATGCAGCACTGATACTGAGGAACATAGCATTTATATTGAGGAACGCAGCACTGATAATGAAAAATGCAGCAGCAATGTTGAGAAACACTGCACTGATATTGAGGAATGCAGCACTAACATTTAAGAATACAGCAGCGATGTCGAGAAATGCAGCACTGATACTGAGGAACGCAGCACTGATATTGAGGAACGTAGCACTAATACTGAGGAACACAGCACTGATATTGAGGAACATAGCACTGATATTGAGGAATGCAGCACTGATACTGAGGAACTGGCATTGATATTGAGGAACGCAGCACTGATACTGAGGAACATAGCATTGATATTGAGGAACGCAGCACTGATACTGAGGAATGCAGCACTGACATTTAAGAATGCAGTGGCGATGTTGAGGAATGCAGCACTGATATTGAGGAATGCAGTACTGACATTGAAGAATGCAGCAGCGATGTTGAGGAACACAACAATGACACTGAGGAACATGGCACTGATACTGAGGAATTCAGCACTGATATTGAGGAATGTAGCACTAATACTGAGGAACACAACACTGATACTGAGCAATGTAGCACTGATACTGAGGAACACGGCACTGATATTGAGGAACGCAGCACTGATACTGAGGAACATAGCATTGATATTGAGGAACACAGCACTGATAATGAAGAATGCAGCAGCGATGTTGAGAAACGCTGCACTGATATTGAGGAATGCAGCACTGACATTTAAGAATGCAGTGGCGATGTTGAGGAATGCAGCACTGATACTGAGGAACGCAGCACTGATATTGAGGAACGCAGCACTGATATTGAGGAACGCAGCAGTGATACTGAGGAACATAGCATTGATATTGAGAAACACAGCACTGATAATGAAGAATGCAGCAACGATGTTGAGAAACGCTGCACTGATATTGAGAAATGCAGCACTGACATTTAAGAATGCAGTAGCGGTGTTGAGGAACGCCGCACTGATACTGAGGATTGCAGCATTGATATTGAGGAATGCAGTGCTGATATTGAAGAATGCAGCAGCGATGTTGAGAAACGCTGCACTGATATTGAGGAATGCAGCACTGACATTTAAGAATGCAGTGGCGATGTTGAGGAATGCAGCACTGATACTGAGGAACGCAGCACTGATATTGAGGAACGCAGCACTGATATTGAGGAACGCAGCAGTGATACTGAGGAACATAGCATTGATATTTAGAAACACAGCACTGATAATGAAGAATGCAGCAACGATGTTGAGAAACGCTGCACTGATATTGAGAAATGCAGCACTGACATTTAAGAATGCAGTAGCGGTGTTGAGGAATGCAGCACTGATACTGAGGAATGCAGCATTGAAATTGAGGAACGCCGCACTGATACTGAGGATTGCAGCATTGATATTGAGGAATGCAGTGCTGATATTGTAGAATACAGCATCGATGTTGAGGAACACAGCACTGATACTGAGGAACACAGCACTGATACTGAGAAACACAGCACTAATACTGAGGAACACAGCACAGATACCGAGGAACACAGCACTGATATTGAGGAACATAGCATTGATATTGAGGAAGGCAGCACTGATACTGAGGAATGTAGCACTGATACTGAGGAACATGGCATTGATATTGAGGAATGCAGCACTGATACTGAGGAACATAGCATTGATATTGAGGAACGCAGCACTGATAATGAAGAATGCAGCAGCGATGTTGAGAAACGCTGCACTGATATTGAGGAATGCAGCACTGAAATTTAAGAATACAGCAGTGATGTCGAGGAATGCAGCACTGATACCGAGGAACACAGCACTGATATTGAGGAACGCAGCACTGATACTGAGGAACGCAGCATTGATATTGAGGAATGCAGTGCTGATATTGAAGAATACAACATCGATGTTGAGGAACACAGCACTGATACTGAGGAACACAGCACTGACATTGAGGAACGCAGAACTGATACTGAAGAACACAGCACTGATATTGAGGAACGCAGCACTGATACTGAGGAACACAGCACTGATATTGAGGAACGCAGCATTGATATTGAGGAATGCAGTGCTGATATTGAAGAATACAGCATCGATGTTGAGGAACACAGCACTGATACTGAGGAACACAGCACTGATACTGAGAAACACAGCATGAGTACTGAGGAACACAGCACAGATACCGAGGAACACAGCACTGATATTGAGGAACATAGCATTGATATTGAGGAAGGCAGCACTGATACTGAGGAATGTAGCACTGATACTGAGGAACATGGCATTGATATTGAGGAATGCAGCACTGATACTGAGGAACATAGCATTGATATTGAGGAACGCAGCACTGATAATGAAGAATGCAGCAGCGATGTTGAGAAACGCTGCACTGATATTGAGGAATGCAGCACTGAAATTTAAGAATACAGCAGTGATGTCGAGGAATGCAGCACTGATACCGAGGAACACAGCACTGATATTGAGGAACGCAGCACTGATACTGAGGAACGCAGCATTGATATTGAGGAATGCAGTGCTGATATTGAAGAATACAGCATCGATGTTGAGGAACACAGCACTGATACTGAGGAACACAGCACTGATACTGAGAAACACAGCACTAATACTGAGGAACACAGCACAGATACCGAGGAACACAGCACTGATATTGAGGAACGCAGCACTGATACTGAGGAACACAGCACTGATATTGAGGAACACAGCACTGATACTGAAGAACACAGCACTGATATTGAGGAACGCAGCACTGATACTGAGGAACACAGCACTGATATTGAGGAACGCAGCACTGATACTGAAGAACATGGCATTGATATTGAGGAATGCAGCACTGATACTGAGGAACGTAGCATTTATATTGAGGAACGCAGCACTGATAATGAAGAAGGCAGCAGCAATGTTGAGAAACACTGCACAGATATTGAGGAATGCAGCACTAACATTTAAGAATACAGCAGCGATGTTGAGGAATGCAGCACTGATACTGAGGAACGCAGCACTGATATTGAGGAACGTAGCACTAATACTGAGGAACACAGCACTGATATTGAAGAACATAGCACTGATATTGAGGAAGGCAGCACTGATACTGAGGAACTGGCATTGATATTGAGGAACGCAGCACTGATACTGAGGAACATAGCATTGTTATTGAGGAACGCAGCACTGATACTGAGGAACGCAGCACTAATATTGAGGAATGCAGTACTGATATTGAAGAATGCAGCAGCGATGTTGAGGAACACAACAATGACACTGAGGAACATGGCACTGATACTGAGGAATTCAGCACTGATATTGAGGAACGTAGCACTAATACTGAGGAACACAACACTGATACTGAGGAATGTAGCACTGATACTGAGGAACACAGCACTGATATTGAGGAACGCAGCAGTGATACTGAGGAACATAGCATTGATCTTGAGGAACACAGCACTGATAATGAAGAATGCAGCAGCGATGTTGAGAAACGCTGCACTGATATTGAGGAATGCAGCACTGACATTTAAGAATGCAGTGGCGATGTTGAGGAATGCAGCACTAATACTGAGGAACGCAGCACTGATATTGAGGAACGCAGCACTGATACTGAGGATTGCAGCATTGATATTGAGGAATGCAGTGCTGATATTGAAGAATGCAGCAGCGATGTTGAGGAACACAACAATGACACTGAGGAACATGGCACTGATACTGAGGAATTCAGCACTGATATTGAGGAACGTAGCACTGATACTGAGGAACACAACACTGATACTGAGGAATGTAGCACTGATACTGAGGAACACAGCACTGATATTGAGGAACGCAGCACTGATACTGAGGAACATAGCATTGATATTGAGGAACACAGCACTGATAATGAAGAATGCAGCAGCGATGTTGAGAAACGCTGCACTGATATTGAGGAATGCAGCACTGACATTTAAGAATGCAGTGGCGATGTTGAGGAATGCAGCACTGATACTGAGGAACGCAGCACTGATATTGAGGAACGCAGCACTGATATTGAGGAACGCAGCAGTGATACTGAGGAACATAGCATTGATATTGAGAAACACAGCACTGATAATGAAGAATGCAGCAACGATGTTGAGAAACGCTGCAGTGATATTGAGAAATGCAGCACTGACATTTAAGAATGCAGTAGCGGTGTTGAGGAATGCAGCACTGATACTGAGGAATGCAGCATTGAAATTGAGGAACGCCGCACTGATACTGAGGATTGCAGCATTGATATTGAGGAATGCAGTGCTGATATTGAAGAATGCAGCAGCGATGTTGAGAAACGCTGCACTGATATTGAGGAATGCAGCACTGACATTTAAGAATGCAGTGGCGATGTTGAGGAATGCAGCACTGATACTGAGGAACGCAGCACTGATATTGAGGAACGCAGCACTGATATTGAGGAACGCAGCAGTGATACTGAGGAACATAGCATTGATATTGAGAAACACAGCACTGATAATGAAGAATGCAGCAACGATGTTGAGAAACGCTGCACTGATATTGAGAAATGCAGCACTGACATTTAAGAATGCAGTAGCGGTGTTGAGGAATGCAGCACTGATACTGAGGAATGCAGCATTGAAATTGAGGAACGCCGCACTGATACTGAGGATTGCAGCATTGATATTGAGGAATGCAGTGCTGATATTGAAGAATACAGCATCGATGTTGAGGAACACAGCACTGATACTGAGGAACACAGCACTGATACTGAGAAACACAGCATGAGTACTGAGGAACACAGCACAGATACCGAGGAACACAGCACTGATATTGAGGAACATAGCATTGATATTGAGGAAGGCAGCACTGATACTGAGGAATGTAGCACTGATACTGAGGAACATGGCATTGATATTGAGGAATGCAGCACTGATACTGAGGAACATAGCATTGATATTGAGGAACGCAGCACTGATAATGAAGAATGCAGCAGCGATGTTGAGAAACGCTGCACTGATATTGAGGAATGCAGCACTGAAATTTAAGAATACAGCAGTGATGTCGAGGAATGCAGCACTGATACCGAGGAACACAGCACTGATATTGAGGAACGCAGCACTGATACTGAGGAACGCAGCATTGATATTGAGGAATGCAGTGCTGATATTGAAGAATACAACATCGATGTTGAGGAACACAGCACTGATACTGAGGAACACAGCACTGACATTGAGGAACGCAGAACTGATACTGAAGAACACAGCACTGATATTGAGGAACGCAGCACTGATACTGAGGAACACAGCACTGATATTGAGGACCGCAGCACTGATACTGAAGAACATGGCATTGATATTGAGGAATGCAGCACTGATACTGAGGAACATAGCATTTATATTGAGGAACGCAGCACTGATAATGAAGAATGCAGCAGCAATGTTGAGAAACACTGCACTGATATTGAGGAATGCAGCACTAACATTTAAGAATACAGCAGCGATGTCGAGAAATGCAGCACTGATACTGAGGAACGCAGCACTGATATTGAGGAACGTAGCACTAATACTGAGGAACACAGCACTGATATTGAGGAACATAGCACTGATATTGAGGAATGCAGCACTGATACTGAGGAACTGGCATTGATATTGAGGAACGCAGCACTGATACTGAGGAACATATCATTGATATTGAGGAACGCAGCACTGATACTGAGGAATGCAGCACTGACATTTAAGAATGCAGTGGCGATGTTGAGGAATGCAGCACTGATATTGAGGAATGCAGTACTGACATTGAAGAATGCAGCAGCGATGTTGAGGAACACAACAATGACACTGAGGAACATGGCACTGATACTGAGGAATTCAGCACTGATATTGAGGAATGTAGCACTAATACTGAGGAACACAACACTGATACTGAGCAATGTAGCACTGATACTGAGGAACACGGCACTGATATTGAGGAACGCAGCACTGATACTTAGGAACATAGCATTGATATTGAGGAACACAGCACTGATAATGAAGAATGCAGCAGCGATGTTGAGAAACGCTGCACTGATATTGAGGAATGCAGCATTGACATTTAAGAATGCAGTGGCGATGTTGAGGAATGCAGCACTGATACTGAGGAACGCAGCACTGATATTGAGGAACGCAGCACTGATATTGAGGAACGCAGCAGTGATACTGAGGAACATAGCATTGATATTGAGAAACACAGCACTGATAATGAAGAATGCAGCAACGATGTTGAGAAACGCTGCACTGATATTGAGAAATGCAGCACTGACATTTAAGAATGCAGTAGCGGTGTTGAGGAATGCAGCACTGATACTGAGGAATGCAGCATTGAAATTGAGGAACGCCGCACTGATACTGAGGATTGCAGCATTGATATTGAGGAATGCAGTGCTGATATTGAAGAATGCAGCAGCGATGTTGAGGAACACAACAATGACACTGAGGAACATGGCACTGATACTGAGGAATTCAGCACTGATATTGAGGAACGTAGCACTAATACTGAGGAACACAACACTGATACTGAGGAATGTAGCACTGATACTGAGGAACACAGCACTGATATTGAGGAACGCAGCACTGATACTGAGGAACATAGCATTGATATTGAGGAACACAGCACTGATAATGAAGAATGCAGCAGCGATGTTGAGAAACGCTGCACTGATATTGAGGAATGCAGCACTGACATTTAAGAATGCAGTGGCGATGTTGAGGAATGCAGCACTGATACTGAGGAACGCAGCACTGATATTGAGGAACGCAGCACTGATATTGAGGAACGCAGCAGTGATACTGAGGAACATAGCATTGATATTGAGGAACACAGCACTGATAATGAAGAATGCAGCAACGATGTTGAGAAACGCTGCAGTGATATTGAGAAATGCAGCACTGACATTTAAGAATGCAGTAGCGGTGTTGAGGAATGCAGCACTGATACTGAGGAATGCAGCATTGAAATTGAGGAACGCCGCACTGATACTGAGGATTGCAGCATTGATATTGAGGAATGCAGTGCTGATATTGAAGAATGCAGCAGCGATGTTGAGAAACGCTGCACTGATATTGAGGAATGCAGCACTGACATTTAAGAATGCAGTGGCGATGTTGAGGAATGCAGCACTGATACTGAGGAACGCAGCACTGATATTGAGGAACGCAGCACTGATATTGAGGAACGCAGCAGTGATACTGAGGAACATAGCATTGATATTGAGAAACACAGCACTGATAATGAAGAATGCAGCAACGATGTTGAGAAACGCTGCACTGATATTGAGAAATGCAGCACTGACATTTAAGAATGCAGTAGCGGTGTTGAGGAATGCAGCACTGATACTGAGGAATGCAGCATTGAAATTGAGGAACGCCGCACTGATACTGAGGATTGCAGCATTGATATTGAGGAATGCAGTGCTGATATTGAAGAATACAGCATCGATGTTGAGGAACACTGCACTGATACTGAGGAACACAGCACTGATACCGAGGAACACAGCACTGATATTGAGGAACATAGCATTGATATTGAGGAACGCAGCACTGATACTGAGGAATGTAGCACTGATACTGAGGAACATGGCATTGATATTGAGGAATGCAGCACTGATACTGAGGAACATAGCATTGATATTGAGGAACGCAGCACTGATAATGAAGAATGCAGCAGCGATGTTGAGAAACGCTGCACTGATATTGAGGAATGCAGCACTGAAATTTAAGAATACAGCAGTGATGTCGAGGAATGCAGCACTGATACCGAGGAACACAGCACTGATATTGAGGAACGCAGCACTGATACTGAGGAACGCAGCATTGATATTGAGGAATGCAGTGCTGATATTGAAGAATACAACATCGATGTTGAGGAACACAGCACTGATACTGAGGAACACAGCACTGACATTGAGGAACGCAGAACTGATACTGAAGTACACAGCACTGATATTGAGGAACGCAGCACTGATACTGAGGAACACAGCACTGATATTGAGGAACGCAGCACTGATACTGAAGAACATGGCATTGATATTGAGGAATGCAGCACTGATACTGAGGAACATAGCATTTATATTGAGGAACGCAGCACTGATAATGAAGAATGCAGCAGCAATGTTGAGAAACACTGCACTGATATTGAGGAATGCAGCACTAACATTTAAGAATACAGCAGCGATGTCGAGAAATGCAGCACTGATACTGAGGAACGCAGCACTGATATTGAGGAACGTAGCACTAATACTGAGGAACACAGCACTGACATTGAGGAACGCAGCACTGATACTGAAGAACATGGCATTGATATTGAGGAATGCAGCACTGATACTGAGGAACATAGCATTTATATTGAAGAACGCAGCACTGATAATGAAGAATGCAGCAGCAATGTTGAGAAACACTGCACTGATATTGAGGAATGCAGCACTAACATTTAAGAATACAGCAGCGATGTCGAGAAATGCAGCACTGATACTGAGGAACGCAGCACTGATATTGAGGAACGTAGCACTAATACTGAGGAACACAGCACTGATATTGAGGAACATAGCACTGATATTGAGGAATGCAGCACTGATACTGAGGAACTGGCATTGATATTGAGGAACGCAGCACTGATACTGAGGAACATAGCATTGATATTGAGGAACGCAGCACTGATACTGAGGAATGCAGCACTGATACTGAGGAACGCAGCATTGATATTGAGGAATGCAGTGCTGATTTTGAAGAATACAACATCGATGTTGAGGAACACAGCACTGATACTGAGGAACACAGCACTGACATTGAGGAACGCAGAACTGATACTGAAGAACACAGCACTGATATTGAGGAACGCAGCACTGATACTGAGGAACACAGCACTGATATTGAGGAACGCAGCACTGATACTGAAGAACATGGCATTGATATTGAGGAATGCAGCACTGATACTGAGGAACATAGCATTTATATTGAGGAACGCAGCACTGATAATGAAGAATGCAGCAGCAATGTTGAGAAACACTGCACTGATATTGAGGAATGCAGCACTAACATTTAAGAATACAGCAGCGATGTCGAGAAATGCAGCACTGATACTGAGGAACGCAGCACTGATATTGAGGAACGTAGCACTAATACTGAGGAACACAGCACTGATATTGAGGAACATAGCACTGATATTGAGGAATGCAGCACTGATACTGAGGAACTGGCATTGATATTGAGGAACGCAGCACTGATACTGAGGAACATAGCATTGATATTGAGGAACGCAGCACTGATACTGAGGAATGCAGCACTGACATTTAAGAATGCAGTGGCGATGTTGAGGAATGCAGCACGGATATTGAGGAATGCAGTACTGACATTGAAGAATGCAGCAGCGATGTTGAGGAACACAACAATGACACTGAGGAACATGGCACTGATACTGAGGAATTCAGCACTGATATTGAGGAACGTAGCACTAATACTGAGGAACACAACACTGATACTGAGGAATGTAGCACTGATACTGAGGAACACGGCACTGATATTGAGGAACGCAGCACTGATACTTAGGAACATAGCATTGATATTGAGGAACACAGCACTGATAATGAAGAATGCAGCAGCGATGTTGAGAAACGCTGCACTGATATTGAGGAATGCAGCACTGACATTTAAGAATGCAGTGGCGATGTTGAGGAAAGCAGCACTGATACTGAGGAACGCAGCACTGATATTGAGGAACGCAGCACTGATATTGAGGAACGCAGCAGTGATACTGAGGAACATAGCATTGATATTGAGAAACACAGCACTGATAATGAAGAATGCAGCAACGATGTTGAGAAACGCTGCACTGATATTGAGAAATGCAGCACTGACATTTAAGAATGCAGTAGCGGTGTTGAGGAATGCAGCACTGATACTGAGGAATGCAGCATTGAAATTGAGGAACGCCGCACTGATACTGAGGATTGCAGCATTGATATTGAGGAATGCAGTGCTGATATTGAAGAATACAGCATCGATGTTGAGGAACACAGCACTGATACTGAGGAACACAGCACTGATACTGAGAAACACAGCATGAGTACTGAGGAACACGGCACAGATACCGAGGAACACAGCACTGATATTGAGGAACATAGCATTGATATTGAGGAAGGCAGCACTGATACTGAGGAATGTAGCACTGATACTGAGGAACATGGCATTGATATTGAGGAATGCAGCACTGATACTGAGGAACATAGCATTGATATTGAGGAACGCAGCACTGATAATGAAGAATGCAGCAGCGATGTTGAGAAACGCTGCACTGATATTGAGGAATGCAGCACTGAAATTTAAGAATACAGCAGTGATGTCGAGGAATGCAGCACTGATACCGAGGAACACAGCACTGATATTGAGGAACGCAGCACTGATACTGAGGAACGCAGCATTGATATTGAGGAATGCAGTGCTGATATTGAAGAATACAGCATCGATGTTGAGGAACACAGCACTGATACTGAGGAACACAGCACTGATACTGAGAAACACAGCACTAATACTGAAGAACACAGCACAGATACCGAGGAACACAGCACTGATATTGAGGAACGCAGCACTGATACTGAGGAACACAGCACTGATATTGAGGAACACAGCACTGATACTGAAGAACACAGCAGTGATATTGAGGAACGCAGCACTGATACTGAGGAACACAGCACTGATATTGAGGAACGCAGCACTGATACTGAAGAACATGGCATTGATATTGAGGAATGCAGCACTGATACTGAGGAACATAGCATTTATATTGAGGAACGCAGCACTGATAATGAAGAATGCAGCAGCAATGTTGAGAAACACTGCACTGATATTGAGGAATGCAGCACTAACATTTAAGAATACAGCAGCGATGTTGAGGAATGCAGCACTGATACTGAGGAACGCAGCACTGATATTGAGGAACGTAGCACTAATACTGAGGAACACAGCACTGATATTGAGGAACGTAGCACTGATATTGAGGAATGCAGCACTGATACTGAGGAACTGGCATTGATATTGAGGAACGCAGCACTGATACTGAGGAACATAGCATTGATATTGAGGAACGCAGCACTGATACTGAGGAATGCAGCACTGACATTTAAGAATGCAGTGGCGATGTTGAGGAATGCAGCACTGATATTGAGGAATGCAGTACTGACATTGAAGAATGCAGCAGCGATGTTGAGGAACACAACAATGACACTGAGGAACATGGCACTGATACTGAGGAATTCAGCACTGATATTGAGGAACGTAGCACTAATACTGAGGAACACAACACTGATACTGAGGAATGTAGCACTGATACTGAGGAATTCAGCACTGATATTGAGGAACGTAGCACTGATATTGAGGAACGCAGCACTGATACTGAGGAACTGGCATTGATATTGAGGAACGCAGCACTGATACTGAGGAACATAGCATTGTTATTGAGGAACGCAGCACTGATACTGAGGAACGCAGCACTAATATTGAGGAATGCAGTACTGATATTGAAGAATGCAGCAGCGATGATGAGGAACACAACAATGACACTGAGGAACATGGCACTGATACTGAGGAATTCAGCACTGATATTGAGGAACGTAGCACTAATACTGAGGAACACAACACTGATACTGAGGAATGTAGCACTGATACTGAGGAACACAGCACTGATATTGAGGAACGCAGCACTGATACTGAGGATCAGAGCATTGATATTGAGGAACACAGCACTGATAATGAAGAATGCAGCAGCGATGTTGAGAAACGCTGCACTGATATTGAGGAATGCAGCACTGACATTTAAGAATGCAGTGGCGATGTTGAGGAATGCAGCACTGATACTGAGGAACGCAGCACTGATATTGAGGAACGCAGCACTGATATTGAGGAACGCAGCAGTGATACTGAGGAACATAGCATTGATATTGAGAAACACAGCACTGATAATGAAGAATGCAGCAACGATGTTGAGAAACGCTGCACTGATATTGAGAAATGCAGCACTGAAATTTAAGAATACAGCAGTGATGTCGAGGAATGCAGCACTGATACCGAGGAACACAGCACTGATATTGAGGAACGCAGCACTGATACTGAGGAACGCAGCATTGATATTGAGGAATGCAGTGCTGATATTGAAGAATACAGCATCGATGTTGAGGAACACAGCACTGATACTGAGGAACACAGCACTGATACTGAGAAACACAGCATGAGTACTGAGGAACACAGCACAGATACCGAGGAACACAGCACTGATATTGAGGAACATAGCATTGATATTGAGGAACGCAGCACTGATACTGAGGAATGTAGCACTGATACTGAGGAACATGGCATTGATATTGAGGAATACAGCACTGATACTGAGGAACATAGCATTGATATTGAGGAACGCAGCACTGATAATGAAGAATGCAGCAGCGATGTTGAGAAACGCTGCACTGATATTGAGGAATGCAGCACTGAAATTTAAGAATACAGCAGTGATGTCGAGGAATGCAGCACTGATACCGAGGAACACAGCACTGATATTGAGGAACGCAGCACTGATACTGAGGAACGCAGCATTGATATTGAGGAATGCAGTGCTGATATTGAAGAATACAGCATCGATGTTGAGGAACACAGCACTGATACTGAGGAACACAGCACTGATACTGAGAAACACAGCACTAATACTGAGGAACACAGCACAGATACCGAGGAACACAGCACTGATATTGAGGAACGCAGCACTGATACTGAGGAACACAGCACTGATATTGAGGAACACAGCACTGATATTGAAGAACACAGCACTGATATTGAGGAACGCAGCACTGATACTGAGGAACACAGCACTGATATTGAGGAACGCAGCACTGATACTGAAGAACATGGCATTGATATTGAGGAATGCAGCACTGATACTGAGGAACATAGCATTTATATTGAGGAACGCAGCACTGATAATGAAGAATGCAGCAGCAATGTTGAGAAACACTGCACTGATATTGAGGAATGCAGCACTAACATTTAAGAATACAGCAGCGATGTTGATGAATGCAGCACTGATACTGAGGAACGCAGCACTGATATTGAGGAACGTAGCACTAATACTGAGGAACACAGCACTGATATTGAGGAACATAGCACTGATATTGAGGAACGCAGCACTGATACTGAGGAACTGGCATTGATATTGAGGAACGCAGCACTGATACTGAGGAACATAGCATTGTTATTGAGGAACGCAGCACTGATACTGAGGAACGCAGCACTAATATTGAGGAATGCAGTACTGATATTGAAGAATGCAGCAGCGATGTTGAGGAACACAACAATGACACTGAGGAACATGGCACTGATACTGAGGAATTCAGCACTGATATTGAGGAACGTAGCACTAATACTGAGGAACACAACACTGATACTGAGGAACATAGCATTGTTATTGAGGAACGCAGCACTGATACTGAGGAACGCAGCACTAATATTGAGGAATGCAGTACTGATATTGAAGAATGCAGCAGCGATGTTGAGGAACACAACAATGACACTGAGGAACATGGCACTGATACTGAGGAATTCAGCACTGATATTGAGGAACGTAGCACTAATACTGAGGAACACAACACTGATACTGAGGAATGTAGCACTGATACTGAGGAACACAGCACTGATATTGAGGAACGCAGCACTGATACTGAGGAACATAGCATTGATATTGAGGAACACAGCACTGATAATGAAGAATGCAGCAGCGATGTTGAGAAACGCTGCACTGATATTGAGGAATGCAGCACTGACATTTAAGAATGCAGTGGCGATGTTGAGGAATGCAGCACTGATACTGAGGAACGCAGCACTGATATTGAGGAACGCAGCACTGATATTGAGGAACGCAGCAGTGATACTGAGGAACATAGCATTGATATTGAGAAACACAGCACTGATAATGAAGAATGCAGCAACGCTGTTGAGAAACGCTGCAGTGATATTGAGAAATGCAGCACTGACATTTAAGAATGCAGTAGCGGTGTTGAGGAATGCAGCACTGATACTGAGGAATGCAGCATTGAAATTGAGGAACGCCGCACTGATACTGAGGATTGCAGCATTGATATTGAGGAATGCAGTGCTGATATTGAAGAATGCAGCAGCGATGTTGAGGAACACAACAATGAAACTGAGGAACATGGCACTGATACTGAGGAATTCAGCACTGATATTGAGGAACGTAGCACTAATACTGAGGAACACAACACTGATACTGAGGAATGTAGCACTGATACTGAGGAACATGGCATTGATATTGAGGAATGCAGCACTGATACTGAGGAACATAGCATTGATATTGAGGAACGCAGCACTGATAATGAAGAATGCAGCAGCGATGTTGAGAAACGCTGCACTGATATTGAGGAATGCAGCACTGAAATTTAAGGATACAGCAGTGATGTCGAGGAATGCAGCACTGATACCGAGGAACACAGCACTGATATTGAGGAACGCAGCACTGATACTGAGGAACGCAGCATTGATATTGAGGAATGCAGTGCTGATATTGAAGAATACAACATCGATGTTGAGGAACACAGCACTGATACTGAGGAACACAGCACTGACATTGAGGAACGCAGAACTGATACTGAAGAACACAGCACTGATATTGAGGAACGCAGCACTGATACTGAGGAACACAGCACTGATATTGAGGAACGCAGCACTGATACTGAAGAACATTGCATTGATATTGAGGAATGCAGCACTGATACTGAGGAACATAGCATTTATATTGAGGAACGCAGCACTGATAATGAAAAATGCAGCAGCAATGTTGAGAAACACTGCACTGATATTGAGGAATGCAGCACTAACATTTAAGAATACAGCAGCGATGTCGAGAAATGCAGCACTGATACTGAGGAACGCAGCACTGATATTGAGGAACGTAGCACTAATACTGAGGAACACAGCACTGATATTGAGGAACGTAGCACTGATATTGAGGAATGCAGCACTGATACTGAGGAACTGGCATTGATATTGAGGAACGCAGCACTGATACTGAGGAACATAGCATTGATATTGAGGAACGCAGCACTGATACTGAGGAATGCAGCACTGACATTTAAGAATGCAGTGGCGATGTTGAGGAATGCAGCACTGATATTGAGGAATGCAGTACTGACATTGAAGAATGCAGCAGCGATGTTGAGGAACACAACAATGACACTGAGGAACATGGCACTGATACTGAGGAATTCAGCACTGATATTGAGGAACGTAGCACTAATACTGAGGAACACAACACTGATACTGAGGAATGTAGCACTGATACTGAGGAATTCAGCACTGATATTGAGGAACGTAGCACTAATACTGAGGAACACAACACTGATACTGAGGAATGTAGCACTGATACTGAGGAACACAGCACTGATATTGAGGAACGCAGCACTGATACTGAGGAACATAGCATTGATATTGAGGAACACAGCACTGATAATGAAGAATGCAGCAGCGATGTTGAGAAACGCTGCACTGATATTGAGGAATGCAGCACTGACATTTAAGAATGCAGTGGCGATGTTGAGGAATGCAGCACTGATACTGAGGAACGCAGCACTGATACTGAGGAACGCAGCACTGATATTGAGGAACGCAGCACTGATATTGAGGAACGCAGCAGTGATACTGAGGAACATAGCATTGATATTGAGAAACACAGCACTGATAATGAAGAATGCAGCAACGATGTTGAGAAACGCTGCACTGATATTGAGAAATGCAGCACTGACATTTAAGAATGCAGTAGCGGTGTTGAGGAATGCAGCACTGATACTGAGGAATGCAGCATTGAAATTGAGGAACGCCGCACTGATACTGAGGATTGCAGCATTGATATTGAGGAATGCAGTGCTGATATTGAAGAATGCAGCAGCGATGTTGAGGAACACAACAATGAAACTGAGGAACGTAGCACTAATACTGAGGAACACAACACTGATACTGAGGAATGTAGCACTGATACTGAGGAACATGGCATTGATATTGAGGAATGCAGCACTGATACTGAGGAACATAGCATTGATATTGAGGAACGCAGCACTGATAATGAAGAATGCAGCAGCGATGTTGAGAAACGCTGCACTGATATTGAGGAATGCAGCACTGAAATTTAAGGATACAGCAGTGATGTCGAGGAATGCAGCACTGATACCGAGGAACACAGCACTGATATTGAGGAACGCAGCACTGATACTGAGGAACGCAGCATTGATATTGAGGAATGCAGTGCTGATATTGAAGAATACAACATCGATGTTGAGGAACACAGCACTGATACTGAGGAACACAGCACTGACATTGAGGAACGCAGAACTGATACTGAAGAACACAGCACTGATATTGAGGAACGCAGCACTGATACTGAGGAACACAGCACTGATATTGAGGAACGCAGCACTGATACTGAAGAACATTGCATTGATATTGAGGAATGCAGCACTGATACTGAGGAACATAGCATTTATATTGAGGAACGCAGCACTGATAATGAAAAATGCAGCAGCAATGTTGAGAAACACTGCACTGATATTGAGGAATGCAGCACTAACATTTAAGAATACAGCAGCGATGTCGAGAAATGCAGCACTGATACTGAGGAACGCAGCACTGATATTGAGGAACGTAGCACTAATACTGAGGAACACAGCACTGATATTGAGGAACGTAGCACTGATATTGAGGAATGCAGCACTGATACTGAGGAACTGGCATTGATATTGAGGAACGCAGCACTGATACTGAGGAACATAGCATTGATATTGAGGAACGCAGCACTGATACTGAGGAATGCAGCACTGACATTTAAGAATGCAGTGGCGATGTTGAGGAATGCAGCACTGATATTGAGGAATGCAGTACTGACATTGAAGAATGCAGCAGCGATGTTGAGGAACACAACAATGACACTGAGGAACATGGCACTGATACTGAGGAATTCAGCACTGATATTGAGGAACGTAGCACTAATACTGAGGAACACAACACTGATACTGAGGAATGTAGCACTGATACTGAGGAATTCAGCACTGATATTGAGGAACGTAGCACTAATACTGAGGAACACAACACTGATACTGAGGAATGTAGCACTGATACTGAGGAACACAGCACTGATATTGAGGAACGCAGCACTGATACTGAGGAACATAGCATTGATATTGAGGAACACAGCACTGATAATGAAGAATGCAGCAGCGATGTTGAGAAACGCTGCACTGATATTGAGGAATGCAGCACTGACATTTAAGAATGCAGTGGCGATGTTGAGGAATGCAGCACTGATACTGAGGAACGCAGCACTGATACTGAGGAACGCAGCACTGATATTGAGGAACGCAGCACTGATATTGAGGAACGCAGCAGTGATACTGAGGAACATAGCATTGATATTGAGAAACACAGCACTGATAATGAAGAATGCAGCAACGATGTTGAGAAACGCTGCACTGATATTGAGAAATGCAGCACTGACATTTAAGAATGCAGTAGCGGTGTTGAGGAATGCAGCACTGATACTGAGGAATGCAGCATTGAAATTGAGGAACGCCGCACTGATACTGAGGATTGCAGCATTGATATTGAGGAATGCAGTGCTGATATTGAAGAATGCAGCAGCGATGTTGAGGAACACAACCATGAAACTGAGGAACATGGCACTGATACTGAGGAATTCAGCACTGATATTGAGGAACGTAGCACTAATACTGAGGAACACAACACTGATACTGAGGAATGTAGCACTGATACTGAGGAACATGGCATTGATATTGAGGAATGCAGCACTGATACTGAGGAACATAGCATTGATATTGAGGAACGCAGCACTGATAATGAAGAATGCAGCAGCGATGTTGAGAAACGCTGCACTGATATTGAGGAATGCAGCACTGAAATTTAAGGATACAGCAGTGATGTCGAGGAATGCAGCACTGATACCGAGGAACACAGCACTGATATTGAGGAACGCAGCACTGATACTGAGGAACGCAGCATTGATATTGAGGAATGCAGTGCTGATATTGAAGAATACAACATCGATGTTGAGGAACACAGCACTGATACTGAGGAACACAGCACTGACATTGAGGAACGCAGAACTGATACTGAAGAACACAGCACTGATATTGAGGAACGCAGCACTGATACTGAGGAACACAGCACTGATATTGAGGAACGCAGCACTGATACTGAAGAACATGGCATTGATATTGAGGAATGCAGCACTGATACTGAGGAACATAGCATTTATATTGAGGAACGCAGCACTGATAATGAAAAATGCAGCAGCAATGTTGAGAAACACTGCACTGATATTGAGGAATGCAGCACTAACATTTAAGAATACAGCAGCGATGTCGAGAAATGCAGCACTGATACTGAGGAACGCAGCACTGATATTGAGGAACGTAGCACTAATACTGAGGAACACAGCACTGATATTGAGGAACGTAGCACTGATATTGAGGAATGCAGCACTGATACTGAGGAACTGGCATTGATATTGAGGAACGCAGCACTGATACTGAGGAACATAGCATTGATATTGAGGAACGCAGCACTGATACTGAGGAATGCAGCACTGACATTTAAGAATGCAGTGGCGATGTTGAGGAATGCAGCACTGATATTGAGGAATGCAGTACTGACATTGAAGAATGCAGCAGCGATGTTGAGGAACACAACAATGACACTGAGGAACATGGCACTGATACTGAGGAATTCAGCACTGATATTGAGGAACGTAGCACTAATACTGAGGAACACAACACTGATACTGAGGAATGTAGCACTGATACTGAGGAATTCAGCACTGATATTGAGGAACGTAGCACTAATACTGAGGAACACAACACTGATACTGAGGAATGTAGCACTGATACTGAGGAACACAGCACTGATATTGAGGAACGCAGCACTGATACTGAGGAACATAGCATTGATATTGAGGAACACAGCACTGATAATGAAGAATGCAGCAGCGATGTTGAGAAACGCTGCACTGATATTGAGGAATGCAGCACTGACATTTAAGAATGCAGTGGCGATGTTGAGGAATGCAGCACTGATACTGAGGAACGCAGCACTGATACTGAGGAACGCAGCACTGATATTGAGGAACGCAGCACTGATATTGAGGAACGCAGCAGTGATACTGAGGAACATAGCATTGATATTGAGAAACACAGCACTGATAATGAAGAATGCAGCAACGATGTTGAGAAACGCTGCACTGATATTGAGAAATGCAGCACTGACATTTAAGAATGCAGTAGCGGTGTTGAGGAATGCAGCACTGATACTGAGGAATGCAGCATTGAAATTGAGGAACGCCGCACTGATACTGAGGATTGCAGCATTGATATTGAGGAATGCAGTGCTGATATTGAAGAATGCAGCAGCGATGTTGAGGAACACAACAATGACACTGAGGAACATGGCACTGATACTGAGGAATTCAGCACTGATATTGAGGAACGTAGCACTAATACTGAGGAACACAACACTGATACTGAGGAATGTAGCACTGATACTGAGGAACACAGCACTGATATTGAGGAACGCAGCAGTGATACTGAGGAACATAGCATTGATATTGAGAAACACAGCACTGATAATGAAGAGAATGCAGCAACGATGTTGAGAAACGCTGCACTGATATTGAGAAATGCAGCACTGACATTTAAGAATGCAGTAGCGGTGTTGAGGAATGCAGCACTGATACTGAGGAATGCAGCATTGAAATTGAGGAACGCCGCACTGATACTGAGGATTGCAGCATTGATATTGAGGAATGCAGTGCTGATATTGAAGAATGCAGCATCGATGTTGAGGAACACAGCACTGATACTGAGGAACACAGCACTGATACTGAGAAACACAGCATGAGTACTGAGGAACACAGCACAGATACCGAGGAACACAGCACTGATATTGAGGAACATAGCATTGATATTGAGGAACATAGCATTGATATTGAGGAACGCAGCACTGATACTGAGGAATGTAGCACTGATACTGAGGAACATGGCATTGATATTGAGGAATGCAGCACTGATACTGAGGAACATAGCATTGATATTGAGGAACGCAGCACTGAAATTTAAGAATACAGCAGTGATGTCGAGGAATGCAGCACTGATACCGAGGAACACAGCACTGATATTGAGGAACGCAGCACTGATACTGAGGAACGCAGCATTGATATTGAGGAATGCAGTGCTGATATTGAAGAATACAACATCGATGTTGAGGAACACAGCACTGATACTGAGGAACACAGCACTGACATTGAGGAACGCAGAACTGATACTGAAGAACACAGCACTGATATTGAGGAACGCAGCACTGATACTGAGGAACACAGCACTGATATTGAGGAACGCAGCACTGATACTGAAGAACATGGCATTGATATTGAGGAATGCAGCACTGATACTGAGGAACATAGCATTTATATTGAGGAACGCAGCACTGATAATGAAAAATGCAGCAGCAATGTTGAGAAACACTGCACTGATATTGAGGAATGCAGCACTAACATTTAAGAATACAGCAGCGATGTCGAGAAATGCAGCACTGATACTGAGGAACGCAGCACTGATATTGAGGAACGTAGCACTAATACTGAGGAACACAGCACTGATATTGAGGAACATAGCACTGATATTGAGGAATGCAGCACTGATACTGAGGAACTGGCATTGATATTGAGGAACGCAGCACTGATACTGAGGAACATAGCATTGATATTGAGGAACGCAGCACTGATACTGAGGAATGCAGCACTGACATTTAAGAATGCAGTGGCGATGTTGAGGAATGCAGCACTGATATTGAGGAATGCAGTACTGACATTGAAGAATGCAGCAGCGATGTTGAGGAACACAACAATGACACTGAGGAACATGGCACTGATACTGAGGAATTCAGCACTGATATTGAGGAACGTAGCACTAATACTGAGGAACACAACACTGATACTGAGGAATGTAGCACTGCTACTGAGGAACACGGCACTGATATTGAGGAACGCAGCACTGATATTTAGGAACATAGCATTGATATTGAGGAACACAGCACTGATAATGAAGAATGCAGCAGCGATGTTGAGAAACGCTGCACTGATATTGAGGAATGCAGCACTGACATTTAAGAATGCAGTGGCGATGTTGAGGAATGCAGCACTGATACTGAGGAACGCAGCACTGATATTGAGGAACGCAGCACTGATATTGAGGAACGCAGCAGTGATACTGAGGAACATAGCATTGATATTGAGAAACACAGCACTGATAATGAAGAATGCAGCAACGATGTTGAGAAACGCTGCAGTGATATTGAGAAATGCAGCACTGACATTTAAGAATGCAGTAGCGGTGTTGAGGAATGCAGCACTGATACTGAGGAATGCAGCATTGAAATTGAGGAACGCCGCACTGATACTGAGGATTGCAGCATTGATATTGAGGAATGCAGTGCTGATATTGAAGAATACAGCATCGATGTTGAGGAACACAGCACTGATACTGAGGAACACAGCACTGATACTGAGAAACACAGCATGAGTACTGAGGAACACGGCACAGATACCGAGGAACACAGCACTGATATTGAGGAACATAGCATTGATATTGAGGAACGCAGCACTGATACTGAGGAATGTAGCACTGATACTGAGGAACATGGCATTGATATTGAGGAATGCAGCACTGATACTGAGGAACATAGCATTGATATTGAGGAACGCAGCACTGATAATGAAGAATGCAGCAGCGATGTTGAGAAACGCTGCACTGATATTGAGGAATGCAGCACTGAAATTTAAGAATACAGCAGTGATGTCGAGGAATGCAGCACTGATACCGAGGAACACAGCACTGATATTGAGGAACGCAGCCTGATACTGAGGAACGCAGCATTGATATTGAGGAATGCAGTGCTGATATTGAAGAATACAGCATCGATGTTGAGGAACACAGCACTGATACTGAGGAACACAGCACTGATACTGAGAAACACAGCACTAATACTGAGGAACACAGCACAGATACCGAGGAACACAGCACTGATATTGAGGAACGCAGCACTGATACTGAGGAACACAGCACTGATACTGAAGAACACAGCACTGATATTGAGGAACGCAGCACTGATACTGAAGAACGTGGCATTGATATTGAGGAATGCAGCACTGATACTGAGGAACATAGCATTTATATTGAGGAACGCAGCACTGATAATGAAGAATGCAGCAGCAATGTTGAGAAACACTGCACTGATATTGAGGAATGCAGCACTAACATTTAAGAATACAGCAGCGATGTCGAGGAATGCAGCACTGATACTGAGGAACGCAGCACTGATATTGAGGAACGTAGCACTAATACCGAGGAACACAGCACTGATATTGAGGAACATAGCACTGATATTGAGGAACGCAGCACTGATACTGAGGAACTGGCATTGATATTGAGGAACGCAGCACTGATACTGAGGAACATAGCATTGTTATTGAGGAACGCAGCACTGATACTGAGGAACGCAGCACTAATATTGAGGAATGCAGTACTGACATTGAAGAATGCAGCAGCGATGTTGAGGAACACAACAATGACACTGAGGAACATGGCACTGATACTGAGGAATTCAGCACTGATATTGAACGTAGCACTAATACTGAGGAACACAACACTGATACTGAGGAATGTAGCACTGATACTGAGGAACACAGCACTGATATTGAGGAACGCAGCACTGATACTGAGGAACATAGCATTGATATTGAGGAACACAGCACTGATAATGAAGAATGCAGCAGCGATGTTGAGAAACGCTGCACTGATATTGAGGAATGCAGCACTGACATTTAAGAATGCAGTGGCGATGTTGAGGAATGCAGCACTGATACTGAGGAACGCAGCACTGATATTGAGGAACGCAGCTCTGATATTGAGGAACGCAGCAGTGATACTGAGGAACATAGCATTGATGTTGAGAAACACAGCACTGATAATGAAGAATGCAGCAACGATGTTGAGAAACGCTGCACTGATGTTGAGAAATGCAGCACTGACATTTAAGAATACAGTAGCGGTGTTGAGGAATGCAGCACTGATACTGAGGAATGCAGCATTGAAATTGAGGAACGCTGCACTGATACTGAGGATTGCAGCATTGATATTGAGGAATGCAGTGCTGATATTGAAGAATACAGCATCGATGTTGAGGAACACAGCACTGATACTGAGGAACACAGCACTGATACTAAGAAACACAGCATGAGTACTGAGGAACACAGCACAGATACCGAGGAACACAGCACTGATACTGAGGAACATAGCATTGATATTGAGGAACGCAGCACTGATACTGAGGAATGAAGCACTGATACTGAGGAACATGGCATTGATATTGAGGAATGCAGCACTGATACTGAGGAACATAGCATTGATATTGAGGAACGCAGCACTGATAATGAAGAATGCAGCAGCGATGTTGAGAAACGCTGCACTGATATTGAGGAATGCAGCACTGAAATTTAAGAATACAGCAGTGATGTCGAGGAATGCAGCACTGATACCGAGGAACACAGCACTGATATTGAGGAACGCAGCACTGATACTGAGGAACGCAGCACTGATATTGAGGAACGCAGCACTGATATTGAGGAACGCAGCAGTGATACTGAGGAACATAGCATTGATATTGAGAAACACAGCACTGATAATGAAGAATGCAGCAACGATGTTGAGAAACGCTGCAGTGATATTGAGAAATGCAGCACTGACATTTAAGAATGCAGTAGCGGTGTTGAGGAATGCAGCACTGATACTGAGGAATGCAGCATTGAAATTGAGGAACGCCGCACTGATACTGAGGATTGCAGCATTGATATTGAGGAATGCAGTGCTGATATTGAAGAATGCAGCAGCGATGTTGAGGAACACAACAATGAAACTGAGGAACATGGCACTGATACTGAGGAATTCAGCACTGATATTGAGGAACGTAGCACTAATACTGAGGAACACAACACTGATACTGAGGAATGTAGCACTGATACTGAGGAACATGGCATTGATATTGAGGAATGCAGCACTGATACTGAGGAACATAGCATTGATATTGAGGAACGCAGCACTGATAATGAAGAATGCAGCAGCGATGTTGAGAAACGCTGCACTGATATTGAGGAATGCAGCACTGAAATTTAAGGATACAGCAGTGATGTCGAGGAATGCAGCACTGATACCGAGGAACACAGCACTGATATTGAGGAACGCAGCACTGATACTGAGGAACGCAGCATTGATATTGAGGAATGCAGTGCTGATATTGAAGAATACAACATCGATGTTGAGGAACACAGCACTGATACTGAGGAACACAGCACTGACATTGAGGAACACAGAACTGATACTGAAGAACACAGCACTGATATTGAGGAACGCAGCACTGATACTGAGGAACACAGCACTGATATTGAGGAACGCAGCACTGATACTGAAGAACATGGCATTGATATTGAGGAATGCAGCACTGATACTGAGGAACATAGCATTTATATTGAGGAACGCAGCACTGATAATGAAAAATGCAGCAGCAATGTTGAGAAACACTGCACTGATATTGAGGAATGCAGCACTAACATTTAAGAATACAGCAGCGATGTCGAGAAATGCAGCACTGATACTGAGGGACGCAGCACTGATATTGAGGAACGTAGCACTAATACTGAGGAACACAGCACTGATATTGAGGAACGTAGCACTGATATTGAGGAATGCAGCACTGATACTGAGGAACTGGCATTGATATTGAGGAACGCAGCACTGATACTGAGGAACATAGCATTGATATTGAGGAACGCAGCACTGATACTGAGGAATGCAGCACTGACATTTAAGAATGCAGTGGCGATGTTGAGGAATGCAGCACTGATATTGAGGAATGCAGTACTGACATTGAAGAATGCAGCAGCGATGTTGAGGAACACAACAATGACACTGAGGAACATGGCACTGATACTGAGGAATTCAGCACTGATATTGAGGAACGTAGCACTAATACTGAGGAACACAACACTGATACTGAGGAATGTAGCACTGATACTGAGGAATTCAGCACTGATATTGAGGAACGTAGCACTAATACTGAGGAACACAACACTGATACTGAGGAATGTAGCACTGATACTGAGGAACACAGCACTGATATTGAGGAACGCAGCACTGATACTGAGGAACATAGCATTGATATTGAGGAACACAGCACTGATAATGAAGAATGCAGCAGCGATGTTGAGAAACGCTGCACTGATATTGAGGAATGCAGCACTGACATTTAAGAATGCAGTGGCGATGTTGAGGAATGCAGCACTGATACTGAGGAACGCAGCACTGATACTGAGGAACGCAGCACTGATATTGAGGAACGCAGCACTGATATTGAGGAACGCAGCAGTGATACTGAGGAACATAGCATTGATATTGAGAAACACAGCACTGATAATGAAGAATGCAGCAACGATGTTGAGAAACGCTGCACTGATATTGAGAAATGCAGCACTGACATTTAAGAATGCAGTAGCGGTGTTGAGGAATGCAGCACTGATACTGAGGAATGCAGCATTGAAATTGAGGAACGCCGCACTGATACTGAGGATTGCAGCATTGATATTGAGGAATGCAGTGCTGATATTGAAGAATGCAGCAGCGATGTTGAGGAACACAACAATGACACTGAGGAACATGGCACTGATACTGAGGAATTCAGCACTGATATTGAGGAACGTAGCACTAATACTGAGGAACACAACACTGATACTGAGGAATGTAGCACTGATACTGAGGAACACAGCACTGATATTGAGGAACGCAGCAGTGATACTGAGGAACATAGCATTGATATTGAGAAACACAGCACTGATAATGAAGAAGAATGCAGCAACGATGTTGAGAAACGCTGCACTGATATTGAGAAATGCAGCACTGACATTTAAGAATGCAGTAGCGGTGTTGAGGAATGCAGCACTGATACTGAGGAATGCAGCATTGAAATTGAGGAACGCCGCACTGATACTGAGGATTGCAGCATTGATATTGAGGAATGCAGTGCTGATATTGAAGAATACAGCATCGATGTTGAGGAACACAGCACTGATACTGAGGAACACAGCACTGATACTGAGAAACACAGCATGAGTACTGAGGAACACAGCACAGATACCGAGGAACACAGCACTGATATTGAGGAACATAGCATTGATATTGAGGAACATAGCATTGATATTGAGGAACGCAGCACTGATACTGAGGAATGTAGCACTGATACTGAGGAACATGGCATTGATATTGAGGAATGCAGCACTGATACTGAGGAACATAGCATTGATATTGAGGAACGCAGCACTGAAATTTAAGAATACAGCAGTGATGTCGAGGAATGCAGCACTGATACCGAGGAACACAGCACTGATATTGAGGAACGCAGCACTGATACTGAGGAACGCAGCATTGATATTGAGGAATGCAGTGCTGATATTGAAGAATACAACATCGATGTTGAGGAACACAGCACTGATACTGAGGAACACAGCACTGACATTGAGGAACGCAGAACTGATACTGAAGAACACAGCACTGATATTGAGGAACGCAGCACTGATACTGAGGAACACAGCACTGATATTGAGGAACGCAGCACTGATACTGAAGAACATGGCATTGATATTGAGGAATGCAGCACTGATACTGAGGAACATAGCATTTATATTGAGGAACGCAGCACTGATAATGAAAAATGCAGCAGCAATGTTGAGAAACACTGCACTGATATTGAGGAATGCAGCACTAACATTTAAGAATACAGCAGCGATGTCGAGAAATGCAGCACTGATACTGAGGAACGCAGCACTGATATTGAGGAACGTAGCACTAATACTGAGGAACACAGCACTGATATTGAGGAACATAGCACTGATATTGAGGAATGCAGCACTGATACTGAGGAACTGGCATTGATATTGAGGAACGCAGCACTGATACTGAGGAACATAGCATTGATATTGAGGAACGCAGCACTGATACTGAGGAATGCAGCACTGACATTTAAGAATGCAGTGGCGATGTTGAGGAATGCAGCACTGATATTGAGGAATGCAGTACTGACATTGAAGAATGCAGCAGCGATGTTGAGGAACACAACAATGACACTGAGGAACATGGCACTGATACTGAGGAATTCAGCACTGATATTGAGGAACGTAGCACTAATACTGAGGAACACAACACTGATACTGAGGAATGTAGCACTGCTACTGAGGAACACGGCACTGATATTGAGGAACGCAGCACTGATATTTAGGAACATAGCATTGATATTGAGGAACACAGCACTGATAATGAAGAATGCAGCAGCGATGTTGAGAAACGCTGCACTGATATTGAGGAATGCAGCACTGACATTTAAGAATGCAGTGGCGATGTTGAGGAATGCAGCACTGATACTGAGGAACGCAGCACTGATATTGAGGAACGCAGCACTGATATTGAGGAACGCAGCAGTGATACTGAGGAACATAGCATTGATATTGAGAAACACAGCACTGATAATGAAGAATGCAGCAACGATGTTGAGAAACGCTGCAGTGATATTGAGAAATGCAGCACTGACATTTAAGAATGCAGTAGCGGTGTTGAGGAATGCAGCACTGATACTGAGGAATGCAGCATTGAAATTGAGGAACGCCGCACTGATACTGAGGATTGCAGCATTGATATTGAGGAATGCAGTGCTGATATTGAAGAATACAGCATCGATGTTGAGGAACACAGCACTGATACTGAGGAACACAGCACTGATACTGAGAAACACAGCATGAGTACTGAGGAACACGGCACAGATACCGAGGAACACAGCACTGATATTGAGGAACATAGCATTGATATTGAGGAACGCAGCACTGATACTGAGGAATGTAGCACTGATACTGAGGAACATGGCATTGATATTGAGGAATGCAGCACTGATACTGAGGAACATAGCATTGATATTGAGGAACGCAGCACTGATAATGAAGAATGCAGCAGCGATGTTGAGAAACGCTGCACTGATATTGAGGAATGCAGCACTGAAATTTAAGAATACAGCAGTGATGTCGAGGAATGCAGCACTGATACCGAGGAACACAGCACTGATATTGAGGAACGCAGCCTGATACTGAGGAACGCAGCATTGATATTGAGGAATGCAGTGCTGATATTGAAGAATACAGCATCGATGTTGAGGAACACAGCACTGATACTGAGGAACACAGCACTGATACTGAGAAACACAGCACTAATACTGAGGAACACAGCACAGATACCGAGGAACACAGCACTGATATTGAGGAACGCAGCACTGATACTGAGGAACACAGCACTGATACTGAAGAACACAGCACTGATATTGAGGAACGCAGCACTGATACTGAAGAACGTGGCATTGATATTGAGGAATGCAGCACTGATACTGAGGAACATAGCATTTATATTGAGGAACGCAGCACTGATAATGAAGAATGCAGCAGCAATGTTGAGAAACACTGCACTGATATTGAGGAATGCAGCACTAACATTTAAGAATACAGCAGCGATGTCGAGGAATGCAGCACTGATACTGAGGAACGCAGCACTGATATTGAGGAACGTAGCACTAATACCGAGGAACACAGCACTGATATTGAGGAACATAGCACTGATATTGAGGAACGCAGCACTGATACTGAGGAACTGGCATTGATATTGAGGAACGCAGCACTGATACTGAGGAACATAGCATTGTTATTGAGGAACGCAGCACTGATACTGAGGAACGCAGCACTAATATTGAGGAATGCAGTACTGACATTGAAGAATGCAGCAGCGATGTTGAGGAACACAACAATGACACTGAGGAACATGGCACTGATACTGAGGAATTCAGCACTGATATTGAACGTAGCACTAATACTGAGGAACACAACACTGATACTGAGGAATGTAGCACTGATACTGAGGAACACAGCACTGATATTGAGGAACGCAGCACTGATACTGAGGAACATAGCATTGATATTGAGGAACACAGCACTGATAATGAAGAATGCAGCAGCGATGTTGAGAAACGCTGCACTGATATTGAGGAATGCAGCACTGACATTTAAGAATGCAGTGGCGATGTTGAGGAATGCAGCACTGATACTGAGGAACGCAGCACTGATATTGAGGAACGCAGCTCTGATATTGAGGAACGCAGCAGTGATACTGAGGAACATAGCATTGATGTTGCGAACACAGCACTGATAATGAAGAATGCAGCAGCGATGTTGAGAAACGCTGCACTGATATTGAGGAATGCAGCACTGACATTTAAGAATGCAGTGGCGATGTTGAGGAATGCAGCACTGATACTGAGGAACGCAGCACTGATATTGAGGAACGCAGCTCTGATATTGAGGAACGCAGCAGTGATACTGAGGAACATAGCATTGATGTTGAGAAACACAGCACTGATAATGAAGAATGCAGCAACGATGTTGAGAAACGCTGCACTGATGTTGAGAAATGCAGCACTGACATTTAAGAATACAGTAGCGGTGTTGAGGAATGCAGCACTGATACTGAGGAATGCAGCATTGAAATTGAGGAACGCTGCACTGATACTGAGGATTGCAGCATTGATATTGAGGAATGCAGTGCTGATATTGAAGAATACAGCATCGATGTTGAGGAACACAGCACTGATACTGAGGAACACAGCACTGATACTAAGAAACACAGCATGAGTACTGAGGAACACAGCACAGATACCGAGGAACACAGCACTGATACTGAGGAACATAGCATTGATATTGAGGAACGCAGCACTGATACTGAGGAATGTAGCACTGATACTGAGGAATTTGGCATTGATATTGAGGAATGCAGCACTGATACTGAGGAACATAGCATTGATATTGAGGAACGCAGCACTGATAATGAAGAATGCAGCAGCGATGTTGAGAAACGCTGCACTGATATTGAGGAATGCAGCACTGAAATTTAAGAATACAGCAGTGATGTCGAGGAATGCAGCACTGATACCGAGGAACACAGCACTGATATTGAGGAACGCAGCACTGATACTGAGGAACGCAGCACTGATATTGAGGAACGCAGCACTGATATTGAGGAACGCAGCAGTGATACTGAGGAACATAGCATTGATATTGAGAAACACAGCACTGATAATGAAGAATGCAGCAACGATGTTGAGAAACGCTGCACTGATATTGAGAAATGCAGCACTGACATTTAAGAATGCAGTAGCGGTGTTGAGGAATGCAGCACTGATACTGAGGAATGCAGCATTGAAATTGAGGAACGCCGCACTGATACTGAGGATTGCAGCATTGATATTGAGGAATGCAGTGCTGATATTGAAGAATGCAGCAGCGATGTTGAGGAACACAACAATGAAACTGAGGAACATGGCACTGATACTGAGGAATTCAGCACTGATATTGAGGAACGTAGCACTAATACTGAGGAACACAACACTGATACTGAGGAATGTAGCACTGATACTGAGGAACATGGCATTGATATTGAGGAATGCAGCACTGATACTGAGGAACATAGCATTGATATTGAGGAACGCAGCACTGATAATGAAGAATGCAGCAGCGATGTTGAGAAACGCTGCACTGATATTGAGGAATGCAGCACTGAAATTTAAGAATACAGCAGTGATGTCGAGGAATGCAGCACTGATACCGAGGAACACAGCACTGATATTGAGGAACGCAGCACTGATACTGAGGAACGCAGCATTGATATTGAGGAATGCAGTGCTGATATTGAAGAATACAACATCGATGTTGAGGAACACAGCACTGATACTGAGGAACACAGCACTGACATTGAGGAACGCAGAACTGATACTGAAGAACACAGCACTGATATTGAGGAACGCAGCACTGATACTGAGGAACACAGCACTGATATTGAGGAACGCAGCACTGATACTGAAGAACATGGCATTGATATTGAGGAATGCAGCACTGATACTGAGGAACATAGCATTTATATTGAGGAACGCAGCACTGATAATGAAAAATGCAGCAGCAATGTTGAGAAACACTGCACTGATATTGAGGAATGCAGCACTAACATTTAAGAATACAGCAGCGATGTCGAGAAATGCAGCACTGATACTGAGGAACGCAGCACTGATATTGAGGAACGTAGCACTAATACTGAGGAACACAGCACTGATATTGAGGAACATAGCACTGATATTGAGGAATGCAGCACTGATACTGAGGAACTGGCATTGATATTGAGAAACACAGCACTGATAATGAAGAATGCAGCAACGATGTTGAGAAACGCTGCAGTGATATTGAGAAATGCAGCACTGACATTTAAGAATGCAGTAGCGGTGTTGAGGAATGCAGCACTGATACTGAGGAATGCAGCATTGAAATTGAGGAACACCGCACTGATACTGAGGATTGCAGCATTGATATTGAGGAATGCAGTGCTGATATTGAAGAATGCAGCAGCGATGTTGAGGAACACAACAATGAAACTGAGGAACATGGCACTGATACTGAGGAATTCAGCACTGATATTGAGGAACGTAGCACTAATACTGAGGAACACAACACTGATACTGAGGAATGTAGCACTGATACTGAGGAACATGGCATTGATATTGAGGAATGCAGCACTGATACTGAGGAACATAGCATTGATATTGAGGAACGCAGCACTGATAATGAAGAATGCAGCAGCGATGTTGAGAAACGCTGCACTGATATTGAGGAATGCAGCACTGAAATTTAAGGATACAGCAGTGATGTCGAGGAATGCAGCACTGATACCGAGGAACACAGCACTGATATTGAGGAACGCAGCACTGATACTGAGGAACGCAGCATTGATATTGAGGAATGCAGTGCTGATATTGAAGAATACAACATCGATGTTGAGGAACACAGCACTGATACTGAGGAACACAGCACTGACATTGAGGAACACAGAACTGATACTGAAGAACACAGCACTGATATTGAGGAACGCAGCACTGATACTGAGGAACACAGCACTGATATTGAGGAACGCAGCACTGATACTGAAGAACATGGCATTGATATTGAGGAATGCAGCACTGATACTGAGGAACATAGCATTTATATTGAGGAACGCAGCACTGATAATGAAAAATGCAGCAGCAATGTTGAGAAACACTGCACTGATATTGAGGAATGCAGCACTAACATTTAAGAATACAGCAGCGATGTCGAGAAATGCAGCACTGATACTGAGGAACGCAGCACTGATATTGAGGAACGTAGCACTAATACTGAGGAACACAGCACTGATATTGAGGAACGTAGCACTGATATTGAGGAATGCAGCACTGATACTGAGGAACTGGCATTGATATTGAGGAACGCAGCACTGATACTGAGGAACATAGCATTGATATTGAGGAACGCAGCACTGATACTGAGGAATGCAGCACTGACATTTAAGAATGCAGTGGCGATGTTGAGGAATGCAGCACTGATATTGAGGAATGCAGTACTGACATTGAAGAATGCAGCAGCGATGTTGAGGAACACAACAATGACACTGAGGAACATGGCACTGATACTGAGGAATTCAGCACTGATATTGAGGAACGTAGCACTAATACTGAGGAACACAACACTGATACTGAGGAATGTAGCACTGATACTGAGGAATTCAGCACTGATATTGAGGAACGTAGCACTAATACTGAGGAACACAACACTGATACTGAGGAATGTAGCACTGATACTGAGGAACACAGCACTGATATTGAGGAACGCAGCACTGATACTGAGGAACATAGCATTGATATTGAGGAACACAGCACTGATAATGAAGAATGCAGCAGCGATGTTGAGAAACGCTGCACTGATATTGAGGAATGCAGCACTGACATTTAAGAATGCAGTGGCGATGTTGAGGAATGCAGCACTGATACTGAGGAACGCAGCACTGATACTGAGGAACGCAGCACTGATATTGAGGAACGCAGCACTGATATTGAGGAACGCAGCAGTGATACTGAGGAACATAGCATTGATATTGAGAAACACAGCACTGATAATGAAGAATGCAGCAACGATGTTGAGAAACGCTGCACTGATATTGAGAAATGCAGCACTGACATTTAAGAATGCAGTAGCGGTGTTGAGGAATGCAGCACTGATACTGAGGAATGCAGCATTGAAATTGAGGAACGCCGCACTGATACTGAGGATTGCAGCATTGATATTGAGGAATGCAGTGCTGATATTGAAGAATGCAGCAGCGATGTTGAGGAACACAACAATGACACTGAGGAACATGGCACTGATACTGAGGAATTCAGCACTGATATTGAGGAACGTAGCACTAATACTGAGGAACACAACACTGATACTGAGGAATGTAGCACTGATACTGAGGAACACAGCACTGATATTGAGGAACGCAGCAGTGATACTGAGGAACATAGCATTGATATTGAGAAACACAGCACTGATAATGAAAAAGAATGCAGCAACGATGTTGAGAAACGCTGCACTGATATTGAGAAATGCAGCACTGACATTTAAGAATGCAGTAGCGGTGTTGAGGAATGCAGCACTGATACTGAGGAATGCAGCATTGAAATTGAGGAACGCCGCACTGATACTGAGGATTGCAGCATTGATATTGAGGAATGCAGTGCTGATATTGAAGAATACAGCATCGATGTTGAGGAACACAGCACTGATACTGAGGAACACAGCACTGATACTGAGAAACACAGCATGAGTACTGAGGAACACAGCACAGATACCGAGGAACACAGCACTGATATTGAGGAACATAGCATTGATATTGAGGAACATAGCATTGATATTGAGGAACGCAGCACTGATACTGAGGAATGTAGCACTGATACTGAGGAACATGGCATTGATATTGAGGAATGCAGCACTGATACTGAGGAACATAGCATTGATATTGAGGAACGCAGCACTGAAATTTAAGAATACAGCAGTGATGTCGAGGAATGCAGCACTGATACCGAGGAACACAGCACTGATATTGAGGAACGCAGCACTGATACTGAGGAACGCAGCATTGATATTGAGGAATGCAGTGCTGATATTGAAGAATACAACATCGATGTTGAGGAACACAGCACTGATACTGAGGAACACAGCACTGACATTGAGGAACGCAGAACTGATACTGAAGAACACAGCACTGATATTGAGGAACGCAGCACTGATACTGAGGAACACAGCACTGATATTGAGGAACGCAGCACTGATACTGAAGAACATGGCATTGATATTGAGGAATGCAGCACTGATACTGAGGAACATAGCATTTATATTGAGGAACGCAGCACTGATAATGAAAAATGCAGCAGCAATGTTGAGAAACACTGCACTGATATTGAGGAATGCAGCACTAACATTTAAGAATACAGCAGCGATGTCGAGAAATGCAGCACTGATACTGAGGAACGCAGCACTGATATTGAGGAACGTAGCACTAATACTGAGGAACACAGCACTGATATTGAGGAACATAGCACTGATATTGAGGAATGCAGCACTGATACTGAGGAACTGGCATTGATATTGAGGAACGCAGCACTGATACTGAGGAACATAGCATTGATATTGAGGAACGCAGCACTGATACTGAGGAATGCAGCACTGACATTTAAGAATGCAGTGGCGATGTTGAGGAATGCAGCACTGATATTGAGGAATGCAGTACTGACATTGAAGAATGCAGCAGCGATGTTGAGGAACACAACAATGACACTGAGGAACATGGCACTGATACTGAGGAATTCAGCACTGATATTGAGGAACGTAGCACTAATACTGAGGAACACAACACTGATACTGAGGAATGTAGCACTGCTACTGAGGAACACGGCACTGATATTGAGGAACGCAGCACTGATATTTAGGAACATAGCATTGATATTGAGGAACACAGCACTGATAATGAAGAATGCAGCAGCGATGTTGAGAAACGCTGCACTGATATTGAGGAATGCAGCACTGACATTTAAGAATGCAGTGGCGATGTTGAGGAATGCAGCACTGATACTGAGGAACGCAGCACTGATATTGAGGAACGCAGCACTGATATTGAGGAACGCAGCAGTGATACTGAGGAACATAGCATTGATATTGAGAAACACAGCACTGATAATGAAGAATGCAGCAACGATGTTGAGAAACGCTGCAGTGATATTGAGAAATGCAGCACTGACATTTAAGAATGCAGTAGCGGTGTTGAGGAATGCAGCACTGATACTGAGGAATGCAGCATTGAAATTGAGGAACGCCGCACTGATACTGAGGATTGCAGCATTGATATTGAGGAATGCAGTGCTGATATTGAAGAATACAGCATCGATGTTGAGGAACACAGCACTGATACTGAGGAACACAGCACTGATACTGAGAAACACAGCATGAGTACTGAGGAACACGGCACAGATACCGAGGAACACAGCACTGATATTGAGGAACATAGCATTGATATTGAGGAACGCAGCACTGATACTGAGGAATGTAGCACTGATACTGAGGAACATGGCATTGATATTGAGGAATGCAGCACTGATACTGAGGAACATAGCATTGATATTGAGGAACGCAGCACTGATAATGAAGAATGCAGCAGCGATGTTGAGAAACGCTGCACTGATATTGAGGAATGCAGCACTGAAATTTAAGAATACAGCAGTGATGTCGAGGAATGCAGCACTGATACCGAGGAACACAGCACTGATATTGAGGAACGCAGCCTGATACTGAGGAACGCAGCATTGATATTGAGGAATGCAGTGCTGATATTGAAGAATACAGCATCGATGTTGAGGAACACAGCACTGATACTGAGGAACACAGCACTGATACTGAGAAACACAGCACTAATACTGAGGAACACAGCACAGATACCGAGGAACACAGCACTGATATTGAGGAACGCAGCACTGATACTGAGGAACACAGCACTGATACTGAAGAACACAGCACTGATATTGAGGAACGCAGCACTGATACTGAAGAACGTGGCATTGATATTGAGGAATGCAGCACTGATACTGAGGAACATAGCATTTATATTGAGGAACGCAGCACTGATAATGAAGAATGCAGCAGCAATGTTGAGAAACACTGCACTGATATTGAGGAATGCAGCACTAACATTTAAGAATACAGCAGCGATGTCGAGGAATGCAGCACTGATACTGAGGAACGCAGCACTGATATTGAGGAACGTAGCACTAATACCGAGGAACACAGCACTGATATTGAGGAACATAGCACTGATATTGAGGAACGCAGCACTGATACTGAGGAACTGGCATTGATATTGAGGAACGCAGCACTGATACTGAGGAACATAGCATTGTTATTGAGGAACGCAGCACTGATACTGAGGAACGCAGCACTAATATTGAGGAATGCAGTACTGACATTGAAGAATGCAGCAGCGATGTTGAGGAACACAACAATGACACTGAGGAACATGGCACTGATACTGAGGAATTCAGCACTGATATTGAACGTAGCACTAATACTGAGGAACACAACACTGATACTGAGGAATGTAGCACTGATACTGAGGAACACAGCACTGATATTGAGGAACGCAGCACTGATACTGAGGAACATAGCATTGATATTGAGGAACACAGCACTGATAATGAAGAATGCAGCAGCGATGTTGAGAAACGCTGCACTGATATTGAGGAATGCAGCACTGACATTTAAGAATGCAGTGGCGATGTTGAGGAATGCAGCACTGATACTGAGGAACGCAGCACTGATATTGAGGAACGCAGCTCTGATATTGAGGAACGCAGCAGTGATACTGAGGAACATAGCATTGATGTTGAGAAACACAGCACTGATAATGAAGAATGCAGCAACGATGTTGAGAAACGCTGCACTGATGTTGAGAAATGCAGCACTGACATTTAAGAATACAGTAGCGGTGTTGAGGAATGCAGCACTGATACTGAGGAATGCAGCATTGAAATTGAGGAACGCTGCACTGATACTGAGGATTGCAGCATTGATATTGAGGAATGCAGTGCTGATATTGAAGAATACAGCATCGATGTTGAGGAACACAGCACTGATACTGAGGAACACAGCACTGATACTAAGAAACACAGCATGAGTACTGAGGAACACAGCACAGATACCGAGGAACACAGCACTGATACTGAGGAACATAGCATTGATATTGAGGAACGCAGCACTGATACTGAGGAATGTAGCACTGATACTGAGGAACATGGCATTGATATTGAGGAATGCAGCACTGATACTGAGGAACATAGCATTGATATTGAGGAACGCAGCACTGATAATGAAGAATGCAGCAGCGATGTTGAGAAACGCTGCACTGATATTGAGGAATGCAGCACTGAAATTTAAGAATACAGCAGTGATGTCGAGGAATGCAGCACTGATACCGAGGAACACAGCACTGATATTGAGGAACGCAGCACTGATACTGAGGAACGCAGCACTGATATTGAGGAACGCAGCACTGATATTGAGGAACGCAGCAGTGATACTGAGGAACATAGCATTGATATTGAGAAACACAGCACTGATAATGAAGAATGCAGCAACGATGTTGAGAAACGCTGCACTGATATTGAGAAATGCAGCACTGACATTTAAGAATGCAGTAGCGGTGTTGAGGAATGCAGCACTGATACTGAGGAATGCAGCATTGAAATTGAGGAACGCCGCACTGATACTGAGGATTGCAGCATTGATATTGAGGAATGCAGTGCTGATATTGAAGAATGCAGCAGCGATGTTGAGGAACACAACAATGAAACTGAGGAACATGGCACTGATACTGAGGAATTCAGCACTGATATTGAGGAACGTAGCACTAATACTGAGGAACACAACACTGATACTGAGGAATGTAGCACTGATACTGAGGAACATGGCATTGATATTGAGGAATGCAGCACTGATACTGAGGAACATAGCATTGATATTGAGGAACGCAGCACTGATAATGAAGAATGCAGCAGCGATGTTGAGAAACGCTGCACTGATATTGAGGAATGCAGCACTGAAATTTAAGAATACAGCAGTGATGTCGAGGAATGCAGCACTGATACCGAGGAACACAGCACTGATATTGAGGAACGCAGCACTGATACTGAGGAACGCAGCATTGATATTGAGGAATGCAGTGCTGATATTGAAGAATACAACATCGATGTTGAGGAACACAGCACTGATACTGAGGAACACAGCACTGACATTGAGGAACGCAGAACTGATACTGAAGAACACAGCACTGATATTGAGGAACGCAGCACTGATACTGAGGAACACAGCACTGATATTGAGGAACGCAGCACTGATACTGAAGAACATGGCATTGATATTGAGGAATGCAGCACTGATACTGAGGAACATAGCATTTATATTGAGGAACGCAGCACTGATAATGAAAAATGCAGCAGCAATGTTGAGAAACACTGCACTGATATTGAGGAATGCAGCACTAACATTTAAGAATACAGCAGCGATGTCGAGAAATGCAGCACTGATACTGAGGAACGCAGCACTGATATTGAGGAACGTAGCACTAATACTGAGGAACACAGCACTGATATTGAGGAACGTAGCACTGATATTGAGGAATGCAGCACTGATACTGAGGAACTGGCATTGATATTGAGGAACGCAGCACTGATACTGAGGAACATAGCATTGATATTGAGGAACGCAGCACTGATACTGAGGAATGCAGCACTGACATTTAAGAATGCAGTGGCGATGTTGAGGAATGCAGCACTGATATTGAGGAATGCAGTACTGACATTGAAGAATGCAGCAGCGATGTTGAGGAACACAACAATGACACTGAGGAACATGGCACTGATACTGAGGAATTCAGCACTGATATTGAGGAACGTAGCACTAATACTGAGGAACACAACACTGATACTGAGGAATGTAGCACTGATACTGAGGAATTCAGCACTGATATTGAGGAACGTAGCACTAATACTGAGGAACACAACACTGATACTGAGGAATGTAGCACTGATACTGAGGAACACAGCACTGATATTGAGGAACGCAGCACTGATACTGAGGAACATAGCATTGATATTGAGGAACACAGCACTGATAATGAAGAATGCAGCAGCGATGTTGAGAAACGCTGCACTGATATTGAGGAATGCAGCACTGACATTTAAGAATGCAGTGGCGATGTTGAGGAATGCAGCACTGATACTGAGGAACGCAGCACTGATATTGAGGAACGCAGCACTGATATTGAGGAACGCAGCAGTGATACTGAGGAACATAGCATTGATATTGAGAAACACAGCACTGATAATGAAGAATGCAGCAACGATGTTGAGAAACGCTGCAGTGATATTGAGAAATGCAGCACTGACATTTAAGAATGCAGTAGCGGTGTTGAGGAATGCAGCACTGATACTGAGGAATGCAGCATTGAAATTGAGGAACGCCGCACTGATACTGAGGATTGCAGCATTGATATTGAGGAATGCAGTGCTGATATTGAAGAATACAGCATCGATGTTGAGGAACACAGCACTGATACTGAGGAACACAGCACTGATACTGAGAAACACAGCATGAGTACTGAGGAACACGGCACAGATACCGAGGAACACAGCACTGATATTGAGGAACATAGCATTGATATTGAGGAACGCAGCACTGATACTGAGGAATGTAGCACTGATACTGAGGAACATGGCATTGATATTGAGGAATGCAGCACTGATACTGAGGAACATAGCATTGATATTGAGGAACGCAGCACTGATAATGAAGAATGCAGCAGCGATGTTGAGAAACGCTGCACTGATATTGAGGAATGCAGCACTGACATTTAAGAATGCAGTGGCGATGTTGAGGAATGCAGCACTGATACTGAGGAACACAGCACTGATACTGAGAAACACAGCACTAATACTGAGGAACACAGCACAGATACCGAGGAACACAGCACTGATATTGAGGAACGCAGCACTGATACTGAGGAACACAGCACTGATACTGAAGAACACAGCACTGATATTGAGGAACGCAGCACTGATACTGAAGAACGTGGCATTGATATTGAGGAATGCAGCACTGATACTGAGGAACATAGCATTTATGTTGAGGAACGCAGCACTGATAATGAAGAATGCAGCAGCAATGTTGAGAAACACTGCACTGATATTGAGGAATGCAGCACTAACATTTAAGAATACAGCAGCGATGTCGAGGAATGCAGCACTGATACTGAGGAACGCAGCACTGATATTGAGGAACGTAGCACTAATACCGAGGAACACAGCACTGATATTGAGGAACATAGCACTGATATTGAGGAACGCAGCACTGATACTGAGGAACTGGCATTGATATTGAGGAACGCAGCACTGATACTGAGGAACATAGCATTGTTATTGAGGAACGCAGCACTGATACTGAGGAACGCAGCACTAATATTGAGGAATGCAGTACTGACATTGAAGAATGCAGCAGCGATGTTGAGGAACACAACAATGACACTGAGGAACATGGCACTGATACTGAGGAATTCAGCACTGATATTGAACGTAGCACTAATACTGAGGAACACAACACTGATACTGAGGAATGTAGCACTGATACTGAGGAACACAGCACTGATATTGAGGAACGCAGCACTGATACTGAGGAACATAGCATTGATATTGAGGAACACAGCACTGATAATGAAGAATGCAGCAGCGATGTTGAGAAACGCTGCACTGATATTGAGGAATGCAGCACTGACATTTAAGAATGCAGTGGCGATGTTGAGGAATGCAGCACTGATACTGAGGAACGCAGCACTGATATTGAGGAACGCAGCTCTGATATTGAGGAACGCAGCAGTGATACTGAGGAACATAGCATTGATGTTGAGAAACACAGCACTGATAATGAAGAATGCAGCAACGATGTTGAGAAACGCTGCACTGATGTTGAGAAATGCAGCACTGACATTTAAGAATACAGTAGCGGTGTTGAGGAATGCAGCACTGATACTGAGGAATGCAGCATTGAAATTGAGGAACGCTGCACTGATACTGAGGATTGCAGCATTGATATTGAGGAATGCAGTGCTGATATTGAAGAATACAGCATCGATGTTGAGGAACACAGCACTGATACTGAGGAACACAGCACTGATACTAAGAAACACAGCATGAGTACTGAGGAACACAGCACAGATACCGAGGAACACAGCACTGATACTGAGGAACATAGCATTGATATTGAGGAACGCAGCACTGATACTGAGGAATGTAGCACTGATACTGAGGAACATGGCATTGATATTGAGGAATGCAGCACTGATACTGAGGAACATAGCATTGATATTGAGGAACGCAGCACTGATAATGAAGAATGCAGCAGCGATGTTGAGAAACGCTGCACTGATATTGAGGAATGCAGCACTGAAATTTAAGAATACAGCAGTGATGTCGAGGAATGCAGCACTGATACTGAGGAACGCAGCACTGATACTGAGGAACGCAGCACTGATATTGAGGAACGCAGCACTGATATTGAGGAACGCAGCAGTGATACTGAGGAACATAGCATTGATATTGAGAAACACAGCACTGATAATGAAGAATGCAGCAACGATGTTGAGAAACGCTGCACTGATATTGAGAAATGCAGCACTGACATTTAAGAATGCAGTAGCGGTGTTGAGGAATGCAGCACTGATACTGAGGAATGCAGCATTGAAATTGAGGAACGCCGCACTGATACTGAGGATTGCAGCATTGATATTGAGGAATGCAGTGCTGATATTGAAGAATGCAGCAGCGATGTTGAGGAACACAACAATGAAACTGAGGAACATGGCACTGATACTGAGGAATTCAGCACTGATATTGAGGAACGTAGCACTAATACTGAGGAACACAACACTGATACTGAGGAATGTAGCACTGATACTGAGGAACATGGCATTGATATTGAGGAATGCAGCACTGATACTGAGGAACATAGCATTGATATTGAGGAACGCAGCACTGATAATGAAGAATGCAGCAGCGATGTTGAGAAACGCTGCACTGATATTGAGGAATGCAGCACTGAAATTTAAGAATACAGCAGTGATGTCGAGGAATGCAGCACTGATACCGAGGAACACAGCACTGATATTGAGGAACGCAGCACTGATACTGAGGAACGCAGCATTGATATTGAGGAATGCAGTGCTGATATTGAAGAATACAACATCGATGTTGAGGAACACAGCACTGATACTGAGGAACACAGCACTGACATTGAGGAACGCAGAACTGATACTGAAGAACACAGCACTGATATTGAGGAACGCAGCACTGATACTGAGGAACACAGCACTGATATTGAGGAACGCAGCACTGATACTGAAGAACATGGCATTGATATTGAGGAATGCAGCACTGATACTGAGGAACATAGCATTTATATTGAGGAACGCAGCACTGATAATGAAAAATGCAGCAGCAATGTTGAGAAACACTGCACTGATATTGAGGAATGCAGCACTAACATTTAAGAATACAGCAGCGATGTCGAGAAATGCAGCACTGATACTGAGGAACGCAGCACTGATATTGAGGAACGTAGCACTAATACTGAGGAACACAGCACTGATATTGAGGAACGTAGCACTGATATTGAGGAATGCAGCACTGATACTGAGGAACTGGCATTGATATTGAGGAACGCAGCACTGATACTGAGGAACATAGCATTGATATTGAGGAACGCAGCACTGATACTGAGGAATGCAGCACTGACATTTAAGAATGCAGTGGCGATGTTGAGGAATGCAGCACTGATATTGAGGAATGCAGTACTGACATTGAAGAATGCAGCAGCGATGTTGAGGAACACAACAATGACACTGAGGAACATGGCACTGATACTGAGGAATTCAGCACTGATATTGAGGAACGTAGCACTAATACTGAGGAACACAACACTGATACTGAGGAATGTAGCACTGATACTGAGGAATTCAGCACTGATATTGAGGAACGTAGCACTAATACTGAGGAACACAACACTGATACTGAGGAATGTAGCACTGATACTGAGGAACACAGCACTGATATTGAGGAACGCAGCACTGATACTGAGGAACATAGCATTGATATTGAGGAACACAGCACTGATAATGAAGAATGCAGCAGCGATGTTGAGAAACGCTGCACTGATATTGAGGAATGCAGCACTGACATTTAAGAATGCAGTGGCGATGTTGAGGAATGCAGCACTGATACTGAGGAACGCAGCACTGATATTGAGGAACGCAGCACTGATATTGAGGAACGCAGCAGTGATACTGAGGAACATAGCATTGATATTGAGAAACACAGCACTGATAATGAAGAATGCAGCAACGATGTTGAGAAACGCTGCAGTGATATTGAGAAATGCAGCACTGACATTTAAGAATGCAGTAGCGGTGTTGAGGAATGCAGCACTGATACTGAGGAATGCAGCATTGAAATTGAGGAACGCCGCACTGATACTGAGGATTGCAGCATTGATATTGAGGAATGCAGTGCTGATATTGAAGAATGCAGCAGCGAAGTTGAGGAACACAACAATGACACTGAGGAACATGGCACTGATACTGAGGAATTCAGCACTGATATTGAGGAACGTAGCACTAATACTGAGGAACACAACACTGATACTGAGGAATGTAGCACTGATACTGAGGAACACAGCACTGATATTGAGGAACGCAGCACTGATACTGAGGAACATAGCATTGATATTGAGGAACACAGCACTGATAATGAAGAATGCAGCAGCGATGTTGAGAAATGCTGCACTGATATTGAGGAATGCAGCACTGACATTTAAGAATGCAGTGGCGATGTTGAGGAATGCAGCACTGATACTGAGGAACGCAGCACTGATATTGAGGAACGCAGCACTGATATTGAGGAACGCAGCAGTGATACTGAGGAACATAGCATTGATATTGAGAAACACAGCACTGATAATGAAGAATGCAGCAACGATGTTGAGAAACGCTGCAGTGATATTGAGAAATGCAGCACTGACATTTAAGAATGCAGTAGCGGTGTTGAGGAATGCAGCACTGATACTGAGGAATGCAGCATTGAAATTGAGGAACGCCGCACTGATACTGAGGATTGCAGCATTGATATTGAGGAATGCAGTGCTGATATTGAAGAATACAGCATCGATGTTGAGGAACACAGCACTGATACTGAGGAACACAGCACTGATACTGAGAAACACAGCATGAGTACTGAGGAACACAGCACAGATACCGAGGACCACAGCACTGATATTGAGGAACATAGCATTGATATTGAGGAACATAGCATTGATATTGAGGAACGCAGCACTGATACTGAGGAATGTAGCACTGATACTGAGGAACATGGCATTGATATTGAGGAATGCAGCACTGATACTGAGGAACATAGCATTGATATTGAGGAACGCAGCACTGATAATGAAGAATGCAGCAGCGATGTTGAGAAACGCTGCACTGATATTGAGGAATGCAGCACTGAAATTTAAGAATACAGCAGTGATGTCGAGGAATGCAGCACTGATACCGAGGAACACAGCACTGATATTGAGGAACGCAGCACTGATACTGAGGAACGCAGCATTGATATTGAGGAATGCAGTGCTGATATTGAAGAATACAACATCGATGTTGAGGAACACAGCACTGATACTGAGGAACACAGCACTGACATTGAGGAACGCAGAACTGATACTGAAGAACACAGCACTGATATTGAGGAACGCAGCACTGATACTGAGGAACACAGCACTGATATTGAGGAACGCAGCACTGATACTGAAGAACATGGCATTGATATTGAGGAATGCAGCACTGATACTGAGGAACATAGCATTTATATTGAGGAACGCAGCATTGATAATGAAGAATGCAGCAGCAATGTTGAGAAACACTGCACTGATATTGAGGAATGCAGCACTAACATTTAAGAATACAGCAGCGATGTCGAGAAATGCAGCACTGATACTGAGGAACGCAGCACTGATATTGAGGAACGTAGCACTAATACTGAGGAACACAGCACTGATATTGAGGAACAGAGCACTGATATTGAGGAATGCAGCACTGATACTGAGGAACTGGCATTGATATTGAGGAACGTAGCACTGATACTGAGGAACATAGCATTGATATTGAGGAACGCAGCACTGATACTGAGGAATGCAGCACTGACATTTAAGAATGCAGTGGCGATGTTGAGGAATGCAGCACTGATATTGAGGAATGCAGTACTGACATTGAAGAATGCAGCAGCAATGTTGAGGAACACAACAATGACACTGAGGAACATGGCACTGATACTGAGGAATTCAGCACTGATATTGAGGAACGTAGCACTAATACTGAGGAACACAACACTGATACTGAGGAATGTAGCACTGATACTGAGGAACACGGCACTGATATTGAGGAACGCAGCACTGATACTTAGGAACATAGCATTGATATTGAGGAACACAGCACTGATAATGAAGAATGCAGCAGCGATGTTGAGAAACGCTGCACTGATATTGAGGAATGCAGCACTGACATTTAAGAATGCAGTGGCGATGTTGAGGAATGCAGCACTGATACTGAGGAACGCAGCACTGATATTGAGGAACGCAGCACTGATATTGAGGAACGCAGCAGTGATACTGAGGAACATAGCATTGATATTGAGAAACACAGCACTGATAATGAAGAATGCAGCAACGATGTTGAGAAACGCTGCAGTGATATTGAGAAATGCAGCACTGACATTTAAGAATGCAGTAGCGGTGTTGAGGAATGCAGCACTGATACTGAGGAATGCAGCATTGAAATTGAGGAACGCCGCACTGATACTGAGGATTGCAGCATTGATATTGAGGAATGCAGTGCTGATATTGAAGAATACAGCATCGATGTTGAGGAACACAGCACTGATACTGAGGAACACAGCACTGATACTGAGAAATACAGCATGAGTACTGAGGAACACGGCACAGATACCGAGGAACACAGCACTGATATTGAGGAACATAGCATTGATATTGAGGAACGCAGCACTGATACTGAGGAATGTAGCACTGATACTGAGGAACATGGCATTGATATTGAGGAATGCAGCACTGATACTGAGGAACATAGCATTGATATTGAGGAACGCAGCACTGATAATGAAGAATGCAGCAGCGATGTTGAGAAACGCTGCACTGATATTGAGGAATGCAGCACTGAAATTTAAGAATACAGCAGTGATGTCGAGGAATGCAGCACTGATACCGAGGAACACAGCACTGATATTGAGGAACGCAGCCTGATACTGAGGAACGCAGCATTGATATTGAGGAATGCAGTGCTGATATTGAAGAATACAGCATCGATGTTGAGGAACACAGCACTGATACTGAGGAACACAGCACTGATACTGAGAAACACAGCACTAATACTGAGGAACACAGCACAGATACCGAGGAACACAGCACTGATATTGAGGAACGCAGCACTGATACTGAGGAACATAGCATTGATATTGAGGAACACAGCACTGATAATGAAGAATGCAGCAACGATGTTGAGAAACGCTGCACTGATATTGAGAAATGCAGCACTGACATTTAAGAATGCAGTAGCGGTGTTGAGGAATGCAGCACTGATACTGAGGAATGCAGCATTGAAATTGAGGAACGCCGCACTGATACTGAGGATTGCAGCATTGATATTGAGGAATGCAGTGCTGATATTGAAGAATACAGCATCGATGTTGAGGAACACAGCACTGATACTGAGGAACACAGCACTGATACTGAGAAATACAGCATGAGTACTGAGGAACACAGCACAGATACCGAGGAACACAGCACTGATATTGAGGAACATAGCATTGATATTGAGGAACGCAGCACTGATACTGAGGAATGTAGCACTGATACTGAGGAACATGGCATTGATATTGAGGAATGCAGCACTGATACTGAGGAACATAGCATTGATATTGAGGAACGCAGCACTGATAATGAAGAATGCAGCAGCGATGTTGAGAAACGCTGCACTGATATTGAGGAATGCAGCACTGAAATTTAAGAATACAGCAGTGATGTCGAGGAATGCAGCACTGATACCGAGGAACACAGCACTGATATTGAGGAACGCAGCCTGATACTGAGGAACGCAGCATTGATATTGAGGAATGCAGTGCTGATATTGAAGAATACAGCATCGATGTTGAGGAACACAGCACTGATACTGAGGAACACAGCACTGATACTGAGAAACACAGCACTAATACTGAGGAACACAGCACAGATACCGAGGAACACAGCACTGATATTGAGGAACGCAGCACTGATACTGAGGAACACAGCACTGATACTGAAGAACACAGCACTGATATTGAGGAACGCAGCACTGATACTGAAGAACGTGGCATTGATATTGAGGAATGCAGCACTGATACTGAGGAACATAGCATTTATATTGAGGAACGCAGCACTGATAATGAAGAATGCAGCAGCAATGTTGAGAAACACTGCACTGATATTGAGGAATGCAGCACTAACATTTAAGAATACAGCAGCGATGTCGAGGAATGCAGCACTGATACTGAGGAACGCAGCACTGATATTGAGGAACGTAGCACTAATACCGAGGAACACAGCACTGATATTGAGGAACATAGCACTGATATTGAGGAACGCAGCACTGATACTGAGGAACTGGCAATGATATTGAGGAACGCAGCACTGATACTGAGGAACATAGCATTGTTATTGAGGAACGCAGCACTGATACTGAGGAACGCAGCACTAATATTGAGGAATGCAGTACTGACATTGAAGAATGCAGCAGCGATGTTGAGGAACACAACAATGACACTGAGGAACATGGCACTGATACTGAGGAATTCAGCACTGATATTGAGGAACGTAGCACTAATACTGAGGAACACAACACTGATACTGAGGAATGTAGCACTGATACTGAGGAACACAGCACTGATATTGAGGAACCCAGCACTGATACTGAGGAACATAGCATTGATATTGAGGAACACAGCACAGATAATGAAGAATGCAGCAGCGATGTTGAGAAACGCTGCACTGATATTGAGGAATGCAGCACTGACATTTAAGAATGCAGTGGCGATGTTGAGGAATGCAGCACTGATACTGAGGAACGCAGCACTGATATTGAGGAACGCAGCTCTGATATTGAGGAACGCAGCAGTGATACTGAGGAACATAGCATTGATATTGAGAAACACAGCACTGATAATGAAGAATGCAGCAACGATGTTGAGAAACGCTGCACTGATATTGGGAAATGCAGCACTGACATTTAAGAATACAGTAGCGGTGTTGAGGAATGCAGCACTGATACTGAGGAATGCAGCATTGAAATTGAGGAACGCTGCACTGATACTGAGGATTGCAGCATTGATATTGAGGAATGCAGTGCTGATATTGAAGAATACAGCATCGATGTTGAGGAACACAGCACTGATACTGAGGAACACAGCACTGATACTGAGAAACACAGCATGAGTACTGAGGAACACAGCACAGATACCGAGGAACACAGCACTGATATTGAGGAACATAGCATTGATATTGAGGAACGCAGCACTGATACTGAGGAATGTAGCACTGATACTGAGGAACATGGCATTGATATTGAGGAATGCAGCACTGATACTGAGGAACATAGCATTGATATTGAGGAACGCAGCACTGATAATGAAGAATGCAGCAGCGATGTTGAGAAACGCTGCACTGATATTGAGGAATGCAGCACTGAAATTTAAGAATACAGCAGTGATGTCGAGGAATGCAGCACTGATACCGAGGAACACAGCACTGATATTGATGAAAGCAGCACTGATACTGAGGAACGCAGCATTGATATTGAGGAATGCAGTGCTGATATTGAAGAATACAACATCGATGTTGAGGAACACAGCACTGATACTGAGGAACACAGCACTGATACTGAGAAACACAGCACTAATACTGAGGAACACAGCACAGATACCGAGGAACACAGCACTGATATTGAGGAACGCAGCACTGATACTGAGGAACACAGCACTGATATTGAGGAATGCAGCACTGATACTGAGGAACATAGCATTGATATTGAGAAACACAGCACTGATAATGAAGAATGCAGCAACGATGTTGAGAAACGCTGCACTGATATTGAGAAATGCAGCACTGACATTTAAGAATGCAGTAGCGGTGTTGAGGAATGCAGCACTGATACTGAGGAATGCAGCATTGAAATTGAGGAACGCCGCACTGATACTGAGGATTGCAGCATTGATATTGAGGAATGCAGTGCTGATATTGAAGAATGCAGCAGCGATGTTGAGGAACACAACAATGAAACTGAGGAACATGGCACTGATACTGAGGAATTCAGCACTGATATTGAGGAACGTAGCACTAATACTGAGGAACACAACACTGATACTGAGGAATGTAGCACTGATACTGAGGAACATGGCATTGATATTGAGGAATGCAGCACTGATACTGAGGAACATAGCATTGATATTGAGGAACGCAGCACTGATAATGAAGAATGCAGCAGCGATGTTGAGAAACGCTGCACTGATATTGAGGAATGCAGCACTGAAATTTAAGAATACAGCAGTGATGTCGAGGAATGCAGCACTGATACCGAGGAACACAGCACTGATATTGAGGAACGCAGCACTGATACTGAGGAACGCAGCATTGATATTGAGGAATGCAGTGCTGATATTGAAGAATACAACATCGATGTTGAGGAACACAGCACTGATACTGAGGAACACAGCACTGACATTGAGGAACGCAGAACTGATACTGAAGAACACAGCACTGATATTGAGGAACGCAGCACTGATACTGAGGAACACAGCACTGATATTGAGGAACGCAGCACTGATACTGAAGAACATGGCATTGATATTGAGGAATGCAGCACTGATACTGAGGAACATAGCATTTATATTGAGGAACGCAGCACTGATAATGAAAAATGCAGCAGCAATGTTGAGAAACACTGCACTGATATTGAGGAATGCAGCACTAACATTTAAGAATACAGCAGCGATGTCGAGAAATGCAGCACTGATACTGAGGAACGCAGCACTGATATTGAGGAACGTAGCACTAATACTGAGGAACACAGCACTGATATTGAGGAACGTAGCACTGATATTGAGGAATGCAGCACTGATACTGAGGAACTGGCATTGATATTGAGGAACGCAGCACTGATACTGAGGAACATAGCATTGATATTGAGGAACGCAGCACTGATACTGAGGAATGCAGCACTGACATTTAAGAATGCAGTGGCGATGTTGAGGAATGCAGCACTGATATTGAGGAATGCAGTACTGACATTGAAGAATGCAGCAGCGATGTTGAGGAACACAACAATGACACTGAGGAACATGGCACTGATACTGAGGAATTCAGCACTGATATTGAGGAACGTAGCACTAATACTGAGGAACACAACACTGATACTGAGGAATGTAGCACTGATACTGAGGAATTCAGCACTGATATTGAGGAACGTAGCACTAATACTGAGGAACACAACACTGATACTGAGGAATGTAGCACTGATACTGAGGAACACAGCACTGATATTGAGGAACGCAGCACTGATACTGAGGAACATAGCATTGATATTGAGGAACACAGCACTGATAATGAAGAATGCAGCAGCGATGTTGAGAAACGCTGCACTGATATTGAGGAATGCAGCACTGACATTTAAGAATGCAGTGGCGATGTTGAGGAATGCAGCACTGATACTGAGGAACGCAGCACTGATATTGAGGAACGCAGCACTGATATTGAGGAACGCAGCAGTGATACTGAGGAACATAGCATTGATATTGAGAAACACAGCACTGATAATGAAGAATGCAGCAACGATGTTGAGAAACGCTGCAGTGATATTGAGAAATGCAGCACTGACATTTAAGAATGCAGTAGCGGTGTTGAGGAATGCAGCACTGATACTGAGGAATGCAGCATTGAAATTGAGGAACGCCGCACTGATACTGAGGATTGCAGCATTGATATTGAGGAATGCAGTGCTGATATTGAAGAATGCAGCAGCGATGTTGAGGAACACAACAATGACACTGAGGAACATGGCACTGATACTGAGGAATTCAGCACTGATATTGAGGAACGTAGCACTAATACTGAGGAACACAACACTGATACTGAGGAATGTAGCACTGATACTGAGGAACACAGCACTGATATTGAGGAACGCAGCACTGATACTGAGGAACATAGCATTGATATTGAGGAACACAGCACTGATAATGAAGAATGCAGCAGCGATGTTGAGAAATGCTGCACTGATATTGAGGAATGCAGCACTGACATTTAAGAATGCAGTGGCGATGTTGAGGAATGCAGCACTGATACTGAGGAACGCAGCACTGATATTGAGGAACGCAGCACTGATATTGAGGAACGCAGCAGTGATACTGAGGAACATAGCATTGATATTGAGAAACACAGCACTGATAATGAAGAATGCAGCAACGATGTTGAGAAACGCTGCAGTGATATTGAGAAATGCAGCACTGACATTTAAGAATGCAGTAGCGGTGTTGAGGAATGCAGCACTGATACTGAGGAATGCAGCATTGAAATTGAGGAACGCCGCACTGATACTGAGGATTGCAGCATTGATATTGAGGAATGCAGTGCTGATATTGAAGAATACAGCATCGATGTTGAGGAACACAGCACTGATACTGAGGAACACAGCACTGATACTGAGAAACACAGCATGAGTACTGAGGAACACAGCACAGATACCGAGGAACACAGCACTGATATTGAGGAACATAGCATTGATATTGAGGAACATAGCATTGATATTGAGGAACGCAGCACTGATACTGAGGAATGTAGCACTGATACTGAGGAACATGGCATTGATATTGAGGAATGCAGCACTGATACTGAGGAACATAGCATTGATATTGAGGAACGCAGCACTGATAATGAAGAATGCAGCAGCGATGTTGAGAAACGCTGCACTGATATTGAGGAATGCAGCACTGAAATTTAAGAATACAGCAGTGATGTCGAGGAATGCAGCACTGATACCGAGGAACACAGCACTGATATTGAGGAACGCAGCACTGATACTGAGGAACGCAGCATTGGTATTGAGGAATGCAGTGCTGATATTGAAGAATACAACATCGATGTTGAGGAACACAGCACTGATACTGAGGAACACAGCACTGACATTGAGGAACGCAGAACTGATACTGAAGAACACAGCACTGATATTGAGGAACGCAGCACTGATACTGAGGAACACAGCACTGATATTGAGGAACGCAGCACTGATACTGAAGAACATGGCATTGATATTGAGGAATGCAGCACTGATACTGAGGAACATAGCATTTATATTGAGGAACGCAGCATTGATAATGAAGAATGCAGCAGCAATGTTGAGAAACACTGCACTGATGTTGAGGAATGCAGCACTAACATTTAAGAATACAGCAGCGATGTCGAGAAATGCAGCACTGATACTGAGGAACGCAGCACTGATATTGAGGAACGTAGCACTAATACTGAGGAACACAGCACTGATATTGAGGAACAGAGCACTGATATTGAGGAATGCAGCACTGATACTGAGGAACTGGCATTGATATTGAGGAACGTAGCACTGATACTGAGGAACATAGCATTGATATTGAGGAACGCAGCACTGATACTGAGGAATGCAGCACTGACATTTAAGAATGCAGTGGCGATGTTGAGGAATGCAGCACTGATATTGAGGAATGCAGTACTGACATTGAAGAATGCAGCAGCAATGTTGAGGAACACAACAATGACACTGAGGAACATGGCACTGATACTGAGGAATTCAGCACTGATATTGAGGAACGTAGCACTAATACTGAGGAACACAACACTGATACTGAGGAATGTAGCACTGATACTGAGGAACACGGCACTGATATTGAGGAACGCAGCACTGATACTTAGGAACATAGCATTGATATTGAGGAACACAGCACTGATAATGAAGAATGCAGCAGCGATGTTGAGAAACGCTGCACTGATATTGAGGAATGCAGCACTGACATTTAAGAATGCAGTGGCGATGTTGAGGAATGCAGCACTGATACTGAGGAACGCAGCACTGATATTGAGGAACGCAGCACTGATATTGAGGAACGCAGCAGTGATACTGAGGAACATAGCATTGATATTGAGAAACACAGCACTGATAATGAAGAATGCAGCAACGATGTTGAGAAACGCTGCAGTGATATTGAGAAATGCAGCACTGACATTTAAGAATGCAGTAGCGGTGTTGAGGAATGCAGCACTGATACTGAGGAATGCAGCATTGAAATTGAGGAACGCCGCACTGATACTGAGGATTGCAGCATTGATATTGAGGAATGCAGTGCTGATATTGAAGAATACAGCATCGATGTTGAGGAACACAGCACTGATACTGAGGAACACAGCACTGATACTGAGAAATACAGCATGAGTACTGAGGAACACGGCACAGATACCGAGGAACACAGCACTGATATTGAGGAACATAGCATTGATATTGAGGAACGCAGCACTGATACTGAGGAATGTAGCACTGATACTGAGGAACATGGCATTGATATTGAGGAATGCAGCACTGATACTGAGGAACATAGCATTGATATTGAGGAACGCAGCACTGATAATGAAGAATGCAGCAGCGATGTTGAGAAACGCTGCACTGATATTGAGGAATGCAGCACTGAAATTTAAGAATACAGCAGTGATGTCGAGGAATGCAGCACTGATACCGAGGAACACAGCACTGATATTGAGGAACGCAGCCTGATACTGAGGAACGCAGCATTGATATTGAGGAATGCAGTGCTGATATTGAAGAATACAGCATCGATGTTGAGGAACACAGCACTGATACTGAGGAACACAGCACTGATACTGAGAAACACAGCACTAATACTGAGGAACACAGCACAGATACCGAGGAACACAGCACTGATATTGAGGAACGCAGCACTGATACTGAGGAACATAGCATTGATATTGAGGAACACAGCACTGATAATGAAGAATGCAGCAACGATGTTGAGAAACGCTGCACTGATATTGAGAAATGCAGCACTGACATTTAAGAATGCAGTAGCGGTGTTGAGGAATGCAGCACTGATACTGAGGAATGCAGCATTGAAATTGAGGAACGCCGCACTGATACTGAGGATTGCAGCATTGATATTGAGGAATGCAGTGCTGATATTGAAGAATACAGCATCGATGTTGAGGAACACAGCACTGATACTGAGGAACACAGCACTGATACTGAGAAATACAGCATGAGTACTGAGGAACACAGCACAGATACCGAGGAACACAGCACTGATATTGAGGAACATAGCATTGATATTGAGGAACGCAGCACTGATACTGAGGAATGTAGCACTGATACTGAGGAACATGGCATTGATATTGAGGAATGCAGCACTGATACTGAGGAACATAGCATTGATATTGAGGAACGCAGCACTGATAATGAAGAATGCAGCAGCGATGTTGAGAAACGCTGCACTGATATTGAGGAATGCAGCACTGAAATTTAAGAATACAGCAGTGATGTCGAGGAATGCAGCACTGATACCGAGGAACACAGCACTGATATTGAGGAACGCAGCCTGATACTGAGGAACGCAGCATTGATATTGAGGAATGCAGTGCTGATATTGAAGAATACAGCATCGATGTTGAGGAACACAGCACTGATACTGAGGAACACAGCACTGATACTGAGAAACACAGCACTAATACTGAGGAACACAGCACAGATACCGAGGAACACAGCACTGATATTGAGGAACGCAGCACTGATACTGAGGAACACAGCACTGATACTGAAGAACACAGCACTGATATTGAGGAACGCAGCACTGATACTGAAGAACGTGGCATTGATATTGAGGAATGCAGCACTGATACTGAGGAACATAGCATTTATATTGAGGAACGCAGCACTGATAATGAAGAATGCAGCAGCAATGTTGAGAAACACTGCACTGATATTGAGGAATGCAGCACTAACATTTAAGAATACAGCAGCGATGTCGAGGAATGCAGCACTGATACTGAGGAACGCAGCACTGATATTGAGGAACGTAGCACTAATACCGAGGAACACAGCACTGATATTGAGGAACATAGCACTGATATTGAGGAACGCAGCACTGATACTGAGGAACTGGCAATGATATTGAGGAACGCAGCACTGATACTGAGGAACATAGCATTGTTATTGAGGAACGCAGCACTGATACTGAGGAACGCAGCACTAATATTGAGGAATGCAGTACTGACATTGAAGAATGCAGCAGCGATGTTGAGGAACACAACAATGACACTGAGGAACATGGCACTGATACTGAGGAATTCAGCACTGATATTGAGGAACGTAGCACTAATACTGAGGAACACAACACTGATACTGAGGAATGTAGCACTGATACTGAGGAACACAGCACTGATATTGAGGAACCCAGCACTGATACTGAGGAACATAGCATTGATATTGAGGAACACAGCACAGATAATGAAGAATGCAGCAGCGATGTTGAGAAACGCTGCACTGATATTGAGGAATGCAGCACTGACATTTAAGAATGCAGTGGCGATGTTGAGGAATGCAGCACTGATACTGAGGAACGCAGCACTGATATTGAGGAACGCAGCTCTGATATTGAGGAACGCAGCAGTGATACTGAGGAACATAGCATTGATATTGAGAAACACAGCACTGATAATGAAGAATGCAGCAACGATGTTGAGAAACGCTGCACTGATATTGGGAAATGCAGCACTGACATTTAAGAATACAGTAGCGGTGTTGAGGAATGCAGCACTGATACTGAGGAATGCAGCATTGAAATTGAGGAACGCTGCACTGATACTGAGGATTGCAGCATTGATATTGAGGAATGCAGTGCTGATATTGAAGAATACAGCATCGATGTTGAGGAACACAGCACTGATACTGAGGAACACAGCACTGATACTGAGAAACACAGCATGAGTACTGAGGAACACAGCACAGATACCGAGGAACACAGCACTGATATTGAGGAACATAGCATTGATATTGAGGAACGCAGCACTGATACTGAGGAATGTAGCACTGATACTGAGGAACATGGCATTGATATTGAGGAATGCAGCACTGATACTGAGGAACATAGCATTGATATTGAGGAACGCAGCACTGATAATGAAGAATGCAGCAGCGATGTTGAGAAACGCTGCACTGATATTGAGGAATGCAGCACTGAAATTTAAGAATACAGCAGTGATGTCGAGGAATGCAGCACTGATACCGAGGAACACAGCACTGATATTGATGAAAGCAGCACTGATACTGAGGAACGCAGCATTGATATTGAGGAATGCAGTGCTGATATTGAAGAATACAACATCGATGTTGAGGAACACAGCACTGATACTGAGGAACACAGCACTGATACTGAGAAACACAGCACTAATACTGAGGAACACAGCACAGATACCGAGGAACACAGCACTGATATTGAGGAACGCAGCACTGATACTGAGGAACACAGCACTGATATTGAGGAATGCAGCACTGATACTGAGGAACATAGCATTGATATTGAGGAACGCAGCACTGATACTGAGGAATGTAGCACTGATACTGATGAACATGGCATTGATATTGAGGAACGCTGCACTGATAATGAAGAATGCAGCAGCGATGTTGAGAAACGCTGCATTGATATTGAGGAATGCAGCACTGACATTTAAGAATACAGCAGCGATGTCGAGGAATGCAGCACTGATACTGAGGAATGCAGCACTGATACTGAGAAACACAGTACTAATTCTGAGGAACACAGCACAGATACCGAGGAACACAGCACAGATATTGAAGAATGCAGCACTGATACTGAGCAACACAGCACTGATATTGAGGAACGCAGCACTGATACTGAGGAACATAGCATTGATATTGAGGAACACAGCACTGATACTGAGGAACGCAGCACTGATACTGAGGAACATGGCATTGATATTGAGGAACGCAGCACTGATACTGAAGACCGCAGCACTGATATTGAGGAACATGGCATTGATATTGAGGAACGCAGCACTGATACTGACGAACATAGCATTGATATTGAGGAACGCAGCACTGATACTGAGAAACATAGCATTGATATTGAGGAACGCAGCACTGATACTGAGGAACGCAGCACTTATATTGAGGAATGCAGTACTGATATTGAAGAATGCAGCAGCGATGTTGAGGAACACAGCAATGACACTGAGGAACATGGCACTGATACTGAGGAATTCAGCACTGATATTGAGGAACGTATCACTAATACTGAGGAACACAATACTGATACTGAGGAATGTAGCATTGATACTGAGGAACATGGCATCGATATTGAGGAATGCAGCACTGATACTGAGGAACATAGCATTGATATTGAGGAACACAGCACTGATAATGAAGAATGCAGCAGCGAAGTTGAGAAACACTGCACTGATATTGAGGAATGTAGCACTGACATTTAAGAATACAGCAGCGATGTCGAGGAATGCAGCACTGATACTGAGGAATGCAGCACTGATACTGAGAAACACAGCACTAATTCTGAGGAACACAGCACAGATACCGAGGAACACAGCACAGATATTGAAGAATGCAGCACTGATATTGAGCAACACAGCACTGATATTGAGGAACGCAGCACTGATACTGTGGAACATAGCATTGATATTGAGGAACACAGCACTGATACTGAGGAACGCAGCACTGATACTGAGGAACATGGCATTGATATTGAGGAACGCAGCACTGATACTGAAGACCGCAGCACTGATATTGAGGAACATGGCATTGATATTGAGGAACGCAGCACTGATACTGACGAACATAGCATTGATATTGAGGAACGCAGCACTGATACTGAGAAACATAGCATTGATATTGAGGAACGCAGCACTGATACTGAGGAACGCAGCACTAATATTGAGGAATGCAGTACTGATATTGAAGAATGCAGCAGCGATGTTGAGGAACACAGCAATGACACTGAGGAACATGGCACTGATACTGAGGAATTCAGCACTGATATTGAGGAACGTATCACTAATACTGAGGAACACAATACTGATACTGAGGAATGTAGCATTGATACTGAGGAACATGGCATCGATATTGAGGAATGCAGCACTGATACTGAGGAACATAGCATTGATATTGAGGAACACAGCACTGATAATGAAGAATGCAGCAGCGAAGTTGAGAAACACTGCACTGATATTGAGGAATGTAGCACTGACATTTAAGAATACAGCAGCGATGTTGAGGAATGCAGCACTGATACTGAGGAACGCAGCACTGATATTGAGGAACGCAGCACTGTTATTGAGGAACGCAGCAGTGATATTGAAGAATGCAGCACTGATACTGAGAAACACCAAACTTAGCAAGCATTTAACATTTTACAAGGAAAGAAATTTTGAAATGTTAATATCAGAAATACAAATAGCTAACACTTATCATGCACCTGCTCTCTTGAGGTAGGTTTCTTCTGGATAGGACAGGAAAGCTGGGAGGGGAAAGGTAGTAATACTCATGACCCCAGTTGATTGGAGGATATATTACACTTGCTGGAATTTGTCTGCTGACCTTTTTGTCTTTAGGAGTTAAAAATAAACCTGGTCTATTTAGTTTTTAATGTAAGAGTGTTCCCAAACTGGAACTTCAAAGGATAAATAATATACTTAAAGCCACACAAGTTCTGTTCCTTTAACCAAGCTTTGTTGGTGGGCTATGTCATATGCTTTTCATAGACGTGCGAGAACATATATGCAGCTCAAGTTCTGAGGCTTTTAGTGATTCATCTGGCCCTAAACAGCATGTGTTGGTGGATCCCTTTCATGCAGAAAGCTTGTGTATCTCTGGAATTTTTCTGTCTCTCACATTCTGCTTGAACCTCAGTTGTGAGGTTTTCTTAAAGGGGTACTCTCTTTTTGGCCTTTTGTTTGCAACACTCTGGGCTAAGGATTGGATAAGGCCTGTTTTCAGGTGTGAGGATTACAATGCACAATTACCAAGCCCACCACCACCCCTCCCCACCCAACTGAGGTGATATAGGCAGCACATAAACTTTGTGTTGCCTACTCATCTCCATGATTGTGGCATGCAGCCCAAAACTAAACAACCTTCTGAGAGTTTGCATACTCAGCAAGTGGTCCATTCATGCAAGGTCATGCGATCTCAGGCTGCTGCCGTCATGGCTGCAGATACCAGTGCTCAAAGGGGATTGCAGGCTCTCACAGCAGTCCAGCAAGCTGTACTGCAGAAAATTACTAGGAGTACTGAGGAACTGTTTCAGGAAGTGATGATGGTTCTGTGGCTCCCACCACAGCCAGTGCCCGTGCTGTTGCCTCTCAGATGGGGAGTTCTGGGCCACATGTCGAGAGGGTAGCCTGTGTCACTGAGCAGTTACCCTCTATTTCGCCTTTGTGCTTGAAGGTAGCAGGGATGACTGACTGTCGGAGGATTAAAGCACCGTGGCTGCTGCCAAGGTCGAAGGACTCACCAATATGCGATCTCCCGCAATAACATGATACACAGAACTTCCACTAAAAAGTCAAATGCACCTCACCTGAAAGTACCATCCTGATCTCCATAAATAGTGCCAGAAGGGAGTCACTCATGCACCTCAACATATCTTAGAAATGAATTACATTACAATCTGCCCACTCTGCATGTCCCAGCACCTTGTAGAATGCTGCTGTTATTACTGAGGAACATAGCATTGATATTGAGAAACACAGCACTGATAATGAAGAATGCAGCAACGATGTTGAGAAACGCTGCACTGATATTGAGAAATGCAGCACTGAAATTTAAGAACACAGCAGTGATGTCGAGGAATGCAGCACTGATACCGAGGAACACAGCACTGATATTGAGGAACGCAGCACTGATACTGAGGAACGCAGCATTGATATTGAGGAATGCAGTGCTGATATTGAAGAATACAGCATCGATGTTGAGGAACACAGCACTGATACTGAGGAACACAGCACTGATACTGAGAAACACAGCATGAGTACTGAGGAACACAGCACAGATACCGAGGAACACAGCACTGATATTGAGGAACATAGCATTGATATTGAGGAAGGCAGCACTGATACTGAGGAATGTAGCACTGATACTGAGGAACATGGCTTTGATATTGAGGAATGCAGCACTGATACTGAGGAACATAGCATTGATATTGAGGAACGCAGCACTGATAATGAAGAATGCAGCAGCGATGTTGAGAAACGCTGCACTGATATTGAGGAACGCAGCACTGATACTGAGGAACACAGCACTGATATTGAGGAACGCAGCACTGATACTGAAGAACATGGCATTGATATTGAGGAATGCAGCACTGATACTGAGGAACATAGCATTTATATTGAGGAACGCAGCACTGATAATGAAGAATGCAGCAGCAATGTTGAGAAACACTGCACTGATATTGAGGAATGCAGCACTAACATTTAAGAATACAGCAGCGATGTTGATGAATGCAGCACTGATACTGAGGAACGCAGCACTGATATTGAGGAACGTAGCACTAATACTGAGGAACACAGCACTGATATTGAGGAACATAGCACTGATATTGAGGAACGCAGCACTGATACTGAGGAACTGGCATTGATATTGAGGAACGCAGCACTGATACTGAGGAACATAGCATTGTTATTGAGGAACGCAGCACTGATACTGAGGAACGCAGCACTAATATTGAGGAATGCAGTACTGATATTGAAGAATGCAGCAGCGATGTTGAGGAACACAACAATGACACTGAGGAACATGGCACTGATACTGAGGAATTCAGCACTGATATTGAGGAACGTAGCACTAATACTGAGGAACACAACAGTGATACTGAGGAACATAGCATTGTTATTGAGGAACGCAGCACTGATACTGAGGAACGCAGCACTAATATTGAGGAATGCAGTACTGATATTGAAGAATGCAGCAGCGATGTTGAGGAACACAACAATGACACTGAGGAACATGGCACTGATACTGAGGAATTCAGCACTGATATTGAGGAACGTAGCACTAATACTGAGGAACACAACACTGATACTGAGGAATGTAGCACTGATACTGAGGAACACAGCACTGATATTGAGGAGCGCAGCACTGATACTGAGGAACATAGCACTGATATTGAGGAACACAGCACTGATAATGAAGAATGCAGCAGCGATGTTGAGAAACGCTGCACTGATATTGAGGAATGCAGCACTGACATTTAAGAATGCAGTGGCGATGTTGAGGAATGCAGCACTGATACTGAGGAACGCAGCACTGATATTGAGGAACGCAGCACTGATATTGAGGAACGCAGCAGTGATACTGAGGAACATAGCATTGATATTGAGAAACACAGCACTGATAATGAAGAATGCAGCAACGATGTTGAGAAACGCTGCACTGATATTGAGAAATGCAGCACTGACATTTAAGAATGCAGTAGCGGTGTTGAGGAATGCAGCACTGATACTGAGGAATGCAGCATTGAAATTGAGGAACGCCGCACTGATACTGAGGATTGCAGCATTGATATTGAGGAATGCAGTGCTGATATTGAAGAATGCAGCAGCGATGTTGAGGAACACAACAATGAAACTGAGGAACATGGCACTGATACTGAGGAATTCAGCACTGATATTGAGGAACGTAGCACTAATACTGAGGAACACAACACTGATACTGAGGAATGTAGCACTGATACTGAGGAACATGGCATTGATATTGAGGAATGCAGCACTGATACTGAGGAACATAGCATTGATATTGAGGAACGCAGCACTGATAATGAAGAATGCAGCAGCGATGTTGAGAAACGCTGCACTGATATTGAGGAATGCAGCACTGAAATTTAAGAATACAGCAGTGATGTCGAGGAATGCAGCACTGATACCGAGGAACACAGCACTGATATTGAGGAACGCAGCACTGATACTGAGGAACGCAGCATTGATATTGAGGAATGCAGTGCTGATATTGAAGAATACAACATCGATGTTGAGGAACACAGCACTGATACTGAGGAACACAGCACTGACATTGAGGAACGCAGAACTGATACTGAAGAACACAGCACTGATATTGAGGAACGCAGCACTGATACTGAGGAACACAGCACTGATATTGAGGAACGCAGCACTGATACTGAAGAACATGGCATTGATATTGAGGAATGCAGCACTGATACTGAGGAACATAGCATTTATATTGAGGAACGCAGCACTGATAATGAAAAATGCAGCAGCAATGTTGAGAAACACTGCACTGATATTGAGGAATGCAGCACTAACATTTAAGAATACAGCAGCGATGTCGAGAAATGCAGCACTGATACTGAGGAACGCAGCACTGATATTGAGGAACGTAGCACTAATACTGAGGAACACAGCACTGATATTGAGGAACGTAGCACTGATATTGAGGAATGCAGCACTGATACTGAGGAACTGGCATTGATATTGAGGAACGCAGCACTGATACTGAGGAACATAGCATTGATATTGAGGAACGCAGCACTGATACTGAGGAATGCAGCACTGACATTTAAGAATGCAGTGGCGATGTTGAGGAATGCAGCACTGATATTGAGGAATGCAGTACTGACATTGAAGAATGCAGCAGCGATGTTGAGGAACACAACAATGACACTGAGGAACATGGCACTGATACTGAGGAATTCAGCACTGATATTGAGGAACGTAGCACTAATACTGAGGAACACAACACTGATACTGAGGAATGTAGCACTGATACTGAGGAATTCAGCACTGATATTGAGGAACGTAGCACTAATACTGAGGAACACAACACTGATACTGAGGAATGTAGCACTGATACTGAGGAACACAGCACTGATATTGAGGAACGCAGCACTGATACTGAGGAACATAGCATTGATATTGAGGAACACAGCACTGATAATGAAGAATGCAGCAGCGATGTTGAGAAACGCTGCACTGATATTGAGGAACGCAGCACTGACATTTAAGAATGCAGTGGCGATGTTGAGGAATGCAGCACTGATACTGAGGAACGCAGCACTGATATTGAGGAACGCAGCACTGATATTGAGGAACGCAGCAGTGATACTGAGGAACATAGCATTGATATTGAGAAACACAGCACTGATAATGAAGAATGCAGCAACGATGTTGAGAAACGCTGCACTGATATTGAGAAATGCAGCACTGACATTTAAGAATGCAGTAGCGGTGTTGAGGAATGCAGCACTGATACTGAGGAATGCAGCATTGAAATTGAGGAACGCCGCACTGATACTGAGGATTGCAGCATTTATATTGAGGAATGCAGTAGTGATATTGAAGAATGCAGCAGCGATGTTGAGGAACACAACAATGACACTGAGGAACATGGCACTGATACTGAGGAATTCAGCACTGATATTGAGGAACGTAGCACTAATACTGAGGAACACAACACTGATACTGAGGAATGTAGCACTGATACTGAGGAACACAGCACTGATATTGAGGAACGCAGCAGTGATACTGAGGAACATAGCATTGATATTGAGAAACACAGCACTGATAATGAAGAATGCAGCAACGATGTTGAGAAACGCTGCACTGATATTGAGAAATGCAGCACTGACATTTAAGAATGCAGTAGCGGTGTTGAGGAATGCAGCACTGATACTGAGGAATGCAGCATTGAAATTGAGGAACGCCGCACTGATACTGAGGATTGCAGCATTGATATTGAGGAATGCAGTGCTGATATTGAAGAATACAGCATCGATGTTGAGGAACACAGCACTGATACTGAGGAACACAGCACTGATACTGAGAAACACAGCATGAGTACTGAGGAACACAGCACAGATACCGAGGAACACAGCACTGATATTGAGGAACATAGCATTGATATTGAGGAACATAGCATTGATATTGAGGAACGCAGCACTGATACTGAGGAATGTAGCACTGATACTGAGGAACATGGCATTGATATTGAGGAATGCAGCACTGATACTGAGGAACATAGCATTGATATTGAGGAACGCAGCACTGAAATTTAAGAATACAGCAGTGATGTTGAGGAATGCAGCACTGATACCGAGGAACACAGCACTGATATTGAGGAACGCAGCACTGATACTGAGGAACGCAGCATTGATATTGAGGAATGCAGTGCTGATATTGAAGAATACAACATCGATGTTGAGGAACACAGCACTGATACTGAGGAACACAGCACTGACATTGAGGAACGCAGAACTGATACTGAAGAACACAGCACTGATATTGAGGAACGCAGCACTGATACTGAGGAACACAGCACTGATATTGAGGAACGCAGCACTGATACTGAAGAACATGGCATTGATATTGAGGAATGCAGCACTGATACTGAGGAACATAGCATTTATATTGAGGAACGCAGCACTGATAATGAAAAATGCAGCAGCAATGTTGAGAAACACTGCACTGATATTGAGGAATGCAGCACTAACATTTAAGAATACAGCAGCGATGTCGAGAAATGCAGCACTGATACTGAGGAACGCAGCACTGATATTGAGGAAAGTAGCACTAATACTGAGGAACACAGCACTGATATTGAGGAACATAGCACTGATATTGAGGAATGCAGCACTGATACTGAGGAACTGGCATTGATATTGAGGAACGCAGCACTGATACTGAGGAACATAGCATTGATATTGAGGAACGCAGCACTGATACTGAGGAATGCAGCACTGACATTTAAGAATGCAGTGGCGATGTTGAGGAATGCAGCACTGATATTGAGGAATGCAGTACTGACATTGAAGAATGCAGCAGCGATGTTGAGGAACACAACAATGACACTGAGGAACATGGCACTGATACTGAGGAATTCAGCACTGATATTGAGGAACGTAGCACTAATACTGAGGAACACAACACTGATACTGAGGAATGTAGCACTGCTACTGAGGAACACGGCACTGATATTGAGGAACGCAGCACTGATATTTAGGAACATAGCATTGATATTGAGGAACACAGCACTGATAATGAAGAATGCAGCAGCGATGTTGAGAAACGCTGCACTGATATTGAGGAATGCAGCACTGACATTTAAGAATGCAGTGGCGATGTTGAGGAATGCAGCACTGATACTGAGGAACGCAGCACTGATATTGAGGAACGCAGCACTGATATTGAGGAACGCAGCAGTGATACTGAGGAACATAGCATTGATATTGAGAAACACAGCACTGATAATGAAGAATGCAGCAACGATGTTGAGAAACGCTGCAGTGATATTGAGAAATGCAGCACTGACATTTAAGAATGCAGTAGCGGTGTTGAGGAATGCAGCACTGATACTGAGGAATGCAGCATTGAAATTGAGGAACGCTGCACTGATACTGAGGATTGCAGCATTGATATTGAGGAATGCAGTGCTGATATTGAAGAATACAGCATCGATGTTGAGGAACACAGCACTGATACTGAGGAACACAGCACTGATACTGAGAAACACAGCATGAGTACTGAGGAACACGGCACAGATACCGAGGAACACAGCACTGATATTGAGGAACATAGCATTGATATTGAGGAACGCAGCACTGATACTGAGGAATGTAGCACTGATACTGAGGAACATGGCATTGATATTGAGGAATGCAGCACTGATACTGAGGAACATAGCATTGATATTGAGGAACGCAGCACTGATAATGAAGAATGCAGCAGCGATGTTGAGAAACGCTGCACTGATATTGAGGAATGCAGCACTGAAATTTAAGAATACAGCAGTGATGTCGAGGAATGCAGCACTGATACCGAGGAACACAGCACTGATATTGAGGAACGCAGCCTGATACTGAGGAACGCAGCATTGATATTGAGGAATGCAGTGCTGATATTGAAGAATACAGCATCGATGTTGAGGAACACAGCACTGATACTGAGGAACACAGCACTGATACTGAGAAACACAGCACTAATACTGAGGAACACAGCACAGATACCGAGGAACACAGCACTGATATTGAGGAACGCAGCACTGATACTGAGGAACACAGCACTGATACTGAAGAACACAGCACTGATATTGAGGAACGCAGCACTGGTACTGAAGAACGTGGCATTGATATTGAGGAATGCAGCACTGATACTGAGGAACATAGCATTTATATTGAGGAACGCAGCACTGATAATGAAGAATGCAGCAGCAATGTTGAGAAACACTGCACTGATATTGAGGAATGCAGCACTAACATTTAAGAATACAGCAGCGATGTCGAGGAATGCAGCACTGATACTGAGGAACGCAGCACTGATATTGAGGAACGTAGCACTAATACCGAGGAACACAGCACTGATATTGAGGAACATAGCACTGATATTGAGGAACGCAGCACTGATACTGAGGAACTGGCATTGATATTGAGGAACGCAGCACTGATACTGAGGAACATATCATTGTTATTGAGGAACGCAGCACTGATACTGAGGAACGCAGCACTAATATTGAGGAATGCAGTACTGACATTGAAGAATGCAGCAGCGATGTTGAGGAACACAACAATGACACTGAGGAACATGGCACTGATACTGAGGAATTCAGCACTGATATTGAGGAACGTAGCACTAATACTGAGGAACACAACACTGATACTGAGGAATGTAGCACTGATACTGAGGAACACAGCACTGATATTGAGGAACGCAGCACTGATACTGAGGAACATAGCATTGATATTGAGGAACACAGCACTGATAATGAAGAATGCAGCAGCGATGTTGAGAAACGCTGCACTGATATTGAGGAATGCAGCACTGACATTTAAGAATGCAGTGGCGATGTTGAGGAATGCAGCACTGATACTGAGGAACGCAGCACTGATATTGAGGAACGCAGCTCTGATATTGAGGAACGCAGCAGTGATACTGAGGAACATAGCATTGATATTGAGAAACACAGCACTGATAATGAAGAATGCAGCAACGATGTTGAGAAACGCTGCAGTGATATTGAGAAATGCAGCACTGACATTTAAGAATACAGTAGCGGTGTTGAGGAATGCAGCACTGATACTGAGGAATGCAGCATTGAAATTGAGGAACGCTGCACTGATACTGAGGATTGCAGCATTGATATTGAGGAATGCAGTGCTGATATTGAAGAATACAGCATCGATGTTGAGGAACACAGCACTGATACTGAGGAACACAGCACTGATACTAAGAAACACAGCATGAGTACTGAGGAACACAGCACAGATACCGAGGAACACAGCACTGAAACTGAGGAACATAGCATTGATATTGAGGAACGCAGCACTGATACTGAGGAATGTAGCACTGATACTGAGGAACATGGCATTGATATTGAGGAATGCAGCACTGATACTGAGGAACATAGCATTGATATTGAGGAACGCAGCACTGATAATGAAGAATGCAGCAGCGATGTTGAGAAACGCTGCACTGATATTGAGGAATGCAGCACTGAAATTTAAGAATACAGCAGTGATGTCGAGGAATGCAGCACTGATACCGAGGAACACAGCACTGATATTGAGGAACGCAGCACTGATACTGAGGAACGCAGCACTGATATTGAGGAACGCAGCAATGATATTGAGGAACGCAGCAGTGATACTGAGGAACATAGCATTGATATTGAGAAACACAGCACTGATAATGAAGAATGCAGCAACGATGTTGAGAAACGCTGCACTGATATTGAGAAATGCAGCACTGACATTTAAGAATGCAGTAGCGGTGTTGAGGAATGCAGCACTGATACTGAGGAATGCAGCATTGAAATTGAGGAACGCCGCACTGATACTGAGGATTGCAGCATTGATATTGAGGAATGCAGTGCTGATATTGAAGAATGCAGCAGCGATGTTGAGGAACACAACAATGAAACTGAGGAACATGGCACTGATACTGAGGAATTCAGCACTGATATTGAGGAACGTAGCACTAATACTGAGGAACACAACACTGATACTGAGGAATGTAGCACTGATACTGAGGAACATGGCATTGATATTGAGGAATGCAGCACTGATACTGAGGAACATAGCATTGATATTGAGGAACGCAGCACTGATAATGAAGAATGCAGCAGCGATGTTGAGAAACGCTGCACTGATATTGAGGAATGCAGCACTGAAATTTAAGAATACAGCAGTGATGTCGAGGAATGCAGCACTGATACCGAGGAACACAGCACTGATATTGAGGAACGCAGCACTGATATTGAGGAATGCAGTGCTGATATTGAAGAATACAACATCGATGTTGAGGAACACAGCACTGATACTGAGGAACACAGCACTGACATTGAGGAACGCAGAACTGATACTGAAGAACACAGCACTGATATTGAGGAACGCAGCACTGATACTGAGGAACACAGCACTGATATTGAGGAACGCAGCACTGATACTGAAGAACATGGCATTGATATTGAGGAATGCAGCACTGATACTGAGGAACATAGCATTTATATTGAGGAACGCAGCACTGATAATGAAAAATGCAGCAGCAATGTTGAGAAACACTGCACTGATATTGAGGAATGCAGCACTAACATTTAAGAATACAGCAGCGATGTCGAGAAATGCAGCACTGATACTGAGGAACGCAGCACTGATATTGAGGAACGTAGCACTAATACTGAGGAACACAGCACTGATATTGAGGAACGTAGCACTGATATTGAGGAATGCAGCACTGATACTGAGGAACTGGCATTGATATTGAGGAACGCAGCACTGATACTGAGGAACATAGCATTGATATTGAGGAACGCAGCACTGATACTGAGGAATGCAGCACTGACATTTAAGAATGCAGTGGCGATGTTGAGGAATGCAGCACTGATATTGAGGAATGCAGTACTGACATTGAAGAATGCAGCAGCGATGTTGAGGAACACAACAATGACACTGAGGAACATGGCACTGATACTGAGGAATTCAGCACTGATATTGAGGAACGTAGCACTAATACTGAGGAACACAACACTGATACTGAGGAATGTAGCACTGATACTGAGGAATTCAGCACTGATATTGAGGAACGTAGCACTAATACTGAGGAACACAACACTGATACTGAGGAATGTAGCACTGATACTGAGGAACACAGCACTGATATTGAGGAACGCAGCACTGATACTGAGGAACATAGCATTGATATTGAGGAACACAGCACTGATAATGAAGAATGCAGCAGCGATGTTGAGAAACGCTGCACTGATATTGAGGAATGCAGCACTGACATTTAAGAATGCAGTGGCGATGTTGAGGAATGCAGCACTGATACTGAGGAACGCAGCACTGATATTGAGGAACGCAGCACTGATATTGAGGAACGCAGCAGTGATACTGAGGAACATAGCATTGATATTGAGAAACACAGCACTGATAATGAAGAATGCAGCAACGATGTTGAGAAACGCTGCAGTGATATTGAGAAATGCAGCACTGACATTTAAGAATGCAGTAGCGGTGTTGAGGAATGCAGCACTGATACTGAGGAATGCAGCATTGAAATTGAGGAACGCCGCACTGATACTGAGGATTGCAGCATTGATATTGAGGAATGCAGTGCTGATATTGAAGAATGCAGCAGCGATGTTGAGGAACACAACAATGACACTGAGGAACATGGCACTGATACTGAGGAATTCAGCACTGATATTGAGGAACGTAGCACTAATACTGAGGAACACAACACTGATACTGAGGAATGTAGCACTGATACTGAGGAACACAGCACTGATATTGAGGAACGCAGCACTGATACTGAGGAACATAGCATTGATATTGAGGAACACAGCACTGATAATGAAGAATGCAGCAGCGATGTTGAGAAACGCTGCACTGATATTGAGGAATGCAGCACTGACATTTAAGAATGCAGTGGCGATGTTGAGGAATGCAGCACTGATACTGAGGAACGCAGCACTGATATTGAGGAACGCAGCACTGATATTGAGGAACGCAGCACTGATATTGAGGAACGCAGCAGTGATACTGAGGAACATAGCATTGATATTGAGAAACACAGCACTGATAATGAAGAATGCAGCAACGATGTTGAGAAACGCTGCAGTGATATTGAGAAATGCAGCACTGACATTTAAGAATGCAGTAGCGGTGTTGAGGAATGCAGCACTGATACTGAGGAATGCAGCATTGAAATTGAGGAACGCCGCACTGATACTGAGGATTGCAGCATTGATATTGAGGAATGCAGTGCTGATATTGAAGAATACAGCATCGATGTTGAGGAACACAGCACTGATACTGAGGAACACAGCACTGATACTGAGAAACACAGCATGAGTACTGAGGAACACAGCACAGATACCGAGGAACACAGCACTGATATTGAGGAACATAGCATTGATATTGAGGAACATAGCATTGATATTGAGGAACGCAGCACTGATACTGAGGAATGTAGCACTGATACTGAGGAACATGGCATTGATATTGAGGAATGCAGCACTGATACTGAGGAACATAGCATTGATATTGAGGAACGCAGCACTGATAATGAAGAATGCAGCAGCGATGTTGAGAAACGCTGCACTGATATTGAGGAATGCAGCACTGAAATTTAAGAATACAGCAGTGATGTCGAGGAATGCAGCACTGATACCGAGGAACACAGCACTGATATTGAGGAACGCAGCACTGATACTGAGGAACGCAGCATTGATATTGAGGAATGCAGTGCTGATATTGAAGAATACAACATCGATGTTGAGGAACACAGCAGTGATACTGAGGAACACAGCACTGACATTGAGGAACGCAGAACTGATACTGAAGAACACAGCACTGATATTGAGGAACGCAGCACTGATACTGAGGAACACAGCACTGATATTGAGGAACGCAGCACTGATACTGAAGAACATGGCATTGATATTGAGGAATGCAGCACTGATACTGAGGAACATAGCATTTATATTGAGGAACGCAGCACTGATAATGAAGAATGCAGCAGCAATGTTGAGAAACACTGCACTGATGTTGAGGAATGCAGCACTAACATTTAAGAATACAGCAGCGATGTCGAGAAATGCAGCACTGATACTGAGGAACGCAGCACTGATATTGAGGAACGTAGCACTAATACTGAGGAACACAGCACTGATATTGAGGAACATAGCACTGATATTGAGGAATGCAGCACTGATACTGAGGAACTGGCATTGATATTGAGGAACGTAGCACTGATACTGAGGAACATAGCATTGATATTGAGGAACGCAGCACTGATACTGAGGAATGCAGCACTGACATTTAAGAATGCAGTGGCGATGTTGAGGAATGCAGCACTGATATTGAGGAATGCAGTACTGACATTGAAGAATGCAGCAGCAATGTTGAGGAACACAACAATGACACTGAGGAACATGGCACTGATACTGAGGAATTCAGCACTGATATTGAGGAACGTAGCACTAATACTGAGGAACACAACACTGATACTGAGGAATGTAGCACTGATACTGAGGAACACGGCACTGATATTGAGGAACGCAGCACTGATACTTAGGAACATAGCATTGATATTGAGGAACACAGCACTGATAATGAAGAATGCAGCAGCGATGTTGAGAAACGCTGCACTGATATTGAGGAATGCAGCACTGACATTTAAGAATGCAGTGGCGATGTTGAGGAATGCAGCACTGATACTGAGGAACGCAGCACTGATATTGAGGAACGCAGCACTGATATTGAGGAACGCAGCAGTGATACTGAGGAACATAGCATTGATATTGAGAAACACAGCACTGATAATGAAGAATGCAGCAACGATGTTGAGAAACGCTGCAGTGATATTGAGAAATGCAGCACTGACATTTAAGAATGCAGTAGCGGTGTTGAGGAATGCAGCACTGATACTGAGGAATGCAGCATTGAAATTGAGGAACGCCGCACTGATACTGAGGATTGCAGCATTGATATTGAGGAATGCAGTGCTGATATTGAAGAATACAGCATCGATGTTGAGGAACACAGCACTGATACTGAGGAACACAGCACTGATACTGAGAAATACAGCATGAGTACTGAGGAACACGGCACAGATACCGAGGAACACAGCACTGATATTGAGGAACATAGCATTGATATTGAGGAACGCAGCACTGATACTGAGGAATGTAGCACTGATACTGAGGAACATGGCATTGATATTGAGGAATGCAGCACTGATACTGAGGAACATAGCATTGATATTGAGGAACGCAGCACTGATAATGAAGAATGCAGCAGCGATGTTGAGAAACGCTGCACTGTTATTGAGGAATGCAGCACTGAAATTTAAGAATACAGCAGTGATGTCGAGGAATGCAGCACTGATACCGAGGAACACAGCACTGATATTGAGGAACGCAGCCTGATACTGAGGAACGCAGCATTGATATTGAGGAATGCAGTGCTGATATTGAAGAATACAGCATCGATGTTGAGGAACACAGCACTGATACTGAGGAACACAGCACTGATACTGAGAAACACAGCACTAATACTGAGGAACACAGCACAGATACCGAGGAACACAGCACTGATATTGAGGAACGCAGCACTGATACTGAGGAACACAGCACTGATACTGAAGAACACAGCACTGATATTGAGGAACGCAGCACTGATACTGAAGAACGTGGCATTGATATTGAGGAATGCAGCACTGATACTGAGGAACATAGCATTTATATTGAGGAACGCAGCACTGATAATGAAGAATGCAGCAGCAATGTTGAGAAACACTGCACTGATATTGAGGAATGCAGCACTAACATTTAAGAATACAGCAGCGATGTCGAGGAATGCAGCACTGATACTGAGGAACGCAGCACTGATATTGAGGAACGTAGCACTAATACCGAGGAACACAGCACTGATATTGAGGAACATAGCACTGATATTGAGGAACGCAGCACTGATACTGAGGAACTGGCATTGATATTGAGGAACGCAGCACTGATACTGAGGAACATAGCATTGTTATTGAGGAACGCAGCACTGATACTGAGGAACGCAGCACTAATATTGAGGAATGCAGTACTGACATTGAAGAATGCAGCAGCGATGTTGAGGAACACAACAATGACACTGAGGAACATGGCACTGATACTGAGGAATTCAGCACTGATATTGAGGAACGTAGCACTAATACTGAGGAACACAACACTGATACTGAGGAATGTAGCACTGATACTGAGGAACACAGCACTGATATTGAGGAACGCAGCACTGATACTGAGGAACATAGCATTGATATTGAGGAACACAGCACAGATAATGAAGAATGCAGCAGCGATGTTGAGAAACGCTGCACTGATATTGAGGAATGCAGCACTGACATTTAAGAATGCAGTGGCGATGTTGAGGAATGCAGCACTGATACTGAGGAACGCAGCACTGATATTGAGGAACGCAGCACTGATATTGAGGAACGCAGCAGTGATACTGAGGAACATAGCATTGATATTGAGAAACACAGCACTGATAATGAAGAATGCAGCAACGATGTTGAGAAACGCTGCAGTGATATTGAGAAATGCAGCACTGACATTTAAGAATACAGTAGCGGTGTTGAGGAATGCAGCACTGATACTGAGGAATGCAGCATTGAAATTGAGGAACGCTGCACTGATACTGAGGATTGCAGCATTGATATTGAGGAATGCAGTGCTGATATTGAAGAATACAGCATCGATGTTGAGGAACACAGCACTGATACTGAGGAACACAGCACTGATACTGAGAAACACAGCATGAGTACTGAGGAACACAGCACAGATACCGAGGAACACAGCACTGATATTGAGGAACATAGCATTGATATTGAGGAACGCAGCACTGATACTGAGGAATATAGCACTGATACTGAGGAACATGGCATTGATATTGAGGAATGCAGCACTGATACTGAGGAACATAGCATTGATATTGAGGAACGCAGCACTGATAATGAAGAATGCAGCAGCGATGTTGAGAAACGCTGCACTGATATTGAGGAATGCAGCACTGAAATTTAAGAATACAGCAGTGATGTCGAGGAATGCAGCACTGATACCGAGGAACACAGCACTGATATTGATGAAAGCAGCACTGATACTGAGGAACGCAGCATTGATATTGAGGAATGCAGTGCTGATATTGAAGAATACAACATCGATGTTGAGGAACACAGCACTGATACTGAGGAACACAGCACTGATACTGAGAAACACAGCACTAATACTGAGGAACACAGCACAGATACCGAGGAACACAGCACTGATATTGAGGAACGCAGCACTGATACTGAGGAACACAGCACTGATATTGAGGAATGCAGCACTGATACTGAGGAACATAGCATTGATATTGAGGAACGCAGCACTGATACTGAGGAATGTAGCACTGATACTGATGAACATGGCATTGATATTGAGGAACGCTGCACTGATAATGAAGAATGCAGCAGCGATGTTGAGAAACGCTGCACTGATATTGAGGAATGCAGCACTGACATTTAAGAATACAGCAGCGATGTCGAGGAATGCAGCACTGATACTGAGGAATGCAGCACTGATACTGAGAAACACAGCACTAATTCTGAGGAACACAGCACAGATACCGAGGAACACAGCACAGATATTGAAGAATGCAGCACTGATACTGAGCAACACAGCACTGATATTGAGGAACGCAGCACTGATACTGAGGAACATAGCATTGATATTGAGGAACACAGCACTGATACTGAGGAACGCAGCACTGATACTGAGGAACATGGCATTGATATTGAGGAACGCAGCACTGATACTGAAGACCGCAGCACTGATATTGAGGAACATGGCATTGATATTGAGGAACGCAGCACTGATACTGACGAACATAGCATTGATATTGAGGAACGCAGCACTGATACTGAGAAACATAGCATTGATATTGAGGAACGCAGCACTGATACTGAGGAACGCAGCACTAATATTGAGGAATGCAGTACTGATATTGAAGAATGCAGCAGCGATGTTGAGGAACACAGCAATGACACTGAGGAACATGGCACTGATACTGAGGAATTCAGCACTGATATTGAGGAACGTATCACTAATACTGAGGAACACAATACTGATACTGAGGAATGTAGCATTGATACTGAGGAACATGGCATCGATATTGAGGAATGCAGCACTGATACTGAGGAACATAGCATTGATATTGAGGAACACAGCACTGATAATGAAGAATGCAGCAGCGAAGTTGAGAAACACTGCACTGATATTGAGGAATGTAGCACTGACATTTAAGAATACAGCAGCGATGTTGAGGAATGCAGCACTGATACTGAGGAACGCAGCACTGATATTGAGGAACGCAGCACTGTTATTGAGGAACGCAGCAGTGATATTGAAGAATGCAGCACTGATACTGAGAAACACCAAACTTAGCAAGCATTTAACATTTTACAAGGAAAGAAATTTTGAAATGTTAATATCAGAAATACAAATAGCTAACACTTATCATGCACCTGCTCTCTTGAGGTAGGTTTCTTCTGGATAGGACAGGAAAGCTGGGAGGGGAAAGGTAGTAATACTCATGACCCCAGTTGATTGGAGGATATATTACACTTGCTGGAATTTGTCTGCTGACCTTTTTGTCTTTAGGAGTTAAAAATAAACCTGGTCTATTTAGTTTTTAATGTAAGAGTGTTCCCAAACTGGAACTTCAAAGGATAAATAATATACTTAAAGCCACACAAGTTCTGTTCCTTTAACCAAGCTTTGTTGGTGGGCTATGTCATATGCTTTTCATAGACGTGCGAGAACATATATGCAGCTCAAGTTCTGAGGCTTTTAGTGATTCATCTGGCCCTAAACAGCATGTGTTGGTGGATCCCTTTCATGCAGAAAGCTTGTGTATCTCTGGAATTTTTCTGTCTCTCACATTCTGCTTGAACCTCAGTTGTGAGGTTTTCTTAAAGGGGTACTCTCTTTTTGGCCTTTTGTTTGCAACACTCTGGGCTAAGGATTGGATAAGGCCTGTTTTCAGGTGTGAGGATTACAATGCACAATTACCAAGCCCACCACCACCCCTCCCCACCCAACTGAGGTGATATAGGCAGCACATAAACTTTGTGTTGCCTACTCATCTCCATGATTGTGGCATGCAGCCCAGAACTAAACAACCTTCTGAGAGTTTGCATACTCAGCAAGTGGTCCATTCATGCAAGGTCATGCGATCTCAGGCTGCTGCCGTCATGGCTGCAGATACCAGTGCTCAAAGGGGATTGCAGGCTCTCACAGCAGTCCAGCAAGCTGTACTGCAGAAAATTACTAGGAGTACTGAGGAACTGTTTCAGGAAGTGATGATGGTTCTGTGGCTCCCACCACAGCCAGTGCCCGTGCTGTTGCCTCTCAGATGGGGAGTTCTGGGCCACATGTCGAGAGGGTAGCCTGTGTCACTGAGCAGTTACCCTCTATTTCGCCTTTGTGCTTGAAGGTAGCAGGGATGACTGACTGTCGGAGGATTAAAGCACCGTGGCTGCTGCCAAGGTCGAAGGACTCACCAATATGCGATCTCCCGCAATAACATGATACACAGAACTTCCACTAAAAAGTCAAATGCACCTCACCTGAAAGTCCCATGCTGATCTCCATAAATAGTGCCAGAAGGGAGTCACTCATGCACCTCAACATATCTTAGAAATGAATTACATTACAATCTGCCCACTCTGCATGTCCCAGCACCTTGTAGAATGCTGCTGTTATTACTGAGGAACATAGCATTGATATTGAGAAACACAGCACTGATAATGAAGAATGCAGCAACGATGTTGAGAAACGCTGCACTGATATTGAGAAATGCAGCACTGAAATTTAAGAACACAGCAGTGATGTCGAGGAATGCAGCACTGATACCGAGGAACACAGCACTGATATTGAGGAACGCAGCACTGATACTGAGGAACGCAGCATTGATATTGAGGAATGCAGTGCTGATATTGAAGAATACAGCATCGATGTTGAGGAACACAGCACTGATACTGAGGAACACAGCACTGATACTGAGAAACACAGCATGAGTACTGAGGAACACAGCACAGATACCGAGGAACACAGCACTGATATTGAGGAACATAGCATTGATATTGAGGAAGGCAGCACTGATACTGAGGAATGTAGCACTGATACTGAGGAACATGGCTTTGATATTGAGGAATGCAGCACTGATACTGAGGAACATAGCATTGATATTGAGGAACGCAGCACTGATAATGAAGAATGCAGCAGCGATGTTGAGAAACGCTGCACTGATATTGAGGAATGCAGCACTGAAATTTAAGAATACAGCAGTGATGTCGAGGAATGCAGCACTGATACCGAGGAACACAGCACTGATATTGAGGAACGCAGCACTGATACTGAGGAACGCAGCATTGATATTGAGGAATGCAGTGCTGATATTGAAGAATACAGCATCGATGTTGAGGAACACAGCACTGATACTGAGGAACACAGCACTGATACTGAGAAACACAGCACTAATACTGAGGAACACAGCACAGATACCGAGGAACACAGCACTGATATTGAGGAACGCAGCACTGATACTGAGGAACACAGCACTGATATTGAGGAACACAGCACTGATATTGAAGAACACAGCACTGATATTGAGGAACGCAGCACTGATACTGAAGAACATGGCATTGATATTGAGGAATGCAGCACTGATACTGAGGAACATAGCATTTATATTGAGGAACGCAGCACTGATAATGAAGAATGCAGCAGCAATGTTGAGAAACACTGCACTGATGTTGAGGAATGCAGCACTAACATTTAAGAATACAGCAGCGATGTCGAGAAATGCAGCACTGATACTGAGGAACGCAGCACTGATATTGAGGAACGTAGCACTAATACTGAGGAACACAGCACTGATATTGAGGAACATAGCACTGATATTGAGGAATGCAGCACTGATACTGAGGAACTGGCATTGATATTGAGGAACGTAGCACTGATACTGAGGAACATAGCATTGATATTGAGGAACGCAGCACTGATACTGAGGAATGCAGCACTGACATTTAAGAATGCAGTGGCGATGTTGAGGAATGCAGCACTGATATTGAGGAATGCAGTACTGACATTGAAGAATGCAGCAGCAATGTTGAGGAACACAACAATGACACTGAGGAACATGGCACTGATACTGAGGAATTCAGCACTGATATTGAGGAACGTAGCACTAATACTGAGGAACACAACACTGATACTGAGGAATGTAGCACTGATACTGAGGAACACGGCACTGATATTGAGGAACGCAGCACTGATACTTAGGAACATAGCATTGATATTGAGGAACACAGCACTGATAATGAAGAATGCAGCAGCGATGTTGAGAAACGCTGCACTGATATTGAGGAATGCAGCACTGACATTTAAGAATGCAGTGGCGATGTTGAGGAATGCAGCACTGATACTGAGGAACGCAGCACTGATATTGAGGAACGCAGCACTGATATTGAGGAACGCAGCAGTGATACTGAGGAACATAGCATTGATATTGAGAAACACAGCACTGATAATGAAGAATGCAGCAACGATGTTGAGAAACGCTGCAGTGATATTGAGAAATGCAGCACTGACATTTAAGAATGCAGTAGCGGTGTTGAGGAATGCAGCACTGATACTGAGGAATGCAGCATTGAAATTGAGGAACGCCGCACTGATACTGAGGATTGCAGCATTGATATTGAGGAATGCAGTGCTGATATTGAAGAATACAGCATCGATGTTGAGGAACACAGCACTGATACTGAGGAACACAGCACTGATACTGAGAAATACAGCATGAGTACTGAGGAACACGGCACAGATACCGAGGAACACAGCACTGATATTGAGGAACATAGCATTGATATTGAGGAAGGCAGCACTGATACTGAGGAATGTAGCACTGATACTGAGGAACATGGCATTGATATTGAGGAATGCAGCACTGATACTGAGGAACATAGCATTGATATTGAGGAACGCAGCACTGATAATGAAGAATGCAGCAGCGATGTTGAGAAACGCTGCACTGTTATTGAGGAATGCAGCACTGAAATTTAAGAATACAGCAGTGATGTCGAGGAATGCAGCACTGATACCGAGGAACACAGCACTGATATTGAGGAACGCAGCCTGATACTGAGGAACGCAGCATTGATATTGAGGAATGCAGTGCTGATATTGAAGAATACAGCATCGATGTTGAGGAACACAGCACTGATACTGAGGAACACAGCACTGATACTGAGAAACACAGCACTAATACTGAGGAACACAGCACAGATACCGAGGAACACAGCACTGATATTGAGGAACGCAGCACTGATACTGAGGAACACAGCACTGATACTGAAGAACACAGCACTGATATTGAGGAACGCAGCACTGATACTGAAGAACGTGGCATTGATATTGAGGAATGCAGCACTGATACTGAGGAACATAGCATTTATATTGAGGAACGCAGCACTGATAATGAAGAATGCAGCAGCAATGTTGAGAAACACTGCACTGATATTGAGGAATGCAGCACTAACATTTAAGAATACAGCAGCGATGTCGAGGAATGCAGCACTGATACTGAGGAACGCAGCACTGATATTGAGGAACGTAGCACTAATACCGAGGAACACAGCACTGATATTGAGGAACATAGCACTGATATTGAGGAACGCAGCACTGATACTGAGGAACTGGCATTGATATTGAGGAACGCAGCACTGATACTGAGGAACATAGCATTGTTATTGAGGAACGCAGCACTGATACTGAGGAACGCAGCACTAATATTGAGGAATGCAGTACTGACATTGAAGAATGCAGCAGCGATGTTGAGGAACACAACAATGACACTGAGGAACATGGCACTGATACTGAGGAATTCAGCACTGATATTGAGGAACGTAGCACTAATACTGAGGAACACAACACTGATACTGAGGAATGTAGCACTGATACTGAGGAACACAGCACTGATATTGAGGAACGCAGCACTGATACTGAGGAACATAGCATTGATATTGAGGAACACAGCACAGATAATGAAGAATGCAGCAGCGATGTTGAGAAACGCTGCACTGATATTGAGGAATGCAGCACTGACATTTAAGAATGCAGTGGCGATGTTGAGGAATGCAGCACTGATACTGAGGAACGCAGCACTGATATTGAGGAACGCAGCACTGATATTGAGGAACGCAGCAGTGATACTGAGGAACATAGCATTGATATTGAGAAACACAGCACTGATAATGAAGAATGCAGCAACGATGTTGAGAAACGCTGCAGTGATATTGAGAAATGCAGCACTGACATTTAAGAATACAGTAGCGGTGTTGAGGAATGCAGCACTGATACTGAGGAATGCAGCATTGAAATTGAGGAACGCTGCACTGATACTGAGGATTGCAGCATTGATATTGAGGAATGCAGTGCTGATATTGAAGAATACAGCATCGATGTTGAGGAACACAGCACTGATACTGAGGAACACAGCACTGATACTGAGAAACACAGCATGAGTACTGAGGAACACAGCACAGATACCGAGGAACACAGCACTGATATTGAGGAACATAGCATTGATATTGAGGAACGCAGCACTGATACTGAGGAATATAGCACTGATACTGAGGAACATGGCATTGATATTGAGGAATGCAGCACTGATACTGAGGAACATAGCATTGATATTGAGGAACGCAGCACTGATAATGAAGAATGCAGCAGCGATGTTGAGAAACGCTGCACTGATATTGAGGAATGCAGCACTGAAATTTAAGAATACAGCAGTGATGTCGAGGAATGCAGCACTGATACCGAGGAACACAGCACTGATATTGATGAAAGCAGCACTGATACTGAGGAACGCAGCATTGATATTGAGGAATGCAGTGCTGATATTGAAGAATACAACATCGATGTTGAGGAACACAGCACTGATACTGAGGAACACAGCACTGATACTGAGAAACACAGCACTAATACTGAGGAACACAGCACAGATACCGAGGAACACAGCACTGATATTGAGGAACGCAGCACTGATACTGAGGAACACAGCACTGATATTGAGGAATGCAGCACTGATACTGAGGAACATAGCATTGATATTGAGGAACGCAGCACTGATACTGAGGAATGTAGCACTGATACTGATGAACATGGCATTGATATTGAGGAACGCTGCACTGATAATGAAGAATGCAGCAGCGATGTTGAGAAACGCTGCACTGATATTGAGGAATGCAGCACTGACATTTAAGAATACAGCAGCGATGTCGAGGAATGCAGCACTGATACTGAGGAATGCAGCACTGATACTGAGAAACACAGCACTAATTCTGAGGAACACAGCACAGATACCGAGGAACACAGCACAGATATTGAAGAATGCAGCACTGATACTGAGCAACACAGCACTGATATTGAGGAACGCAGCACTGATACTGAGGAACATAGCATTGATATTGAGGAACACAGCACTGATACTGAGGAACGCAGCACTGATACTGAGGAACATGGCATTGATATTGAGGAACGCAGCACTGATACTGAAGACCGCAGCACTGATATTGAGGAACATGGCATTGATATTGAGGAACGCAGCACTGATACTGACGAACATAGCATTGATATTGAGGAACGCAGCACTGATACTGAGAAACATAGCATTGATATTGAGGAACGCAGCACTGATACTGAGGAACGCAGCACTAATATTGAGGAATGCAGTACTGATATTGAAGAATGCAGCAGCGATGTTGAGGAACACAGCAATGACACTGAGGAACATGGCACTGATACTGAGGAATTCAGCACTGATATTGAGGAACGTATCACTAATACTGAGGAACACAATACTGATACTGAGGAATGTAGCATTGATACTGAGGAACATGGCATCGATATTGAGGAATGCAGCACTGATACTGAGGAACATAGCATTGATATTGAGGAACACAGCACTGATAATGAAGAATGCAGCAGCGAAGTTGAGAAACACTGCACTGATATTGAGGAATGTAGCACTGACATTTAAGAATACAGCAGCGATGTTGAGGAATGCAGCACTGATACTGAGGAACGCAGCACTGATATTGAGGAACGCAGCACTGTTATTGAGGAACGCAGCAGTGATATTGAAGAATGCAGCACTGATACTGAGAAACACCAAACTTAGCAAGCATTTAACATTTTACAAGGAAAGAAATTTTGAAATGTTAATATCAGAAATACAAATAGCTAACACTTATCATGCACCTGCTCTCTTGAGGTAGGTTTCTTCTGGATAGGACAGGAAAGCTGGGAGGGGAAAGGTAGTAATACTCATGACCCCAGTTGATTGGAGGATATATTACACTTGCTGGAATTTGTCTGCTGACCTTTTTGTCTTTAGGAGTTAAAAATAAACCTGGTCTATTTAGTTTTTAATGTAAGAGTGTTCCCAAACTGGAACTTCAAAGGATAAATAATATACTTAAAGCCACACAAGTTCTGTTCCTTTAACCAAGCTTTGTTGGTGGGCTATGTCATATGCTTTTCATAGACGTGCGAGAACATATATGCAGCTCAAGTTCTGAGGCTTTTAGTGATTCATCTGGCCCTAAACAGCATGTGTTGGTGGATCCCTTTCATGCAGAAAGCTTGTGTATCTCTGGAATTTTTCTGTCTCTCACATTCTGCTTGAACCTCAGTTGTGAGGTTTTCTTAAAGGGGTACTCTCTTTTTGGCCTTTTGTTTGCAACACTCTGGGCTAAGGATTGGATAAGGCCTGTTTTCAGGTGTGAGGATTACAATGCACAATTACCAAGCCCACCACCACCCCTCCCCACCCAACTGAGGTGATATAGGCAGCACATAAACTTTGTGTTGCCTACTCATCTCCATGATTGTGGCATGCAGCCCAGAACTAAACAACCTTCTGAGAGTTTGCATACTCAGCAAGTGGTCCATTCATGCAAGGTCATGCGATCTCAGGCTGCTGCCGTCATGGCTGCAGATACCAGTGCTCAAAGGGGATTGCAGGCTCTCACAGCAGTCCAGCAAGCTGTACTGCAGAAAATTACTAGGAGTACTGAGGAACTGTTTCAGGAAGTGATGATGGTTCTGTGGCTCCCACCACAGCCAGTGCCCGTGCTGTTGCCTCTCAGATGGGGAGTTCTGGGCCACATGTCGAGAGGGTAGCCTGTGTCACTGAGCAGTTACCCTCTATTTCGCCTTTGTGCTTGAAGGTAGCAGGGATGACTGACTGTCGGAGGATTAAAGCACCGTGGCTGCTGCCAAGGTCGAAGGACTCACCAATATGCGATCTCCCGCAATAACATGATACACAGAACTTCCACTAAAAAGTCAAATGCACCTCACCTGAAAGTCCCATGCTGATCTCCATAAATAGTGCCAGAAGGGAGTCACTCATGCACCTCAACATATCTTAGAAATGAATTACATTACAATCTGCCCACTCTGCATGTCCCAGCACCTTGTAGAATGCTGCTGTTATTACTGAGGAACATAGCATTGATATTGAGAAACACAGCACTGATAATGAAGAATGCAGCAACGATGTTGAGAAACGCTGCACTGATATTGAGAAATGCAGCACTGAAATTTAAGAACACAGCAGTGATGTCGAGGAATGCAGCACTGATACCGAGGAACACAGCACTGATATTGAGGAACGCAGCACTGATACTGAGGAACGCAGCATTGATATTGAGGAATGCAGTGCTGATATTGAAGAATACAGCATCGATGTTGAGGAACACAGCACTGATACTGAGGAACACAGCACTGATACTGAGAAACACAGCATGAGTACTGAGGAACACAGCACAGATACCGAGGAACACAGCACTGATATTGAGGAACATAGCATTGATATTGAGGAAGGCAGCACTGATACTGAGGAATGTAGCACTGATACTGAGGAACATGGCTTTGATATTGAGGAATGCAGCACTGATACTGAGGAACATAGCATTGATATTGAGGAACGCAGCACTGATAATGAAGAATGCAGCAGCGATGTTGAGAAACGCTGCACTGATATTGAGGAATGCAGCACTGAAATTTAAGAATACAGCAGTGATGTCGAGGAATGCAGCACTGATACCGAGGAACACAGCACTGATATTGAGGAACGCAGCACTGATACTGAGGAACGCAGCATTGATATTGAGGAATGCAGTGCTGATATTGAAGAATACAGCATCGATGTTGAGGAACACAGCACTGATACTGAGGAACACAGCACTGATACTGAGAAACACAGCACTAATACTGAGGAACACAGCACAGATACCGAGGAACACAGCACTGATATTGAGGAACGCAGCACTGATACTGAGGAACACAGCACTGATATTGAGGAACACAGCACTGATATTGAAGAACACAGCACTGATATTGAGGAACGCAGCACTGATACTGAAGAACATGGCATTGATATTGAGGAATGCAGCACTGATACTGAGGAACATAGCATTTATATTGAGGAACGCAGCACTGATAATGAAGAATGCAGCAGCAATGTTGAGAAACACTGCACTGATGTTGAGGAATGCAGCACTAACATTTAAGAATACAGCAGCGATGTCGAGAAATGCAGCACTGATACTGAGGAACGCAGCACTGATATTGAGGAACGTAGCACTAATACTGAGGAACACAGCACTGATATTGAGGAACATAGCACTGATATTGAGGAATGCAGCACTGATACTGAGGAACTGGCATTGATATTGAGGAACGTAGCACTGATACTGAGGAACATAGCATTGATATTGAGGAACGCAGCACTGATACTGAGGAATGCAGCACTGACATTTAAGAATGCAGTGGCGATGTTGAGGAATGCAGCACTGATATTGAGGAATGCAGTACTGACATTGAAGAATGCAGCAGCAATGTTGAGGAACACAACAATGACACTGAGGAACATGGCACTGATACTGAGGAATTCAGCACTGATATTGAGGAACGTAGCACTAATACTGAGGAACACAACACTGATACTGAGGAATGTAGCACTGATACTGAGGAACACGGCACTGATATTGAGGAACGCAGCACTGATACTTAGGAACATAGCATTGATATTGAGGAACACAGCACTGATAATGAAGAATGCAGCAGCGATGTTGAGAAACGCTGCACTGATATTGAGGAATGCAGCACTGACATTTAAGAATGCAGTGGCGATGTTGAGGAATGCAGCACTGATACTGAGGAACGCAGCACTGATATTGAGGAACGCAGCACTGATATTGAGGAACGCAGCAGTGATACTGAGGAACATAGCATTGATATTGAGAAACACAGCACTGATAATGAAGAATGCAGCAACGATGTTGAGAAACGCTGCAGTGATATTGAGAAATGCAGCACTGACATTTAAGAATGCAGTAGCGGTGTTGAGGAATGCAGCACTGATACTGAGGAATGCAGCATTGAAATTGAGGAACGCCGCACTGATACTGAGGATTGCAGCATTGATATTGAGGAATGCAGTGCTGATATTGAAGAATACAGCATCGATGTTGAGGAACACAGCACTGATACTGAGGAACACAGCACTGATACTGAGAAATACAGCATGAGTACTGAGGAACACGGCACAGATACCGAGGAACACAGCACTGATATTGAGGAACATAGCATTGATATTGAGGAACGCAGCACTGATACTGAGGAATGTAGCACTGATACTGAGGAACATGGCATTGATATTGAGGAATGCAGCACTGATACTGAGGAACATAGCATTGATATTGAGGAACGCAGCACTGATAATGAAGAATGCAGCAGCGATGTTGAGAAACGCTGCACTGTTATTGAGGAATGCAGCACTGAAATTTAAGAATACAGCAGTGATGTCGAGGAATGCAGCACTGATACCGAGGAACACAGCACTGATATTGAGGAACGCAGCCTGATACTGAGGAACGCAGCATTGATATTGAGGAATGCAGTGCTGATATTGAAGAATACAGCATCGATGTTGAGGAACACAGCACTGATACTGAGGAACACAGCACTGATACTGAGAAACACAGCACTAATACTGAGGAACACAGCACAGATACCGAGGAACACAGCACTGATATTGAGGAACGCAGCACTGATACTGAGGAACACAGCACTGATACTGAAGAACACAGCACTGATATTGAGGAACGCAGCACTGATACTGAAGAACGTGGCATTGATATTGAGGAATGCAGCACTGATACTGAGGAACATAGCATTTATATTGAGGAACGCAGCACTGATAATGAAGAATGCAGCAGCAATGTTGAGAAACACTGCACTGATATTGAGGAATGCAGCACTAACATTTAAGAATACAGCAGCGATGTCGAGGAATGCAGCACTGATACTGAGGAACGCAGCACTGATATTGAGGAACGTAGCACTAATACCGAGGAACACAGCACTGATATTGAGGAACATAGCACTGATATTGAGGAACGCAGCACTGATACTGAGGAACTGGCATTGATATTGAGGAACGCAGCACTGATACTGAGGAACATAGCATTGTTATTGAGGAACGCAGCACTGATACTGAGGAACGCAGCACTAATATTGAGGAATGCAGTACTGACATTGAAGAATGCAGCAGCGATGTTGAGGAACACAACAATGACACTGAGGAACATGGCACTGATACTGAGGAATTCAGCACTGATATTGAGGAACGTAGCACTAATACTGAGGAACACAACACTGATACTGAGGAATGTAGCACTGATACTGAGGAACACAGCACTGATATTGAGGAACGCAGCACTGATACTGAGGAACATAGCATTGATATTGAGGAACACAGCACAGATAATGAAGAATGCAGCAGCGATGTTGAGAAACGCTGCACTGATATTGAGGAATGCAGCACTGACATTTAAGAATGCAGTGGCGATGTTGAGGAATGCAGCACTGATACTGAGGAACGCAGCACTGATATTGAGGAACGCAGCACTGATATTGAGGAACGCAGCAGTGATACTGAGGAACATAGCATTGATATTGAGAAACACAGCACTGATAATGAAGAATGCAGCAACGATGTTGAGAAACGCTGCAGTGATATTGAGAAATGCAGCACTGACATTTAAGAATACAGTAGCGGTGTTGAGGAATGCAGCACTGATACTGAGGAATGCAGCATTGAAATTGAGGAACGCTGCACTGATACTGAGGATTGCAGCATTGATATTGAGGAATGCAGTGCTGATATTGAAGAATACAGCATCGATGTTGAGGAACACAGCACTGATACTGAGGAACACAGCACTGATACTGAGAAACACAGCATGAGTACTGAGGAACACAGCACAGATACCGAGGAACACAGCACTGATATTGAGGAACATAGCATTGATATTGAGGAACGCAGCACTGATACTGAGGAATATAGCACTGATACTGAGGAACATGGCTTTGATATTGAGGAATGCAGCACTGATACTGAGGAACATAGCATTGATATTGAGGAACGCAGCACTGATAATGAAGAATGCAGCAGCGATGTTGAGAAACGCTGCACTGATATTGAGGAATGCAGCACTGAAATTTAAGAATACAGCAGTGATGTCGAGGAATGCAGCACTGATACCGAGGAACACAGCACTGATATTGATGAAAGCAGCACTGATACTGAGGAACGCAGCATTGATATTGAGGAATGCAGTGCTGATATTGAAGAATACAACATCGATGTTGAGGAACACAGCACTGATACTGAGGAACACAGCACTGATACTGAGAAACACAGCACTAATACTGAGGAACACAGCACAGATACCGAGGAACACAGCACTGATATTGAGGAACGCAGCACTGATACTGAGGAACACAGCACTGATATTGAGGAATGCAGCACTGATACTGAGGAACATAGCATTGATATTGAGGAACGCAGCACTGATACTGAGGAATGTAGCACTGATACTGATGAACATGGCATTGATATTGAGGAACGCTGCACTGATAATGAAGAATGCAGCAGCGATGTTGAGAAACGCTGCACTGATATTGAGGAATGCAGCACTGACATTTAAGAATACAGCAGCGATGTCGAGGAATGCAGCACTGATACTGAGGAATGCAGCACTGATACTGAGAAACACAGCACTAATTCTGAGGAACACAGCACAGATACCGAGGAACACAGCACAGATATTGAAGAATGCAGCACTGATACTGAGCAACACAGCACTGATATTGAGGAACGCAGCACTGATACTGAGGAACATAGCATTGATATTGAGGAACACAGCACTGATACTGAGGAACGCAGCACTGATACTGAGGAACATGGCATTGATATTGAGGAACGCAGCACTGATACTGAAGACCGCAGCACTGATATTGAGGAACATGGCATTGATATTGAGGAACGCAGCACTGATACTGACGAACATAGCATTGATATTGAGGAACGCAGCACTGATACTGAGAAACATAGCATTGATATTGAGGAACGCAGCACTGATACTGAGGAACGCAGCACTAATATTGAGGAATGCAGTACTGATATTGAAGAATGCAGCAGCGATGTTGAGGAACACAGCAATGACACTGAGGAACATGGCACTGATACTGAGGAATTCAGCACTGATATTGAGGAACGTATCACTAATACTGAGGAACACAATACTGATACTGAGGAATGTAGCATTGATACTGAGGAACATGGCATCGATATTGAGGAATGCAGCACTGATACTGAGGAACATAGCATTGATATTGAGGAACACAGCACTGATAATGAAGAATGCAGCAGCGAAGTTGAGAAACACTGCACTGATATTGAGGAATGTAGCACTGACATTTAAGAATACAGCAGCGATGTTGAGGAATGCAGCACTGATACTGAGGAACGCAGCACTGATATTGAGGAACGCAGCACTGTTATTGAGGAACGCAGCAGTGATATTGAAGAATGCAGCACTGATACTGAGAAACACCAAACTTAGCAAGCATTTAACATTTTACAAGGAAAGAAATTTTGAAATGTTAATATCAGAAATACAAATAGCTAACACTTATCATGCACCTGCTCTCTTGAGGTAGGTTTCTTCTGGATAGGACAGGAAAGCTGGGAGGGGAAAGGTAGTAATACTCATGACCCCAGTTGATTGGAGGATATATTACACTTGCTGGAATTTGTCTGCTGACCTTTTTGTCTTTAGGAGTTAAAAATAAACCTGGTCTATTTAGTTTTTAATGTAAGAGTGTTCCCAAACTGGAACTTCAAAGGATAAATAATATACTTAAAGCCACACAAGTTCTGTTCCTTTAACCAAGCTTTGTTGGTGGGCTATGTCATATGCTTTTCATAGACGTGCGAGAACATATATGCAGCTCAAGTTCTGAGGCTTTTAGTGATTCATCTGGCCCTAAACAGCATGTGTTGGTGGATCCCTTTCATGCAGAAAGCTTGTGTATCTCTGGAATTTTTCTGTCTCTCACATTCTGCTTGAACCTCAGTTGTGAGGTTTTCTTAAAGGGGTACTCTCTTTTTGGCCTTTTGTTTGCAACACTCTGGGCTAAGGATTGGATAAGGCCTGTTTTCAGGTGTGAGGATTACAATGCACAATTACCAAGCCCACCACCACCCCTCCCCACCCAACTGAGGTGATATAGGCAGCACATAAACTTTGTGTTGCCTACTCATCTCCATGATTGTGGCATGCAGCCCAGAACTAAACAACCTTCTGAGAGTTTGCATACTCAGCAAGTGGTCCATTCATGCAAGGTCATGCGATCTCAGGCTGCTGCCGTCATGGCTGCAGATACCAGTGCTCAAAGGGGATTGCAGGCTCTCACAGCAGTCCAGCAAGCTGTACTGCAGAAAATTACTAGGAGTACTGAGGAACTGTTTCAGGAAGTGATGATGGTTCTGTGGCTCCCACCACAGCCAGTGCCCGTGCTGTTGCCTCTCAGATGGGGAGTTCTGGGCCACATGTCGAGAGGGTAGCCTGTGTCACTGAGCAGTTACCCTCTATTTCGCCTTTGTGCTTGAAGGTAGCAGGGATGACTGACTGTCGGAGGATTAAAGCACCGTGGCTGCTGCCAAGGTCGAAGGACTCACCAATATGCGATCTCCCGCAATAACATGATACACAGAACTTCCACTAAAAAGTCAAATGCACCTCACCTGAAAGTCCCATGCTGATCTCCATAAATAGTGCCAGAAGGGAGTCACTCATGCACCTCAACATATCTTAGAAATGAATTACATTACAATCTGCCCACTCTGCATGTCCCAGCACCTTGTAGAATGCTGCTGTTATTACTGAGGAACATAGCATTGATATTGAGAAACACAGCACTGATAATGAAGAATGCAGCAACGATGTTGAGAAACGCTGCACTGATATTGAGAAATGCAGCACTGAAATTTAAGAACACAGCAGTGATGTCGAGGAATGCAGCACTGATACCGAGGAACACAGCACTGATATTGAGGAACGCAGCACTGATACTGAGGAACGCAGCATTGATATTGAGGAATGCAGTGCTGATATTGAAGAATACAGCATCGATGTTGAGGAACACAGCACTGATACTGAGGAACACAGCACTGATACTGAGAAACACAGCATGAGTACTGAGGAACACAGCACAGATACCGAGGAACACAGCACTGATATTGAGGAACATAGCATTGATATTGAGGAAGGCAGCACTGATACTGAGGAATGTAGCACTGATACTGAGGAACATGGCTTTGATATTGAGGAATGCAGCACTGATACTGAGGAACATAGCATTGATATTGAGGAACGCAGCACTGATAATGAAGAATGCAGCAGCGATGTTGAGAAACGCTGCACTGATATTGAGGAATGCAGCACTGAAATTTAAGAATACAGCAGTGATGTCGAGGAATGCAGCACTGATACCGAGGAACACAGCACTGATATTGAGGAACGCAGCACTGATACTGAGGAACGCAGCATTGATATTGAGGAATGCAGTGCTGATATTGAAGAATACAGCATCGATGTTGAGGAACACAGCACTGATACTGAGGAACACAGCACTGATACTGAGAAACACAGCACTAATACTGAGGAACACAGCACAGATACCGAGGAACACAGCACTGATATTGAGGAACGCAGCACTGATACTGAGGAACACAGCACTGATATTGAGGAACACAGCACTGATATTGAAGAACACAGCACTGATATTGAGGAACGCAGCACTGATACTGAGGAACACAGCACTGATATTGAGGAACGCAGCACTGATACTGAAGAACATGGCATTGATATTGAGGAATGCAGCACTGATACTGAGGAACATAGCATTTATATTGAGGAACGCAGCACTGATAATGAAGAATGCAGCAGCAATGTTGAGAAACACTGCACTGATATTGAGGAATGCAGCACTAACATTTAAGAATACAGCAGCGATGTTGATGAATGCAGCACTGATACTGAGGAATGCAGCACTGATATTGAGGAACGTAGCACTAATACTGAGGAACACAGCACTGATATTGAGGAACATAGCACTGATATTGAGGAACGCAGCACTGATACTGAGGAACTGGTATTGATATTGAGGAACGCAGCACTGATACTGAGGAACATAGCATTGTTATTGAGGAACGCAGCACTGATACTGAGGAACGCAGCACTAATATTGAGGAATGCAGTACTGATATTGAAGAATGCAGCAGCGATGTTGAGGAACACAACAATGACACTGAGGAACATGGCACTGATACTGAGGAATTCAGCACTGATATTGAGGAACGTAGCACTAATACTGAGGAACACAACACTGATACTGAGGAACATAGCATTGTTATTGAGGAACGCAGCACTGATACTGAGGAACGCAGCACAATATTGAGGAATGCAGTACTGATATTGAAGAATGCAGCAGCGATGTTGAGGAACACAACAATGACACTGAGGAACATGGCACTGATACTGAGGAATTCAGCACTGATATTGAGGAACGTAGCACTAATACTGAGGAACACAACACTGATACTGAGGAATGTAGCACTGATACTGAGGAATTCAGCACTGATATTGAGGAACGTAGCACTAATACTGAGGAACACAACACTGATACTGAGGAATGTAGCACTGATACTGAGGAACATAGCACTGATATTGAGGAACGCAGCACTGATACTGAGGAACATAGCATTGATATTGAGGAACACAGCACTGATAATGAAGAATGCAGCAGCGATGTTGAGAAACGCTGCACTGATATTGAGGAATGCAGCACTGACATTTAAGAATGCAGTGGCGATGTTGAGGAATGCAGCACTGATACTGAGGAACGCAGCACTGATATTGAGGAACGCAGCACTGATATTGAGGAACGCAGCAGTGATACTGAGGAACATAGCATTGATATTGAGAAACACAGCACTGATAATGAAGAATGCAGCAACGATGTTGAGAAACGCTGCACTGATATTGAGAAATGCAGCACTGACATTTAAGAATGCAGTAGCGGTGTTGAGGAATGCAGCACTGATACTGAGGAATGCAGCATTGAAATTGAGGAACGCCGCACTGATACTGAGGATTGCAGCATTGATATTGAGGAATGCAATGCTGATATTGAAGAATGCAGCAGCGATGTTGAGGAACTACAACAATGACACTGAGGAACATGGCACTGATACTGAGGAATTCAGCACTGATATTGAGGAACGTAGCACTAATACTGAGGAACACAACACTGATACTGAGGAATGTAGCACTGATACTGAGGAACATAGCACTGATATTGAGGAACGCAGCACTGATACTGAGGAACATAGCATTGATATTGAGGAACACAGCACTGATAATGAAGAATGCAGCAGCGATGTTGAGAAACGCTGCACTGATATTGAGGAATGCAGCACTGACATTTAAGAATGCAGTGGCGATGTTGAGGAATGCAGCACTGATACTGAGGAACGCAGCACTGATATTGAGGAACGCAGCACTGATATTGAGGAACGCAGCAGTGATACTGAGGAACATAGCCTTGATATTGAGAAACACAGCACTGATAATGAAGAATGCAGCAACGATGTTGAGAAACGCTGCACTGATATTGAGAAATGCAGCACTGACATTTAAGAATGCAGTAGCGGTGTTGAGGAATGCAGCACTGATACTGAGGAATGCAGCATTGAAATTGAGGAACGCCGCACTGATACTGAGGATTGCAGCATTGATATTGAGGAATGCAGTGCTGATATTGAAGAATACAGCATCGATGTTGAGGAACACAGCACTGATACTGAGGAACACAGCACTGATACTGAGAAACACAGCATGAGTACTGAGGAACACAGCACAGATACCGAGGAACACAGCACTGATATTGAGGAACATAGCATTGATATTGAGGAACGCAGCACTGATACTGAGGAATGTAGCACTGATACTGAGGAACATGGCATTGATATTGAGGAATGCAGCACTGATACTGAGGAACATAGCATTGATATTGAGGAACGCAGCACTGATAATGAAGAATGCAGCAGCGATGTTGAGAAACGCTGCACTGATATTGAGGAATGCAGCACTGAAATTTAAGAATACAGCAGTGATGTCGAGGAATGCAGCACTGATACCGAGGAACACAGCACTGATATTGAGGAACGCAGCACTGATACTGAGGAACGCAGCATTGATATTGAGGAATGCAGTGCTGATATTGAAGAATACAACATCGATGTTGAGGAACACAGCACTGATACTGAGGAACACAGCACTGACATTGAGGAACGCAGAACTGATACTGAAGAACACAGCACTGATATTGAGGAACGCAGCACTGATACTGAGGAACACAGCACTGATATTGAGGAACGCAGCACTGATACTGAAGAACATGGCATTGATATTGAGGAATGCAGCACTGATACTGAGGAACATAGCATTTATATTGAGGAACGCAGCACTGATAATGAAAAATGCAGCAGCAATGTTGAGAAACACTGCACTGATATTGAGGAATGCAGCACTAACATTTAAGAATACAGCAGCGATGTCGAGAAATGCAGCACTGATACTGAGGAACGCAGCACTGATATTGAGGAACGTAGCACTAATACTGAGGAACACAGCACTGATATTGAGGAACATAGCACTGATATTGAGGAATGCAGCACTGATACTGAGGAACTGGCATTGATATTGAGGAACGCAGCACTGATACTGAGGAACATAGCATTGATATTGAGGAACGCAGCACTGATACTGAGGAATGCAGCACTGACATTTAAGAATGCAGTGGCGATGTTGAGGAATGCAGCACTGATATTGAGGAATGCAGTACTGACATTGAAGAATGCAGCAGCGATGTTGAGGAACACAACAATGACACTGAGGAACATGGCACTGATACTGAGGAATTCAGCACTGATATTGAGGAACGTAGCACTAATACTGAGGAACACAACACTGATACTGAGGAATGTAGCACTGATACTGAGGAATTCAGCACTGATATTGAGGAACGTAGCACTAATACTGAGGAACACAACACTGATACTGAGGAATGTAGCACTGATACTGAGGAACACAGCACTGATATTGAGGAACGCAGCACTGATACTGAGGAACATAGCATTGATATTGAGGAACACAGCACTGATAATGAAGAATGCAGCAGCGATGTTGAGAAACGCTGCACTGATATTGAGGAATGCAGCACTGACATTTAAGAATGCAGTGGCGATGTTGAGGAATGCAGCACTGATACTGAGGAACGCAGCACTGATATTGAGGAACGCAGCACTGATATTGAGGAACGCAGCAGTGATACTGAGGAACATAGCATTGATATTGAGAAACACAGCACTGATAATGAAGAATGCAGCAACGATGTTGAGAAACGCTGCACTGATATTGAGAAATGCAGCACTGACATTTAAGAATGCAGTAGCGGTGTTGAGGAATGCAGCACTGATACTGAGGAATGCAGCATTGAAATTGAGGAACGCCGCACTGATACTGAGGATTGCAGCATTGATATTGAGGAATGCAATGCTGATATTGAAGAATGCAGCAGCGATGTTGAGGAACACAACAATGACACTGAGGAACATGGCACTGATACTGAGGAATTCAGCACTGATATTGAGGAACGTAGCACTAATACTGAGGAACACAACACTGATACTGAGGAATGTAGCACTGATACTGAGGAACACAGCACTGATATTGAGGAACGCAGCACTGATACTGAGGAACATAGCATTGATATTGAGGAACACAGCACTGATAATGAAGAATGCAGCAGCGATGTTGAGAAACGCTGCACTGATATTGAGGAATGCAGCACTGACATTTAAGAATGCAGTGGCGATGTTGAGGAATGCAGCACTGATACTGAGGAACGCAGCACTGATATTGAGGAACGCAGCACTGATATTGAGGAACGCAGCAGTGATACTGAGGAACATAGCATTGATATTGAGAAACACAGCACTGATAATGAAGAATGCAGCAACGATGTTGAGAAACGCTGCACTGATATTGAGAAATGCAGCACTGACATTTAAGAATGCAGTAGCGGTGTTGAGGAATGCAGCACTGATACTGAGGAATGCAGCATTGAAATTGAGGAACGCCGCACTGATACTGAGGATTGCAGCATTGATATTGAGGAATGCAGTGCTGATATTGAAGAATACAGCATCGATGTTGAGGAACACAGCACTGATACTGAGGAACACAGCACTGATACTGAGAAACACAGCATGAGTACTGAGGAACACAGCACAGATACCGAGGAACACAGCACTGATATTGAGGAACATAGCATTGATATTGAGGAACGCAGCACTGATACTGAGGAATGTAGCACTGATACTGAGGAACATGGCATTGATATTGAGGAATGCAGCACTGATACTGAGGAACATAGCATTGATATTGAGGAACGCAGCACTGATAATGAAGAATGCAGCAGCGATGTTGAGAAACGCTGCACTGATATTGAGGAATGCAGCACTGAAATTTAAGAATACAGCAGTGATGTCGAGGAATGCAGCACTGATACCGAGGAACACAGCACTGATATTGAGGAACGCAGCACTGATACTGAGGAACGCAGCATTGATATTGAGGAATGCAGTGCTGATATTGAAGAATACAACATCAATGTTGAGGAACACAGCACTGATACTGAGGAACACAGCACTGACATTGAGGAACGCAGAACTGATACTGAAGAACACAGCACTGATATTGAGGAACGCAGCACTGATACTGAGGAACACAGCACTGATATTGAGGAACGCAGCACTGATACTGAGGAATGTAGCACTGATACTGAGGAACATGGCATTGATATTGAGGAATGCAGCACTGATACTGAGGAACATAGCATTGATATTGAGGAACACAGCACTGATAATGAAGAATGCAGCAACGATGTTGAGAAACGCTGCACTGATATTGAGAAATGCAGCACTGACATTTAAGAATGCAGTAGCGGTGTTGAGGAATGCAGCACTGATACTGAGGAATGCAGCATTGAAATTGAGGAACGCCGCACTGATACTGAGGATTGCAGCATTGATATTGAGGAATGCAATGCTGATATTGAAGAATGCAGCAGCGATGTTGAGGAACACAACAATGACACTGAGGAACATGGCACTGATACTGAGGAACACAGCACTGATATTGAGGAACGCAGCACTGATACTGAGGAACATAGCATTGATATTGAGGAACACAGCACTGATAATGAAGAATGCAGCAGCGATGTTGAGAAACGCTGCACTGATATTGAGGAATGCAGCACTGACATTTAAGAATGCAGTGGCGATGTTGAGGAATGCAGCACTGATACTGAGGAACGCAGCACTGATATTGAGGAACGCAGCACTGATATTGAGGAACGCAGCAGTGATACTGAGGAACATAGCATTGATATTGAGAAACACAGCACTGATAATGAAGAATGCAGCAACGATGTTGAGAAACGCTGCACTGATATTGAGAAATGCAGCACTGACATTTAAGAATGCAGTAGCGGTGTTGAGGAATGCAGCACTGATACTGAGGAATGCAGCATTGAAATTGAGGAACGCCGCACTGATACTGAGGATTGCAGCATTGATATTGAGGAATGCAGTGCTGATATTGAAGAATACAGCATCGATGTTGAGGAACACAGCACTGATACTGAGGAACACAGCACTGATACTTAGAAAGACAGCATGAGTACTGAGGAACACAGCACAGATACCGAGGAACACAGCACTGATATTGAGGAACATAGCATTGATATTGAGGAACGCAGCACTGATACTGAGGAATGTAGCACTGATACTGAGGAACATGGCATTGATATTGAGGAATGCAGCACTGATACTGAGGAACATAGCATTGATATTGAGGAACGCAGCACTGATAATGAAGAATGCAGCAGCGATGTTGAGAAACGCTGCACTGATATTGAGGAATGCAGCACTGAAATTTAAGAATACAGCAGTGATGTCGAGGAATGCAGCACTGATACCGAGGAACACAGCACTGATATTGAGGAACGCAGCACTGATACTGAGGAACGCAGCATTGATATTGAGGAATGCAGTGCTGATATTGAAGAATACAACATCGATGTTGAGGAACACAGCACTGATACTGAGGAACACAGCACTGACATTGAGGAACGCAGAACTGATACTGAAGAACACAGCACTGATATTGAGGAACGCAGCACTGATACTGAGGAACACAGCACTGATATTGAGGAATGCAGCACTGATACTGAGGAATGTAGCACTGATACTGGGGAACATGGCATTGATATTGAGGAATGCATCACTGATACTGAGGAACATAGCATTGATATTGAGGAACACAGCACTGATAATGAAGAATGCAGCAACGATGTTGAGAAACGTTGCACTGATATTGAGAAATGCAGCACTGACATTTAAGAATGCAGTAGCGGTGTTGAGGAATGCAGCACTGATACTGAGGAATGCAGCATTGAAATTGAGGAACGCCGCACTGATACTGAGGATTGCAGCATTGATATTGAGGAATGCAGTGCTGATATTGAAGAATACAGTATCGATGTTGAGGAACACAGCACTGATACTGAGGAACACAGCACTGATACTGAGAAACACAGCATGAGTACTGAGGAACACAGCACAGATACCGAGGAACACAGCACTGATATTGAGGAACATAGCATTGATATTGAGGAACGCAGCACTGATACTGAGGAATGTAGCACTGATACTGAGGAACATGGCATTGATATTGAGGAATGCAGCACTGATACTGAGGAACACAGCATTGATATTGAGGAACGCAGCACTGATAATGAAGAATGCAGCAGCGATGTTGAGAAACGCTGCACTGATATTGAGGAATGCAGCACTGAAATTTAAGAATACAGCAGTGATGTCGAGGAATGCAGCACTGATACCGAGGAACACAGCACTGATATTGAGGAACGCAGCACTGATACTGAGGAACGCAGCATTGATATTGAGGAATGCAGTGCTGATATTGAAGAATACAACATCGATGTTGAGGAACACAGCACTGATACTGAGGAACACAGCACTGACATTGAGGAACGCAGAACTGATACTGAAGAACACAGCACTGATATTGAGGAACGCAGCACTGATACTGAGGAACACAGCACTGATATTGAGGAAGGCAGCACTGATATTGAGGAACGCAGCACTGATACTGAAGAACATGGCATTGATATTGAGGAATGCAGCACTGATACTGAGGAACATAGCATTTATATTGAGGAACGCAGCACTGATAATGAAAAATGCAGCAGCAATGTTGAGAAACACTGCACTGATATTGAGGAATGCAGCACTAACATTTAAGAATACAGCAGCGATGTCGAGAAATGCAGCGCTGATACTGAGGAACGCAGCACTGATATTGAGGAACGTAGCACTAATACTGAGGAACACAGCACTGATATTGAGGAACATAGCACTGATATTGAGGAATGCAGCACTGATACTGAGGAACTGGCATTGATATTGAGGAACGCAGCACTGATACTGAGGAACATAGCATTGATATTGAGGAACGCAGCACTGATACTGAGGAATGCAGCACTGACATTTAAGAATGCAGTGGCGATGTTGAGGAATGCAGCACTGATATTGAGGAATGCAGTACTGACATTGAAGAATGCAGCAGCGATGTTGAGGAACACAACAATGACACTGAGGAACATGGCACTGATACTGAGGAATTCAGCACTGATATTGAGGAACGTAGCACTAATACTGAGGAACACAACACTGATACTGAGGAATGTAGCACTGATACTGAGGAATTCAGCACTGATATTGAGGAACGTAGCACTAATACTGAGGAACACAACACTGATACTGAGGAATGTAGCACTGATACTGAGGAACACAGCACTGATATTGAGGAACGCAGCACTGATACTGAGGAACATAGCATTGATATTGAGGAACACAGCACTGATAATGAAGAATGCTGCAGCGATGTTGAGAAACGCTGCACTGATATTGAGGAATGCAGCACTGACATTTAAGAATGCAGTGGCGATGTTGAGGAATGCAGCACTGATACTGAGGAACGCAGCACTGATATTGAGGAACGCAGCACTGATACTGAGGAACATAGCATTGATATTGAGAAACACAGCACTGATAATGAAGAATGCAGCAACGATGTTGAGGAACGCAGCACTGATATTGAGGAACGCAGCAGTGATACTGAGGAACATAGCATTGATATTGAGAAACACAGCACTGATAATGAAGAATGCAGCAACGATGTTGAGAAACGCTGCACTGATATTGAGAAATGCAGCACTGACATTTAAGAATGCAGTAGCGGTGTTGAGGAATGCAGCACTGATACTGAGGAATGCAGCATTGAAATTGAGGAACGCCGCACTGATACTGAGGATTGCAGCATTGATATTGAGGAATGCAATGCTGATATTGAAGAATGCAGCAGCGATGTTGAGGAACACAACAATGACACTGAGGAACATGGCACTGATACTGAGGAATTCAGCACTGATATTGAGGAACGTAGCACTAATACTGAGGAACACAACACTGATACTGAGGAATGTAGCACTGATACTGAGGAACACAGCACTGATATTGAGGAACGCAGCACTGATACTGAGGAACATAGCATTGATATTGAGGAACACAGCACTGATAATGAAGAATGCAGCAGCGATGTTGAGAAACGCTGCACTGATATTGAGAAATGCAGCACTGAAATTTAAGAACACAGCAGTGATGTCGAGGAATGCAGCACTGATACCGAGGAACACAGCACTGATATTGAGGAACGCAGCACTGATACTGAGGAACGCAGCATTGATATTGAGGAATGCAGTGCTGATATTGAAGAATACAGCATCGATGTTGAGGAACACAGCACTGATACTGAGGAACACAGCACTGATACTGAGAAACACAGCATGAGTACTGAGGAACACAGCACAGATACCGAGGAACACAGCACTGATATTGAGGAACATAGCATTGATATTGAGGAAGGCAGCACTGATACTGAGGAATGTAGCACTGATACTGAGGAACATGGCATTGATATTGAGGAATGCAGCACTGATACTGAGGAACATAGCATTGATATTGAGGAACGCAGCACTGATAATGAAGAATGCAGCAGCGATGTTGAGAAACGCTGCACTGATATTGAGGAATGCAGCACTGAAATTTAAGAATACAGCAGTGATGTCGAGGAATGCAGCACTGATACCGAGGAACACAGCACTGATATTGAGGAACGCAGCACTGATACTGAGGAACGCAGCATTGATATTGAGGAATGCAGTGCTGATATTGAAGAATACAGCATCGATGTTGAGGAACACAGCACTGATACTGAGGAACACAGCACTGATACTGAGAAACACAGCACTAATACTGAGGAACACAGCACAGATACCGAGGAACACAGCACTGATATTGAGGAACGCAGCACTGATACTGAGGAACACAGCACTGATATTGAGGAACACAGCACTGATATTGAAGAACACAGCACTGATATTGAGGAACGCAGCACTGATACTGAGGAACACAGCACTGATATTGAGGAACGCAGCACTGATACTGAAGAACATGGCATTGATATTGAGGAATGCAGCACTGATACTGAGGAACATAGCATTTATATTGAGGAACGCAGCACTGATAATGAAGAATGCAGCAGCAATGTTGAGAAACACTGCACTGATATTGAGGAATGCAGCACTAACATTTAAGAATACAGCAGCGATGTTGATGAATGCAGCACTGATACTGAGGAATGCAGCACTGATATTGAGGAACGTAGCACTAATACTGAGGAACACAGCACTGATATTGAGGAACATAGCACTGATATTGAGGAACGCAGCACTGATACTGAGGAACTGGCATTGATATTGAGGAACGCAGCACTGATACTGAGGAACATAGCATTGTTATTGAGGAACGCAGCACTGATACTGAGGAACGCAGCACTAATATTGAGGAATGCAGTACTGATATTGAAGAATGCAGCAGCGATGTTGAGGAACACAACAATGACACTGAGGAACATGGCACTGATACTGAGGAATTCAGCACTGATATTGAGGAACGTAGCACTAATACTGAGGAACACAACACTGATACTGAGGAACATAGCATTGTTATTGAGGAACGCAGCACTGATACTGAGGAACGCAGCACTAATATTGAGGAATGCAGTACTGATATTGAAGAATGCAGCAGCGATGTTGAGGAACACAACAATGACACTGAGGAACATGGCACTGATACTGAGGAATTCAGCACTGATATTGAGGAACGTAGCACTAATACTGAGGAACACAACACTGATACTGAGGAATGTAGCACTGATACTGAGGAACACAGCACTGATATTGAGGAACGCAGCACTGATACTGAGGAACATAGCATTGATATTGAGGAACACAGCACTGATAATGAAGAATGCAGCAGCGATGTTGAGAAACGCTGCACTGATATTGAGGAATGCAGCACTGACATTTAAGAATGCAGTGGCGATGTTGAGGAATGCAGCACTGATACTGAGGAACGCAGCACTGATATTGAGGAACGCAGCACTGATATTGAGGAACGCAGCAGTGATACTGAGGAACATAGCATTGATATTGAGAAACACAGCACTGATAATGAAGAATGCAGCAACGATGTTGAGAAACGCTGCAGTGATATTGAGAAATGCAGCACTGACATTTAAGAATGCAGTAGCGGTGTTGAGGAATGCAGCACTGATACTGAGGAATGCAGCATTGAAATTGAGGAACGCCGCACTGATACTGAGGATTGCAGCATTGATATTGAGGAATGCAATGCTGATATTGAAGAATGCAGCAGCGATGTTGAGGAACTACAACAATGACACTGAGGAACATGGCACTGATACTGAGGAATTCAGCACTGATATTGAGGAACGTAGCACTAATACTGAGGAACACAACACTGATACTGAGGAATGTAGCACTGATACTGAGGAACATAGCACTGATATTGAGGAACGCAGCACTGATACTGAGGAACATAGCATTGATATTGAGGAACACAGCACTGATAATGAAGAATGCAGCAGCGATGTTGAGAAACGCTGCACTGATATTGAGGAATGCAGCACTGACATTTAAGAATGCAGTGGCGATGTTGAGGAATGCAGCACTGATACTGAGGAACGCAGCACTGATATTGAGGAACGCAGCACTGATATTGAGGAACGCAGCAGTGATACTGAGGAACATAGCCTTGATATTGAGAAACACAGCACTGATAATGAAGAATGCAGCAACGATGTTGAGAAACGCTGCACTGATATTGAGAAATGCAGCACTGACATTTAAGAATGCAGTAGCCGTGTTGAGGAATGCAGCACTGATACTGAGGAATGCAGCATTGAAATTGAGGAACGCCGCACTGATACTGAGGATTGCAGCATTGATATTGAGGAATGCAGTGCTGATATTGAAGAATACAGCATCGATGTTGAGGAACACAGCACTGATACTGAGGAACACAGCACTGATACTGAGAAACACAGCATGAGTACTGAGGAACACAGCACAGATACCGAGGAACACAGCACTGATATTGAGGAACATAGCATTGATATTGAGGAACGCAGCACTGATACTGAGGAATGTAGCACTGATACTGAGGAACATGGCATTGATATTGAGGAATGCAGCACTGATACTGAGGAACATAGCATTGATATTGAGGAACGCAGCACTGATAATGAAGAATGCAGCAGCGATGTTGAGAAACGCTGCACTGATATTGAGGAATGCAGCACTGATATTTAAGAATACAGCAGTGATGTCGAGGAATGCAGCACTGATACCGAGGAACACAGCACTGATATTGAGGAACGCAGCACTGATACTGAGGAACGCAGCATTGATATTGAGGAATGCAGTGCTGATATTGAAGAATACAACATCGATGTTGAGGAACACAGCACTGATACTGAGGAACACAGCACTGACATTGAGGAACGCAGAACTGATACTGAAGAACACAGCACTGATATTGAGGAACGCAGCACTGATACTGAGGAACACAGCACTGATATTGAGGAACGCAGCACTGATACTGAAGAACATGGCATTGATATTGAGGAATGCAGCACTGATACTGAGGAACATAGCATTTATATTGAGGAACGCAGCACTGATAATGAAAAATGCAGCAGCAATGTTGAGAAACACTGCACTGATATTGAGGAATGCAGCACTAACATTTAAGAATACAGCAGCGATGTCGAGAAATGCAGCACTGATACTGAGGAACGCAGCACTGATATTGAGGAACGTAGCACTAATACTGAGGAACACAGCACTGATATTGAGGAACATAGCACTGATATTGAGGAATGCAGCACTGATACTGAGGAACTGGCATTGATATTGAGGAACGCAGCACTGATACTGAGGAACATAGCATTGATATTGAGGAACGCAGCACTGATACTGAGGAATGCAGCACTGACATTTAAGAATGCAGTGGCGATGTTGAGGAATGCAGCACTGATATTGAGGAATGCAGTACTGACATTGAAGAATGCAGCAGCGATGTTGAGGAACACAACAATGACACTGAGGAACATGGCACTGATACTGAGGAATTCAGCACTGATATTGAGGAACGTAGCACTAATACTGAGGAACACAACACTGATACTGAGGAATGTAGCACTGATACTGAGGAATTCAGCACTGATATTGAGGAACGTAGCACTAATACTGAGGAACACAACACTGATACTGAGGAATGTAGCACTGATACTGAGGAACACAGCACTGATATTGAGGAACGCAGCACTGATACTGAGGAACATAGCATTGATATTGAGGAACACAGCACTGATAATGAAGAATGCAGCAGCGATGTTGAGAAACGCTGCACTGATATTGAGGAATGCAGCACTGACATTTAAGAATGCAGTGGCGATGTTGAGGAATGCAGCACTGATACTGAGGAACGCAGCACTGATATTGAGGAACGCAGCACTGATATTGAGGAACGCAGCAGTGATACTGAGGAACATAGCATTGATATTGAGAAACACAGCACTGATAATGAAGAATGCAGCAACGATGTTGAGAAACGCTGCACTGATATTGAGAAATGCAGCACTGACATTTAAGAATGCAGTAGCGGTGTTGAGGAATGCAGCACTGATACTGAGGAATGCAGCATTGAAATTGAGGAACGCCGCACTGATACTGAGGATTGCAGCATTGATATTGAGGAATGCAATGCTGATATTGAAGAATGCAGCAGCGATGTTGAGGAACACAACAATGACACTGAGGAACATGGCACTGATACTGAGGAATTCAGCACTGATATTGAGGAACGTAGCACTAATACTGAGGAACACAACACTGATACTGAGGAATGTAGCACTGATACTGAGGAACACAGCACTGATATTGAGGAACGCAGCACTGATACTGAGGAACATAGCATTGATATTGAGGAACACAGCACTGATAATGAAGAATGCAGCAGCGATGTTGAGAAACGCTGCACTGATATTGAGGAATGCAGCACTGACATTTAAGAATGCAGTGGCGATGTTGAGGAATGCAGCACTGATACTGAGGAACGCAGCACTGATATTGAGGAACGCAGCACTGATATTGAGGAACGCAGCAGTGATACTGAGGAACATAGCATTGATATTGAGAAACACAGCACTGATAATGAAGAATGCAGCAACGATGTTGAGAAACGCTGCACTGATATTGAGAAATGCAGCACTGACATTTAAGAATGCAGTAGCGGTGTTGAGGAATGCAGCACTGATACTGAGGAATGCAGCATTGAAATTGAGGAACGCCGCACTGATACTGAGGATTGCAGCATTGATATTGAGGAATGCAGTGCTGATATTGAAGAATACAGCATCGATGTTGAGGAACACAGCACTGATACTGAGGAACACAGCACTGATACTGAGAAACACAGCATGAGTACTGAGGAACACAGCACAGATACCGAGGAACACAGCACTGATATTGAGGAACATAGCATTGATATTGAGGAACGCAGCACTGATACTGAGGAATGTAGCACTGATACTGAGGAACATGGCATTGATATTGAGGAATGCAGCACTGATACTGAGGAACATAGCATTGATATTGAGGAACGCAGCACTGATAATGAAGAATGCAGCAGCGATGTTGAGAAACGCTGCACTGATATTGAGGAATGCAGCACTGAAATTTAAGAATACAGCAGTGATGTCGAGGAATGCAGCACTGATACCGAGGAACACAGCACTGATATTGAGGAACGCAGCACTGATACTGAGGAACGCAGCATTGATATTGAGGAATGCAGTGCTGATATTGAAGAATACAACATCAATGTTGAGGAACACAGCACTGATACTGAGGAACACAGCACTGACATTGAGGAACGCAGAACTGATACTGAAGAACACAGCACTGATATTGAGGAACGCAGCACTGATACTGAGGAACACAGCACTGATATTGAGGAACGCAGCACTGATACTGAGGAATGTAGCACTGATACTGAGGAACATGGCATTGATATTGAGGAATGCAGCACTGATACTGAGGAACATAGCATTGATATTGAGGAACACAGCACTGATAATGAAGAATGCAGCAGCGATGTTGAGAAACGCTGCACTGATATTGAGGAATGCAGCACTGACATTTAAGAATGCAGTGGCGATGTTGAGGAATGCAGCACTGATACTGAGGAATGCAGCATTGAAATTGAGGAACGCCGCACTGATACTGAGGATTGCAGCATTGATATTGAGGAATGCAATGCTGATATTGAAGAATGCAGCAGCGATGTTGAGGAACACAACAATGACACTGAGGAACATGGCACTGATACTGAGGAACACAGCACTGATATTGAGGAACGCAGCACTGATACTGAGGAACATAGCATTGATATTGAGGAACACAGCACTGATAATGAAGAATGCAGCAGCGATGTTGAGAAACGCTGCACTGATATTGAGGAATGCAGCACTGACATTTAAGAATGCAGTGGCGATGTTGAGGAATGCAGCACTGATACTGAGGAACGCAGCACTGATATTGAGGAACGCAGCACTGATATTGAGGAACGCAGCAGTGATACTGAGGAACATAGCATTGATATTGAGAAACACAGCACTGATAATGAAGAATGCAGCAACGATGTTGAGAAACGCTGCACTGATATTGAGAAATGCAGCACTGACATTTAAGAATGCAGTAGCGGTGTTGAGGAATGCAGCACTGATACTGAGGAATGCAGCATTGAAATTGAGGAACGCCGCACTGATACTGAGGAACGCAGCATTGATATTGAGGAATGCAGTGCTGATATTGAAGAATACAGCATCGATGTTGAGGAACACAGCACTGATACTGAGGAACACAGCACTGATACTTAGAAAGACAGCATGAGTACTGAGGAACACAGCACAGATACCGAGGAACACAGCACTGATATTGAGGAACATAGCATTGATATTGAGGAACGCAGCACTGATACTGAGGAATGTAGCACTGATACTGAGGAACATGGCATTGATATTGAGGAATGCAGCACTGATACTGAGGAACATAGCATTGATATTGAGGAACGCAGCACTGATAATGAAGAATGCAGCAGCGATGTTGAGAAACGCTGCACTGATATTGAGGAATGCAGCACTGAAATTTAAGAATACAGCAGTGATGTCGAGGAATGCAGCACTGATACCGAGGAACACAGCACTGATATTGAGGAACGCAGCACTGATACTGAGGAACGCAGCATTGATATTGAGGAATGCAGTGCTGATATTGAAGAATACAACATCGATGTTGAGGAACACAGCACTGATACTGAGGAACACAGCACTGACATTGAGGAACGCAGAACTGATACTGAAGAACACAGCACTGATATTGAGGAACGCAGCACTGATACTGAGGAACACAGCACTGATATTGAGGAATGCAGCACTGATACTGAGGAATGTAGCACTGATACTGGGGAACATGGCATTGATATTGAGGAATGCAGCACTGATACTGAGGAACATAGCATTGATATTGAGGAACACAGCACTGATAATGAAGAATGCAGCAACGATGTTGAGAAACGCTGCACTGATATTGAGAAATGCAGCACTGACATTTAAGAATGCAGTAGCGGTGTTGAGGAATGCAGCACTGATACTGAGGAATGCAGCATTGAAATTGAGGAACGCCGCACTGATACTGAGGATTGCAGCATTGATATTGAGGAATGCAGTGCTGATATTGAAGAATACAGTATCGATGTTGAGGAACACAGCACTGATACTGAGGAACACAGCACTGATACTGAGAAACACAGCATGAGTACTGAGGAACACAGCACAGATACCGAGGAACACAGCACTGATATTGAGGAACATAGCATTGATATTGAGGAACGCAGCACTGATACTGAGGAATGTAGCACTGATACTGAGGAACATGGCATTGATATTGAGGAATGCAGCACTGATACTGAGGAACACAGCATTGATATTGAGGAACGCAGCACTGATAATGAAGAATGCAGCAGCGATGTTGAGAAACGCTGCACTGATATTGAGGAATGCAGCACTGAAATTTAAGAATACAGCAGTGATGTCGAGGAATGCAGCACTGATACCGAGGAACACAGCACTGATATTGAGGAACGCAGCACTGATACTGAGGAACGCAGCATTGATATTGAGGAATGCAGTGCTGATATTGAAGAATACAACATCGATGTTGAGGAACACAGCACTGATACTGAGGAACACAGCACTGACATTGAGGAACGCAGAACTGATACTGAAGAACACAGCACTGATATTGAGGAACGCAGCACTGATACTGAGGAACACAGCACTGATATTGAGGAACGCAGCACTGATATTGAGGAACGCAGCACTGATACTGAAGAACATGGCATTGATATTGAGGAATGCAGCACTGATACTGAGGAACATAGCATTTATATTGAGGAACGCAGCACTGATAATGAAAAATGCAGCAGCAATGTTGAGAAACACTGCACTGATATTGAGGAATGCAGCACTAACATTTAAGAATACAGCAGCGATGTCGAGAAATGCAGCACTGATACTGAGGAACGCAGCACTGATATTGAGGAACGTAGCACTAATACTGAGGAACACAGCACTGATATTGAGGAACATAGCACTGATATTGAGGAATGCAGCACTGATACTGAGGAACTGGCATTGATATTGAGGAACGCAGCACTGATACTGAGGAACATAGCATTGATATTGAGGAACGCAGCACTGATACTGAGGAATGCAGCACTGACATTTAAGAATGCAGTGGCGATGTTGAGGAATGCAGCACTGATATTGAGGAATGCAGTACTGATATTGAAGAATGCAGCAGCGATGTTGAGGAACACAACAATGACACTGAGGAACATGGCACTGATACTGAGGAATTCAGCACTGATATTGAGGAACGTAGCACTAATACTGAGGAACACAACACTGATACTGAGGAATGTAGCACTGATACTGAGGAATTCAGCACTGATATTGAGGAACGTAGCACTAATACTGAGGAACACAACACTGATACTGAGGAATGTAGCACTGATACTGAGGAACACAGCACTGATATTGAGGAACGCAGCACTGATACTGAGGAACATAGCATTGATATTGAGGAACACAGCACTGATAATGAAGAATGCTGCAGCGATGTTGAGAAACGCTGCACTGATATTGAGGAATGCAGCACTGACATTTAAGAATGCAGTGGCGATGTTGAGGAATGCAGCACTGATACTGAGGAACGCAGCACTGATATTGAGGAACGCAGCACTGATACTGAGGAACATAGCATTGATATTGAGAAACACAGCACTGATAATGAAGAATGCAGCAACGATGTTGAGGAACGCAGCACTGATATTGAGGAACGCAGCAGTGATACTGAGGAACATAGCATTGATATTGAGAAACACAGCACTGATAATGAAGAATGCAGCAACGATGTTGAGAAACGCTGCACTGATATTGAGAAATGCAGCACTGACATTTAAGAATGCAGTAGCGGTGTTGAGGAATGCAGCACTGATACTGAGGAATGCAGCATTGAAATTGAGGAACGCCGCACTGATACTGAGGATTGCAGCATTGATATTGAGGAATGCAATGCTGATATTGAAGAATGCAGCAGCGATGTTGAGGAACACAACAATGACACTGAGGAACATGGCACTGATACTGAGGAATTCAGCACTGATATTGAGGAACGTAGCACTAATACTGAGGAACACAACACTGATACTGAGGAATGTAGCACTGATACTGAGGAACACAGCACTGATATTGAGGAACGCAGCACTGATACTGAGGAACATAGCATTGATATTGAGGAACACAGCACTGATAATGAAGAATGCAGCAGCGATGTTGAGAAACGCTGCACTGATATTGAGGAATGCAGCACTGACATTTAAGAATGCAGTGGCGATGTTGAGGAATGCAGCACTGATACTGAGGAACGCAGCACTGATATTGAGGAACGCAGCACTGATATTGAGGAACGCAGCAGTGATACTGAGGAACATAGCATTGATATTGAGAAACACAGCACTGATAATGAAGAATGCAGCAACGATGTTGAGAAACGCTGCAGTGATATTGAGAAATGCAGCACTGACATTTAAGAATGCAGTAGCGGTGTTGAGGAATGCAGCACTGATACTGAGGAATGCAGCATTGAAATTGAGGAACGCCGCACTGATACTGAGGATTGCAGCATTGATATTGAGGAATGCAGTGCTGATATTGAAGAATACAGCATCGATGTTGAGGAACACAGCACTGATACTGAGGAACACAGCACTGATACTGAGAAACACAGCATGAGTACTGAGGAACACAGCACAGATACCGAGGAACACAGCACTGATATTGAGGAACATAGCATTGATATTGAGGAACGCAGCACTGATACTGAGGAATGTAGCACTGATACTGAGGAACATGGCATTGATATTGAGGAATGCAGCACTGATACTGAGGAACATAGCATTGATATTGAGGAACGCAGCACTGATAATGAAGAATGCAGCAGCGATGTTGAGAAACGCTGCACTGATATTGAGGAATGCAGCACTGAAATTTAAGAATACAGCAGTGATGTCGAGGAATGCAGCACTGATACCGAGGAACACAGCACTGATATTGAGGAACGCAGCACTGATACTGAGGAACGCAGCATTGATATTGAGGAATGCAGTGCTGATTTTGAAGAATACAACATCGATGTTGAGGAACACAGCACTGATACTGAGGAACACAGCACTGACATTGAGGAACGCAGAACTGATACTGAAGAACACAGCACTGATATTGAGGAACGCAGCACTGATACTGAGGAACACAGCACTGATATTGAGGAACGCAGCACTGATACTGAAGAACATGGCATTGATATTGAGGAATGCAGCACTGATACTGAGGAACATAGCATTTATATTGAGGAACGCAGCACTGATAATGAAGAATGCAGCAGCAATGTTGAGAAACACTGCACTGATATTGAGGAATGCAGCACTAACATTTAAGAATACAGCAGCGATGTCGAGAAATGCAGCACTGATACTGAGGAACGCAGCACTGATATTGAGGAACGTAGCACTAATACTGAGGAACACAGCACTGATATTGAGGAACATAGCACTGATATTGAGGAATGCAGCACTGATACTGAGGAACTGGCATTGATATTGAGGAACGCAGCACTGATACTGAGGAACATAGCATTGATATTGAGGAACGCAGCACTGATACTGAGGAATGCAGCACTGACATTTAAGAATGTAGTGGCGATGTTGAGGAATGCAGCACTGATATTGAGGAATGCAGTACTGACATTGAAGAATGCAGCAGCGATGTTGAGGAACACAACAATGACACTGAGGAACATGGCACTGATACTGAGGAATTCAGCACTGATATTGAGGAACGTAGCACTAATACTGAGGAACACAACACTGATACTGAGGAATGTAGCACTGATACTGAGGAACACGGCACTGATATTGAGGAACGCAGCACTGATACTTAGGAACATAGCATTGATATTGAGGAACACAGCACTGTTAATGAAGAATGCAGCAGCGATGTTGAGAAACGCTGCACTGATATTGAGGAATGCAGCACTGATACTGAGGAACGCAGCACTGATATTGAGGAACGCAGCACTGATATTGAGGAACGCAGCAGTGATACTGAGGAACATAGCATTGATATTGAGAAACACAGCACTGATAATGAAGAATGCAGCAACGATGTTGAGAAACGCTGCACTGATATTGAGAAATGCAGCACTGACATTTAAGAATGCAGTAGCGGTGTTGAGGAATGCAGCACTGATACTGAGGAATGCAGCATTGAAATTGAGGAACGCCGCACTGATACTGAGGATTGCAGCATTGATATTGAGGAATGCAGTGCTGATATTGAAGAATACAGCATCGATGTTGAGGAACACAGCACTGATACTGAGGAACACAGCACTGATACTGAGAAACACAGCATGAGTACTGAGGAACACGGCACAGATACCGAGGAACACAGCACTGATATTGAGGAACATAGCATTGATATTGAGGAACGCAGCACTGATACTGAGGAATGTAGCACTGATACTGAGGAACATGGCATTGATATTGAGGAATGCAGCACTGATACTGAGGAACATAGCATTGATATTGAGGAACGCAGCACTGATAATGAAGAATGCAGCAGCGATGTTGAGAAACGCTGCACTGATATTGAGGAATGCAGCACTGAAATTTAAGAATACAGCAGTGATGTCGAGGAATGCAGCACTGATACCGAGGAACACAGCACTGATATTGAGGAACGCAGCCTGATACTGAGGAACGCAGCATTGATATTGAGGAATGCAGTGCTGATATTGAAGAATACAGCATCGATGTTGAGGAACACAGCACTGATACTGAGGAACACAGCACTGATACTGAGAAACACAGCACTAATACTGAGGAACACAGCACAGATACCGAGGAACACAGCACTGATATTGAGGAACGCAGCACTGATACTGAGGAACACAGCACTGATACTGAAGAACACAGCACTGATATTGAGGAACGCAGCACTGATACTGAAGAACATGGCATTGATATTGAGGAATGCAGCACTGATACTGAGGAACATAGCATTTATATTGAGGAACGCAGCACTGATAATGAAGAATGCAGCAGCAATGTTGAGAAACACTGCACTGATATTGAGGAATGCAGCACTAACATTTAAGAATACAGCCGCGATGTCGAGGAATGCAGCACTGATACTGAGGAACGCAGCACTGATATTGAGGAACGTAGCACTAATACCGAGGAACACAGCACTGATATTGAGGAACATAGCACTGATATTGAGGAACGCAGCACTGATACTGAGGAACTGGCATTGATATTGAGGAACGCAGCACTGATACTGAGGAACATAGCATTGTTATTGAGGAACACAGCACTGATACTGAGGAACGCAGCACTAATATTGAGGAATGCAGTACTGACATTGAAGAATGCAGCAGCGATGTTGAGGAACACAACAATGACACTGAGGAACATGGCACTGATACTGAGGAATTCAGCACTGATATTGAGGAACGTAGCACTAATACTGAGGAACACAACACTGATACTGAGGAATGTAGCACTGATACTGAGGAACACAGCACTGATATTGAGGAACGCAGCACTGATACTGAGGAACATAGCATTGATATTGAGGAACACAGCACTGATAATGAAGAATGCAGCAGCGATGTTGAGAAACGCTGCACTGATATTGAGGAATGCAGCACTGACATTTAAGAATGCAGTGGCGATGTTGAGGAATGTAGCATTGATACTGAGGAACATGGCATCGATATTGAGGAATGCAGCACTGATACTGAGGAACATAGCTTTGATATTGAGGAACACAGCACTGATAATGAAGAATGCAGCAGCGATGTTGAGAAACACTGCACTGATATTGAGGAATGTAGCACTGACATTTAAGAATACAGCAGCGATGTTGAGGAATGCAGCACTGATACTGAGGAACGCAGCACTGATATTGAGAAACGCAGCACTGTTATTGAGGAACGCAGCAGTGATATTGAAGAATGCAGCACTGATACTGAGAAACACCAAACTTAGCAAGCATTTAACATTTTACAAGGAAAGAAATTTTGAAATGTTAATATCAGAAATACAAATAGCTAACACTTATCATGCACCTGCTCTCTTGAGGTAGGTTTCTTCTGGATAGGACAGGAAAGCTGGGAGGGGAAAGGTAGTAATACTCATGACCCCAGTTGATTGGAGGATATATTACACTTGCTGGAATTTGTCTGCTGACCTTTTTGTCTTTAGGAGTTAAAAATAAACCTGGTCTATTTAGTTTTTAATGTAAGAGTGTTCCCAAACTGGAACTTCAAAGGATAAATAATATACTTAAAGCCACACAAGTTCTGTTCCTTTAACCAAGCTTTGTTGGTGGGCTATGTCATATGCTTTTCATAGACGTGCGAGAACATATATGCAGCTCAAGTTCTGAGGCTTTTAGTGATTCATCTGGCCCTAAACAGCATGTGTTGGTGGATCCCTTTCATGCAGAAAGCTTGTGTATCTCTGGAATTTTTCTGTCTCTCACATTCTGCTTGAACCTCAGTTGTGAGGTTTTCTTAAAGGGGTACTCTCTTTTTGGCCTTTTGTTTGCAACACTCTGGGCTAAGGATTGGATAAGGCCTGTTTTCAGGTGTGAGGATTACAATGCACAATTACCAAGCCCACCACCACCCCTCCCCACCCAACTGAGGTGATATAGGCAGCACATAAACTTTGTGTTGCCTACTCATCTCCATGATTGTGGCATGCAGCCCAGAACTAAACAACCTTCTGAGAGTTTGCATACTCAGCAAGTGGTCCATTCATGCAAGGTCATGCGATCTCAGGCTGCTGCCGTCATGGCTGCAGATACCAGTGCTCAAAGGGGATTGCAGGCTCTCACAGCAGTCCAGCAAGCTGTACTGCAGAAAATTACTAGGAGTACTGAGGAACTGTTTCAGGAAGTGATGATGGTTCTGTGGCTCCCACCACAGCCAGTGCCCGTGCTGTTGCCTCTCAGATGGGGAGTTCTGGGCCACATGTCGAGAGGGTAGCCTGTGTCACTGAGCAGTTACCCTCTATTTCGCCTTTGTGCTTGAAGGTAGCAGGGATGACTGACTGTCGGAGGATTAAAGCACCGTGGCTGCTGCCAAGGTCGAAGGACTCACCAATATGCGATCTCCCGCAATAACATGATACACAGAACTTCCACTAAAAAGTCAAATGCACCTCACCTGAAAGTCCCATGCTGATCTCCATAAATAGTGCCAGAAGGGAGTCACTCATGCACCTCAACATATCTTAGAAATGAATTACATTACAATCTGCCCACTCTGCATGTCCCAGCACCTTGTAGAATGCTGCTGTTATTGCCTTTGGAAGGGGCATTCGGCATGACAATCAACACATACTGCACTGGAAGGGGAAAGAAACTGATCCACTGCCATTTTTTGCCTCTCCTTTAGCACCAACATCTCAGAAATAGCTGTACATCAGGAAATGGAAGGGAGGGAAGAATTCTGTAAAATTACAATCACGCTTTCATTAGATTGGAAAATAGTGAATGTAAATCCTTTACTGAAACAGGGAGAGAGACAGAAACTACAGGCCAGTTAGCTTAACATCTGCCATAGGGAAAAGGTTAGAAGCTATTATCAAAGACGTTATAGCAGGGCACTTGGAAAAAATCAGGGTAATCAGACAAGGTCAACATGGTTTAGTGAAAGGGGACTCATGTTTAACCAATTTATTGGAGTTCTTTGAAGAAGTGGATAAAAGGAAACCAGTGGATGTACTGTATTTAGATTTCCAGAAGGCAATTGATAAGGTGCCACATCAAAGGTTTTTGCACAAAATAAAAGCTCATGGTGCAGGGGGTAACATATTAGCATGGATAGAAGATTGGCTAGCTAACAGAAAACAGAGGGTAGGCATAAATGGGTCTTTTTTCTGGTTAGCAAGATGCATGAGTGCTGGAGCCTCAACTTTTTACAATTTATACAAATAACTTGGATGAAGGGTCTGAAGGGACAGCTGCTAAATTTGCTAATGACACAAAGATAGGTAGGATAGCAAGATATGAAGAAGACAAATGGAGGCTATAAAGGGGTATAGGCAATTAAGTGAGTGGGAAAAGATCTGGTAAATGGAGTATAATGCAGGAAAGTGTGAAAATGTCCATTTTGGTAGGAAAAATGAAAAATAAGCATATTATCTAAATGGTGAGAGATTGCAGAACTCTGGGATGCAGAGGGAACTGGGTGTCCTAATGCATGAATCACAAATGGTCAGTATGCAGGTGCAGCAAGTAATTAGGGAAGCTAATAGAATGTTATTATTTATTGCAAAGGGAATTGAATACAAAAGTAGGCAGGTTGTGCTTCAGTTATACAGGGCATTGGTGAAACTACATCTGGTGTATTGTATACAGTGTTAGTCTCCTTATTTAAGGAAGGATGTAAATGCATTGGAAGCAGTTCAGAGAAGGTTTACTAAACTAATACCTGGATTGGGTAAATTGTCCTATGAGGAAAGGTTGGACAAGCTAGGCTTGTATCCACTGCAGTTTAGAAGAGTAAGAGGTGACTTGATAGAAACAGGTTAACAAAAAATGTGCTAGTGCTGTTGGGCGGGATTTAAACTAGTTTGGCAGGGGGCATGGTACTTGAGGGTAGACTCAGGGCAAAATCAGAGATGGCAATGGAAGGCAGAAAATTTGTGAAAGAGTCTGGAAGGCAGAGGAAACAGGATAGAAAATAAATAAAAAAATGTTTGGCAGTGCTCAAGGGTATACACTTCAAAGCAAGGAGTATAGCAAATAAAACAGATGAGCTGAGGGCCGCTTCATTTCTGTTCGTATGATACCATAGCTATTACAGAAACATGGCTTAATGAGGGACAGGAATGTCAATGTTCCTGGCTGCAGGGTTTTCAGATGAGATGGGGGAGAAAAAGGGAGGGGATGTCAATTTTGGTTAGAGAAGCAATTACAACTGTGAGGAGGGATGATATGTTATAAGGACCATCAATTGAGGCTACATGAATTGAGCTTAGGAACAAAAAAGGGGCAGTCACATGACTGTGAGTGTACTAGAGACCCCCAAACAGTTAGAGGGCAATAGAGGAGCAAATATGTAGGCAAATCTCTGAGAAGTACAAAAACAATAGGCAGTAACAATACAGGATTTTAACTATCTCAATACTAACTGGGATAGTTTTAGTATGGAAGGAATGGACGGAACAGAATTCTTAAGGTGCATTTAGGAGAACTGTTTTGACTAGTATATAGCAAATTCAACAAGAAAAGGTGTGGTTCTGGACTTAATTTTAGGTAATGAAGCTGGACAGGTGGAAGGAGTGGCTGTTGAGAAGCATTTTGGTGGTAGTGATCATAATACAGTTAGTTTTAACATAATTATGGAAAAGGATAAAGATAGAACAGGAGTTTAAGTTCTAAGTTGGAGTAAGGCCAATTTTACTAAGCTGAGAAGTGATTTCGACAAAGAGGACTGGAAACAGCTATTTGAAGGTGAATCAGTATCAGAGCAGTGGGAGGCATTCAAAGGGCAGATTCAAGGGGTTCAGAGTAAACATGTTCCCACAAAGAGAAAGAGCAGGATGGCCAAATGAAGAGCCCCATTGATAACAAGGAGCTTACAGGGTAAGATAAGGCAGAAAAGGAAAGCTTACCTCAGACACTGAGAAATCAATACTACAGAAAGCCAAGAAGAGTATAAGAAGTGGAGATAAGTGAGATCGCAAAGGAATTTAGGAAAGCAAAGAGAAGACATGCAAGAATATTGGCAAGCAAAATCAAGGTGAACCCAAAGATGTTTTATCAATACATTAAATGTAAAAGGATGACTAAGGAAAGAGTAGGGTCCATAAAAAACCAAAAAGGTAACCCATGTGTCGAGGCAGAAGATGTGGATATGGTTCTTCATGAATATTTAGCATCAGTCTTCATAAAAGATGGGGGGCGATGCAGATATTGTAGCTAGGGAGGGGGAGTGTGAAATATTGGATGTGATAAACATAGGGAGAGAGAAGTGATAAAACAGAGAAAAAGAGGAAGTATTCAGGGGATTGGCATCCATGAAAGTGGTTAAATCAACAGAGCCAGATGAAATGTACTCCAGGCTGTTAAAAGAAGCCAGGGAGGAAATAGCGGAAGGTCTGACCATTATTTTCTAATCCTAACTGGATACAGGTTGGTGCCAGAGGATTGGAGGTCTGCTGACATTGTACCTTTGTTTAAAAAGGGAGTGAGGGATGGACCGAGTAATTCCAGGTCAGTCAGCCTAACCTCGGTAATGGGCAGGTGGGGAGGTGGTAGCGAAAAGGTATTGTTACTGGACTATAATCCAGAGAACCAAGATCTCCAGGGACCCAGGTTTGAATCCCACCATGGCAGATCGTGGAATTTGAATTTGAATTCAATAAAAATCTTAAATTAATAGTCTAATGATAACTATGAAAAACATTGTCGATTGTCATCAAAACCCATCTGATCTACTAATGCCCTTTAGGGAAGGGAATCTGTTGTCCTTACTTGGTCTGGCCTACATGTGACTCCAGACCCACAGCAATGTGGTTGACTCTTATGTGCTCTCTGAAATGGCCTAGCAATCCACTCAGTTGTATCAAGCCCCTACAAAGCCTAGAAGGAATGAAACCAGATGGACCACTTGGCATCGACTTGGGCACCAGAAACAACAATGGCAAACTCAGCCCTGTCCACCCCGCAAAGTCCTCCTAACATCTGGGAGCTTGTGCCAAAGTTGGGAGAGCTGTCTCACAGACGAATCAAGCAACAGCATGACATAGTCATACTCACGGAATCATACCACACCTAAACCATCACCATCTCTGGGTCTGTCCTGCCGATGTGATAGGGCAGATCCAGCAGAGGTAGTAGCACAGTGGTATACAGTTGGGAGGGAGTTGCCATGGGAGTCCTCAACATCAACCCTGGACCCCATGAAGTCTCATGGCATCAGATAAAACATGAGCAAAGAAACCTTCTGCTTACCACGTACCGTCCCCATCCCCAGCTGATAAGTCAGTATTTCTCCACATTGAACATCACGTGGAGGAAACACCGAGGGTGGCAAGGGCACAGGATGTAGTCTGGGTGGGAGATTTCAATGCCCATCACTAAGAGAGGTTCAGTAGCACCACTACTGACCGAGCTGGCAGAGCCCTAAAGGACACAGCTGCTAGACTGGATCCATGGCAGGCGATGAGGAAACCAACAAGAGGGAAAAACATACTTGACCTCATCCTCACAAACCTGCCTGCACAGATGCATCTGTCCACAACAGCATCGGTAGGAGTGACCACTGCAAAGTTCCTGTGGAGATGAAGACCCCTCTTCACATTGAAGATAGCCTCCATCGTGTTGTGTGGCACTATTGCCATGCTAAGTGGAATAGATTTCGAACAGATCTCACAACTCAACACTGGGCAACCTTGAGGTGCTGTGGGCCACAGCAGCAGCAGAATTATACTCAGCCACAATTTGTAACTTCATGGCCAGGCATATCCCCCACTCTAGCACTACCACCAAGCCAGGGGATCAATCCTAGTTCAATGAAGAGTGCAGGATGGCAAGACAGGAGCAGCACCAGGCATACCTAAAAATGAGGTGTCAACCTGGTGAAACTAAAACTCACGACTACCTGCGAGCCAAACAGCATACAATAAACAGAGCTAAGCAATCCCACTACCAGCGGATAATATCTAACCTCTGCAGTCCTGACACATCCAGTCGTGAATGGTGGTGGACAATTAAAAATTCACTGGAGAAGGAGGCTCCACAAATATCCCCATCCTCAATGATGGGGGAGCCCAGCACATTAGTGCAAAAGATAGGGCTGAAACATTTGCTACAATCTTCAGCCAGAAGTGCTGAGTGGATGATCCATGTCAGCCTCCTCTGGATATCCCCAGCATCACAGATGCCAGTCTTCAGCCAATTCTATTCACTCCATGTGACATCAATAAATGGCTGAAGGCACTTGAAGCTGCAAAGGCTATGGGTCCTGACAATATTCCGGCAATAGCACTGAGGTCTTGTGCTCCAGAACTTGACGCAGCCCTAGCCAAGCTACAACACTGGTATCTACCCAGCAATATGGAAAATAGGCCAGGTATGTCCCATCCACAAAAAGCAGGACAAATCCAACCGGCCAATTACTGCCCCACCAGTCTACTCTCAATCATCAGTAAAGTGATGGAAGGGGTCATCAACGGTGCTATCAAGCAGCACTTGCTTAGCAATAACCTGCTCACTGATGCTCAGCTTGGGTTCTGCCAGGATCACTCTGCCCCTGACCTCATTACAGCCTTGGTTCAAACATGCAGAAAAGAGCTGAACTCCAGAGGTGAGATAAGAGTGACTGGCCTTGGCGTCAAGGCAGCATTTGACCAAGTGTGGCATTAAGAAGCCCAAGCAAAACTGGAGCCAATGGGAATTGGAAAACTTGCAGCTGGTTGGAGTCATACCAAGCACAAAGGAAGATGTATGGTTGTTAGACGTCAATCATTTTCTGTTCTAGGACATCACTGCAAGAGATCCTCAGGGTAGTGTCTTAGGCCAAACATCTTCAGCTGTTTCATCAATGACCTTCCATCATAAAGTCAGAAATGGGATGTTTGCTGATGATTGCACAATGGTAAGTACCATTCGCATTTCCTCAGATACCAATGCAGTCCATCCCCAAATGCAGCAAGATCTGGACAATATCCAGGCTTGGGCTGAGAAGTGGCAAGTAACATTCGTGCCACACAATGACCATCTCCAACAAGAGAGAATCTAACTATCGGGCCTTGACATTTGCTGAATCCCCCACTATCAACATCCGGTGGGTTAACATTGACCAGAACCTGAACTGGACTAACCATATAAGTGCTGTGCCACAAAAGCAGGTCAAAGGCTAGAAATCCTGCACCTCCTGACCCCTCAAAGCCTATCCACCATGTACAAGGCACAAGTCAGGAATGTGATGGAATACTTTCCACTTGCCTGGATCAGTGCAGCTCCAACAATACTCAAGAAGCTCAACACCATCTAAGATAAAGTAGCCCGCTTGATTGGCACCCCATTGACAAACATTCACTCCCTCCACCACTAACGCACAGTAGCAGCAGTGTGTACCATTTACAAGATGCACTGCAGGAATTCACCAAAACTCCTTAGACAGCACCTTCCAAATCCGTGACCACTATCATCTAGAAGGACAAGGGCAGCAGATGCATGGGAACATCACCACTTGGAAGTTCACCATCCTGACTTGGAAATATATCACCGTTCCTTCACTGTCGCTGGGTCAAAATCCTGGAACTCCCTTCCTAACAGCACTGTGAGTGTACCTACACCACATGGAGTGCAGCGGTTCAAGAAGGCAGTTCACCACCACCTCCTCAAAGGCAATTATGGATGAGCCAGCGACTCCCCACATCCCATTAATGAATTTTTAAAAATTGGAATCAATTCTGAGAGACAGAATAAACTGTCACTTAGAAAGGCATGGATTACTCAGGGTGGTCAGCATGAATTTTTTTTTAGGGAAAGTTGTGTCTGACTAACTTGATTGAATTTTTTGAGCAAGTAACAAAGAGAATTAATGAAGGTAGTGCAGTTGAAGTGGTCTGCTTGGATTTTTGCAAGGCTTTTGACAAAGTCCCACATGGCAGACTGGTTAAAAAAATAAAAGCCCATGGGATCCAGGGGAATGTAGCAAACTGGATACAAAATGGCTCAGTAGCAGGAAACAATGAGTGATTCTTGGCAGGTGTTTTTGTGACTGGAAGGCTGTTTCCAGTGGGGTTCCCAGGGCTCAATATTAGGTCTCTTGCTTTTTACAGTATTTATTAACGATTGGGATGTAAATATAGGGAAAATTATCAAGAAGTTTGCAGACAACCCAAAAATTGGCTGCGTGGTTGAGAGGTGGATAGCTCTAGACAGCAGATAGCAATAGACTGGCCAGGTGGGCTGAAAAGTGGCAAATGGAATTCAACCCAGAGAAATGTGGTGTGATGCATTTGGGGAGGTTAAACAAGTCAAAGGAATACACAATTAATGGATGGATACTGAGAGGTGTAGAGGAAGTGAGGGACCTTGGAGTGAATGTTCACAGATCCCTGAAGGTAGCAGATCAGGTCGATAGGCGGTTAAGAAGGCATATGGAATCCTTTCCTTTATTAGTCGAGGCATAGAATGTAAGAGCAGGGAGGTTATGCTGGAACTATATGAAACGTTAGTTAGGCCACAACTTGAGTACTTTGTGCAGTTTTGGTCACCTCATTACAGAACGGATATAATTGCTCTGCAGAGGAGATTTGCGAGGCAGTTGCCAGGGCTGAAAAATTGCAGCTATGAAGAAAGATTGGATAGGCTGGGGTTGTTCTCATTGTACAGAGGAGGCTGAGAGGAGATTTGATTGAGATGTACAAAATTGTGAGGAGCCTGGATAGAGTGGATGGGGTATTCACCTTAGCAAGGAGGTCAGTGACAAAGGGCATAGATTCAAAGTGAATGGTGGAAGAATTAGAGGGGAGATGAGGAAAAACTTTTTCACCCAGAGGGTGGTAGAGGTCTTGAACTCACTGCCTGAAAAGGTAGTAGAGGCAGAAAACCTCAGCTCATTTAAAGGGTGCCTGGACGTGCACCTGAAGCGCCATAGCCTGCAGGGCTACAGACCAAATGCTGGAAAGTAAAATTAGGCTGGGTGGCTCGATTTTTCGGCAGACACGACAAGCCAAATGACCTCCTTTGTTCCGTAAACCTACTATGAGTCTTTGGAACTCTCTTCCTCAAAAGGTGGTGGAAGCAGAGTCTTTGAATATTTTTAAGGCAAAGGTAGATAGATTCTTAATAAGCATGGGGGGTGAAAGGCTATTGAGAGTCAGCAGGAATATGGAATTGAAGTTACAGTCAGGTCAGCCATGATCTTATTGAATGACAGAGCAGGCTCGAAGGGCCAGATGGCCTACTCCTGCTCCTAATTTGTATGTTATTATGTACCAAAACCAGCTGTGCTCTGGAGTCCAATGTTGCAGCCATGTGACTCCTCCAATAATTCAGTGAATAAATGCTGAGGTACTGAGCCATTTAGACCTGTTAACTGATATCAGCAAGGTGACAGTATAGGTGCCAAAAATGGCATCAGTGCCTCCGAGTTAAGGAGAGGAAAAATAAGCCAGTGTCCCCATTCCTGACTGATGCTCAGCGACTCCTATTGGAAAGTGAGAATACAAGAAAAGGGAAGTAAAAACTGAAAATGCTCAGCAGGTCCTGGGGGGAGAAACAGAGCTAACAGGCAGGATTTTGATTCCGCCACTGTGGTTGGGAAAGAAGGCAGACAGGAGCTAAAAAGAATAGCTGGCCATCGTGCTGGTTTCCATCTGCTTCTGAGCCACTTTTGCAAAGGTGAGATGGGAGGCTGGGGTGTAGCAGGGCTACCAACCCACATGCAGCAGGTAGCCAACAGGGATTTTCCAGTTGTCTGACCCCATAGAACTAAGCATGACTCATCCCCTTCCACATAAGAGGAGGGAGATTGGGATTTATGTATTGGTATCAAATCCCAGTGACTTTATTCAGCCACCATCCATCTGTGAGACACAATTGAGAATGACAATCCAGGGAGGGAGAGAAAATCACTATTTATTACTCACAAGTTTTCCTGGAACCAATTGTAAAATAACATTGCTTGTGCTATTTGCAGAGCTGTTAGAACGGAGATCCATGATCAACTATGTGACATAGATCACAACAACAACATATCTAAAATAATAAAATATCCCAAGGCACTTCACAGTAGTATAATAATTAGACACCGAGCCACATAAGGAGATATTAGGAAAGATGGCCAAAGTCTTGGTCAAAGAGGTAGGTTTTAAGGAGTGGCTTCAGGGAAAAAATGACTGAGACACCTGAAGGTATGGCCATCATAGGTGGAGCAATTAAAAGCAGGAATGCCCAAGAGGCCAGAATTGGATAAATGCAGCTATCTTGGAAGCTTGTGGACTAGAGACTGTACAGAAATAGGGAGAGGTGAGGCCATGAAGCGTTTTGAAGATAAGAATGAGAATTTTAAAATCAAGGGGTTGCTTGGCTGGAGGCCAATGTAGGTCAGTGAGCATAGATGCGATGTCACAGAATCACAGAATCACTCAGTGCAGAAGAGGCCCTTTGGCCCATCGAGTCTGTACCAACCTACTTACCTAATCCCATTTACCAGCACTTGGCCCATAGCCTTGAATGTTATGACATGTTAAGTGCTCATCCAGGTACTTTTTAAAGGATGTGAGGCAACATTCATATGCTCCAGGTGAATGGGACTTACTGTGAGTAAAGATATGGGCAAAGTATTTTGGATGACCATGAGTTTATGGCAGTAGAATGTGGGAGACCAACCAGGAGTTCATTGGAATAGTCTAGTCTAGAGGCAACAAAGACTTGGATGAATATTTCAGCAGCAAGTGAACTGAGGTAGGGGCAGAGTTAGGCACTGTCACTGAGGTGGGGATAGGCGGTTTTAATGATGGCACGGATATGTGATCGGGACCTCATCTTGGGGTCATATATGAGACCAAATTTGCAAACTGTTTGGCTTAGACAGTTGCCAGAGAGGGTGATGGACTGTAGCTAAGGAATGAAACTTGGAACAGGGACTGAACACAATGGCTTCAGTCTTCCAAATTTCCAGTTGGACAAAATTTCTGCTTATCCAATACCAGATGTTGGGTAAACAGTCTGACAATTTAGCAACAGTGGCGGAGTCAAGGGAGGTGGTGGTGAGGTAGAGCTGGGTATTGTCAGTGCACATGTGAAAACTAATGCTGTGCTAAAGGGATATTGTCGCTGAGAGGTAGCAGGTTAGTGAGAAATGAGAAATAGAAGGGAGCCATGGATAGATCCTCAGGGGACACCAGAGGTAATGGTGTGGGAGCAGGAAGAGAAGCATTGCAAATGATTCTCTGGTTACAATTAGATAAATAGGAACGGACAAGGTGAGTGCTGTACCATCCAGGCATTGGAGGAGGATGATGTGGTCAATTATGTCAAAGACTGCAGAAAGGTGGAGAAGGTCAAGGAGAGATAGTTTACAAATCAGTTACATAGGGAACTTATTAATTTTCCAGACTCAATCACATCAAACTATGTCACATTTTTATCCCCAAAATAGCTGAGGCAGCTTTCTGTGCCCTACAAACCTGATCTCATTTTCAGATCCTGCTTTAACCTTACTCCTTCTTATCTGAGTCATATCTCACTACCTGAATTCTCCATTCCTTTGACTCAGGGTCATAGCTCGATTCTCATTCCTTTTGCTCCATTATTGGAGGCTAATCTTTCAGCCAATGATTCAGGAGTTCACTCCTAAAATCTCTTTGCCCTACTCCTGCTCTCTCTGTCTTTAAAGCCCTCCAAAAACTCACCTTTACAACCATGTCTTTGGTCTCCCTCCCACTGATCTCTTTCTTGAGTGACATCTAAGATCTTTTTGCATCAACTAGCAGTGCCATAGGGATAAAATATTAAATATTGTACCAAAAATATCTCACCGTAACTGCCTCCCACTCTGTTTATTTCAGTGTACTCATTCTGTGTTAAATGGAATTTAACAATTTCCGGCTTCGTCGTGGCACAACCCGCTGCGGGGGATGCAATGGCCCAGCCAAAAGCCCATTAACTTTCAGTGAGACCAGATGATCCTGGCGGCATGTGGGACCAGAAAATCCCACCCATAAAGGGGTTCCATGCACCAGGTTCTTTTCAGGTGAGTCATAAAGAAGCAGCATCAAAAATTGAAGAGCTCAAAAATTCCTCTAACTTGTTCGCTTTAAAGGTCAGACATGCAGAATCGTTAAGACTGAGTACATTGGAATTGTGTGGTTTCACAGGCCTCTGATTCTATATACAGTGCTCACTCTCGCCCTTAGGGCAGGATTTTCCCCTCATTGCATTAAGTGCGGCGGCATGGGTGAAAAATGGTATTTTTGCGGGTTTTCGCGCCTTATCGTACACTTCCCGCCGCATTAATTATGCATGCACAGGAAACACACCGGATTGTGGGTGGGTGGCCTCTAATTCTCCCACCCCGCCGTGAGTTCACCTCATCCTTACTCTAGGTGTCATATTTAAGCGGCACCCGTGTACAGCTTTCTCAACGTCTGCAGCCCAGGACTGCTCCACGGAAGACATGGCTTCTAAAGGGAAAATTCATGCTACTCTGAAATTCAGTGACACCTGACTGGAACACCTGCTGGTCACATTTGAGGCCCGCTGCAATGTCCTCTACCCCCATAATGGCTGGAGGAGGTCCACCAACCTTGCCACTCTGGCTTGGCAGGCGGTGGCAGTGGTGGTCAGTGCCAACACAGCACAGAAGAGGTCACCACCCAGTGCAGAAGGAGGATGAATGATTTCATCCATGCTGCCAGGGTAATTCAACCATCTTATCATTTTCAACTCATACTCACAAGCCCATTACACCTTCACTGGCATCTCAGACACTGCCAGCTCAAGTGACATCACCACTCACTCTCTCACACACACCTCCACATCTCCATCTGGGCTCATCTCCTCTGGAGCTTGTGTCCTCATCCCGTCCATGGCTCCACTCACCACCCACACATGGCAGACATCCTTATCATTGCCTCTGGCATGCATCCTGCTCACACTCTCTATCTGTCTTTATGCAGGACAGACTCACAAACAATCACAGGGAGAAGTCCCAGAGCAGGGATGGAATGCTGGAAGTCAAGGTCCTCACTGCCTTTGACAACAGAGCCATTGAGCTGCCGGAGAGGACGTTGACCATGCCTGCGGCCACAGTGAGGTTGATGGTGCACACCCACCTGAGGATCTTGCTCATCCCTTAGACAACCATACTGTGAGTGCATTGTCCTGGTTTAGAGTTTCCTGCCATGCACTAATTATCTCTACTTTCTTCATAGGCACCTCTGTCAAGCGCCCAAAGCCCTCAACCAGCCAGACCCTTAACTCGAGGAACCTGAGGACAGCACTGTTGAAGACTCTTCACAGCGCTCACCCACACCCTCCATCAGCACAGAGGCATCCACCTCACTGGGACCTAGTTCTAGAGCAGCCTTGGGGTCACAATCTGGTGAGCACAGTACACAATCTATTTTACAGCAGGTGGAGGCAGGGACAGCCAAGGTCGTCGGCGCTTGGAGGACTGGTGGAGGCCAGGAATCTGTGGAGTCCATGTCAGATGATGAGTAACCGTACCCAGACCTAACTCAGTTGGTGGAGCTGCAGCGACAATCATGGGCATATCAGGAAGGGATATCAGCTGGTTCCTCAGATTGAAACAGATGATGAAGCAGTCCATCTGCCTTCAGTCTGAGGGGATAGTACTGGCATGCCAACGCACTAAGGTCAACACTGATAGGATGGCAGTTGCCATGGAGACCTTGGTCTAGGACATTGGTCCTGCACTGCTGCAGGAGCAGTGCTCCACCGCTGTAGCCATTGGTGGCATCCATCAGTGGTTTTGTGAGAGGGGGGTGAGGCACCTAGACCTCACTTCAGTTGCCCCATCTCCTTAAGGTGCCAGCCAGGGGCCCGCAGGCACCCATAAGGAGGGAGGACTAGCAGCTGGATACCTTAGGGCCATTCACCCAGGTCTCCGGGACTATCCAGACGATCCCAAGCCCTCTTCCTTTGCCCCATCACCTCCAGCTCCACAGGCCGAGGAAGGTCCACCTGCCCCACGTCAGGAAACCCAAAGCAGGCTGGGGCTCTCCAGGTCTCAGCCCTTCAGAGGATGCCTGCCAAAATCATCACTGACAACAAGACGTAGCAATCAGCAGGCTGCCTCTGCCTCCACTGTGGATGTCCAGGATGCACTCAGATGTAGCGGTAGGTTAAGATAGTTAAAAAAATTGAGGAACTCAATTGTGGCGTTGTTATTCACAACATATATACAATGTTCACAAATGTAAATAGAATCACACCCATTTCACACCTCCTCTTGTGTATGCCTCCTTTTTATGATGAGCTGTGTTGCTGTCAATCATGTGTGATACCATTGTCCCTCCCCCTACCTAGTACAGATGTCACTATCATGGGCCTCTCGACTATGTAGTATGCTTCCATATCACCAGTGTGTGCCCCTTTCTCAGATCATTCTCAAAATCAATGATGCCTCAGTCTTAATGTTAAGTGTGCTTGTGGAAGGAAGCTTGTTCACAGGCTGTGTAAAATTGCGGCAGAAGTGTTCTCCAATCTCATCTGCATTCTTGAAAGATGGAGGTGTGGTGTACAAGGAGAGATGTCTTAACGCATGGAGAAGGGTCATAAATCGTGCAGCTCTATTTGCTCTCTTTCGTCCAGCAGGGTTTTCATTCTATGAGCCCATACTCAGAGCTTGTGTGCACTCCTGCTGCCAACCGTGCTTCCAACTTTCTGAGCGTACAACTGCTAAACTCACTAATAAGTGGGAGCACCTTGCCACTTCAAGCTGCCAAAGCTCTGCCCCTCTCAGCCACATTATTGCCCTGGTGCTCGAACCTACAACCTTGAGCATTTTTCAACTTGTAATTGTCTGTATTGCGGCCAAAAGACTCTCATCACAATGTTGGGTTGCAGTGCTGTGCATCCCACATCACCTAAACACCAAGACGTGTGATGCTAATTATAAATGATGATTTCTGGCAGTCAGTAGAGATGTATACACTTCGTAGCTTTAGACAATGTTGAGGGGAGCAGTGCAATCGGAGTGAGGATGTACTGAAGCTAAAGTGTGCTCTTAATTAGCAATGACTTGTCATTTTCTCAAGGGCTTCATGGTGTCTGAGCATTTTGGAGCTCGCAAGCAACAGGGCTGGCCATGAGGGCACAATGTGTGTCTTAAAAAGGAGGCATTTTAATGTCTCACATGCAAGCAGTTGAATGTCTTCATCCTCAGGTGGTCCACATGCATAGTAAGGTGAGGATAAAAGCAGGCCACCATCCCTAACTGAGAGTGCGGGATGTTAATGTGATAGAGAAGAAAGTGACGCAGAGGATTGAGTCATTTCTGAATAGATGCACACCTGTGGAACATCTTCGGCAGCCTTGGCATAAGTTTCACCTATTAATTTCACCATTGAGATTACACAGAATACGTTGTTGCTGGAGATGGATCTCCTTGAGGAGCTTTGTCGGATTGAAGGCATGCAGCTATGAGCCCACTGAGGATAGTGGAACAGCTCCTGGCTCTAGCAGGCTGCAATTGTGACTGGGATGTTAGAGACATGCTTGAAGAGGCAGCATCTTTTGACATCTGATGCCGGACTCCCTCCTCCAGTTAGCACCTCATCTCAGTAAGGACACATGCTCCTGAGGCTTCATCATCCTTCAAAGGATCAGGACAATGTGAGCCTGATGTGTAACTATTCACTCTCACATTGAAATGCACGGTTAAAATGAGAGGATGGTTTTCATGTTGGCCCATGGTGGAGGGCACTTATCTAAGAGGGTACTCACTGCAACTCATCATCCTCCTCATGGAATCTGGTGGCTATGAGGGCCTCATGTGCACACCTGCCTTGTCTGGTCTATGCTATGGCTTCTTTCCCTGCAGACTCGGCTTCTTCAAACTCAACACCCTCATTGCCTTTGATGTCCTCTTCATTGGAGGAGATGTGCAGCTCCTTCAAGTCGGCATCTGGCAAGTCCTCCTCCCTTTGCAACACCAGGTTGTGCAGCATGCAGCAAGCCACGACGATGCATGAGACTCTCTGGGGAGTGTACTGGAGTGTTCCGCCAGATCTGTCCAGGCTTTAAGATGCTACTGGTGTGCTCCACCAATGTTCAGGTAACAGCATGAGCTTCATGTACCTTCTCTCTGTAGGATTCTGTGGCTGCCGCACGGGCATCATCAGCTACGTCCTTTGCACGTACCCCTTTGCCACTGCGGAGCCAGCCATGGATCCTGTGTGGTCCCTCGAAGATGTCCAGGATCTGCGATCTACTCAAGATGTAAGAGTCTTGGATGCTTCCTGGATATCTGGTGCAAACCTGCATAAGTTTCTTATGGTTAGAGACTAGCTGTACATCGAACCTTTCCTGTTTATGTATTGGATGTTGGTCGGGAACTTTTACAGCCACATGAGTACAGTTGATGGCATCCTGCACCTGTTGGAATCCTGAAATCTTAGCGAAGCCCAGTGCTGAGGTGTCCTGGCTCTGTCGAGGTTGACATAATTGTGGACTTGGCAAAAAGGGTGCCTGTGACCTCATCAATGCATTTGTGTGTGGACACTTGAGAGATCCCACAGAGGTCCCCAGTGCAGCCCTGGGAGGATCCACTGGCGTAGAAGTTGAGTGCGGCTGTTACTTTTGGAACCATTGGCAATGGAAGCCCTTCCAATCCCCGTGGTGCCAATTTCTGATGAATGTGGCAAATATGAGTCACCAGATCCCTGGACATGTGGAGATGTCAGCAACACTGTTTCTCGCTCATCTGCAGATAAGACATGCAAGTTCTGTAGACCCTTGATCTTGCAAGCTGCCTACGCACAACATTTCTGTGAGCCTCATCCCCTGTCAAGAGGAGGCCCTTGGTCCTGAGGGCATTGTTCCTGCCTTTGGTAATCCAGGCACCTCTGTTGCAACCTCCTCCTTCTTCTCTCCTGCTTGTATGTGATAATGCAGGCAGTGATAAATCAGCCTCTGTCTTCCTGATGGTCTCCTCTCTGCAGCATCAATAAGAAGGAGACAAGAGTCAGCATTAGTCTTCAAAGGTCCTCTTTCTATCAATGACTTGTCGGTGAATGTCAAGGGCTTTGTTTCAGTGTTGGCAACTATTTGCCCCTGAAATGGTGGCCAGTTTGGGGTGCATTTCAAGGTGCTCCTCCAACCCCCTTTACATGACCGACTGCTATGAGATTGCTTTGGCCAGGCACTTGGATGTGCTGCTTTCAGCCCAGGTGCTGGGATCCTCATTCACTGCACTCTAAATCTATATCCTTTGAAATAAACATGAGAGTAAATGTTTAGTCAGGAAATGAGATTACTTGAGGGGGGCTTGAGGCTTCTCTTCTGTGAATCTGCCAGTGCCATGATTGTAATACACATCTGAAACTTGTCCAGTTGCCCAATTGCTCTGGAGTTGTTATCAGTCTGGGGAATACTCAATAAATGGGAAGGTATTGGGAGGGGTTAAGGAAGTAAGAGACCTTGGAGTGCATGTGCACAGATCCTTGAAGGTGTCAGGTTAGATGGACAAGGTGGTCAAGAAAGCATATGGAATGCTTTCCTTTATTGGACAAGGTATTGAATACAAAAGCAGGAATGTAATGATGGAACTATATAAAACGCAGATTAGGCACAGCTGGAATTTTGTGTACAAGTCAGGTCACCACATTACAGGAATGACGTACTTGCTCTGGAGAGAGTACAGAGGAGATTTGCAAGAAAGTTGCCAGGGCTTGAAAATTGCAGCAATGAGGAGAAATTGGGTAGGCTGGGGTTGTTTTCCTTAGAACAGAGGAGGCTAAGGGGTGACCTAATTGAGATGTACAAAATTATGAGGGGCCTAGATAGGATAGACAAGAAAGACTTGTTTCCCCTAGCTGAGCGGTCAGTTACCAGGGGCATAGATTTACGATGATTGGTAGAAGGATTAGAGGGGACATGAGGAAAAACTTTTTCTCCCAGAGGGTGGCGGGTGTCTGGAATACACTGCCTAAGTTGCGGTTGAGGCTGAAACGCTCAACTCATTTAAAGGGTACCCAGATCTGTATCTGAAGTGCTGTTACCTGCAAGGCTACAGACCAATTGCTGGAACGTGGGATTAAAACGAGCGGCTAGTTTCTTTTCTCTCTTTTTGGCCAGCGCAGACGTGATGGGCTGAATGGCCTCTTTCTGCAGTGTAGCTTTTCTATGGTTCTATGGTTAAACAAAGGAAACTACAAAGGTATGAGGGACAAGTTGACTATGGTAGATTGAGGCTTATAAAGTTTCCAAAAAAAAAGTGGTAAGCCTGAGGATTGGGAGCATTTCAGAATTCAACAAAGAAAGATCAAGAAACTGATAGAGAAAGAGAAAATAGAGTATGAAAATAAACTAGTGAGAAACATTAAAAAAAGCTTTTATAGGTATGTAAAAAGGAAAAGATTAGCAAAGACAAATGTGGGCCCACTAAAGGTAGAGACAGGAGAATTTATCATGGGACATAAGGAAATGGTAGAGAAACTAAACAAATACTTCATGTCTATTTTTACAGAGGAATATGCAAAAAACCTCCATGGAATACAATAGAACTAAGGGACTAGTGAGAATGAGGAATTGAAAGAAATTAGTATCAATAAAAATAAATTAATGAGACTAAAAGTTGATAAATCTCCTGGACCTGATGATCTATGTCCCAGTATTGAAAGAGGTTGTTGTAAAGATAGTGGATGCCTCACCTTCCAAAATTCTATAGATTCTGGAATGGTTCCTGCAGATTGGAAGGTAGCAAATGTAACCCCTCTATTTAAGAAAGGAGGGAGAGAGAAAATGGAAAACACAGACATGTTAGCCTGACATCAATAACAGGGAAAATGCTAGAATCTGTTATAAAGAATGTGATAACTGGACACTTAGAAAATAATCGTAGGATTGGGCAGGTCAACTTGGATTTATGAAAGGGAAATCTGTTTGACAAACCAATAGAGTTTTTTGAGGATGTAACTAGCAGAATAGATAAGGGGGAACCAGTGGGTGTGGTGTAATTGGATTTTCAGAAGGCTTTCAATAAGGCCACACACAGGAGGTTAGTAAGAACATTTGGAGCACGTGGAGTTGGGGGTAATATACTGGCATGGAGTGAGAATTAGTTAATGGACAGAAAACAGAGTGTAGGAATAAACGGGTCATTCTCAGGTTGGCAGGCTATGGCTAGAGAGGTACTGCAAGGATCAGTGTTTGGGCCCCAACTATTTATAATCTATATCAATGATTTGGAAGTGGGGACCATCAAGTTTGCTGATGACACAAAACTAGGTGGGAATGTGAGTTGTGAAGAGGATGTAAAGATGCTTCAAGTGGATTTAGACAGCCTAACTGAGTGGGCAAGAACATGGCAGATGGAATATAATGTAGAAGTTATCTACTTTGGTGGGAAAAACAGAAATGCAGAGCATTTCTTAGATGGTGAGAGATTGGGAAGTGCTGATGTCCAAAGAGACCTGTTCATAAGTCACTGAAAGCTAATATGCAGGTGCAGCAAGCAATTAGGAAGGCAAACAGTATATTGGCCTTTATTGCAAGAGGATTTGAGTACAGGAGTAAAGAAATTTTGCTGCAATTGTATAGAACCTTTTTGAGACCACACCTGGAGTATTGTGTATAGTTTTAGTCTCCTTACCTAAGGAAAGATATACTTGTCATAGAGGGATTGCATTGAAGGTTCACCAGACTGATCCCTGTGATGGCAGAATTTTCCTATGAGGAGAGATTGAAGAGACTGGACCTATTATTTTCTAGGGTTTAGAAGAATGAGAGACAATTTCAATGAAGCATACAAAAATTCTCATAGGGCTCAACAAGGTAGACGCATGAATGTTGGTTCTCCCGACTGGGGGATCTAGAACCAGGGGACACAGTCTCCGAATAAGAGCTAATCCATTTAAGACTGAGCTGAGGAGGAACTTCGAAGGTGGTGAATCTTTAGAGTTCTCTAAGCCAGAGGGCTGTGGAGGCTCAGTCATTGAGCATGTTCAAGACAGAGATCAATATATTTCAGGATATTAAAGATATTAGGAAGTATGAAGATTGTTCCGGAAAATGGCATTGAGGTAGAAGATCAGCCATGATCTAGTTGAATAGTGGAGCAGGCTTGAGGGGATGAATGGTCTATTCCTGCTCTTATTTCATATGTTTTAAGAGTCTGTAGACTTAGGAAGAAGGAATTGCCAAATGATGAGGTCGTCCACAGTTTTGGGGCAGAGTTTTACGGCCCTGTTTCTGTGGAGATGGGGCCGTAAAATGCGGCGAGACATTCTAAACCTCATTGACTTCAGCGGGAACGTAAAATCCTGCTGCCGTAAAATTTCGTCCTTGAAGTTTAGGTATAGAATGAGTTCCAGTGGGAGACAGTGGGATGAGTCTTGATTTCAAAATAATGTGGACGTAGGGAGAAAAAGTATCTGAAGCTAAAGAAGAGCAAGAAAGAAAATTTTAGAGAAGAATTGATCATAGTCGTATTGAAATTCTGTGGTCAAAAAGTTCAGCTTCATAGCCCCTATAGTTTTGGCATTGTGGGTGCTTGCTTCAGTGGAGAAATAGTATCTGCGCTGCTTCCAACCACTCATGCCCCATGCCTAATATCATCTCAAAGTATTATCATAGGTGTTACACACATGCTGGAAATATGCAGAGTAGGTAGGCCGTGAGATCTGTCAGCATCTAACACTAATTTGACATCTGACCTGCTATTTTTGACCTCATCAGCCTAGTTAATATCCTTTCAAAATGTACACAGCGGAACATGTGTTCAGAGGCCTGAGGGACATTCCACTCCCCACCAGTGCTATTTAAAGGGATCATCACCCAACCTGAAGATTATTTGTTTATTATTTTCTATTCTCTTGGTGAGTTTTGGAAGTACAAGGTGTTTGTAAGAGTTATTAAAGGTAACAAAGTTTGCAGGGAGTGGTGCTGAACAATGACGAAGGTGTTGGTTCTTGCTACAAGGACTCTGAGCACACCAATTTCCCCCAATCATAGGGGCTATAGTAGCTGTACCCCACCCTTGTGCTGCAGCCATCAGAGGAGATGGAGCTGAGGCTGACAAGCTGCCAACAGTGAGAGTGGATGGAGGGGAGCGGTGGTGTAAGAGCTCTCAGCAGGAGGCCTTATCAATCTAGGGTCTTCAGGGAGTACATGTCCTACCTGCATCTAAGCCAGGATCACTGTGTTCAATGGCTGCTCTTCACTAAGTAAGTGGTCACAGAATGCTGCTATTTATTGAAACCAGACTAGAGCCTCAAAGCAAGGTGAGGATGGCACTGCCAATGGTCATGAAGGTGAACATTGTGCTCAGTATTGTGTGAATCTTTTCAGGTCAGAACTGGCAGAGTAAATATCTTGCCATTTGTCATCCATCATTGTATGCCACAGCTGACAAAGACCTTGTACACCAGGAAAGAGGACATCTTGCCTTCTCTCTGAACAGAGAGAAATAGGTGAAGCACACATGGTTTTGCTAGGATAACAGGGTTTCCTATAGTGCAAGGTGCTGTCAACTGCACACACTTGGCTTTGCAGACACCATATCTCAATGGTGAGATGCACTGAATCCACAAAAGGTACCATTTACTCAATGTGAATTTGTGTGTGACCACATCCAGCAGATTATGCTGGTTAATTCCTGCTATCCTGGCAGCAGTCATGATGCCTTCATCCTGCACCAGTCTGCTGTTCCAGCAATCTTTCAGCTGCCACGCTGAACAAAAGGTGGCTTGGAGACCGGTCCATCTGCTCTACACCTGGCTGATGATTCCCCTCCACAACCCCACCACACTTTGCCACCACTCACACAATAAGAGCCATGCTGCCACAAGGAATATCAATGATCAGTCAGGGTGCTAAATCATTGGCTCCGCTGCCTTGACTTCTCTGGAGAGCCCTCCAAAACAAACACTTCAGGAGGAGGAGGAAGGGAGAAGACAACTGTCATATCAAGGCTTTGGATGGGCTGACTGTGAGGGCATCACTTGACTTTGGATCCCCTGAATAGAACCCCAGATCCCCATTGATCAACAGTTCCCCACGTTTCCATCCCTTTGTCATAGACCATCACAGCCGCCTCTTGACCACAATTCTGAGATAAAATTCATCACAAAGTAACCATTCCAGATCAAATTTACCCAAGAAAAATCCAATAATCATACAATAAAAAAAACAACTAATCAGCTTTGTGCATTCCTTTAACACATGTCTTGCGAGTACCTTTGCCTGGTTTAATGCTCCTAAGCAGCGCTACCCCATCATTCAAAAACTGTTAGTTTTCAAATGTACATAATGACACCCAGCTCTACTCCCCCACTACCTCTCTAGACTCCTCCACTGTCACTAAATTATCAGACTCCTTATATGACATCTAATACAGGATGAGCAGAAATTTCCTCCGATAAAACATTGGGCAGAAATTTACATTTGGCATGTGGGAACATAAAATGACGCGCGATGACATCAGGCGTGCGTCCTGAAGTCATCGTGAAATCACGCAATATTTTGTTTGGCGGGCGCATGCCGGAGTCAGCTGCGCACCCGCCAATAATTGAAAGGCTTATTAAGGCCATTAACTAGGTAATTAAGTGGCATTTTATGTTGCCCGTCCAACGCGAGCAGGCGAAAAGGCAAAGCGGTCTTTACGTTTTTTAGGAAACCTCATCCGTGAGCGGGATGAGGTTTCCTAAAGCTAATACTACTTAAATAAAACCATTATTTTATAAATAAAAACATGTCTATGTTCTAAATAAAAACAGCAGAACTCTTGTGCAACTTCCCACTCTTGTAGCATAAGGAATAAGTCATTGATGATGAAGATTGCTGGTAAGTGAGTGAAGTGTGTTTGATGAATGGAGGAGTGTGTGTGAGGCGTGTGGTGCATTTGATGGGTCATGAGGTTGCATTCACTGACCTTGAAGAATCTTGTTTCACCACTGCATCCAGATCCTCAAGGCTAGCCTGATGGAATTGATTGCTATAACTATCTTCTCCCACTGCCTTCTCAGCTCTTGACTTTTTTATTATTCTTTCATGGGATGTGGGCGTCGCTGGCAAGGCCAACATTTGTTGCCCATCCCTAATTACCCTTGAACTGAGTGGCTTACTAGGCCATTGCAAAGGGCACTTTGCAATCAATCACACTGCTGTGGGTCTGGAGTCATTTCTAGGCCAGACGAGGTAAGAATGGCAGATTTCCTTCCCTAAAAGACATTAGTGAGCCAGATGGGTTTTTTTTAAAGACAATTGATGATAGTTTCATGGTCACCGTTTTCAATTCCAGATTTATGAATTGAATTAAAATTCCATCAGCTGCCATGGTGGGAGAGACTCATGGCCCCTAAGGTAAGAGAACCTCTCTTCTCCTTTCAACCTCCTGCACCAAGGCCTTTATTGCACCATCTGGAGGAGTGTGTGTGGTGCAGTTGATGGGTTATGAGGTTGCATTCATTGACCTTGAAGAATCTTGTGAGGCCATTGTGAGGGCAAACTCTTTGGTCTGTTGCTCCATGTCTGCAGCTTCCTCCTCGACTTCCATTCAACTTCAAACAGTTTCAACCTCTCCTTGTTAAGAAGTGCAGTCTAACTTTAGTGGTACAGGCTACCTTTAAGTGGTGCTAGCATTGCACAAACTTGCAACCCACTTAACATGCTACCTATATCCACTTTGAATGAGTGTGGGGTAATTGCACATCTTAATCCCTGATTTCAGGGATTATCCAATTTAGCCCCCAATCTCTCTACACTTTATACACTGGGAGGGTTTTATGTGCTATCACAACCCATATGATATGGGAGACCATCCACATCCACCTGACACAAGTAACCCACTAGATGTCAACCCAGAATTTAAAGTTCCACTTGCTGGCAATGTCTGAAGTTTCTGACTCAGAGTCAGGAATGCTACCAATAAAGCAAAGGCACGCTCTTATATCGCAGTTATTCATTGTATATATTTTTTTGATGTTTCATTTAAAGAACTAATTTTTTTCATTTTCGTTTTCATTTAAAAGTATATTCCACTAATCATAATACATTTGTTTAGAACTTTATCAGCATGCAGTGCTGAACTTGCTGAGCATGTAGAGTACTTCAAAAATAGACCCAACTTTGATGTAACTTTGCAGGTGGGGGGCACATCAATGAAGTAATACCTCACATCAGAAGAGAATTTTCTTTCATATATGCCTGAAGGTGAACATTAATGTAAGTAGGTCTCACAGAATGTCATGATTTGAAGATGACTTAATATGTGGAATTGTTAAATTCTTATGTTTAAAGAGTGGGGAAAACTACATTTTGTGGGGGAGGAATCCAAGGGTGAGTTAACTACAGTTCTCGGTTCACATTACCTACTAATTGTCACAGCTTGTATATTTGTCCTCCAGCTGATATATAGCAGCTCTTAGTTAACACCCTCATTGAAGTCAAATGACGTGAGGTATTACTTCATTTATTGATTTTAATATTTTCTCTGCCCTTCTCCTGAAGACAGTGACTTTTGCTTCAGCACAGGTTCCATTTCGTGACGCAGCACAAGAAGATTCAATCCCACAAGGCTCCTACTGACATCCGGCAGTCAAACACTTCACTTAGTTCTCCCACTGGAGAAACATCAAGAAGTGCCACTAGAATAGGTTGGAGAAGCTACACTATACTGAACACTTATGGTGTAACTAATTGGTCCTAACTTCATCACCACTTTGATCAGAGTTTATTTTTGATGGCATAGAATCAGCTAGTGCTCATGGCAATGTGGAGGGCAATCCTGTGTAGGTGGCCCATTGCATTGTGCACATGCAGATAGGACTGTTGATTCTGTGGGTGGCTCAAGCAAATAGGTCAAGATTTCTTCTGAGCACCTCTGCTATTACAAACTTCAAAGACGTTTCCATGGTACCGTCCTTTGGGTTTTTATCAATGTCATGATCTAGTCTCGTCTATGATGATTCTTCTCCTGTATCTATTCTTCAATAAATCATTTTTACTCGAAAAGTTGTGGAATGGAATTTAATGCCCTCCCCAAGGCAGGTTTGGAGGTGAGGAGGGCATTTAATTAGGCAGGAGGGTGGCAAGTGTGGACCCTGCCACTTTCCTGCCTGCCCCGGCTACATCTGGGGCAGGAAGGCTCGTGGGTGACCTTCATGCCCTATCTCCAATTGAGGCCCTTAAGTGGGCAATTAGTGCTGCAGGTGGGGCCAATGCCTTGCTGGAAACCCAAAAACCAAACTGTGTCAGGATTGCTTTTGGGGTTCCAAGGGGACCCCTTGTTCAAAGGCACGCAATGCCTGATCGAAAGACCCAGCATCAGGAAGAGGGGAACCTGCTGTCACCCTGCTGTCCTAGCAGCTGACACCCCTCCCCTCCTCTCCTGCAACTGCTCCTTGACCCCCAGTCTGCCCTCATCTGTGGCCTAGGTCCCTTGGCAATCTTTGGCCTATCCCTGGGTGCATTGCTGGCAACTACCGCTGCTCCATCAGTGGCACTGCCTGCAATACTCAGGCAGCTGCTGGCCAGCTCTCAGGGTGGGATTTCCTCCCCTGGGGTCCTTGACCCTGGAGAGGGCCTTCCACTGACCATTTAAGAGCCTGAGAAGCACTTATACTGGTGGACCTTCACCAATGAAGGTGACATGGGGGCTCTCGTCAATGAATGAGATTCCCCCTCACCTGCATTCAATATCACCGCCTAGATATGAATCAAAGCTACAAATCATTTGTACTGTTGTGACCCTTATAGGTGCATATATCTTCAATTAGATTCTGTTCATGACTCCTATCAGATTGCAATAGTCGAGAGGAAAAAAATATATTTTTAAAATAACAGTTAGGCACGACAATGGAGGGAATGTAGTGTAATTCTGATGTATGGGCTAGGTTCCTCAGCTACAGAATTTTACATTCTAAGATTTAAAAATTGCATTTTGCACCATGAACAGAACCATGATAAACACATAAGTTGATCAAAATGTTTAAAAATTTCACATTAAGTCTGCCATATTTTTGCCACTGGATTCCATCTCTCTTAGATGTTATTTCAGATTATAGAATGTGAGTTGCATGGAACAAAATCAGCTTCCAGCCCCAGAATTGCATTAATGGTTTTTGAAAATAGCTCATTGGGATGCACAAAAGTTTTGAATCACTGAGGAACAGGAGGTATTACAGAAAGATGTGTTGAACTTATCTCCCTTCTTTGATGTAATGACCCAGTTGATTGTGGCCCTGCTGATTTACTGAAAACCACTTACTTCAAATTGCTGGGCATAAAAATGCAAAGTAATGAAAACAAATGCAGGCACTGTTTCAACACAACAGTGTGCAATAAATATAATAGTATTTTTTTCTTTTAGCCAAAATGATCTACATACAAAGTACTAATGGTGAACAGAGCACAACACATTAGTATTAATGAATGTTAGGCAAAATACATTAGCAGCTTCCAATTATAAATTCTCAGAATTATTAATACAGTATTTACTGTTTAAATTATACATTATAATGACAGCTAAATAAGGTTAAATTATCACCAGCAACAACAAGTCAGTCAACCTAATATTGGTGGTGGAGAAACTTCTAGAGACCACACTCCAGGACAAAATTAATTGTCACTTGGGTGGAGGGGTGTGCCGGTGAGGCGGGGTGGGGGGGGTGGGGGGTGCGGGTGGTCAGTGATTTCTGGCTGAGGTAGACTTGGGACCTGCCTCCTCACCCTGCCTCTGAGAGTAGAAGGCGATGGCAAACTACCACTGACAAAAGCTGCCAAGGGAAAATGGCTCAGGGTGAAACATCAGCAACCAATGAGCCAAGGACCTGCCTGTGGGAAGAGTACACATACCTTACCACACGTGCATAAATTTCAAAATTTGCAAATAACATAAAAATTGGAGATGGAGTAAAACAGTGAGAAGGACAGTAGCAGACTTCTGGAAGACATATGCCATTTGAAATTTAATGCAGTGAAGTGATGCATTTTTGAAGGAAGAATGAGATGCAATATAAATTAAACGTTGCAATTTTAAAGAAGGTGAAGAAACAGAACTGGGAGTTCACATATGCAAATCATTGAAGGTGGCAGGTCAAATTGATAAAGCTGTTAATAAAAGCATATTGGATGGGATGACTTTATGAATAGAGGCATAACTACAAAAACAAAGATGTTATTGTTAATGTTGAATTTGTGTTGTAATGAAATACATGCTTTAAATTGGTAATTTAGTAACAGGTGTCCGAAATTAAGGAAGATGAGGGAATCATTGTAAGAGAATATAAACCAGTTCACTCAGCATGTCTGGAAGGAACTGGAGAGTTTGTGACTTTGCTGTCTTGGAAATAAACCTGATTTAAGGTACAGGCTGGCTTCAGACTCATTCTTCCTCAACATGCAATTATTGGCATTAATAATTATGTATAACAAGGCTAAGACATTACACTATTTGTTATGAAATATATATAGATATATATATATCATCATGGCTAATTCATAAAGTTTTAAAACTGGACAATGACCTTTTAAAATAGCTGAAGCCATGTCTGGCTGTGACCTTTGAGCAATAGGAGCTAATCTACCAATACTGAAAAAATTTGTGCCTTGCTATCTCTGAAGAGATGCTAACAACCCCTGTGGTTTTCAGAGACCAAATTCAAAAGGAATTACACAAAGGTCATCTCCTTTAGCCAAGCTTGGCCAACTGGAGTTGAGTCGTCTGCCAGAACAAAGGACCCTGTGATCTTCCTTTCAAATTCTTAATGGTTGGAACATTAACAATCTCAGGAACCCAGACAAAGGAACATACACTCTTTGTCAAAGCCAAAGTGGAGAGATAGAAGTCATGTGACATGACCCCCCCTAGCTGGCAGAACCAGTTATACTGTCTTGCTGTACTGCAAATCAGTCTGCCATCTTACATCTACCAAGCAGCAAAAGGGGCTCTGTCCAAGTCTGAATACCTGATCCCCATCTATACTGTTTCTACTGGAACTTCTGAACTTCTATACCATCGCCTATAAGACTAATTCATCTCTGCATACCTATCTCATCATAGAAGTCATCTCTATTGGAAAACTGAATTATCCAGCATCAGTTTTAAGCCTGCCAACCTCTGTGAAGGAATACACCATTAGACTTTGATTTTTGGACTCATGTGAAACAATAATTCTTTATTCTGTGGCCTTTGCCCTGTAAATCTTTCTTTCTCTATCCCCTGTTCATTGTATGAATGCACAGAGGGCTTTGTAGCAACACCATCTCCCAAGTTTTCAGTGTGTGAGAATAAACTAACCCTCTGAGTTCACCCTATCTTGAGTTTGCTGTGGGGTTAATAGAAATTGAATCACACTAAATCTGAGGGGTTGGGAAATATGCCATCGCTTATAAAGGAGGACAACAAAATCAAAGTACCTTTCTGTTTATGGATGGGTGGTGAGAGGAGAAATCAGGACTGTTTGAATTAAACCCCTTCCTGTCCGTAACATAGGCTAAACATTTATAATTCAGTGGTTGGGCCCCAGCTGGATTATGGTGGCCAATTCTTGGCAGTACACTTTTGGAAGGATGTCAAGGCCTTGGAGATGGTGAAAGAAGATTAACTAAAATGAGGAACTTCAGTTAGGTGGAGGGACTAGAGAAGCTAGGATTGTTCTCCTTGCAACAGGGATAGTTAAGGGAAGATTTAAAAGATGTTCAAATTTATTAAGTGTACAGGCATCAGTAGGCAGTAACTAGAACGAATAGATTTAAGTTAATTTACAAAAGAACCAAGTGGAGATGAGTTTTTTTTATGACACAGCGCATTGCTATCATCTCAAATTTGCTGCCTGAAAGGGTAGCATAAGCAGATTCAATAGTAACTTTCATAAGAGAATTGGATAAATACTTGAAGAGAAAACATTTGCAGTGCTATGATTCAGGAGCTGGTTAGAGGGACTAATTGGATAGCTCTTTCAAAGACCCGCCACAGGCAGGGTGGGATGAACAGCCTCCTTTATGTGCTTTGTAATTCTATGATATGAAATTCACTGCTAAAATTTTCAATGTCTTAAGAAAATCAAAATTTAGTTCTTTAGACAAAGCTACATTTTTTGAACATTTCACAGAAGTTTTTTCTGCCTTCTGCTTATAGCCCATCCATCCCAGATATCATTGCCTCACTGTGTAAAGGAACTAACATGTTTTTCCTGATATTACTGTGAGATACTTTAAAGCAGGTTTATGTTTGAGTGTGTGTGAATAATTTAAGTAAACTGCAGACTCTTAGACTGTAACTTTTGAATTATCAAAAGGGTTAAGTGTAAAAAAACAGGTATTTGAAATGCTAATGGATGAGCTAAGTAAAATGAAATTTGCATTTTTAGATAAGGGGATAGGTTGCTGGCTTTTCAAAGGGACATGGTAAGATAGTTACTGGTAAGGTAAATAAGGCAAGGTTATAACATTTATTTTCCCAGAAGTGCTGGCCATAATAACAACATAAAATGTTTTTACATTCTGGGGAAAGTAACTTGCAAGGATAGGTTGAAACAATGGAATTTACAGATCAAAAGTGAAAAAAATATTTTTTAAAGAAGGATGGAGGGCTGTACGGATATGGCATTGTGAAATCTCAAAAGGTGCACTGTGAAAAGCAGCCTCAAGCCACTCTGGAGAAGTTTGCTGTTCCAGTAACCAAGGTTGTGTTAAAACCCTTTGGAGTTTCACCGTCGAGTGAGAGGGAGAAAGAAGCTGTGAAATGCCTCCTTTATAGAAACAGTGGGTGCTTGTGGTAATCTTGCTGGATGTTTTATAGATTAAGAATCTATTTTGGATGTTGCCTGAAAGGAGCATATAGTTGGGAGTCTAGTTAAGTAGAAAATTTGAGAACTGTTGTAAAACTAAGTTATTGTGTAACTGTAATCTTGTGTGTGTTTAACTTTTTCTTTTCTTTTGTTAATAAATGTTTTAATTCATCCTTTAAAATCTCTAAATATGATAGTGGACTCATTACTTCTGACTTCAGTGCACAAACCTTCTCATGATAAATACAAATTGCAAAATTGTTGTGATAGCTTGGCCAAGTTTCCCTCTGGGATTTGATCAGCTTGGCATATACCGCCTGCCATATTATAACAACTGACAGCAAGGTAAAACCCAGTTCCCATGTCTGTCACCAGCAACTTTGATATGAGGGGGAAGGGCATATGTAGCACTTGCTTTAAAATTAATCTCTATTTCCAGATTGCTTTTTAAACTGGATTCAAATTCTCAAACTACGGTGTTGGAATTTGAAATCATCAGTGAGAAATTGGGCTCGATAACACACTTTTAATGCGCTATGAGTGCTCCTAAACCTGCAAAATGGCTTCCATGGTATAAGTCATAACGTGCCAGACGCCACCTTGGTGAAGGTGTGAACGCGTGCATTGTGAATGACTGCTGGAAACAGGCCGAGCAGGTAAATCATGATGTCAATCAGAATCCAATTTTGATTTGACACCAGCACTGCCATTTTGGAGCTCAATTCTTTAGCTGACATCCTCCCTTAATCTTGCATAGCTGAACATGTATTAAGCAGCATGAAGTAGAGAGTAAATAGTTAATATCAAGAAGCCCCTGATGCTGATGTAATTATGATGTAATGATACTAAATAACAGTGGTCTGGAGGGAGGAGAGGTCCATCTTAGTGCGGAGTTCCAAAGATGCACATAGAGCTGTAAATAAATGATAATGTTTTTAACAAACTACAGTCTTGAGTAGCTTACTTAGGGAAAATAGGCAAACTCCAAAGAACTCCATCTAAACCCCGAATACAAGATGAAACAAAAAGGACACCCTACAAAAGATCATCAACATATACAGGTCAACTCCTGGTTGATTTCTTCTAGGTATTGCTACAAATCTTAACATTTTTGGCACTTTATTTTGTTTTAAGTTTCAAGAGTAAAAAAGGGAGTGGTGCAGGGACTGAAATATTTTTTGCTGAATTCGATGTTTCTGCACAAACCAGTTGCTCTTAGACATAGTTGCAGGCCTTCCTCTTGGAATAGAGAAAGACCCGGAGAATGAACAGAGGCCACACAGAGCAGGATAAGCTGCTAGAGGAGAGGAGGACGGGCAGAAAGGCTCTTGCAGGAAGCCATGTCTGGCCAAGGTATTCAGGGAGCAATTCTCTTACCTGAAACTCAGTGAGGGACATATGAACTTTTGAACATAAGAAATAGGAGCAGAAGTAGGCCATTTGACCCCTCAAGCCTGCTCTGCCATTCGATAAGATCATGGCTGACCTATTTGTATTTTGAATTCCACATTCCCATCTACCCCTATAACCTTGCCTAAGAAGAATCTATCTACCTCCACCTTAAAAATATTCAATGACTCTGTCTCCACTGCCTTCTGAGGCAGAGAGTTCCAAAGTCACACAACCATCTGAGAGAAAAAAAATCTCCTCACCTCTGTCCTAAAGAGGCAACCCTAATTTTAAACAGTGCCCCTCAGTCCTGGACTCACCCATAGAGGAAACATCCTTGCCTTGTCCACCTTGTGAATACTGTTCAGGAGCTTATATACATCAATTAAGTCACCTCTCACTCTTCAAAACTCCAATGGAAACAAATCCTGTCTATCTAACCTTTCCTCATAAGACAATGCACCCATTTTAGGTATCAATCTTGTGTTATGGCACAGTCAATGGGAAATGCTGAGTTTTTCATATCCCGAAGGGAAACTTGAAACAACTGCCACAACTTGTTTTGCAATTTGTATAAATTTTGAGATGTGTGCCTTGAATTCAGTAGTAATAAGACCACCAAGTCTTATAGGTTTTTTACAAAACTAGATTAAACATTTATTAATAAGATAAAAGATTTTAAACATATGCATATATCTACAAATTATTACTACAATAACTTCTAAATCCCTTAATTAACCTGACTCCTAGTTACACTTTCGTTAAAGCAACAATAAGACACATAGATTTTAAAAGACCCAGGCAAGGTGACACACAATACCCTGAAACAGTCAAATTCAAAGTTAGTTTTCTTAACTTTGGTTCTTTGATAACAGCAGCTTGAGGCCTAGATGTTGAAGGCTTTTCACACTAGTTAGATTGTAAAAATGCCTACCCTTACTCACAGCCTTCACTCCTTTATACATATTTTCCCCTTTGAATGCAAATTCCCATTGTTTCACTATGGGCAGATTTTCACCCATGTTAGGCAGGCTCAGTGGGGGTGGGCGGGGGCAGTTGGGAAGCCAACCACCACCCGTGATCGGGGCTGGAAGGCGATTTCACGCTGGCAGGATAATTAAGGCCAGCCCAGCGTGAAATGCGAGCAGCAGCACTGAGCACTGCCTGTGCCGACGGTGGGGGGCGGGGTGGGGTGGGGGAATGTGAGCTGGGCAAGCACGACCTTCAAGCATGCACACAAGTGTGCACTTCATAATCTCCCTGAGGCACAGAGCTGCTTCAGGGAGATGAAGTGTTATACGTAAAAAAATAAAGAAAATAAAAACGTAATGAAACATGTCCCCTCATGTGACTCTGTCAAAAATTTTAAGATTGTGTCACATGAGCAGGGACTTGTTATTAATTAAGTTTCAAAATTTTAATTCATTTTTATTTGCTTTAGGGAACCTTATCCTGCCCGTGGATGAGGTTTCCTAAAAAGCGCAAAGGCTGCTTGGCCTTTTTGCGAAAAATTCAAGTTAACTGATCATTTAATGGCCATAGCGGGCCTTTTAAGTGTTGGTGGGCACGCGGCCGACTTTGGTCCGCACCCGCCGACTGAAATATTGCGCACGTGCGCAATAATGTTGGAACGCTTGCCCGACATCATTCCTCATCATTTTACGTTCGGTTGGGTCACGCCTGCCCGATGAACTAAAAATTTTACCTTAGCTATCTGTTTTAACATTTCTAGCCAGCTTCCTCTCATACTCTAATTTCTTTTTCCTGATTAATCTTTTAGTCATTCTCTGCTGTTCTTTATATTCTGACCAATTATTACCATATCTGCCACTCATGTTTGCAGTTATATGCTTTTTCCTTAAGTTTGATGCCTTCCTTAACTTCCTTAGTTAACCACAGATGTTAGGTCCTCCCCTTAGAATTTTTCTTTATTGTAGGAATATATTTATTCTGAGTATTCTGAAGTATCCCTTTAAATGTCTGCCACTGCTTCTCTATTGATCTATCACCTAGCCTAGTATCCCAGTTCACTTCAGCTAGCTCAGCTTTCATGCCCACATAGTTGCCCTTATTTAAGCTTAGAATACCAGTCTTAGACCCACTCTTCTCTCTTTCAAACTGGATGTAAAATTCAATCATATTGTGGTCACATCTACCTAGGGGTGCCTTCACTCTGAGGTCATGAATTCATCCTGTCACACTACACAATACCAAGTCTAATATAGCCTGCTCTCTGGTTGGTTCCAGAATGTGCTGCTCTAAAAAGCTATCTCAAAAGCATTCTATGAACTCCTCATTTAGGCTACTACTGCCAATCCGATTTTTTCAGTTTATATGTAAATTTAAATCACCCATGAGTATTATCATTCCTTTATCACATGCACCCAATATTTCTTCTTGTATACTTTGTCCTACATCATGGTTACTGTTAAGGGGCTTATAGACCACTCCCAATAATGACTTCTTTCCCCTACTATTCCTCATCTTTTCCAAAACCAATTCTACATCCTGATCTCCTGAACCAAGGTCATCTCTAACTATTGCATCAATGCCATCCTTGGTCAACAGTGCTACCCCTCCACCTTTACCTAGCTTCCTATTCTTCTTGAACGTCATACACCCCTCAATATGCAGGTCCCAATCCTTGTCATCCTACAGCCACATTGACGTAATGGCTATCAAATTGTATTTATTTACTTAAATAGTGCTATCAGTTCATTTACATTGTTATGAATGCTACATGCATTTGGACACAGAGCCTTTAGTTTTGTCATTTTGTTATCTTTGTAGCATCTAGTCTTGACTACTGGTGTGTTCATAGGTTTTATCTCTCTGTCCCTTCATGCAATTCTATGACCCCCATTTCCCAAATTACCATTTTGCTCTCCTGCTTTGACTCTACCCCTTGATTTGCTACATCTACCCAAGTTTGCTCCCTCACTGTCTTGTTTAATTTAAAGCCCTCTTTACTTCCCTATTTATTGATTTGCATGAACACTTGTCCCAGCATGGTTCAGGTGTGGACCATCCCGAAGGTATAGCCCCACTTTCCCCAGTACTGGTGCCAGTCCCCAATGAACTGCAACCCACTTCTCCCACACTGGTTTTTGAGCCATGCATTCCCCTCTATAATCTTATTTGCCCTATGCCAATTTGCATGTGATCCAGAGATTATTACCTTTGAGGTTCTGCTTCTTAATTTTGGACCTAGCTTCTCATGCTGACTATGCAGAACCTTTTTCCTTGTCCTGCCTATGTTGTTGGTACTTATATGGACCACAAAGACTGGATCCTCCCCCTCCCACTGCAAAATCCTTTCCAGCCCTGAGCAGATGTTCTGAACCCTGTCACCAGACAAGCAACACAGCCTTCTGGACTCTTGCTCTTTATTGCAGAGAACAATGTCAATCCCTCTCACTATACTGTCCCCTACTACCACTACATTCTTGTTTACACCCCCCACTTGAACGTCTTCCTGTACCATGGTGTCATAGCCAGCTTGGTCATCCACCTTGCAGACTTCACTTTCATCCACACGGGTTGTGAGCACCTCAAACCTGTTTAACAATTGCAAAGTCTGAGGTCACTCCGCTATTATCTGCTTGGTCCCTTTACCTGCCTCACTCATGGTCACATTCTTCTGTCCCTCACTGCGGACCAGAACAGACAACCCTGGGAGGCATGACCATCTTCTGGAACAATGTGTTCAGGTATTTCTCCCCCTGCCTTATGTTGCACAGTGTCTGCAGTTCAGTTTCCAGATCAATAATCCTAATCCGGAATTCCTCTAGCTGCTTACATTTTCTGCCAACGTGTTTACCATGGATCGCTTGGTGTCCAAAAGCACCCACATTCCACAGCTGCAACAATACACCTGTCCTGCTATTGTTACTTATATTATTTAGTTAATTTAATGTAATTACTGTCTTAGTTAACCTAGAATAACTCCCATTTTTGCCACATCCAGAATTTTAAATTGATCGGGTGGGCACGTGTCCAACCCGAATACACCGTAAAATTGAATGAAATGACGTCGGCGGTGCTCCCCAATGTCATCGGGCATATAAGCAATATTAAGGTCGGCAGGCATGCGCAGGAGTCAGAGCCATGTCCGCCAACAATTTAAGGGCCAATTAAGGCCATTAAAAACCCTTTTGTCCACAATTTTACATTGCCCATGCAATTTCGCGTTCATTCCACAGGCAAAACGGGCAGGCAGGCAGCCTGGGTTTTTAATGAAACCTCATCCAAGGGCAGGATAAAAAGGGTCTGGAGCATTGCCATTGTGAGTCGTGAGGTGTTTTGGAGATAGTTTGCTGCTGGTTGCTTAGTGAAACTTGACACCTTTATCTCTGTTTTGAGCTTCAATCTTTGGAATGCTAGCCTTCATTTCAGGACTCATTAGTGTCTCCAAGGCCCCTGCATGGGCCCTTCCAGTAACCAGACAGCCTTCTGTTTCTCTGGTAGTGGGGATTATCTACTCCACTGGTGGTAGCTCCTCTGAGGAGGAAGAGAGGAAGCCAGGTGTCCGTAGGCAGTGTCCAAGGGTGCAACCTGTGGGAGGAGAGGCACGGGCACAGAGGGCGCAGGGCCAGCAAGGAGTCCAAGGTGAAAGGGGCTGCAGAAGATGTCACTATACTGCTGCCAGAGTGTATAAGCAGCGACACACCTCAACATGTCAGAGGTGCAGTGCCAAAGGAGGCTCCATCTCTTCAGGGAGACTGTGAGCTCCATATATCAGATGATTTGGCGAAAGATCACCTCCAACTGTGTGGGTGGTCACCTCATGCCTGTGGCTCTGAAGGTCACAGTGGCCCTCAACTTCTATGCTTACAGCTATTTCCAGGGGTTAGTGGGGGAGTGTCCCAATCAACTGTCAACAGTTGCATGAAGCTGGTGACTGACACCCTGTTCAGGAAGGTCATGACATTTATTCATTTCCGGATGGACAAGGCCAGCCAGGTTGAGCGAGCCAAAGGCTTTGCTGCGATTGCTGTGTTCCCCCGCATCCAGGGTGCCATCGACTGTGCACATGTGGCCATCAAGGTGCCAGCAGGTGAGCTGGTGCCTTCATCAAAAGGAAGGGCTTCCACTCCATGAATGTCCAGATAGTTTGTGACCACAAGATGCAGATTCTGCAAGTCTGTGCAAGGTACCCTGGCAGTTCCCATGACACATACATTCTCTGACATGCACAGGTGCCAAGGCTGTTCATGGCTCCTCTAGGTGGATGGTTGCTGGATGACAAGGACTATCCATTGAAAAGGTGATTTATGAAGCCTCCCTGGCATCCAAGGAAGAAGTAGAGCAGAGGTATATTAGGAGTCATGCCTCCACAAGGGCGGCGATGGAGAGGACCATAGGTCTGCTGAAGATGAGATTCAGATGCCTGGACCGTTCAGGGGGGCACTTCAATATGCTCCAGAAAATGTATTTCTGATAGTTGTTGGAAGCTGTGTTCTCCATAATCTGTCTCTGGCTCTGGCAAGGGTGGAACCCACTGGAGGAAGAGGATCTTGAGGCAGCTCCACAGACCACAGATGAAGACTCCAGTGGTGGATCAGAAGAGGATCCCAGGGAAGAACACAGTGAGGATATGGAGGCAGACCTCTGCAACCTTCAAGGAGGTAGAGACACCAGGGGGGCCTTGATTCAACGCTCCCATGAAATGACTCATTTCAAAGCCCATTCAATCCCTGTGCAATAAAGTTTAGAGCCACTCACATCCAACATGGGATACTGGTATATCCAGCACCTACAAAAGAAGCGAAGCATACTCAGGCCATTAAAACAAAAGCAAAATTTATAAAATGTTGGCACCCACAGAAAATGAACATAACAATATAAGGCATTAACGGTCACAGCAGTAAAGAAATTAATAAAACATGGCAGAACAGAAGATCACCTGTGAAAAGTCCCTCTTGTGCTCACAGTGCCTTAAAGTTATGTTTGCGAGTGCTGCATCTTGGTGACCTCACTCGCTGGCAGCAGCATTGGAGGCAGCCTGCTGACTGTGCTGTCCTGTTGGCTTTAATGACCTTGGTGGTCGTCCTCTGGCTGGTGGAGCATGTGCAGGCCCTGCCTGGGATGGAGTGTCTAGCGCCACAGCTGGGCACTCCTCAGTCATCGTGGCCTCATCAGATGCCACAGTCACTGGCAGAGGGGTGGAGGAGCTGCTGCCTTCATCCAGCGCATCCAGAGAGGAGCCCTCAGAGAGGACAAGAAACTTGTGCGCCAACATGACATAGGTCTGGATCTCCCTGCTTGCCATTGATGGACGGGCACCATGAAAGTTGCCACTCTGTCAATCACAGATCCATGTCAACTCGGTACTCACCCTTGCCGAGCGCAAAAGATCATTGAATACTTGCGGCACTGTACCCATGTGTGCCGCACAACATCATGGCCATATGGTCAGATGCGGTGGCCTTCTCTTGCCATCACTGGGAATGAGGATTTCTTCACTGGCACTAACCTCCTCCACGAGGATTCCCAGGCACTCATCCGAGAACCGGGGGAGGCTGAATGCCCATAGGACTTGCCCTCCCGCCTGGTGTGCCCAGCAGGTGCAGATGCCATTGCAGCTGAAAAAAATGTTTTGTCAAACAACTCCAAAGCTACAAAGTGTCCTCTGGCAGCCTTCAAGGAGCTGCCTCTGCTGCTTTTAAATTCCCCACTGGGTCACCATTGGACCGGTGCCTGACAGGCTCCTGCCCCCGCCCAGCCCTTCCTACCATTGAGCAGATGTGTTTCACGCTGGGTGGCCCTTAACTGGCCACCTAGTGTGAAATTGTGTTGTAAGCGCGATGTCGCCGGGAACAGATTATACGTCCGCACCTAGGCCCGCCAAGCGTGAAATTCAAGCTCACACCTTTTTCTCCTGTGCACCAAATTCCCACATGAGCCTAATTTACCACTCACCCGGTCTCCGTTTCACTCCGGCATAGTCGCCTGTCTCCTCATACGCCCCTTACGGATCAAGCAGTTTGAAAAGCCTGTCTCTTTTCTAGGCCCTCTGATGAGTCACTAGCTAGTTTAGCTTCCTGCTTCAGTAATTAACACCACATGAACTAACTGCTTTCAGGCGATTGACAGATAACTGCCACTCCAGGCAGTTCTCAACTTAACAAGCTAGCCTAACTTCTTTGAAAATTAGTACTGTGTCAGATCTTGATTCTTAATCTATAGTTAAACTTAAAAAGGACTTACTGGAACTTACCACATGAGCTTAATTCACTACTCATTTGGTCTTCACCTCACTCCGTTGTAGTTGCCTGTCACCTTGCCCTTCCCTTACTGGAACAACGTGTGAACAGCTGTGCTTCACCAAAGAGGTCCTCTCTGAGTTCATCTAATTGCTGTAGCCACAGCTGCAAACTTCAGAGCAGGGAAAGGGCTGTATTGTCAATGGGTGTGAAGGTGGCTATGAACTTTTATACATTTGGCTTTTTCCAGGCTGGAACTGGAGATACTTGCAACATCTCTCTGATTGCCATCCACTGTTGCATTATGTAGTTCACTAAGACTCTCCATTCATGGAGAACTAACTTAATTTAATTCTGTCTTGCCAGAGCCAAGCAGATGGAGCAAGCATGAAGGTTTTCTAGGATCACAGACTTCCCTATGGTGCAGGATGCTATTGATTGCATGTTCTTTGCTTTACATGCACCACCCATCAATTCTGTTATCTACCAGAATCAAAAGGAATTCCACTCCCTCAACAGCAGTTCATCACGCAGGTCAATGCACAGTATTTGGTGGCAGACATGACACCTTCATTTTGTAAGAATCCATTATGCCAGTTGCAATTTAGTCAAGACAGGAAACCAAGAGGTGGCTAATGGGTCACATGGGCTATCCACTGAGCACATGACTCATGACTCCAATTTGCAACCCATGCACACATGCACAACATGCATATAATGAACAACATGCTGCTTTAAGAAATTTTATAGAGCAGACCATTGGTGTGCTGAAGCAACAATTCCATTCTGGACTGCTCTGGAAGAGCCCTGCACTATCTGCTGCGCGCTGCACAACATTGCCATTGAAAGGACAACCCGTATCAGGCAAGAAGCTGAGGAACAGGAGCGTATGGTGGAGAAGGAAGAGGAGAGAGGACGAAGAGAGGTGGCAACCTACAGAGCTCCTTTCTGCTCTACTTTACATGAAGAAACCATTTGAGAGCAATACCAGTTACTGTAACCACAATTCCCCATTCACCAACCATCGCAAACTCTTTATCATCCCTCGGACATCGATTATTACATTGTTCCTTTGACCACAATGCAAAAATAAAAGCCACCCAAAAAAAAAATCCAAACCAAATGTATAAGTAAAACTTTGCCATATTGCCTACAAACATCAATTAATCAACATTGTGCATTCCCATATTGCCTGTCCTCCATATGCCTTTGCTTGCCCTGGTTCTTCTCAGTCAGGAGTTGGTATATTGTGGCACTGAAGTTGCATGTAGCTCTTTAACATTACATTTGCAGCTCCCAGCCTTTTCCAGTTGAATCATATTATCATGAAAAAAAACCAACAAAAAATCAAGTCAAGAAAATGACAAATCAAAGAACCAGAAGGCAACCCAATTTTCTTTATTAAATTATTCATTTGCTCAGGCAAAAATTTAGATATACGCTGTTGGGCTTCAAATGTGGTATTGAACAGCTTTAATAATTGATATCATGGTGAAAAAAATGTGTTTCAATGTGCATATACCTCTTGTTTTCAAGAAAGGATTCACATATGTTGTTATGGAATAAAATGTTTGATGTTAACAAAAAGTTGAATTCTACCTTACAATTGCAAAGCTCAAAACCTTTGCCAAAAAGTATCCATCTGTATTGAAAGAAAATGTGTCATTATTCTCCAGGAAAAAGTTGGAATGCAAATTTAAGATTTGGGTAGTATCAAGATTAAACTTTGAAAACAAAAATAATGCTTTTTACCTATTCCTAGGATGTAAAAACTGGATTTTTGCCCAATCTATATACAGAATTGAAATTAAATGAAATTCAGTAGTAACTGTGGTCAGCATCAAATAAATGCATAATGTTCCTTAAATGTTTGATGAATATGCTTTTCCTTTTAGGATATGCTTATGCTTTTACTCCATTCTTTAATTATTTTAGTCTTGCAGTTTTCAATAGTTTTGATTATAGACAATTTTTTTAAATAAAGTCTCTTCAGGTAAAAATTTTGCAAACCCCTTTCCAGTGCTATTCCCATGGTTGCAGCATGGCTTGTGGAAGGCAGCAGATTTTTAGAGGAGGAGATTGCAGATGGTCTTGCAAGATGACTTCAAGCAGCTCTGGGCCTAAAAGTTGCAGCTTCAGACTGCGCCATCTTGGCATGGGCAGCAGCAGTCTGGGCTGGTTGACTTTCAGTCAACAGCAAGAGCACTGGTGGTGTAGCAGTGGTAGGAAGACAAATGCTGTCATTCTGAGAGAAGACAGCAGGTTCTTTTGCGATGATGCACCTGTCAATGACACCTCAGCAATCCTAGTAAGCTGTTGGTGGACAGACCACTGGACTACTGTGACACATGGCAAACCCTTGATGGTAGTAGTCTGAGTTGTATGACATAAATCTCAGTTACCCCTGCAGCACCCAAAGATTGGGTGCTTTTGCTTGTGCTGCAATGGAAACTGAGGCATCAGTCATCATGGTTCAGTCTACAAGTGTGCTAATGGAACAAAAACAAAAATATCTGGAAAAACTCAGCAGGTCTGACAGCATCTGCAGAGAAGTATACAGTTGACGTTTCAAGCCCGTATGACCCTTCATCAGAACTAAGACATATAGAAATGAGATGAAATATAAGCTAGTAGAAGGGGGTGGGACAAGAGAGTTCGATGGGCCCCCTATCAAGCTCTCCTGTCTCACCCCCTTCTACTAGCTTATATTTCATCTCATTTCTATATGTCTTAGTTCTGATGAAGGGTCATATGGACTCAAAACGTCAACTGTATCCCTCTCTGCAGATGCTGTCAGACCTGCTGAGTTTTTCCAGATATTTTTGTTTTTGTTCTAGATTTTTAGCATCCGCAGTATTTTGCTTTTATCTTAGTGTGCTAATGGAGTTGGCCAACACTTCCACAGTGGAAAGGAAGGGTTTGAGTTCTGCACAACGTCCTGTGCCAAGTTGGTGCTGGATATCTTCATTCTCCTTGAAATTGAACACAGGCTTTATGGCAGGCTTTCCAATGCACCAAGCATTTTGTTGTGTACACCTGATAGCAATCTTCTGTAGCCTGTTCCATCGAAATGCTCATATGAGTCCTTTGGCAAGTTGGCATCTATGCTATCCTTACACCATGCCCTAGCTGCAGCACACTTGTGCTTAGCTTCTCATCAAATATAGATCCTGTCTCTAATCTATCTTTCAAAATGTGTGTAGGGTCATGCATTCTTCATCACTCTCTTATTGCAGTTTTTCTAGGTTGTACTTCTTGGTATCTGAAAGAAAAAAGATGCAGAGTATTGATGGGTTGAGGGGAGGGTTGGTGGGATGTAGGGATGAGTTTAAGGAATTAGGGATATCATGATGTTCAATAATTTCAGCTCTGCTGCTAGGCAGAACCTCCGCAATGAGGTCCTGATATTTTCCAGCACTAGCTCCACCACTGGAGCTCGAGCACCTCTCCTCCTCTGGTTAGTTTTTGTTGCCTTTGGTTGTACGCCGTCTTCTCCTGAAATGAGAGGAAAATGTGCCAGTGAGTATTAGACAATAAGTTTGGGTGATGTGGCTGTCATGTTGGATAGTTGACTATGCAAAGCATGAGATGTGAATGTGAGGCTTGCAACAATGCTAAGCTATGAGGTTGAGGTGAATCATATGAATGTGAGAATGCAAATCCTGATTGATAGAGATTGATGTTAGGTGAATGGTGAGCATATGGTTATTTGAGATGAGTGGTGCAGTGGTAGGATATAGCATTTAGAGATGCATTCACTGACCTTGACCACTTAGGTGAGGTAATTAAACATCTGCAGCACTGCATTCAGGTCTTCTGGGTTTGGTTCCTGGTATTAACCACCTCCAATGAAGTGTCAGAAAACCTGAGTGTCTGTAAAGTCCCATGTTCAGCCAGTCTGCTGACATTTTCAGTCAGCTTCTGCTTCCACAGGATTCCTCAGCACCTGCTGCAGTAATAAAGCACTTTTTTTGAGGTAGTGCAAGTGGTTCTTGCAACTATCAGTTTTGAGCTGCTTGCTGATTTGTACAGTTAATCAACAGAATGTTTAGTACTGGTTGCATACAGAAATCATGTAAGTGAGCAGGCAGGCAAAGATGGCCTGCATTGCATCCAATGGATGTGGGTTAATTGCAACACATTCCCCATGCTGCTTTTGGGGGGCTATCCAATTCCATCATTATTGGTCCAAGCCTCTGGATTACTAGTCAATAAGCATTTCCAGAGCACTACTGTTCCCTATAATTTGAACTCCCTGTGAGGAGGCTGTCACAGTTACCATTTGCTACACTTTTCTGAGTCCTCAGGCAGTTTCAATGAGCTGTACCCTTAGATCACTGATTTTAATTGGTTTCTTTGTTTTGTACATAGGTTTAAATGAATGTATTTTTTTATTGCTGTAACTCTAGGATTGACAAAATGCTGACGTAATCACAAAATCCCGTGAACACGAGAGTGCTGATAACACTGAGGAAGGCAGGAAGGAAGCAGTGTGGTTTAAGTGCATATTACCACCTTCCCTTGTTTGGACCAGTTCAATAAAATAATGATTAGAATGCTAAACAAATAAAAGCACTGTGCTCTGTAGCACTAAGCCATTGAGATTTTGGAGCCTATGCTTTGTTTCTAATCTGTTCTAGGTTGGTTTATTTCAGCCAGGGTAGCAGTTGGGTGCCACAATTGGCCACAGTGTCCATGAGTGAATCTTTGGTAAATTGGTATCATGTGAGGATACAATTTGGCTTGTCTGTGATGTGCCACATGGCAAAATATCCTGTCAGCACTCATTGCTTTGATTCATTCACAATCACTTGGATGATGTGGTGGGGTTGCCAGTACCCATTGAACATACCCTAGTACTTTCACGGGAGTAGTAGGTGCTAAAATTGACCCAAAAACCTAACCATAATTCACCTTCCTTTGGTCAAGTTAAAGCTGATAATACCCACGTACAAAGGTTTTAATGAAGCACAGTGTTTGACTTAATCAAAAGCATCATCCAGCCATAACCTATTAAAGTTTCAGTAATCTCTTTCTAATGATCCAAAACATAAACAGTAAGAGACAAACCAACACAGAACATCAAAAGATATTTTACTTAATTTTATTTGTTAATGACTTTTCATTAAATCGTCCATCTTGACAGTAAAAGGATTAAATTCTTCTGAGTGAGGTTGTCAGAAAACTCGTCAAACATGCTTGTGTTGCAGTGCAAAATAATTACTATCCTAAAGTGTAACTAAAAATTAGCAAGCACAACATGATGACGTTTAAAGCTTCAACTGGAAATTATAGAGGACATGAATCAATTTTCTATCAGAAGTCACTTCACATTCTACACCTGTTCCATTATGTTGAAAATGATGGAAATTTCCAAAGAAAATTATAGCTTGGAAATAATTATGAAACAAAAATGTTGTTTGTGCTTTATTGGGGAGAATTTTTGGCTCGGCGAGCGGGGGCAGGGCCCGCTTGCTGAGGCATAAAATGGCACAGGGTCACGTCAGGCGTCACCGCGCATCATTTCGATTTTTCGACTCGGCTGCGCACCCGCTGAACTGTCAAAGGCCTATTAAGGCCTTTAAAAACTAATTAAATGAATAAACTGAGCTGCCCATCCAACATTAAGGTTGGCGGGCAGACGAAGAGCCCAGGCGGCCTTTGCATTTTTCATCGAACCTCATCCACAGGCGGGATGAGGTGTCATGAAGTGTTTATAAATTGAATAAAAATTTTTATAAAAGTTCATTGACATGTACCAGCTCATGTGACACTGTCACATGAGGGGACATGTCTTAAATTTTTTTCTTTTCTATATTTAAATTTTTAAAACTTAAACTAATCTCCTTGAGGCAACTCTGTGACTCAGGGAGATTTCTGCAGGCCCCGACTCAGGGAAACCACCCCCCCCCCCCCCCCCCCACCCTCCACAACCCTCACAGGGAGCGCACAGTGCTTCTGGGTGCACATCACGCTGGGAGAGCCTTAATTGGCTTGCCCATGTAAAATGGCAGCATGGACCCGATCAGGGTTGCCAATTGGGTCCACGCCCATCCCTGTCTGCCCTTGTACAACCCTCCCCAACGGGGGGAATATTATCCCCATTGTGTTGTGTTACCTACTAACTCAGTACAGACTAACTTTGCACTAGGGATCTGCAAGAGTGGAAGGTTAAAAACAATATTTATTCCTTATGCTGCCTGAAATCCAGAACCAAAAATACATTTCAATTCTGAATATATTCAATGGCAATTTTCTACGTTTCTGATTAAATCAGGATTTATAACATAGCTCATAACTTTATTTATTCTTTCATGGAATGTGGGCATCACTGGTAAGGCTAGCACTCATTGCCTATCCTTAATTGCTCTTCAACTGAGTGGCTTGCCATTTCAGAGGACAGTTAAGAGTCAACTGCATTGCTGTGGGGCTGGAGTCACATGAAGGCCAGATAAGAAAGATGGCAGATTTCTTTCCCTAATGGATATTATTCATATTATTGATTTGTCCTCCCATCTTAGTATGACTCTATTTTGTTGACAGACCTCAAATTGTCTGACTAACTGTATCATCTTCTCCAAAGTTAAGTCTTCTTTGGATTGCTGTAGATCAGAAAGAATGTCATCAGTTACCCAACTACGGTATGGTTCCAAGTCAGCTCAGATTTAAGATCACCGTATACACAACCTTCAGCCAATCAATACAGGCCATCAAATGATAGTTGCATGGTCACCGTTACTGAAACTGACTTTAAATTCCAGATATTTATTAACTAATTGAATTTAAATTCCCCCAGTTGGCATGGTGGGATTTGAACTCATGGGCTGAATTTTCCCCCCATTGGGGGGGTTGTGCAGTAATGGGTGGGGGCGGGTGCAAACCTGATCGGTGCCCTCAATTGGGGACGCATCGCCATTTTACATGGGCGGGCCAATTAAGGCCCGCCCAGCGTGATGCTCGCCTGGAAGTGCTGATCACTTCCTGTGCAGGCTGGTGAGGGGGGGGGGGGGATTCCCCGAGTCGTTCCCTGCGCTCTTTTGCACATGACATTGGTTTGACGTGTAAATTTAAATAAAGGGAAATAAAAACTTGTAAAACATGTCCCCTCCTGTGACACTGTCACGTGAGCTGGGACATGTGAAAGAATTGTTTTTAAAATTTTTATTGACTTTTAAAACACTTCATGAAACCTCATCCCGCCCATGGGTGAGGTTTCATGAAAAATGCGAAGGCCGCCTGGGCCCTTCGCCTGCCCGCCAACCTTAAGGTTCGACGGGCAGCTCATCTAATTAAATTAGTTATATTTAAATGGCCTTAATAGGCCTTTGACAGTTCGGCGGGCGCGCAGCTGATTCAGCGCCCGCCCTACATCACCGCGCATCATTTTACATGTCGGTGAGCAGGCCCCACCCCAGCTCACCGACCGGAGAATTCTGCCCCATGTTCCCAGAGCATTAGCACAAAAAAAATTGGCTGCTCGAATCGATTCTCTAAAGGGAAGAAAGCAGTGAACTGGCCTTAATAATTACTTTAACTGATTAATTTAGAAATTCGGTAAAGTTAGGAACAACTACAAAACCCGACTCAGTGACTGCAATGGTTTTGGTAAAATCCTGATCAGCATGGAAAAACTCCATTACTGCAACAGAAGATTTAAAAATCAAGGCAAGCCATCTAAGAGCTGAAAACAGAATTCCAAATTTACCTTGCCAGAACGATATGGACATATGAAAGGGCCAGACCAGACACAGAATTGGGCACTATGGAGGAAGAGATTTTTAAGATTCAGAATTGCATCCAGATTAAACAATAAATCAGAGGTTGAACAAGGCAATACATTATTATACTCTATTGGTGCAATTCCTGATGATGTGATAGCAAGACAAGGCATTAATGAAACATCAGGCAAATTCGAAGAGGTCTTAAGAGCTTTTGATAATTATTTTAACCTATACAGTAACAAGGCATTAGAAAGAGCCAGGTTTAACAAAAGGGTCTAGTGGATACCTTTATCAATGGCCTGTATCGATTGGCTGAAGGTTGTGAATATGGTGATCTTAAATGTGAGCTGATATTGTACCGCATTGTAGTCAGGTAAGTGATGACACCATTTCTGACCTACTGAAATCCTGACAAGGCTTAACTTTGGAGAAGACGATAGAGTTAGTCAGAAAATTTAAGGTCCGTCAACAAAAGTCATACTAAGAGGACAGAACACCCCTAGTAATGGTAGAGCTTATCAAACAAAAAATGTCAAGGACACTTCGGGGCTAAAAAGACCTTATGGAACAAAATCTCAAGATGTCTGTAAACCATGCCAGAGCTGTGGTGCCAAAAAGACTCACAGGGCGCAATTAGTGTCTTGCAAGCACTGTAGAATGCTCGTAAAAGGGTCGGACATTTCGGAAAGATGTGCAGAACAAAAACATCTGGATATTTAGAGGATCAAGAGAGAATCTTCACACATAAGACCATCAATAAAATAGAGGGGTCTCACCAAAAAAGGAACAACAATCCTTCCTAGGTGAGATCAAAGATCCAAGATCTCTGGAATGTGGATATGTGCGTCAATGGACACATCACTAATTTTAAATTGGACACAGGAGCAAGTGTCACAGTTTTATCTGATAAAGAACAGTGGCTAGCAACCCTAGGGCTGAGGAAAACTGAAACACTGTTATATGGTCCAGGATGGATCAAACTACCAGTTGTAGGCATGCTATAAGCACCACTCCAATACAGGCACAAGCAGATTCTAGAGGTATTATAGGTGCTTTGCAATCAGGAATTTTCTCTGCTAAGCTGAAATGCCTGTGTCGGCCTCAACCTCATTAAGACAGTGGAAGACGTCAAGGAACAGATAGTCATCGATTATGCCAATCAAAACCCCTCAAACCGTCTAATGGCTCTGATGACCTCGATTGGGACTTCGGTACTGATTTTTCGACACTTTTCACTGGATCCAATAAGACGTCTTCCACTGTCTTAATGAAGTTGAGGCCGACACAGGCATTTCAGCTTAGCAGAGAAAATTCCTGATTGCAAAGCACATATAATACCTCTAGAATCTGCTTGTGCCTGTATTGGAGTGGTGCTTATAGCATGCCTACAACTGGTGGTTTGATCCATCCTGGACCATATAACAGTGTTTCAGTTTTCCTCAGCCCTAGGGTTGCTAGCCACTGTTCTTTATCAGATAAAACTGTGACACTTGCTCCTGTGTCCAATTTAAAATTAGTGATGTGTCCATTGACGCACATATCCACATTCCAGAGATCTTGGATCTTTGATCTCACCAATAATCCAGCCTTTTTCCAAGAAGATCTCCAGGGGACAGAAAGTAAACTCATTCTTATTGAAGGGGAAATGAACTGGTTGGATTAACGAGTACCTGAGTGCGATCATGACCTTTCATCACTCGGTGCATCAGCAGAGAGGGTGGAAGATAAAACCCAGTCACATGGGTATGCTGATATAATGCCACATTCATCTGACAAGGTGATCCCTTAGTAAGTGCATCCATACCTATCCATCTATCAGAAGTGGTGGCTCCAGGACTGGAAACAGGCGATGTCCATCTTTTCCACGTTGAAGAAATCTGATCTTCCTGCCACACCAGGGTTACTGGAGTCGGAGGGGCAGCAAGATGTTGATCAAGTGCCTTCCTCACAGCTTCCTGTCTTGCCCACATAATTACCCCTTGAGGTGGCAATCCAGGATTCCCGGAAACCCCACGAACCAGAGGCTACAAGGAATCATTGCTCCAGAGGTAAAGAACGGCAGAGGAAATCATTAAAAGGAACCAGAGTCAAATCAACAAAAAAAGATAGGGAACATAGTCAATGTAAAGAGAGGAATAAACCCATAAAATCCAACCACGAGAAAAAAACAATGGATCAAGCAAAGTACAACAGCAAGAGAGGAAGAAGAGGATCAAGTCTAGATCCAGTTAAGAAAATTTTCTAATATACATTTGGGAGAACCAGATGTTAAAAGTCAATTCACCAGATAACAGAACTCTTACTGAGGACCAACTAAGTCAAAGCAAAGAAGTCCAAGGGGAAACGACCAATCTTCCAAGCCTCACAAGGATACTATTAAGTCAGAGAGTTTGGGGGAAGATATAAATATGTAAATAAAGATATAAAATATATTTGACAAAGACTCGGGTGGGGAGATGTAGTAGTAGGGTCTTCAGGGCTGAAAGAGATCATAGCCAGAGTATTTCCCTCATCGGGCGGGCTTGGCAGGGGTGGTCGGGGAGCCTACTGCTGCCCGTGATTGGCTCCACTCCACGATTTCACATGGGCGGGCTAATTATGGTCCACGCTGCGACTTTGTCGCATGAGCTGGGACATGTTTTTAATTCAAAAATAAATTTTTTAGTTAATGTTTATTTGCTTTAGGGAACCTCATCCCACTTGATGAGGTTAATTTGATTTTAATTAGTTTGTTAAAGGCCTTAATAGGCCTTTCAATTATCGGCGGATGCGCAGCCAACTCCGGTGCGTGCCTGCTGAACAAAATATCGCGTGAACGCACGATGATGTCAGGGCACATGCTCTTGCATACATTCTCGCAGTTAACTCCAAAACTAAGCAGGAAGAGACCTGGGAAGGAGAGAAAATAACAAACACCATTAACAAAAGTAATGAAAATCTTAAAACATTTGCCTTTGGTTTGGGCCACTGAAGGTTCGAAGTAGCTGCACGCCTAATGACACTTGTGATGCCTCTGATCATACACAATGCTCTCACCTTCCCTACTTTTACTTGTCAATTATTTAAAATTAATTACAGCTGCAGTATTGGCTTTGCTTCATTAATTTTGTATGCCTTTTGCTTTAAGATTGGAGTAAGCGGATTTGCTTCCAATAGAAAATTAAAAAGTAGGGGTTTTAAATCACTTTTTATATTCCATTGTAAAATGGTTGATATCCATTTTAGAATTTGCAGCAGAAGCAACACTATTATCATGACAGTTGTATTCTATTATCCTTATAGCTCACAGTGCTGGTGTAAGATGTACATTTGTAAAGATCTACTGGGAAAATAGACTGACAGGTGAATTCTATAACTGTCACTTGGATAAATGTATTGGCCAAGCTGCCAACTGCTTTAAATGCTTTGAGGTATCTCAAATGTTTTAAACATTTGAAATGAGATTTGATTCTGGATGCTTTATTAAAGTGAAATTTCATGATGAATGTTTTGAAATTAAGAAGTATTTAATTTCCCCCACCCCCCACAATTTTCTTTAATCTTCTGAAGATGCTAGCTCTTTTTGGCATGCAGTTTCATGAAAATTGTTTGCATTCAGTTATCTCGCCCAAATAGCCATTCTTCACGTGTAAGCCCAAATAGTGAATACCCAATTCTGAGCCCAATTCTTCAACCCTCCCCAAGTCTACACATAAACACTTTACTGCTAGTTTCCAGTGGTAGCCAAAATGAGCACATGAATGAATGCAGGGAATTCAGGTTACACAGGCATGCTACAGATTAGAAGGGACATGTCCTGGTTGTAAAAAGAAGACTTTCCTCTTTACTCCAGGTGCCTTGAATCAGACAGCTAAAAAATTGTGACCTTCAGTACAATAGGTACTTTAATAATATACATTGCAAAATTTCACTGGATCAACAATTCCCTCTTGGTGTGTAGCTCTCAGTCGGTCTCTAACTTTAACTCTTGTAATTCTCTCATTTGGTCTCTGAATCTTTCTCCCATAGTTCTCTCATTCAGTCTCTAACTCTCTTCAGATGTGTGATTCATTTTGAGTATTTTTTTTTTGAAGCTAGGTTATTTGGAACTTTCCTGTGACAGTCTACTTTTTCTCTAACAGCAAAACTTGTATTGATATAGCACCTTTATTCTACTAAAACAGCCCAGTGCACTTCACACAAGCATAATCAGACAAAGGCCATTTTTTTTCTTCCTTACATATCTTAATGCGCTCCATCCTGCACTTAAACTCATGGTTGAAATGGAGCAATCAAATGAGCTCCCTTTCCTCGATGGGCTAGTTAAGAAATCTGCCAAAGGGTTCTCTACTACTGTCTACTGCAAGCCTACTTTCATTGGTCAATGTACGTGTTGGGATTCCTACAGTTCCATGCACTATAAGATTGGCCTTATTGGCAACCTTGTAAGTAGGGTCTGAGAAATTTGCTCACCATGCAAACTTGATGCTGAAATAATGTGCATCAAAGCCATCCTGCGGAATAATGGCTACCTTCATCAGATCCTTGCTCACTGTATATCGTGCAAACTCATGAATGGGCCTAAGGACGCCACTTCAGTCCTGAAATATGCCCAGGCTACCTCAGATTACCCTGGAAAGGTAAGGTGTCTCAAAAATTTGAGCGACAGGTGAAGATGCCATTTCATGCTGCTACTATGCAGTAGCAACATGAGTGGTATTCTCCACTAATAGGATTCTGCCATCAAGCCAAAAAGACATGCAAAGTAATGTGGTATATGAATTTCAGTGCTGGTGTGATGCCAGGTATGTAGGCTGTATCTCCCAATGATTGGAGGACTGTATCAAACAGCATGTCCTTACAGCTGTTCACAACAGGCAAAGTACAGACCGTACCCAACCAGCACATGTTTGCAAAGCTCAAAACATAGGGCAGAATATTGAGCTTGGTGGGTGGGCGCGCACCAGACCAGGCCGAACGTAAAATGTCACATGATGACGTCGGGCGAGGGTCCTGACATCATCGTGTAGTCCCGTGATATTCCCTCCGGTGTCAGCAGTGCACCAGCTGACAATTAAAAGGCCTATTAAGGCCATTAAAAAGGTAATTTAATTCAAGTTTACACTGCCCATCCAACCTTACAGTTGGCAGACAAACGAAAACGTTAAGCGGCTTTTGCACTTTTTAGGAAACCTCATCCACGAGTGGCATGAGGTTTCCTAAAGCAAATAAACATAAAATAAAAACTTTATACTTGAATTAAAAACATGTCCCTGCTCATGTGACAGAGTCATATGGGGGGATATGTTTTATGACATTTTTGTTTTGTTCATTAGTTTTTTTAAACAGCGCTTCATCTCCCTGAGACAGCGCTGTGCCTCAGGCAGATTGAAGTGCTCTATCGCGCGCATTTTTCAATCAAACAAACAGTGCTGCCGCTTGCGTTCCCCGCTGGGTGGGTCTAAATTGGCCTGACTATGTAAAATTTTAGTGCGGTGCCGATCGCAGGCAGCAGTCAGTGTCCTGACCACCCTCACCCACCCCCGCCGAGCAACTCCGCCAAGGGCAAAATCCTGCCCATAGTGTTCAACATTAGATGTGATTCTGCAATTGGACAGTCCCTGCTAAACAATCCTGATTGTGCTAAGAATTACACTGAAAACCAATTTAAAGTTATCAGTCAGGCTCGCAGTGTAGCTCAATTACACATGTTAGAAGCTACATATATTCACACACAGGGCCCTGTCCTTTGCAGGCAGAAGGAGCATGTCCTCGTATTGTGCCTTTCTCAACAGTCAGCTGAAGATACTGCCACAATGCGGTTAGGAAGAAAGTTTCAGGATTTTGACCTAGCAATAATGAAGGAATGGCTTTATAGTTCCAAATCAGGGTGGCGTGTGAACTTGCAGGTGATGGTGTCCCTATGATTCTATTACTCTTGTCCCACTAGGTGACAACTTACTGCAGCTGTACAGGGCCTTGGTGAGACCACACCTGGAGTATTGTGTGCAGTTTTGGTCTCCTTACCTAAGAAAGGATGCACTTGCTATAGAGGCAATGCTGCAAAGGTTCACCAGACTGATTCCTGGGATGGCAGGATTGTTGTATGAGGAGAGATTGGGCTGAATAGGCTTGTATTCACTGGAATTTAGAAGAATAAAAGGAGATCTCATTGCAACATATAAAATTCTGACAGGGGTGGACAGACAAATGCAGGGTTGATGTTCTCTCTGGCTGGGGATCTAGAACAAGGGGTCACAGTCTCATGATACGGGGTAGACCATTTAGGACTGAGATGAGGAGAAACTTCTTCACTCAGAGGATGGTGAACCTATGGAATTCTCCACCACAGAAAGCTGTGGAGGACAAGTCACTGAATATATTTAAGAAGGAAATAGATTTCTGGACTCTAAAGGCATTTCGGAGTATGGGGAGAGTGCAGGAGTATGGCGTTGAGATAGGGGATCAGCTATAATCTTATTGAATGAGAGAGCAGACTCGAAGGGCTGAATGACCTACCCCATGCTCTTATTTTCTATGTTTCTATATAATTATGGCATGATCAGTGTGGTTAAATCCCCCGGACCATTATAACTGCTCACCCATCTGGTTTCTGCCAGGCTAGATCAGCCCGACTGATTTTCAATGATTTACTTGTAATAACCCACAAAATTGTCATCGTTTACAAATCTTTAAAAAAATTTCTGTATATGTATTAAAATTAATATTTTTAGTAAGACAACATTTCAATAGTCAGAATATTAGAAAATTGGTGCAAGCCAATAGGCTTGAGCCACAGCTACTTCAAGTCACCAAGCATCCAAATACACCTTGACCTTTCATAACCTCTCTGAATCCATTGCCTCACTGCTAGATCATTTCAAATATTCAGTTAATTTTTGAGTTAATTTTTTTCCTGGTCACTGTAGTACAAAAAGATACTGGAGCTACTGGAAAGACACAGAAAAGAGAAACCTGAATCTTTGAGGGGATGGTGAGATTGGATTATGATGAGCAATTACGTGAATTGGGCATATTCTCATTGGTGAAGAGAAGGTTGAGAGCTGATATGATTGTCATTTTTTGAGCTTTAAGGGGACCAGGATGGTAGAAGGTGAACTGGATGGTCCAGGATCTTTTTTCTTACAGCAATTCCCATGTTCCTAAGGGTTGTTTTAAATTTAGTTTCCACTGTTCTTAACTTGCCCTTCTGCACAGAACAGAGGGACACCTGTCAGAAATCAGTGGCGTCATTCCTTGAAAATTGTTAGCTTTAATCTGATGGTCTGTTTGTACACCCACATTTTTATTAGCCTATGATGCTTGAGGATTGGGGCATTTATACCATGGAGCATAGGTGACAGAGGAAGAGCCTGCTATGGATAGGCTTCTCCCCAATAAATTAAATTAGTAATTAATTCCATAATCCATGCTTAACCTTTCAAGGGAAAAGAAAGAATGTGTTAAAATACAACACAATTCAATGCAGATACAAGGCATCAAGATCTATAAATCCTAACAGTAACTGCAAAATCACTGGAGGTTTTTATCCTCTTAACCCATTTGTGGGGAATTCCTTTGTGCAATATTTTAACCCAAGTTACTGACTGAGTGAATTAAACCAATGCAATTGTAATTGTAAGTGAAGGTATAACGCAGTGGAATCCCAAAAAGACCAGCTTTGCTATACTTACTATAGAGACTACCCTATGGGCATTGGGTACTTATAGATCATTTTACGTTATAACGGGGTTAAGATAAATTGATAACAATTTGTGCATTTGGTCTAATATGGAAGCAATGGGCAGATTTTTTCCAGAATTCAATAATTTTGAAATGGTTAATAAAATACATTTACACAAATGTAGAAGAAAATAATAAATATTGTACAGATTAAAGCGCAACAATCTTGAAATAAGAACATAAGAACACATGATTGAAGAAATCAAGTAGCTTTGTTATTATTAGATGTTAAAGAAAGGTTTCTTTCTTTTTATTAGGGTTTGAGCAATGACAGTTTAGGTTCACAGACAAGGATTTCAGGAGAGCGCACCTCTTATCCTGCCCCTCCGCTTTGATTTCAAAGACACATCACCACCGCGTCAAAAGCTCTCTATATAAAAAAAACGGTTGCACTCGTCTGACATCGAGCCGGCCTTCCTTTCCTTCGACTCTTCCTGTCAGCGAGCTCTGAGTGAAACATAGCACTCAACTGATTCGGCTTCATCAGTACATAGTCTAAACATGTCATTGACGAAGTGCTAAAGTCAGAATAGCATTTGGACAGGTACAATCGCCTACTGGAGAGGAAAATCCGTGTGCATCTCTCGGGAGAGGTTCATATTACTTATTGTTTTGTATGTAAGGTGGTTCTAACGGCATCGCTTTTAATTTCCTAAGAAGATGCTGGGCACTTCTGTGGCCCCCTCCATGAATGAGTCTTTCCAATATCTGAACATTGCATGTTTGGAGAATGTCTGTAGCAACACAACAGCAGCTCCGAGACCCCCAGTGTTGATGGACGCCTGGTTGGTGCCCCTCTTCTTCGGGATTCTGATGGTGGTCGGACTGGCTGGAAACTCGTTGGTGATTTATGTGGTAACGAAGCACAAGCAGATGCGAACAGTTACCAACTTTTACATAGGTAACAAAATCGATGAGTAAATTCACGCAGTTCTGTATCTATATAATATCACTCTTCTTCCCCTTTCGACTTTTCCCATTTGACACGGGGTCGCCACAATGCTGGCTGATCACCCTTCATATCTACCATCATTTTTTTTCCATTTAACGAGTAGTTTTAGCCAGTTGCCCTTCCTGCCACCAACCCTCCCCATTTATCCAGGGTGGGGAACGGCACCGATACACCCTGACTTCCCTGCACCGGGGCTGAGTTCTACATCTATACAATCTATACAGATTAATTTATAAAGGACAATCTGTATCTGTAAAATGTATGTAGATGTATGCATGAGTGATAAAAATAATATATCAAACTAACTATAAATTCTACAGTCAGAGGTACTCTGATATTAATTGTAAACCTGGTTAGAAGGGGAAGGTATATTTTATTTCGAAGTATATTAGATAACCAGGCTCGGTAGGTGTAAGTGAAACCTTTAGTTTAAAAAAAAAGATCAATTTCGTTTTGTAACTGTAAATTTTCCAAGTTAATATTTTAAATTAAACCAGTAGTGGTAAAAATTCAGAAAACTATTTTATATTTATAAATCTGAAAGATAGAACTTTGGATAAATATCACTTTGATATATGGGGACAGAGTCAAGACCAATCCTTCAGCTCTTGATTAAAAGGTTTGTATTAACCCAGTTCATTGCTCTGTGAAATAAATTCTAACTTATTTATCTAAATATGGTAATGAGCACTGAAATATTTAAACTCTCTAAATTATAATAATAATTCACAGAATGACGTGAGGTAGCTGCTTGGTCTGCAACTTGATTGATTTCTCAATTCTCTTTGAGATTGCTCTGAGCTTTTGTTTCTTTTTCCAGCAAATCTGGCTACAACTGATATTATATTTCTGGTGTGCTGTGTTCCTTTCACCGCAGTCCTATACCCACTCCCCAGCTGGATTTTCGGGGAGTTCATGTGCAAATTTGTCAATTACATACAACAGGTGAATTTTCCTATGCTTTGTCTGTTACTTCTGACTGAACTTGTAGCTACATTCTTTGAGCCATGCTAACCCCAAATTTTACTGGTCACAGTTAACTAGCATATGCATCTCGACATATTCCAGCCATTTTCAAGCGTTGTCATCGCCAACCTGTAAAGTGTGTAGGTCACCAGATGGTTTAATTTGATAGAACAATGTGGGACATGATTTGCATCTGTGGTCAAGAAGGTGTCACTGGTGAAGATTTTTTTTGGGGTACTGTACCAATCCAGTTCTAGCACAGTCTGGAGCACAGTGGTGACGTTTACACCGGAGTTATGTTTTAACCTGGTTTATCCCTTTAAAGCTACTGTTTAAGTGTTCTTTGTGGGGCAGTGGTTTAAATCAGCAAATCTAAGTAATGCTAGTTGTTTGTTAAAATCTGGGCATGGATTAGGAGAATTGAAGGAAATGACTGATTTTTTAAAAGATCGCTTTGATGTGTTATATCCATCGTGTGTCACATATGCACTAAGCAGTAGGCAATGCGTAGTAAAGGATTCCAGGAAAAATACATTTTTATATAGAAATTCTCCATAATCTGCTTAAAATGGTCAAAACTGCAAAGAAGCAGAAGAAACAGAAATACTTTATTGATCTAATAAATTCTACTTAAGGATCCTACCTAAAGACAAACCACCTTTAATAAGTTGTTCTTAGTTCAGTGGTGCCACATGCTTCCTTAAGTGGTCTGGTTTTCTGATTCATAAAGGATTTGACTCGACTGCCCTGTATCTATAAATGTGATACAGAATATAACTGTGAAATTGCAAAGCATCCTGGATCACATTTCCACATCTTTTTTCCCTCAGCCAAAGGGTGTGAGCATTGCTGGCAAGGCCAGCATGTATTGACTATCCCTAATTGCCCTTGAGAAGGAGCTGGTGAGCTGTCTTCTTGAAACCACTGCAGTTGGTTGAAGGTACTCCCAAAATGATGCATGGTAGGGAGTTCCAAGATTTTAACACAGCAACAATGAAGGAACAGTGAAATATTTCCAAGTCACGATACTGTGTGACTTGGAGGCGAACTTTCAGGTTTTGGTGTCCCCATACACAGGCTGCCCTCAATCTTCCGGGTGGTAAGGTTGCAGGTTTGGAAGGTGCTGGTGTATTGCTAAAGTATATCTTGTAGATGGTACACACTGCAGAGGTGGTTAGATATTCCCTTGATGGGATGGCCATTGCCTGGCACCTGTCTGGCATGAATGTTACTTGTCATTTATCAGCCCAAGCTTGAATGTTGTCCAGGTCTTGTTGCCTGCGGGCACAGGCTGCTTCATTATTTGAGGAGCTATGAATAGAACTGAGCACTGTGCAATCATCAGTGAACATGTCAACAACTGACCTTATTTGAGGGAAGGTCATTGATGAAGCAAGATGGCTTGGGCCTATCCTGCACCAATGCCCGGGGGTGGGGGGCTCTAAATATTGGCTAGGATGTTGGGAGAATTTCCCAGGTCTACTTTGAATGGTATGTTGAACTCTTTGAGTCAACCTGAGAAGATAGAAAGGGCCTAAGTTTAATGTTTTATCTAAAAAGACTTTGATATAAAAGCATAAAGTCTCCATGAACAGGGCAGAGGTTCAGTTTTTCCAGCCTGATGCTGCATGCTTTTGTAGTGTCTGTCTGATTTTAAAAAAAACATCTCTGGTTGATGCTCAGAGATCAAAATGATTTGTTAACTCCAAGGTCCTGAATATCCAGAGATGTCTAATGAATTGCCTATTGTGTCATCTCTGAAAGAAACCACTTCTCACCTTACATATTAAGTATCCCTGATTTGCCTACAGATTCATAACACAGCATCTGACTAAAATAAAAACAAAAAAACTGCGGATGCTGGAAATCCAAAACAAAAACAGAATTACCTGGAAAAACTCAGCAGGTCTGGCAGGATCGGCGGAGAAGAAAAGAGTTGACGTTTCGAGTCCTCATGACCCTTCGACAGAACTTGAGTTCGAGTCCAAGGACTGGGACTCGAACTCAAGTTCTGTCGAAGGGTCATGAGGACTCGAAACATCAACTCTTTTCTTCTCCGCCGATGCTGCCAGACCTGCTGAGTTTTTCCAGGTAATACAGCATCTGATTATCCTGTCAAAGTAATCAGACAGCATTTGTAGAGAACACATTTTAAAATTGTTTTGCCAAAGTCTTTTCCATGGGGACTTGGTCAAAGAATTCCTAATCCTGAGAGCAATTTTACTTTACTCTGGTATCTTCAACTCCCATTGTGAGTCTTATGCCTTCAATGACTTTGGCAAATGTAAACTTACTGACCAGCTCAGTTGGTAGAATATGAAATGCTTAATCTCAGAGGTTGAGAGTACAATCTCGCCACTGAAATTGGTGAAATCAATAAATCTGGATATTTTTGAAAAACCCATGATCTGCCATCAGTCTGGCTTACATGTGACTCCAGCCTCTACACATCTATCAAGAACAACAACTTGCATTTATATAGCGATTTTCATGTCGAGAAAGAACCAAAGTGCTTCATACAGGCACAATCAGACCAAAATGGACAATATTAGGCTGTTACATGCTTTCCTGAATGACCAGACATTTCTAATCCCAGATTACTCCATCCCCCCGCCCACCAGCAGGTAGACACACTTGAGGTGGGGAAAAGTGGTATACAGCTGGGTGCGAGTTGCCCCAGGAGTCTTCAACATTGATTCTGGAAGTGTAATGGCTTCAGGTTAAACAAGGTCAAGAAAACCTCCTGCTGATCACCACTTGTCATTGCTTCCCCCACCAGTCCTCCTCAACTAATGAATCATGACTCTTTTATGGGAAGCAAATTCATAGAATGCACAATGGGTAACTACCATCAAAGTGGATCATTATACCACCAGTAACTTGGATGATGAAGGAATCAAAACAAAGAAATATCCCGCTTGGCTTTGCTTTCATCAACTTAACTGTCAGGCGTAACTGTCAACAGTATATTTGTAAGAATTTCCACTGCACAGGCTTTTTGAAGATAAAGGCTGGAATTTTCTGGCCCGGTTGGCGTTAGACATCATGGTGGGTGTGAGCAGACGATATGGAGAGAAGGGCAAAAATCGGTTTCACGCCATTGTCAAACAGTTTGTGATTGTCTGCTCCACCTGTCAATGGCAGGCTGCATTTCTCACTGCCACATGTCGGGAATCTAATTTTAAACTTTAGCATCTCATTATAAGTCCTGCTTGCTGGAATCATCCCCCATGCTGGATCACTGGGGCACACGCTGACATATTTCGCAACTATGCATAAGCGATGTCCACCTGGCGAGCTGCACTTAGCTCAGGACTTTAAGGTTTGTTTGCCTACCTTGCTTTGGGCAGCACTCACAGTCATCAGTGCCCAGGCTTCACAGGCAGCACTACATCACTTTTAGGGGGGCCCACAGGTGGGTCTCTACCTACCAGACCAGCCGTAAGGCATGGGTGGCTTTTCAATGGCTGCAGGGCTAGGGCTTGCTTAAGGAAGGGGCAGAAGTGGCCTCAGGCATGGGAAGAGGCTGCAGGGGCGGGCTGCACTGGGTGAGGGGGTTATCTCAGAGTGTGTGTGGGGGCACATGTTAATCTGTGCAAGTGGCCTCAAGATGGTGAGGGCTGAGGAGGAAGTCTCCAAAGGAGATGAGGCCAGATGGAGATGTGAGGGTGTATGTGTGTGAAAGATTGAGCGATGATGTCCCTTGAGCTGGCAGTGAGTGAGATGCCAGTGAATGTGTTTTGGCCTTGTGAGTGTGGGATGGTTGCCTTACTCAGGTGGCATGGATGAGATCATTCATCCATTTTCTGAATTGGATGGCCAACCTCTTGTGTGCAGCATTGGCACTGAACACCTCTGCCACCACCTCCCAAGCCGGCGTAGTAAGTCTGATGGGCTTCCTGCGGTCAGAGCGGGGGTAGAGGATATCGTGACGAGCCTCCACGCCATCCAGAAGGTGTCACTGAATTGGGCGGCTGCAATCTTCTTGGCTTTTGGGGCAGTCCTGGGCTACAGGCATTGAGAAGTGTGCACGCAGCTGCAGTTCAAATGTGGTGTCCGGCATGAGGAAGCTGTGAGATAATGGCGTGACGGGCAACTCACATGCCACCAGCCAGCAAGGCGGTGTGTTTCCTGTGGGTGCATAATTAATGAGGTGGAAATGGGACAACATGGCGCAAAAACCCACCATTGCAGCCAGTGAGTAAAACAACTTTTTTCCCACCCGCTTTCCCCCTTTGTGCAAATATGGGACAATTCTGCCCAAAGTCTTATCTCTGTAGTAAGGATGCTCTCTATTGTGTAGTGTGCACTACTGCCATGTTAGGCAAAAAAGATTAAGGACAAATCTAACAGCCAAAATGTGGCCATCTATGAGGTGCTGTGGGCCGAACAGCAGCAAAAGTGCATCCCTCCACAATTTTAAATCTCATACAGGGTCTGGCATGCCCCACAATCCTTGATCACTACCAAGCTGGAAGATCTAATTGTGATTTAATGAGTGCATGCCAGGCATTGTATTAGGCATACCATACAATGAGGTACCAATTTAGAAATACTACACACATTGCTACCCGCACTCTGAATATCAAAAGTAGCAGGCTGTAGACAGAGCTAAGCAGTTCCATAACCAATTGATCAGAATAAGACTGTGTAGCGCTATCCCATTCAGTAAAGAGTGGTGGTGGGTAACCATGCAACCAGTGGAGGAGCAGAGTCCATGAACATCTCCACAAATAGCCCCATCCTTAACCATGGTGGAGTCCAGCATATGAATGAAAAAGAAAACTGAAATGTTTCAAGCATTTTAAGCCAAAAATGCTGAGTGATTGTACCTGGCCTCCTCCTGTTGTCTACATCATCATAGTTAGCAGTAACCAGCCAATTATCGTCATTTCAGCCTCTCCCTGCAACGTGATGGAAGGAGTAATCGGTAGTGCAATAAAGGACTTATTCATCACTAACCTATTTGTCAATGCCCAGCTTGGGTAATACCTGAACCATTCAGGCTTTGGACCTCATTACAGTTTTGATCCAGACATGCATGCAACAGCAAAACACCAGAAGAGAGGTAAGAGTGGGTGCACTCAGTACAAGACAGCATCCCAATGAATATGGCACCAGGGAGTCCTATTTGAACTGAGGTCAAGGGGGGGCTAAAAGAAAAACCTTCTAGTGGATAGAAACATACCTAGCATGAAGAAACATGGTTCGGAAGGTCAGAAGCAGGGTTGTTCATGGATGATTCCAAAGTGTTCATTCCCAATAACAATTCCTCCAATAAAGAAGCAGTCTATGCCAATCTACAGTAGGACATCCATGCCTGGTCTGACGAGTGGGAAGTCACATTTTTACCAAACAAGTGGCAGGCAAAGTCCAGCCATCTCTCTCTAATCTCCAACAGCACCCAAATCACCAAATCTTCCATTATCATCATCATCATCATCATTACCTTTGGGATCACCATTGATCAGAAGATTAACTGGACCAACTATATCAACGTTATAATTACAAGAGCATGGCAGAGGCTGGGGATTCTGTGACAAACACCTCAACTTGTGAATCTTCAAAGCCTTTTTTTACTATCTAAAAGGTTCAATCAGAAATGTGATGGAATACTCACCTAGATGGGTACAGCTGCAACAACACCCAAGAAGGTCAATACCATTAAGGACAGTGTAGTGCGCTCACCAGGGTTACCTCAATGGCACCTCGCCGTGCTGAGACCTTTATCACTTAGAAGAAGAAATGCAGCAACATCATGGAAATGGGATTACCTCTGAATTTCCCTCCAAGACACATAGTACCCTGACTTGGACATATTTTGTGGTTTCTTTATTGTAACCGGGTCAAAATCCTGGAAATTGCCTAACAGCTTAATTCGTTAGAACTTCAGTGCGTAATGCAGAAGGCTCACCATCTTCTAAAGCAAGCAGGGATAGACAAGAAAGGCAGCTTTACCAGCATTGCCCACGTTCCAAGCACAAATCTTTAAATAATTATTGTTCTTCATGAAACTAAGATTTGCAGAGACTCACGTTTTCATTTGCCTGCTATTCTCAGGGTAAAGAAGTTTCTTCTGAATTCCTTTTTGGATTTCTTGGTAATTATCTTATGTTGATGGCTTCTAGTAATTCTCCTCCCCACGAATGGAAACACTCTCTCTGTATGCACTCCATCAAAATCTTTCATAACTTTAAAAACCTCTATTAGGTCACCAGTCAGCCTTCATTTCTCAAAAGGAAAAGACCCAGCCTGTTTATCCTTTTCTGATATGTAAATCTCTGCATTTCTGTTATCATCTTTGTAAATCCTCTCTGCACCCTCTCCAGTGCCTCTACACCCTTTTTATAATATGATGATCAGAACTGCACACAGTGCTCTTAAGTGTGGTTTAACCAAGATTTGATACAGGTTTAGCATAACTTCCCTAGTTTTCAATTCTATCCTTCTAGAAATTAAACCTAGGCCAGCATCTTCCAATTGGCAAGCAGGGGCGGGGCCCGCTCACTGACGTGCATCCCGAAGTCGCCCCGCGTCATTTAGATTGTCAGTTTGGCAGGTGCGCATCCGAGTCAGATGCACGCCTGCCGACCTGGCAATGGCCTATTAAGGCCATTAAAAAATCAATTGAACTCATTAATGGACCTGCCCGTCCAACCTTAAGGCTGGCGGGCAGGCCGGGAGCCCAGGTGGGCTTGTGAAAAAACATGAAACCTCATCCACGGATGAGGTTTCATGAGTGATTTGAAAAATGCAGAATATTTTACAATGAAAGTTATGGACATGTCCCAACTCATGTGACAGTGTCACATAAGGGGACATGGCAGGGAAATTTTTTTCTAATCTTTATTCAAAGTTTTAAGTCGGAGCTAATCTCCCCGAGGCAGCACTTTGCCTCAGGGAGATCTGTGCACTCTTTCGCGCTATGCGCTCCATGTGCAGGCGGATGGGGGGGGGAATTCCCTCAGCTGGGAGTGTGCTCTTTCGTACATGTGTGCGAAAGAGCGCACAGATCTCCCTGAGGCTAAGTGCTGCTGCAGGAAGATTGGCTCCAAATTAAAATTTGCAATACAAATGATAGAAAAATTTCCCTGACATGTCCCTTCATGTGACACTGTCACATAACTTTTATTGAAATCTTTATTAAAACTTTAAATACCCTCATGAAACCTCATCCTGCCTGAGGTTTCATGCTTTTTCTGAAGCCTGCCAGGGCTCCTGGCCTGCGTGCCAACCTTAAGGTTGGACGGGCCGGTCCATTAATGACCTTGATTAATTTCTCAATGGCCTCAATAGGCCGTTGACAGGTTGGCGGATATACAGCCGACTCAGCTGCGCCCCCGCCGACCTGAAAATGGAAATGACATGGGGTGACGTCGGGAGTTCCACCCGACGTCATCCCGCGTCATTTTACACGTACGAAAGCGGGCCCTGCCCCTGCTCACTGACCAGAAGATCCTGTCCCTAGATCCTTTTAAAATATGTGGATGCAAGGAATTCATCAAGGCTCCTTAGATAGCATCTTCCAAACCCACGACTACTACCATCTGGAAGGACAAGGGCAGCAGATGCATGGGACCACCACCACCGGAAATTCCCCTCCAAGTCACTCACCATTCTGACTTAGAAATATATCGCCGTCCTTCATTGTCACTGGGTCAAAACCCTGGAACTCCATTCCTAACAGCACTGTGGGTGTACCTACACCACATGGGCTGCAGCAGTTCAAGAAGACAGTTCACTGCCAACTTCTCAAGGGCAATTAGGGATGGGCAATAAATGCTGCTCCAGCCAGTGAAGCCCACATCCCGTGAATGAATTTTTAAAAATCCAACTGCAGGACAAGAGATTTTATCCTCTTTGAGTTTCATTAGTTTATTCAAGGCATTCTCTCTTTATTTATTTATTTTTAAACTTCATTCATGGGATGTGGGTATTACTGGCTAGGCGAGCATTTATTTTCCATACATAATTGCCCTTGAGAAAGGTGGTGGTGAGCCACCTACTTGAACCACTGGTGTCCATGTGGTGTAGGTACACCCACAGTGCTGTTAGGAAGGGAGTTCCAGGATTTTGACCCAGCGACAGTGAAGGAACTTTGATATATTTCGAAGTCAGAATGGTCAGTGGCTTGAAGGCAAACTTCTAGGTGGTGGAATTCCCCTCATCTGCTGCCCTTATCCCTCAAGGTGGTAGAGATAGTGGATTTGGAAAGTGCTGCCAAAGGTGCCTTGGTGAGTTTCTGCAGTGCATCTTCTAAATGGTATACATTGATATCACTATGTGTTAATGGTGGAGTGAGTGAATATTCAAGGTGGTGGATGGGGTGCCAATCAACTGGGATGCTTTGTCCTGCATGTTGTAGAGCTTCTTGAGCATTGTTGGAGTTGCACTTATCCAGGCTATTGGAGAATTTCATCACACTTCTGACTTGTGCTTTGGAGAGGTCAACAAGCTTTGGGGAGTCAGGAGGTGAGTTGCCAAAGAATTCTCAGGCTCTGACCTGCTCTTGTAGTATTTATATGGCTGGTCCAGTTCACTTTCTGGTCAATGGTAATACCCAGGATGTTGAAGTAGAGAATTCAGTGATGGTAATGCCATTTTAAATGCACTTATCTCATTACACATCTCATCATTCAATGTCATGTCTACCTGTTCTATCACCCTGATAAATATTGAAGCAAGATAATTATTCAATATCTCTGCCATTTCTATCCCAGCCTTCCTTTTTTATTGAGGCGCCTGTACAATATTTTACTTTGTTGCATTCCTTGACAATTTAATTTCTTAGCTCTTCTTTGCTTTCCTAATTGGTTTTTTTTGACTTTTTTCCTAACCTCTTCGTATTCATTTTTATCATACACTCATTTGCTGTCTGTGCACTTAATGTATGCCTTTTTCCTAACCGTCAGTTGGTCTCTTATGTATTTATTCATATATAGAGTTGCACTTTAGAATTTTTTGCCTCATGACATAGAACCAAATGAAGGACCAAACATTATGATAATAAAGGTAAAGAATGCTTTGAAATTGATGAGTACTGGAAAAGCTCCAGGCATAGATGAACAAACAACAGAACATCTAAAAGACCTTGGAGAAACAGGATTCGAGTGATAACAGAAATTTGTGATCAAATATATACGAAAGGATACATTCCAACTGACCTGAGACATTCATTATTAATTAAATTACCTAAGAAATCTAAAGTAATCGAATGCAATCATTTTAGAATGATAAGCTTAATGAGTCATCTCATTAAAATGATTTTGAAAATCATAATTCAAGGAAATAATAAGAAAATTGAAGCAGAAATTGGTGAAATGCAGTCTGGATTTAGACCTGAGGCAGAATTTTGCTGTCAGCGAGCAGGGGGTGGGGCCTGCTAGCCGGCACGTAAAATGATGTGGGATGATGTTGGGCAGAACCCCCGACATCATCCCACCCCATTTCAATTTTCAGGAAGGCGGGGGCGCAGCAAAATCAGCTGTCGGCCCACCGACCTGTCAATGGTCAATTGAGGCCATTAACAGGATCATTTAAACAATTAAAGGACCTGCCTGTCCAACCTTAAGGTTGGTGGGCAGGTCAGGAGACCCGGCAGCAAATAGAGAAAACATGAAACCTCATCCAGCAGTGGGATGAGGTTTCATACAGGGTTTTAAACATTTTAATAAAGCTATTGTGTAAATTATGAACATGTCCCATCTCATGAGACATTGTCATATGAGGGGGACTTGTTAGGGAATTTTTACTTCTTCTATTTTTAATATTTTTCAAAGTGAAAGCGATCTCCCTGATGCTACACTTAGCCTCAGGGAGACGTGCGCTCTTTCATGCGCATGTACGAAAGAACGCACTCTCGCTTTTAGGAATCCCCTCGCCCACACAGGGAGTGCATAGCGCTTCCCGCTGGACATCACGCTGAGCGTTCTTTAATTGGCCCACCCATGTAAAATGGCGGTGCGGCCCGCTTCGCTGGCAGGGATCGGCCCGACAGGCAGAAAATTCTGCCCCTGGAGTGGGAACAAGAAAGGGAATATTTAACCTAAGAAGCACGCTGTTCTGAAGCCATGCTGACGTGGGCGGCAAATTTGACACGGTGGGAGGGCGAAATGATTCTGGTGTGAGGGCACAATAATAAGATGCAAATGCATTAAAATTAAGTTTCTGATGTTGGACAGCGGGAAGCACGGCCTGCCATTGATGGGCAGAGCAAATGATCACAAACTAGTTTCATGACGGCGTTAAATCTCACCATATTGCCTGTTCACGATGGCCATGCCGCCCGCCTCCAATGGGATTGGATGATTCTGCCCTATGCTCTGCCAGTGCTGCCTTGTTCTTAATTTATGGCAGGGTATATGTGAGAGTGGGATTATTGATTATCTCCCTATCTTCTAGAAAGTGCCTTCCCTCTGATCACAGGACTTAAATTGGAATTTTTTCATCTAATGCATTTGCATCCAATTTATGGTAGGGCACATTATTTATCAATAGATTTGGACTGCATTTTTAAAAAGATAGAAAGTAAAACTTTTGCAACCTCTGGATGTCCCAAAGTGCTTTATAGCCAAGTTTTATTGAAGTGCAGTTACTGCTGTAATGTAGGAAACACAATAGCCAATTTATACACAGTAAGGTCCCGCAAACAACAAAGCGACAATGATCAGATATTCTGCTTTTCAGTAATGTCAGTTGTGGGATAAATATTGCCCAGGACACCAAGGAGAACTCTCCTGCTGTTCTTTGAACAGTGTCATGAGACCTTTTATGTCCACTTGAGTGGGAAGAAGGGTCTCAGTTTATTGTTTCAGCCAAATTATGACATCTCTGCCAATGCACTGGAGTGTCAGTCTAGATTTCATGCTCAAGTCTCTGGATTCAGATATGAACCTAGAATCCCTTAACTCAGTGGCAAAAGTGTTATGATTGAGTCACAGCTGATGCAGTCTTCACGGTGCAGAATGATGGTAGCAATCAGCTGCCTGTTCTAAACCATTATTCCTTGCTTTGGTGGAAACAATAATCAGGCAAAAATGGGCCCAATTTTTGCTGGGATTAAAAGTGCAAATTCACTTTACGTGTTTGATAAGGACTGAATCCTGCTTCAAAGATATTTTTAAAAATTTCAATAATTTATTCAGAAACACAAACCTGTAAGTGTCCTGAAGCTTCTTCTGTTGCTTTGGAGATAAAACATTTACTTTGACAGATATCCTATTGCTACTTCTTTACTGCCTTCTTAGGATAAAAGCCTAATTATGGTTTTCAATAGAATTCAGTTTCGTAAATAAGCTTTTAAACCTTATACAAGGCATTTCTTTTAAAGAGCGAATGCATGATGGATTTTTAACATCTCTGAATAATGCTCCCCCCCACTGGTGTACTCTAAAACAGAGTTAGACAAATTAAAGGCCATTTGTAGCCCTTGAAGCTCAGGCAATTCATCCTCTACAGGGTAAGTCAGTTGTTATAATCAGGTTGGGCACAGAAACCAAAAGAACGTGTCAATCACAGTTTCCATGATAAAGTGGTCCTTTCTTCCTTAGGCATTTGATAAAGTCCTTCATAAGAGACAATAGCTAATGTTAAAGCTCATGGAATTGAAAGCAAATTATTGACCTGGTTAGGAAATTGGCTGAGTGGCAGGAGATAGCAAGTAGGGATAATGGGCAGATATTCTAATTGGCAGGGCATAATGAGAGGCATCCCATAGGGATCTGTGTTTGGGCCTCACTGTATTTATTAATTAGATAATGGATAATAAAGTCACATATCCAAGTTTGCCGATGGCACAAAGATAGGAAATGTTGATAGAAGCAAATGCCCTTCCATATGGTCCTTTTTCAGCTGGGATTATTCATCACTACCAAGATACAAATGTTCAGTTAAACAGCACATACATCCTATCCATCACATTTTTTCTGTACTATGCCCTGTTAATGCACATTGTACATTTAGCAACATAGGTACAGGAAGAGACCATTTAATTCTCTTAACCCTGTTCCACTATTCAAAGAGATTATGGTTGATCTGTGACCTCCATATATCGGCCTTTGTCCCATATCCTTAATACCTCTGGTTAACAAAAATCTATCAATCTCAAATTTAAAATGAAAATTAGTCCAGCATCAACTGCTATTTGTGAAAGAGGGATCCAAATCTAACAGCTGTTGCATGTACAAGTGTTTGCTAACTTCACTCCCGAAAGGCCTGGCTCTAACTTTAGGGCCTTATTCTTTATGGGTGAATTTTGTATATTCTCAGCAAATCTGACAAGTCACTGCATCACGTTTGGGCAACAAGAATTTTATCCAATGACTGTGAATGGATAACTTTATTTGACATTTTAGTTGTTTAATTGCTCTGCCATCTTCTTGTTCTTTATTATAAATTATCCTGTTTTGGGCTGCAAGGGGCCTACATTTGTCTTCACTAATCTTTTTCTTTTCACATACATATAGAAGCTTTTACAATCTGTTTTTATGTTTCTTGCAAATTTACTGTCATACTCTATTTTTCTCCTCTTAATCAAACTCTTGGTCCTCCTTTTCTGAATTCTAAACTGCTCCCAATCCGTAGGCTTGCTACATTTCCTAGCAACTTTATATGATTCCTCTTTGGATTTAATACTACCCTTAATTTCTTTGGTTAGTCATAGTTCAGCCACTTTTCCTGTTGTGTTTTTGTGCCAGAAAGGAATGCATAATGGTTGCAATGCATACATTCATTCCTTAAATATTAGCCGTTGCCTAGCCACCGTCATGCCTTTTAATGAAACTCCCCAATCTATCTTAGCCAATTCATGCCTCATAGTTTTGTAGTTTACTTTGTTTAGATATAGGACCCTAGCTTCGGATTGGACTACTTCACTTTCCATCCTGATGAAGAATTCGATCATGTTATGGTCATTGTTCCCTAAAGGTCCCTGCACAACAAGATTATTAATTAACCCTCTCTCATTGCACAGTGTCAAATCTAGGATAGCCTGTTCCCTAGTTGGTTCCTCGAGGTTCTGTCAAAAAAAAACTCATACACACTCCAGGAATTCATCTGCCACAGTATTATTGCTAATTTGGTTTGCTCAGTCTATATGTAGATTAAAGTCACTCATGATTACTGTAGCACCCTGGTTACATGCATCTCTAATTTCCTGTTTAATGCATCCCCTATCTTACCATTACTGTTTGGAGGTCTATAGACAACTTCCACTAATGTTTTCTGCCCCTTGTTGCTTCTTAGCTCCACCCAGACTGATTCTACATCTAGATTTTCTGAGCTAGTATCCTCTCTCATTATTGCACTGATTTCATCCTTAACTGACAATGCCACTCCACCTCCTTTTCCTTTTTGCCCGTCCTTCCTAAATATCGAGTACCCTTAGATATTCAGTTCCCAGCCCTGGTCACCCTGCAGCCATGTCTCCGTAATCGCAATAATATCGTACATCTATTTGTTAATTCGTCTATCTTATTGTGAATGCTCCATGCATTCAGATACTGTGCCTTTAGACTTGTCATTTTAACATTTTTACACATTTTTTTTTGTACCAAGGCCCTAGTTGCTGCTAGCCCTTCTTTCCTCCACCTTCCACTTTTACTTTGTACTTTCCTGTCTTTCATTCCTATCTTAGTTTTCCTCTCTTGTGTCTCCCTGCTCAGGTTCCCGTCCCCCTACCACTCTGGTTTACACTCTCCCCCACAGTAGTAGCAAAAGACCCTGTGAGGATATTGGTCCTGGACCTGCTGGGGTGCAACCTGTCCACCTTGGAAAGGTCCTATCTTCCCCAGAATCAGTCCCAATGCCTCAGGAATCTAAATCCCTCCCTCCTGCACCACCTTTCCAGCCACGCATTCATCTTGTCTATTCTCTTACTTCCGATCTTGCTAGCACGTGGCACTGGGAGTATTCCTGTGATTACTACCTTTGAGGTCCTGATTTTAATTTATTTCCTAGCTCCCTATACTCTGCTTTCAGGATATCATCCCTCTTTTTACCTATGTCGGTCGTACCGATATGGACCATGACCTCTGGCTGTTCACCCTCCCACTTAAGGATGTCCTGCAGCTGATCAGTGGCATCCTTGACCCTGGCACTAGGGAGGCAACATCCCATCTTCGTGTCATGTCTGCAGATACAGAAATGTCTATCTGTTCCCCATATGGCTGTCTAGGTGCCCTTTAAATTTGGCACCTGGATGTTTGACCCCATGAGGTAATGGTGCGGACGGTGACTTCCTGCTCACCCTGCCATGAGAATCGGCGAGCTCCTCATGGATGCATATGTAATGAGCTGAACAGTACAAGATCGTGCATAGTCAGCCATCCCGCCCCCACCCATGCCCAGCGGAAATCAGTCTTACTTCCGCACCTGCCACTAAACTTAGACTCCAGAATGTAATATTCTGGCCTGTATGTGAGCATGTTTGTTACAAAAATAACAACTATCACAAAAATGATAATTACTAAATCCTCCAGAATTCTTTAATTCAGTAAATCCAGTAATGTCAAAAGGAACCGGCAGATTTTTTGCAATGTGGCTAGACTCTATGAGTAGTTTCTGACTGTAAGATTTTCCAAGTAAATTTTTGCAAAAGTACATTACATCAGTCTCACAGAATCAATCTTAATTTTTCTTTGAGCTGTATTGATCTGCTTGATGTGTTGTATGATCTATTCTTCTATGTCTCTGTGCAAACATTACTAGTGAATGGAGGTGTACAAGAGGAAAGATGCATCATAACAGATTACACAGGCATTTTAAATATCATGCTTAAGCACAACTGCTAAAAACATGTTTTAAAGCCCATGAACTGAAAATGAGCATTAAACTGACCTTTTGGTGTGTACATGTATGTACATGTGTGGTGCAGGAACAATAATTTATCCACTGTTGCTAGTCTGTGTTTGGATTAACAGCAGATCCTTTTGTACCTTCAGCACCTTTATGAATAGTGGTGGATCCAACATAGTTTGCACTGCACAAAATCTGCACAGTAAATTGTGATAGTATAATTGGCTAATTTTCCTTTTGTGCCTGTTGCAATATAAGTACTTACTGAGCACGGCAGCTAATTTATTTAATATGAGTTAGTCAGTGATGGAATAATTAATTAATATCCTGCCAGACATGATGGTTAAACAGCCTGACAAAAGAGTGAAGGACTTATAATAAATGGATTTGAAATTATGAGTAGAATTTTACACCGGCGGGCATTTACGGTCCTGCCAAAGTCAATGGGCATTTGAACAGCTCGTACCGCCCCCCCCACCAAAATGGGGCCATAAAATTCAGCCCAATGACTCTATGTCTTGTCAATCAATCTTACAGAAATTCTTCTTATCTCTATCACTATATACGTATGAAAACTTTAAAGACAAAGGATGGTCATGAGGACTCGAAAAGTCAACTGTTTTCTTATTCGCTGATGCTGCCAGACCTGCTGAGTTTTTCCAGGTAATTCTGTTTTTGTTTTGGATTTCCAGCATCCACAGTTTTTTGTTTTTATCTCTGTGTTTAATTGACTGCCACTCCTCTTCAAGAAATGCCTACCTTGAAGAAGTTTTGTTCCTCTCTGCGACAAGATTTCCATATCTATTATCTGCTCCTATCACTGCTTGCTTGTCCTTACAACCACACCACCCCGCCATCCCCCCCACTTCTCTGCCCCCCCCCCACCTTAAACCAGCTTATATTTCACCCCTCTCCTTATATTCACTCAGTTCTGTGGAAGGGTCATGAGGACTCGAAACGTCAACTCTTTTCTTCTCCGCCGATGCTGCCAGACCTGCTGAGTTTTTCCAGGTAATTCTGTTTTTGTGATGTAACATTTTAGTTGGTACTGTACTTTATTTTGTCTTCCAGCATTGTGGTTAATGTGTTTCAGCAAGCTATCTCAAAGCTGCAGAGAAACGATTTGTATGTTATTATAACAGCAAAACAGTGACAGACACTGTTTAGACAATTTCTATTCCTGAGTGATTTTTCTGCAATATTAAAGATGTATGTGGAGTATCAACTTAAAGAGCTGTTATTTTCACATCAAGAACCTCTGACTCACTACTCTGTGAAAAGACAATTTCAATCCTTTAGTGTTCAAAATCTCATTCAGAGGTATTTCTTTGAAAGTATACAAATATGACCACAGAAATGTTGCAATGTGAATTTTTCAGACAATTTTCTATTCAGTGTATTTGACAGTAGAATTAAATACTGCTTTAAACTCCTAGAATTCCAATTTTTAACATTAGAGATGCCATTAATTGAATAAGTTTACATGTATGCATGCTGCAGCTTTTCAGCTAGTTGAGCCAACAACAATGGTGTCTATTACTCATATTTTATTTACTAATCAAAAATTAGTCACATCTAGACTTCCAGTTATTCTCATGTGGCTAATGGCAAATGTACTGGACAACACTACATTGCATTTTAAATGCTAAGATAAATAGTAACTTCATAGGAAAACTAATAGGTTTTTGCAACTAGGTTGTGTTTTCTTAGGGCTATCTGTGCTTCCAACATAAACCTAATGGTGTGTAAGACAAACAGTAGAGTCAACCTGACATGTGTTTATGAAAATTAATCCTATTTATTGAAAATATTTTCATTAGCGCAGTAGTGCTACAGAATTTTCTCCTAAGAATATTGGCTAATTCCTGAAAATGAGCATGGGGATTGTGATGTACAATTGACCTGCATACATTCATTGTGTTGCAGACAAGCACAGTAAATTAATGCTGCCTGTTGGTTTATATTGGTGCTGTGTGCAGCCAGTGCTACCCACACAGTTCATTGACTGCACACATCAGCAGGGGGTGATAACACACACAGTTAGTGCCACTTAAAGCAGCCAGCACCTCTTAAAGGAGGGGTGCACTGTAGTTACAAGAAATGGTGGAAGTAATTTGAAAGCTGAATCTGTGCTATGATATTCTGGGGAATGGTTGAACGTTTAAGAGAGCGTACACCAGATTTTCAAGCTGTACATTGGAGGTCTTGATGGAAGAGGTGGAAAGGAGGAAATATGTCTTATATCCACAGAGGTGGGGGATAGGAAGTCCTCCAAACCGATGTTTGGAAGGCAATGGGAAGAAGCAACAGAGGTCAATGCCAGAAATGTTTCTCCAAAAATATGGATGGAGTGCAAAAGTTTCATGATCTCACTCGAGTTGTCAAGGTGAGTGCCTCATCTTCAAATGGCATATCCCACCAATTGCGTCAGTCGCCTCATCCATTGCTTAATACATCAGACTTGCATCACCCATCTACCAACAAACTCTACTAATCAGTACACAACTCTATAATTAATATGCTTTACCTCACCCTCACAGACTTTAGCACTGTTGCAAGCTTTACACTCTCAACCCACATTTCACACATTCTGGCAGCCATTCAACCACATCACTCAAACATATTGCAGAACACTCACTTCTTTTTGTTGTGTCATTAGACCTTCCTTTGTCACTATTCCATGCAGGCTGTGGAATTCTGGGTGGCAGGAAGTTGGGTGTAGCATTATAGAACAATTTGCAGGCTACACAAAGACTGACAAGGACCCCGATGTGGCTCCTTCTGCGGCCCCCAGCACACTCATGATACACTTCCTTCTTTCTTGTGCGGGAAGATGGTAGTAAAGAACTAGAGGAGGACTAGTATGTTTTAAGCCCCACGGAGGAGATAGTGCTGGACAATGGGGGAGCTGAAATGATCAATGATGAGGGTATCTGCATAACTAATCCTCTTCTTAATGCACTCCTGCTTTATCCCTTAATCTCTTCTGATGTAGAAACTGCAGATGGTGTAAGCACGCATTTCTGACTTTCTCTTCTTCCTTCACCACAACCTAACTCTTGTCCCTTTTTCAGATACTCAAAAACTGGAGCTTTCTCAGTGAGTGGAAGAAGAGAAAGAAAACAGTGTAGAGCAAGACACATTGTCAGTTGATCTTCCATTCGCAGTCCCCAGCTCAGTTACTGACTGCATATCTTTTAGAGGCCAAGATAAAGGAGGGACCTGCATGCGGTGAGGCACTGGGGGAAAGTGCACAGGAGTCTGAAAGGATAGTGCAGGTGCCAGCATACCAGAGGCTGAGGTCATCCACTAGTTCTGCTGCAGAGGACTTGGATGAGGACTTTGATTGGCCAGGCTGCAGAAGAAGGATGCTGGAAAATGTTTGGTGCGTTGGGAAGCCTGCTAAACATGCACTCAATGGACTGATTTTCATAAGAGCGCAGACTGTGTGCTCTTTGGAAGAAAAGTCGGACCCGAATAGACCAACTTTTAAACAGCCTTTCTCACAGTGATTATACACTGCTGGTGGGCTTAACAGTGGACTAGGAAATCCCATCCTCAAGAGCTGCTGGCCAGCAGCTCTAGCAGCCCCAGTAGTGCCAGACTCAATACTGAGCACTGCCGGGATCATAAGCATCTCCATGAAGAAGAGCGATGAAGACTGGAGTGAGGTAAAACCCGGGCTTTTTGGGCGGAGAGCAATCAGAGAGCTGAGGGAGGGGGACGGGGATTGGGTGGCTGGGTTTGGAGGGCAGGTCAGAAGGAACAAATGGGTGGTTGATATCTTGGGGGTGATGGGGTTCCACCGATATGCACAGAGCACCCCATGATTGATGAGCCCCCTTTTCTTTCCTAAAAGATACTGTTCCAAAAATGATCTTTGCACTCTGGTCCACCTGCCACTGCCCAGCATTTATGGCAGTGGAAGCAGATGGAGGCTCTTAATTGCCACTTAGCTGGGCAATTTTAGGACCTCAAGGGGCCTAACGATCGACAGCCCAGTGGGCGCCTTACCCACCTCCTGTATTATGGGGAACAGGTCGGGGGGGTGGGGGGTGGGGAGGAGGTCAGCTGGACACCCAACATATTTTATGTGCCTCCCTTCCGAAACCGCGCCCAGCAAGGAACCATAAAATCTAACCCAATGTCAAAGACCTCTAGCACTAACTAGGCAAGAGCTTTCGAAAATGGAATGGGTAGTCATCTCCATCATCATGCTTGTGGAACCCAAAATAATGCAGTGTATGCTGGCTGGTGTCACAGCTGTTACAATTGAGAAAGTGAGGTGATAAAGGATAGAACTAGAGCCATCTTTTCATTTTACAGGCATTTATTTACAGAGATAGACATTACAGGCATACTTTCTAAGTCCAAAACACAGCTTCAGTCTGCTACCTCTTTTTAACAACATGGGAGTGTTTAGATGGGTTTATTCCATTTAACCAATTATTAAGTCTGTAGGCACCTAATTAAAATTGGGAATGGAGTGCAGTTGGATCTGAACCTGCATGAGGAGATCCCAATGGGTTTCAAATCCATCCCCTTACCCACTTACCATGGCTAAAGACCAGCTCCTTTTTATAGGGCCACAAGTGAATTCCCAGTTAACGCCCTTACAATTATACAATTAAGTACAATTAATATAAAAATAATAGATTCTTCTTCTCTCTTTAAGTAAAAATTAGTCAATATGTACAACCAAAATTTTAAAACACATTAAATCAAAGACCTTCATATTCTGTTCAAAGTATTGCATTGTGAAATGACCCTCCCCTAGGACCGCTAACAATTTCTTTGCACATGCATTTCTTTTTGTTAAGCAATCTAACAGTTCATTATTTGCATCCACCCAATTAACTTTAGAGATTTATTTTACTTCCAGCATTTGTTTCAAACCAGAAAGGTCGATCTATAACCTTTCCTCACTCACACTTTTCATAGAATGCACATTATTCTACAAGGAACAATTATCAACAAAACATTCAATAGGTATACTATCTTCAGTACACCCAATATACAGAATCACATGCAAAATATTTGAAAAGTGGAGTCCCATATCCTCTTCCTCGACAAGAGCCAGTAAGGCATATAAATTACTTATAACAACCCTTTTATTTTCTTAGCTTCCCAAGCCAAAGGACAGCATTTTCCATTCTCACCCATAAGAAACATTATTAAACCAGCTGCACCAGAAAGAATATCCATTAGGAAGATTAACAAGGGAAGCATCACTAAAAATGAATAGCTTCATGTTCCATGAGTCATCTAAGGATAGGGAACATAAATATGCAGTATTCAGATTTAACTTTATAATACAAAAGCAAAATATTGCATAAGTTGGAAATCTGAAATAAAAACAGAAAATGCTGGAAACACTCAGCAGGTCAGCAGCATCTGTGGAGAAAGAAACTCGTGCTGAAAAGTCACAAACCTGAAATCCGGTTTATTTCTCTACAGATGCTGCCTGATCTACTGAGTATTTCAGGAATTTCTGTTTTTATTAACTTTCATCATGTTTTATTTACCTTTACAAAATTCTCTACTTTATGGTATTTCATCATTGTACTTAACTGCAACACATCAAAGCTAGCATCTGGACTAGTCTGAGTGCACAACCACTTTAACTGAACAATCAAGCTTCACAATTTCTCCATCTCTTCTTTAGATACAATGGGCGGAATGGTCCAGTCCCATTGGATTTGAGCATTATGGTGGTCCAGGGGGGTACAACTCAGCATGAGGAGAACACCGGTTTCACGCTGGTGTGAAAGCACCGTGGGATCTTCCGATGGTGTCTGCCATGGCAGAACGTGACTCTCGCTTTAGGTCGCCGTGAACAGAATTTGCACCCCGCTAATAGAATGTAAAGTAAGGCCTGACCAGGATCGTCCCACCATGCCAGATTTTATGTTACACCGGTGGGAAAGCACGCTGGCCCAGAACACGTCTGGACAAGTGTGATGTGCAGAAGTCGGAACTCATTGTTAGAGCCTTGCTCAGGTCACGGACATTGGAGGAAAAAAAATGCAGGAGCCCTACAGCTACTAGACCCTGGAGGAACACATGCATCGCATGCTGGGTGGATTCTCATGGACATGGCTCCACCACAAAGCAATTCACAGCAGGTGGGAGGTCTCCGCTGATGCTTTGGGTCTGCTTCAGAACACCTTGGCCATGGACTACTATGAATGATCGGCAAGAGAGGAGGGAGGAAGGTCTCACTCTGAGTGGGAGAGAAAGGTGTACTTGTTGGAGGGGTGGGAGAGAAAGTCTAGGTTTGACTGTGAGAGGAAGGTGTAGCGGTACAGGTGAGGTTGGGAGGGGGGTACAAGTTTATGTAAGACACTCGTTAGACTTCAGCTGGAGTATTGTGTATAGTTCTGAGCACCACATTACAGGAAGAATATGAACACATTGGAGAGAGTGCAGAAGAGGTTTACAAGAATGGTTCCAGGGATGAGAAACTTCAGTTACAAAGATAGATTGGAGAGGTTGGGACTGTTCTCCTTGGAGAGAAGAAGGCTAAGAGGAGATTTGATAGAGATCTTCAAAATCATGAGGAGGCTTAACAGAGTAGATAGGGAGAAGCTGTTCCTGCTCGTAAAAGGATCAAGAATAAGAGGGCACAGATTTAAAGTGATTTTCTAAAGAAGGAAATGTAATGTGAGAAAAAACGTTCTCACACAACGAGTGGTTTGGGTCTGGAATGCACTGCCTGGAAGTATGGTGGAGGCACATTCAATTGAGACATTCAAGAGGGCATCAGAGGATTATTTGAATAGAAACAATGTGCAAGGGTGCAGGGAAAAGGCAGGGCAATGGCATAGGCTATAATGCTCATTTGGAGAGCCGGGCAGACATGGTGGGCTGAATGGCCTCCATCTGTGCCATTAAAATTCTGTGATTCTGAGAGGCATATTATCTAGATTGTGAGAGATTGCAGTGCACTGAGATGCAGAGGGATCTGGGTGTCTTAGTGCATGAATCTCAAAAGGCTAGTATGCAGGTACAGCAAATAATTAGGAAAACTAATAGAATGTTATCATTTAATGTGAGGGGAATTGAATACAAAAGTAGGGAAGTTATGCTTCAGTTATACAGAGCACTAGTGAGACCACATCTGGAGTACTGTGTACAATATTGGTCACCTTTTTAAGGAAGGATGTAAATGCATTGGAAGCAGTTCAGAGAAGGCTTACCAGACTAATACCTGGAATGGGCAGGTTGTCTTATGAGGAAAGGTTGGACAGGCTAGGATTAGATCCACTGGACTTTGGAAGAGTAAGAGGCGACTTGATTGAAACATTTGAGATGTATGGGGACTTGACAGGGAGGATGTGGAGAGGAGAATCTTCTGAGAGAATCAAGAACTGGGGGTCATTGTTTAAAAATAAGGGGTCACCCATTTAAAATGGAGATGAGGTGAAGTTCTTTCTCTCAGAGGGTGATGAGTCTTTGGAACTCTCTTCCTGAAAAGGCAGTGGAAGCAGAGTCTTTGAATATTTTTAAGGCAAAGGTGAATAGCTTCTTGATAAGCATGGGGGTGATAGGTTGTCAGGGGTAGGTGGGATGCAGATTTGAGGTTACTATCAGATCAGCCATGACCTTATTTTATGGTGGAGCAGGCTCGAGGGGCCGAATGGCCTATTCCTGCTCATTGTTCGCATGTTCATAGATAATACAGTGACAAAATATGTTCACACTCGCAACCACTTGTGATCAGAATTTCTTAACTTTTCTAGGCCTACCACTTCTTCTAGGAACTGCCCTGACATCCACAGCAGGGGTAGAGGCAGCCTGTGCAATGGCTGGCCTTGTTGACTCTGCTGACTTCGGCATGGGTCCTCTGGAGAGCCAAGGCCTTGAGAGCCCCGGCTTGCTTTGGCTGTCCTCCTGTGAGCCAGCTGTTCCCTCTGCAGTGATAGAGGATGAGGTTGAGGGGGTCATAGGCAAAGGGGACTCAGAGGGAGTGGACAGCTTCTGAGATCCCTGAGTGGATGACCCAGGGGTGTCCAGCTGTCACTTCTCCTTCCTTCAGGTGCTCAAGGACCCAGCCTGACTCCGTGAGGGGAAGGAGCATCTGGAGGGATGTCAAGGTGTCCTGTTTCCCTCTTGTATTGCCACTGCAGGAATGCACCCATGGCTACCACGGTGGAGTGCAGGTCTGCACACATTTCCACGTTCTGCTGGACCAGGGTCCCCATGGCATCCACCATCCTTCCCATGGAGAACTCCATGTGCGCGCATGTGGGAACCATTTCATCAGAGAGCAGCCGAATGTACTCCTCTGACTCACATGCCACTCTGTTGAGGGCTTCCAACAGCTCCGTGTTATGTTTTCCTGCCTTCTGCTGATTCTGATGAGTTGGAAGGCCGAATCCAGAGACTCGTCATCTGACTTGAACCTCACAGGTGCCCCTTCCCCAGCAGTCCTCTGAGTGCCGGGGAGCTCGGCTGACCTTGCCTCCTCCTGCTGTGGACACATGTCTATGCGGTGACCACCAGATTATGAACCCAAGCCTGTTCTAGATCTAGGTCCCACCAAGGTACGTGTCTCTGCGTTGGTGGATGGTGTGGGTAAGTGCTGTGATGGGTCTTCAAGGCTGCTTATTTCCAGCTTTTTAATGGAGGGGGAGTCCTCTTGGCAGGATGTGAGGACCTGGATGGAGCTGATGGACTGGCTGGCTGACATTGTCAGTTGCTTAGCAGAGCTCCCTCTGAACCAAAATAAAGATAATTAGTGCATGGCAGCAGAATCAAAAGCAGGAGAGAGAGCACTCACAGTTGTGTTGAGAGATGGATGATGTGGTGCAGGATCCTTACATGGATATTCACCGCCAACCTCAACATTGCCGCAGGCATGGTCCACGTCCTCACCAGTCAACGCAATGGCACGCTCCTCAAAGTGAGTGGAGGGCCTAATGTGGGCCACTCCACCTCCTGTCTGGGACCTCTCCCTGCTGTTGTGAGCCAGCTTCTCCAGCATTAAAACAGAAAATGTGAGCAGGATGCATGGCACTACATGGAATGTTTGTGTGGTGAGCAGAGCCATTGGCGGGATGAGGACACAAGCTCCAGAGGATATGAGCCTGAGGATATGAGCCTGATGGAGGCCTGAGGGTGTGTGTGAAAGTTAGTGTTGTTCTCTCTTCATGGGTTTGTGAGTGTGTGGGCTGAGAGTGATGAGATTGTTGACTTACCCTGGCAGAATGGTTAAGAGCATTCATCATCTTCCTGCACTGGATGGCTAATCTCTTCTGTGCTCTGGTGGCACTGACCATCACTGCCATCGTTTCCCAGGCTGGATTGACGACCCTGGTGGACCTCCTGTGGCCAGAGAAGGGGTAGAGGACATCACAGCAGCCTTCCACTGTGTCCAGCAGGCGCCCCAGGGAGGTGTCACTAAATTTGGGGGCTGCTGTCTTCTTCGCTTTCGGGGCCATCTGTCGCCTTGGGCAGTCCTGGTCTGAAGACATGGGGCAGAGTTTTCTGCCTGTCGGGTGGGCTGTTTGGGAGCGGGCACAGGTGAGCGTGGAGCCAATCTGGGCAAGGGGGTGAACCCTGGCTGCTTGGTGTGAGTGTACGGCTGCTCCAGGGTCACGATTCACATGAGCCCTGCAATGTTTCACTCAGGTGGGGGTGACAGGGATGCAATGGCAATCCAGGTACAGGGTGGACTAATCAATGCTCCTCTCTCCTTTTCAGGAGAAGACCACATACAATAACTCAGAGCAGATACGGACTGGTGGAGGCCAAGTACAGTTGGCGGTTATAACCTGATATGAGAGGAGGCTCTGGTGCTGGAGGGGTGCCATGCGCCCAGGTTCATCGGTGGTGGTGAGGCTTGGGTGCCAGGGGGAGGTAAGAGTGCTAAGCGCTGAGGTCACGATGTCTGTCCTTGCAAACATTTCACTGTTGGCTGTTTAGTGGACTAAGCTTCCAATATGGGTTTTCCATTGATTATGGAAGGAGGAGTGCACACTGATCCGGGGCCAGGCATGCACATTGACATTGTCTCGACTTCAACTAATCAAATGTCCTTGTTCTTCCTTTCAGCCTCACTGGAGCAGGGCCGGAACGAGGAGGCAGAGAGGTCACCACTAACACCTGAGGGCCCAGTCAAATCACAAGCACCAGCGTCACATCATTTCAGCCAGTCAGGCACCAGCGCAGATACTAGCACCTTGGTGGGGATTAGATCATCAGCTAGTGTCCCGGGGCACAGTGGTGAGGGCACTTCACACTTGCTTGAGGTGCAGGCGGAGACAGAGAGTGCCCATAGCGTCGGCAGTTGGAGGACTTCAGGGGAGCAGGAACATGCTCAGTCAGCAGCTGATGATGTGCCTCTGGAGCTGTCCCTAAGGCAGCAGATGCTGGAAGTCCAGCAAGGTCTGTGGGAGGATCTGGTGGAGATGCATGAGGCAATGTGTGGCATGGTCTCCATGATGGAGCAGTCTATGCGGAGCATCAGCAATGTAATGACCCTCATGGTCGAGTGTAATGCTTCCCCCACGGAGAGAGTGGTGACTCTCATGGAGAGGCTCCTCCAGGTGAACAATCAGGGCTTCCTGGGGGTGCATTCGGACCTTCAAGCCCTCACAGTGGCATTGACCTCAGCTGGACAGTGTCAGTGTGGGAGATGGATTGGGCACCCAGTATCCCAGCTAGGTGCCCATTCATCAATGGCGAACAGGGAAAATCTGTGCCTGCCCGCTCGCCAGCAATCCAGCGCGTTTCCTGTGAATGCATTATTAATGAGGTGGGAGGTGCTGGGAATGCGACAATATGGTACCAAAATCCGCCATTGCAGCCGGTGGGTAAAACAGCTTTTTTCATGCCTGCTACCACTCAGTGCAAATCTGGGACGATTCTGCACAACATCATCTTTCTGCGGTGACCTAGTGCTATTAACTGGTGTGAGAGGGACACTTTCTAAATAGGATTGTTGATTTAAAGTTAGTTCAGGCCTCCTTTTTTAAAATCTAAACCAATATATTTTAAAGCCCCAGAAGCCTGACTTCCAATTTTAAATTCTACCCTAATCTTATTACTAACTTATTTCTCAAATTCCGCAGTACGTTCCTTAAAAAAATCATTGACATGGCATCATGATGATGCTTGAAAGTTTTCCTTTTTGGTACCAATAAAACATTGGGGGATCTGCTTTTAGTTGAACACAACCTTTTCTCAGTGAACTAGATCTTACCGAACACTACCATACCCTGGAAGCATCATTCGGGCCATAGACACATATGTTTACCTTCCATTGTTTTTCTTCTGCATCTGCTGCTGCTTTGGGCAGTCTCATAAGCACTTCTTTCTGAAAAGTATTTCCCTGCAGAAATGTGGCTTTTATGTCAATTGACCTAAACTCCCATGAATCGGTGACCAAAGTGCTAAAAAAGTTTTTAAGATTTATTTTCCAGCTGTTGGAGGGTTCATTCTAACCTTTGCATTGAGCGGTCATTCTTCAAACCCCTAGCAACTAGCCTCACTTTTGCTTTAAGTCCCATCTGCAAGGACTTTTCAGTCCATCTATGCAACTAAGCTCTTTCCAATCATCCAACTCCCTTTGTTTTGCTTCTCTTACTAGTTTATCCTCAAGCTTATTGACAGCCATCAAAACTTCATGACCATGAGGACTTCTATTTCTAGTTCTGTTATGAAACTGTTCTGTGGTCTTTATTTTATTGTATAATCTATTCAAACTACAGCCTCTATTTCCACTTTTATGTCTGCTGTGACTACTACTGTGAGATTTTCCTCTTCCACTAATGGGGGCTCTTTCTCTGGTATCTGATCATTTTATGATGCAAGAGCCACTCCCTGACTCAATATCAGTTCTTGTACTGAGCTTTCTTACTTTCCACTCTTTCACCCTTTCTGCCAGTCCATGGACCTCACTTCTTGGCCATCGTCCCGAGCATTTAACCAGTATTAAGACTTGGCAGTGGCCTTTCCTGCATGTCCTACAATTATCGCAAACCACCACCCCCCCCACCCCCATTCACTAGACCCCTCTGGAAAATTTGTCAATCGAGTACACACTCTGGGCAATTAGCCTATAGATAGGATAGCTCTGTCATGTATGTCATGATCAATCACATTACTGCTATTCAACCCTTGATTTATTGCATTCTGTTCCTCAGGACCTTCATCACAAAACACATGAGCATTTGAGGTTGAAGATGCCTTATTTATTTCCGATCAATCATAAGGAATGAAATTTAATACTTTGATTGCTATGTTTGATAAGTACTGTCTTTACCATTACAACCTATTTATTACTTCACCAGGGTCTTTCTATTCCCTATGGCCCTCTCTTTTATAGTATACTAAATCTCCTGAATTGAAGTCTGTCTCAGGTGATCTTATATGATGTGTCAGAGCAGGAGGACTATTGCACAGAACAGAAAGCAATTTGGGATTCCGCCCATAGTCTAATTGATAGGGTGATAGGGACCATATCCTCCAATCATCTGAAATGAATTCTTTGTATGAACCAACCATACCAGCGGTTGCCAACTTGCAATTTGGGTGATTAGCTAAAATTTTATGTAGCATTTCATTGATCATCGCATGAATTCTTCCAGAGTCTTGTGCTGAAAGAACTTCCAACTGCAGCATTCATGACCATGATTTTCATACTTTCACACATATCTCTGAAATCATCATTGTCAAATTCCCCTCCATTATCAGTCAGAAGCTTCACTGGTGTCCCAAATCCAGTCCCTATCCATAACTCCATGATTTTGTCTATATTAATCCTTTTGTCCATATTATGTCTTTTATGTAGAAAGACTAAATCTGGTCATCAGATCTATAAAATGTATAATGAAAATATTTCTGTCTTTGTTCCATACCTTTAGATCCATGGCAATTACCTTGTTAAAATCATGTGCCAATGGAAGGCTTACAAAAGGGAATGATGATGTCCTCTGATACTTTTTATAGATTTCACCATTCTCGCTATCTTTTCTATTAGCTTCATACACACTTCATCAACACACCTGCATCTTTGAGCAGGATTTTTAACTTTTGACAAGTATGGTGAGTAAACTATCTATGGGTAGTATTTCGTGGAGGCGACAAGGGTCATAGCTGCCAACCAGAGAGCCATTGAGAGCCACGCATCACCTCCTTTCAGGAAGAAAAGCTGAATTAAGTACCAATTAGGCACTTAACTGGGCAGGGGTGGGCCTTCCCTGGGATCAGGTACCCTGAGGACAGAAATCCCACCCAAAGAGCTGCCAGCTAATCAGAGGCTGGCAGCTATGCAATGCTCAGCAGCACTAGTGAGAACGGTGGCTGCTGCTGACACTGTACTCACCTAAGGCCTAGGATTACCGAGGGACCCAGGCCACAGGTGAGTGATGGCAGGAGGATGGGTGTTCTGGGGTGGGGGTTGCATGGGATGGGGAGGGGTGTTGACAGCAAGGGAAGGGGGGTGACTCTCAGTATCACCCCTCTCTTCCTGATGCTGGGCCCCTTGATCAGGCATTGAGTGTCTTTGAATAAGGAACCCCTCCAGAAGCCCGCAGGCAACCACAACAGGATTTGTCTTTCAGTTTTCCCACATGGCAAGTCCTATGCCCACCACTGGATCAATACCCACAGTGGCAGGATGAGGCCCTTAAGTGGTCATTAATTGCCCGCTTAAGGGCTTCAATTGGTGGCGGGGCAGGAAGGCTGTCCATGAGCAGGGGCTCCTGTTCTACCTGCTCTGCATACTGGTGGTGGTTATTAAGTGTGTATTTGCATAACCTTTATCAAGCTGATTTCAGGCACACTTGTTGTCAGAAGTGTGTAATCATATCTTTGAGCATTGGGAGGGTATATATACCTAACAGCCACTACAGAGCCCAATTTCTTATCTATCATCTTTAATTGAAGCAATCTCCCTGCTAAATACCACTTAGTTTGAGCATGAATGTTTCCTACTTTTGTCAGGACTAAGAACCAATCTCCATCTTCAAATTGGCATGGGAGGTGGGATGGCAAATGGATTAATATACTGTGCTTTTAGCTTTGTAATTTTGATTAAATCAGTATTTTATTGACAACATTTTCCTTTGTTGGCTGTAAGGATTCACTGTGAAATAAGTCTTTGGTCAGTCTTACCCTAGTTTCTAGGGGGCAGTGCAAAATACCCCTGCTTTGGTAAATTAATGCAGAGAGACTGATGGCGGAAAGAAATGGATCTGGTGGTGCACTTTTCAGGTTTGATCTTCAGTCCTTTATTACAGCAGAGTAGAGGGAGGTTACTCTGCATCAAACCTATTCAAGATCTTCTTCTAACCCTGCACTGTAGCTGAACGAGATGCTCTTGCCTGTGGAGCTTTATTCTGCATCTATCCTTGTGTTGTACCTAATCAGGGAGTACTTGATGCTGACCTTGGGTATTAGAATTAAGCAAGTGTTCCATTCTCCAGCGCTAACATTTCTCGCACTGATGAGCACAAATTTCACTATTTTTGTTATTGGACCCAAAATTCCTAACAGACACAAAGACAGAAATGTGCTTCAAATAGCAGAGGTTTGCTATATTTGTAATCAAATAGATATGAAACACTTTGGGCTGGATTTTGCCAGACCTCTGGGAATGGACTGACAGGTAGGAAGGCAGTACAATGGCGAGGGAAGGCAGGAGGTGGCATGCCATTCGTCTTCCCACGGCTATGTCATATTGCCAGTGGTAGGGAGATGGTGGATGGCCCTCCTACCAAAAGGCCAATTATTTGGCTAAAGTAGCCAAATAAGGGCGTCTTCCTGTCTCTGCTGGCATTTTTCCAGCAACAAGAGTATCATCTGCTGCATGGAGAGAATGCCAAATAGACTCTGGCAGCTCCGGGTAGGCATCAGAGATGGGGAAGGCCTTCTTTCAGGTACTCTTCTTGGACCACCCGTGTGGGAAGAGTGCCATCTGCCCTCACCAACATCCACATCCCCTCGCTGGGGCCTGCCTGACTAGCCCTGACTACCCCAGAGGCCACTTACCAGACAGTGAGATGCACATTCATCACTGCACCGTCCTCCTCTGAGTGCAGCCTCAGCAGTGGTCACTGCTTCTGGTGGTGCTGCTGAGATGCCAGCCCTCTAATTGGCCAGCATCCTTAATAGGGATCTAATTGGCTGCTGCTGACAAAGTGTAGCCCCGGGTCCCACTGAATGATGAAAGGAGGTTACCACCTCCCTATCCCCCACTTTCGGGCCTGTTGCCAGGACCCCTGCCGTCAGGACTAAATTTAGTCCTTTGCTGCTTTAGAAAATTTCCATATAGATCACATTTAAAATATTTTGGCAAGAAATATTCTTTAATGATCATTTTTATTTTTGAAGTGATCAATTGCAGGAGGGAGGTTTTGTAGACTATAGAAACAGCTGAGGTTAACAAAAAGCATTATTTATGTAAAGCTGGCAGGGAATAGCTAATTACTTATCTTTCACTTAATTTTTCAGAACTAATCCGTTGTTGTCTAACTTGTAGCTTTGTGAAGATATTGTTGGAGTATCTGCTAACAATGTAATATAGTATTTGAAATTTAGCCAACAGACCTAAAGAAAAAGACAAGAATCTGCGTGACCATATAAGTCTTTAGTAGATGTCATGGTATACATGGGGTCACCTACTAAGGATGAAACATAATCACCTATATCGAGTAATGTGATCATTAGCTAGTCTTTAAATCTGTACAACAGCTTTTCTTTGTATGTGTCACATTTTTATGAGCAACTGTGAAGAACTGACCCCTGAGAAATTAGTCCGTATTTTATAGAATCCAAATGATCCAGAAGAGAGATCTATGTGAAGTATATCTGTGATTAGCTGATAATGTATATTTGACGAACATTCGCAGGGCTTATTTATGCTCTAAAAGATCTTGTGGCATGTCCTTTATCTGTAATTCCAGCTTTTAGTGGAACAATAATCAAGCCCAGAGTACAGTGATTCTCAAATCAGTAGGTTGTGACCCTTATCCCCTAGTTTCTAACCTCAGCTGGGCATCTCAGTGCATATTACCATAGCATTGGGACTTGGCCTAAATAGCCAAGTGGTTATGGTACTGGGTTTGTAACCCCAAGATCAAGAGTTCAAATCTCACAATGGTAAACTATGAAATAATGTAACTTCATCTGAATAGGAACAGATGGAAATGTGTTTGTACTCGAAAGAGTTACCATAGCATCCCCTACAGCTTATTTGGAGAACAGCATAGGCTAGAGGCTTGACAATGCAAATAGCTCTCAGCAGCTTCCCCCTTTGAATCAGTGAGCAGCTGAAAGATATGGAGGGGAATATTTACCTAGCTGACCTCAGCTAAGTGGGAGTGTGGCAACTACAATTTTCCTGAATGTCTCTGGGTCAGGGAATGAAAAATCAACTAGGGTTCCTACTTCCGACCATTATCCTGTGACTACCAGCTTCAAAGTGGATGTTAGATGAGGATATGATTGGGCTTTCTTGTGATGCCCACCATGGTTGAATAGCCTACCAACTTTCACATGGCAAACGTAAATAATAAATATATTTCTAGAAAATGGAAGAAACTTAGATTTAATAGTCAGCAGAGACTTGGACCTATGAACTAAGTTTGGGTATGAGTTTCCCAGTTCACTCCGCAAACCTTACTGCGGAGAAGGTGCCCTGGATGGTCTGATTTTGTTCCGAGGGGGCGGGTGTTAAAGGGAGTTGGGCCCGCCGTCCCCGGAAAGGATTTGGAGGCAGCTGTATGGGCTATCAGGTGCGAAGGCAGACTGTGTGAAAAGCCTGCCTTGGTGATCTGGAACTTCATTCCAGCTGGAAAAAAAATAAAACAAAAAGCAGCCTTCTAGCCCACAACCCTCACAATCCTTCATCCCGCCACACACTCTCCATGCCCCAACCATGCCACCTCATGCCCCCTAACCACCCCATGGCCCCTCATGTCCTACATGCTACCTCATGCCCAGAACCCACACCCCATTTCCCCTCATACCTTACATGCCAACCTATATCCCTCTATCCACCCCCATGGCCCCTCATACTCTACATGCCACCCACCCACCATCCTTTGACCTCATACCCTCCATGCCAACTCACCAAGTATCCACTATGGGGATACCTCAGGACCCATGCTGAGAAGAAATAAAGTTCTAAGTGTCTATTGCAGACTTTATTTAAAAAGTTCTCATTCTTAAAACTCATTCACTACATTTACATTCCTTCAACTACATAATCTCTTATATAAACAAACATTTCATTCAAGAAGTGCTTAATCCCTTATAAAAGCAAACATTTGTATTTATAGTTCCACATCAAAGGTTTATAGAACTGTCAATCAAACTATGAAATGACACACACCGGACTATGATAATGATAGATTGTGAAATCAGTCATGCAGCCCAAACCCTTTATAGTCCTCAAGCATATGTCAACAGACAGAGTGAAATGGCAAGCATTGATTTTTTTTAAACTGCAGAATGTTTTCTTAACCATAGGCCAGGAGATTTAGTGCCTTGACAGCTTTTCTTCCCCGCCCAGTGGTTTGACAGTTCCAATGAGATTTAAATACCTTGACAGTTCCAATGAATTTGACAGTTCTAATGGGATTATCCATTTTTTCCATACATTCATGTAAACTTTTAACAATCCCAAAGAATACTTAACCTCTCTCAAAGGGCACCTGACCTTTCCCAAAGGTGTCCCTGGACCTATCCAAAAGGGTCCCTTACCTCTCCAAAACAGTACGCTACCTCTCTAAATAACTCCGGCAGCTTTAGGAAATCCCCCTAGCGAAAATTGGATCTGTTTGAAGACAGCTGAAATTTCACACGTGCAGTGGCCTCTGTGAGCCACAGATGTGCAAACTACAATCCATCCTTGTTCTCCCCCACTCCTGGGCGCAAATGGTGGGTGCTGAGTTCAGGGGCTAGCCTTCTGAAATTGGGTCTCCGGTGCCATTTTGGCTATGCTGGAGACTCTCTCTCTGTCTTTATAAAAGTTCAGGCTGTAGAGTGGTTGTTTTTACATTTTATAGACAGCAATTCTCAAATCCGTAGGTCACAATGCCCCCAGGAAGCCACAAAATTCCTTAGTAGGAGCTGCCTCTATGTTCCCTGATATGCCCCTTGATGGCATCCCTAGCTCCCCCTGCTTTTGTTGCATCAGCTAACTCTCAGCCATTGATGAGTGCAGTAATTCAAAACCTGGGATAGTAAATTCTGCATGCAGTACTCAATTATAGGCTTGGATAAATGATTACCTGGTGAATTTCAAGTTTGTTTAGAATCATTCACTCACTGCCTTTATTCACTCAGCATTGTATGATTCACATCTTAGACCCATTGGTATAAATGTTTTCTGTTCGGTTCATATTTTTCAAAAGTGCACTCTGTGTTATTGCAGGTATCAGTACAGGCAACATGCGTTACATTGACTGCAATGAGTGTAGACAGGTGGTATGTAACAGTATATCCACTCAGATCCCTGAGGCAAAGAACACCCCGGGTGGCTATGGCCGTCAGTCTTGGGATATGGATTGGTAAGTGAAAAAGTCAAGGACAAAAATGCTTAAAGGACATTTATTAATGGAAATATTTGGTTAGTATTTTTTTTAGAGGATGCTCATTCAATCCTCATACAGTAAGAAATATTTTCTTTGTGGAAAAGAATACTCATTGACAACAATAACAACAGGTTCACTAATGTACTTCAGGAACGGGTAACTGACATTCTATCATTTTAACTACTAACTTAACAGTTAAAATGTAATTTAATTTTTACAACCACTATAAACAAACAAATATAGATAATAAATCAATCTTTTCCCAATTCAAACAACATATCATAACTTGCTATTCATTCCTGACAATCCTCAGTGTTAGCCTTCTAAACACAGATTAAACTGGATAAAATGTGTAATTAAATTGCAAAATAAGATGATGTCTTGGTTACATTAATCTGATCCCACCATAGGTGTCTTTGCCTTAAGCTGCCTAGGCCTTATGTTCTGGATTTCCCTTGCTAAACCCATGCAACTCACCAACTCACTCTCCTTCTTCAAGGCACTCTACAAAGCTTACCTCAATGCACAAGCTTTTAGTCAACCCTTCCTAATCTTTCCTTATGTGACTTGGAATTCAGTTTTCGTTTTGCCATGCTAGCATCTTGGCATATTCTTCAATATTAAAGTGGCTATAAAGGTAAACTGCTGTTCAACTGATTCTATTGGCTCATATTGACATTCCATTAAAATAATAATTGATTCACATCATGAAATGGCAAAAATAACAATTGGAAACTCTACAAAATGAGATATAAACTATACTTTTATATGAAATGGTGGCCTCTTGTTATCTATTGCAGGGTCTTTTATTGTGTCCATACCAGTGGCTATGTATCAGAAGATTCAAAATGGATACTGGTTTGGACCTCAGGTCTATTGCAGTGAATCTTTCCCTTCAGCATCCCATGAGAAGGCCTTCATTCTGCATAACTTCTTAGCTGTCTATCTTCTCCCATTGGTCACGATCTGTGTGTCTTACACTGCCATGCTGCATCAGATGGGGCGACCAGCTGTGGAACCCATTGACAATAACTACCAGGTAGAATTTATTTATGTATACTCTATTAATTTAAAGGAAACCCTCTGTGCTTCAAATTACTTATAAATAGTGCCACAGGAAATCTACTAGTTGAGCTAAGCTACATTTTTTGATGAAGTCTTCATTTGCAAATAGTCTCCCGAATGATCAAGTGGATTAATATGCCAATACATAACACCACAAATAAATAAAACATTGGTTAAAGTGTGTGATGCAGCATATAGAAGATTCCTGCTTTTTGTTTTGACATCATGTGGTGACTTGCCATTTTCCTGCAAAGAGAGCGAGAGGAAGAATCAGAGGGATGGAACTGAATCTAGGAGAAAGAGAGGGAATTAGAAAAAATGCAATATAGTATTGAAAGGAGGAAGGAAGGAAAAGTCAACAAAAGTAATTTGCTTTTTTTATGTAATGCTCACAGGAATTATTTTCTGAAAATTCACACTTAATCACTCACTTTTCCAGAACAGCTTCATCCAATTCAGGGTCGCAGGGAGTTGGAGCCTATCTTGACAGGAAATGGGTACTAGGTAGGGTACACCCAGGGCAGGGTGCCAGTCCATCAAAGAGATGGACATTTGCATGCACACACACAGCCATACACAGAGGGCAATTTACCGTAGCCAATCCACCTAGCCAGCATGTCTTTGAACGGTGGGAGGAAATGGGAGCACCCAGAGGAAACCCACATAGACACGGGGAGAATGTGCAAACTCCACACAGACAGACACCCGAGGTCAGGATCGAACCCAGCAGTAGAATTTATGGGTCAACGGGCGGCTGCGATCGGCAGGCCCGGGAGCGGCTGGGGAACAGACCACCAACAGCGACCAGCCCCTGACCGCGATTTCACGCTGGCTGGCCAATTAACGTTCAGTCAGCATGAAACGTGCGCTAAAAGGCTCAGCGCTGGCTGGGGTCGGGGCACAAGAAGGGTGAGTGCTGAAGTCTGTGCGGGCATGGGGGGACACGCAATGAAAGCTCCCTGAAGGCAGGGAGCTGCCTCATGGAGTCGAAGAATTTAAAACCAATCAATAAAGATTTGAAACTGCAGAAAAAAATATCCACACATCAGATTCGCTCACATGAAAATAAAGATGATGAAAATGTCCAAACTTGTAAAAAAAATTAATAGTAGAAACCTCATCCCACCCTCAGATGAGGTTTAATCAAAAACACAAAGTCCGCTTGGCAGATTCGCCTGCCCGCCTGCCAACTGTAACGTTGGATAGGCAGTGAAAAATCGCTACTTTAATGGCTTTAATAGGCCTCCTAATTATTACCAGGGGTGCTGTTGACTCTAGCATGGGCTTGCTGACCGAAATATCACGCGAGTGTGTGATGACATCGGGATGCTCACACGACGTCATCGTGTGCTATTTCACACTCGAGTGTGTCAGGTGTGTGCGCGCACACCCTTCATCAGTTCTGTTGAAGGGTCATGAGTACTCGAAACGTCAACTCTTCTCTTCTCCGCCGATGCTGCCAGACCTGCTGAGTTTTTCCAGGTAATTCTGTTTTTGTTTTGGATTTCCAGCATCCGCAGTTTTTTGTTTTTGTCTGAAAGAGTCTGTCTTGATCTCGGTCTTCATTTCTAAACATCTTTTGGAACTCAACATACAGCTCCCTGGAGCTGTGAGGCAGGAAATTCATACTCATGAATATTATTTTTAGTTCAGTTAGAGAAATAGACATAATTATGGTCTAGATTTGCAAATCACAATTATCTAATTAGAATACAGTATCTAATTAGAACAAATGGTTAAAATCAGCCATTAAATATGGCTATCAGAACATCAAGGCTAAAAATCCTCAAGTCCTCTCCTATACTAAAATTAAATCAGAAATATTTTATCTTGTTAAAGTTCCACTTTTGCTGCAGAGCTGACACTGAAGTCCTCAAAGGGTCAATTTTGATTAAGGATGAAATTAGTTGCTTCAAAAATTTAAAAAAATCTAATTAATCATCAGCAAAACAAGTTTACACTTTTTCAACAGACTCTGCAACAGGCATGTGGATCCTTCCATCCAACTCTCCTTTCTGTGCTCTGGCTGTCCAATGCTTCTACCCTCCATAAACTTGAGGTCATCCAAACTCTGCTGCCTCTGTCTAGCTTGCACCAATTCCCATATACCCATCTCCTCTGTGTTCACTGACCTACACTGGTTCCCAATTAAGCAACTCCTCAACCCTAACATTCTTATTCTTGTTTTTAAATCCCCCCATGGCCTCACCTCTCCCTATCTCTGTAATCTCCTCCAGCCCAATCATTCTCTGAGACATCTGCACTCCTTCAATTCTGGTCTCTTGAGCATCCAATTTTAATTGCACCAATGGCAGCTGTAGCTTCAAAGGCTAAAGCCCTAAGTTCTGGAACGCCCTGCTTAAATCGCTCTGTGTCTCTGCTTCTCTTTCCACCTTTTAGGCAGTCCCTAAAAGCTACTTTTTTGACTAAGCCTTTGGCCATCCACCCTCATATTTCCTTAAGTGGCTCAGTGTAAAATTTTGTTTGGTAATGTTCCTTAAGTCATTTTACTATGTTAAACGTGTTATATATATATAAGTTATTATTGTTATGCACAGGTAGCAAAGTTGAAAACTCCCCTGACTGGTTTCTCTGCTGTGGAGTAAAGGAGTGGCGAATGTTCTAAACTGCTCTAAACAGGGGGGTGGGAACCTGAGCAGTGACACAGAGGAGGGGGGAAATAAGGATTGAAACAAAAGACAGAAAAGTAAGAAGCAAAAGTGGAAGGCAGAAAAAACAAGGGTGAAAAACAAATGGGGTCATAGTGCAAAATAAAGCTAAGATGACTAACAAGGTTAAAAAGACAAGTTTAAAGGCATTGTATCTTAATGCATTCACAATAAGGTAGATGAATTAACAGTGCAAATAGATGTAAATGGTTATAATAGAGTTGCAATTATGGAGACATGGCTGCAGGGTGACCAAGGTTGGGAACTGAACATCCAGGGGTATTCAATATTTAGGAAGGACAGACAAATAGGGAAAGGAGGTAGGGTAGCATTGTTATTAAAGGAGGAAATCAATGCAATAGTGAGGAAGGATATTGGCTCGAAAAATCACGATGTTGTTGGGTGGAGATAAGAAACACCAAGGGACAGAAAACATTAGCCCCCAAACAGTAATGGAGATGTAAGGGAAGGCATTAAGCAGGAAATTAGAGATGCATGCAATAAGGGTACAACTGTAATCATGGGTGACTTTAATCTACATATAGATTGGACAAACCAAACTAGCAATAATACTATGGAGGAGGATTTCCTGGATTGTGTACATGATAGTTTTTTAGACCAATACATTTAGGAACCAACTAGAGAACAGGCTATCCTAGACTAGGTATTGTGCAATGAGAAAAGATTAATTAACAGTCTTGTTATGCAGGGTCCCTTGGGGAAGAGCAACCATAAAATGATAGAATTGTTCATTAGGATGGAGAATGAAGAAGTTGAATCCTAAACTAGGGTCCTGAATCTAAATAAAGGGAACTAGGAGGGTATGAGGCGTGAGTTGGCAATGATGGATTGGGGAACCTTACTTAAAGGGTTGACAGTGGATAGGCACTGTACATCCACATTTACAAATATATCACCATTTAAATAATATTTTGCCTTTCTGTTTTGTACACCAGTCAATGAAAGTATATAGGCAGGTGCAGCAAGCAATTAGGAAGGCAAATGGTATGTTGGCCTTCCTTGCAATAGGATTTGAGTTTACAAGTAGGGATGTCTTACTGCAGTTATACAGGGCCTTGGTGAGACCTGGAGTATTGCATGCAGTTTTGGTCTCCCTACCTAAGAAAGGATATACTTGCCATAGAAGGAGTGCAACGAAGATTCACTAGGCTGATATCAGGGATGGCAGGACTGTCGTATGAGGAGAGATTGGTTTGACTGGGCCTGTATTCACTAGAGTTTAGAAGAATGATAGGGGATCTGATTGAAACGTATAAAATTCTAACAGGGCTAGACAGACTGGATGCAGGGAGGATGTTCCCCCCGGTTGGGGAGTCTAGAACCAGGGGCCACAGTCTCAGGATACGGGACAGGCCATTTAGAACTGAAATGAGGAAAGATTTCTTCACTCAGAGGGTGGTCAACCTGTGGAATTCTCTACCACAAAAGGCTGTGGAGGCCAAAGTCACTGAGTACATTCAAGAAAGAAATTGATAAATCTTTGGATATTAGGGGCATCAAGGGGTTTGGAGAGAAAACGGGAATATGGCATTGAGATAGAGGATCAGCCATGATCATATTGAATGGTGGAGCAGGCTCGAAGGGCTGAATGGCCTACTCCTGCTCCCAGTACCTTTGTTTCTATGTTTCTATGTTCTCTAGCAGGCAGCAGGCCAGGGGGACATGTAAGAATGATTGAACATTCTGGAATTTTGCTGGGTTGCCTTTGAGAGATCAGAGAATATTTATGCAGAACTTTCCATTAAAACTAAATACTGGGGTACAATCCATGATAGTGTAGATTGTACAGAGTCTGTGAAAGAATAGGCTTGATTAGTCTTTTGTTATTCCATGCTTTCATATTTATCACAAACTATAACTATATTTTACAGGTGCAACTTCTTGCTGAAAGATCAGAGGCCATGCGCACAAAGATCTCCAGGATGTTGGCAGTTATGGTCCTTCTCTTTGCTCTCTGCTGGGGTCCCATCCAGTTATACATCCTTTTCCAATCTTTCCTCCCAAACTTTAACAGGAATTACTACACATACAAAGTCAAAATCTGGGCCCATTGCATGTCCTACACAAATTCCTCCATCAATCCCATAGTATATGCATTCATGGGAGACAATTTCAGAAAATCGTTCAAGAAGGCATTCCCATTCATCCTCAAACAGAGAGTTGGGAATACAAACAGTGGAAATGCTGCTGGCAACACGGAGATGCATTTTGTTTCATCTGGAACATAAGAAAATGGCACACTTTGGAATATATTACTTAAACATTAAAAATATTTTAGTTGATTCAGGAGGGAATGATAGAGAGACTTTATATCATATGTATGTTAGAATTCCATTCTGTTCGGCTAAGTGCCAGGCACCCATTAACTAAGTCCTTCACACTTTAGTTCACATGGGTGAGTTGTTGATTCTCCACAGCCTGGAATAGCAGCAACATCAGCCTGTTTACATATAAAAAGACACTACTTATCACTTACATGATCGATGGATTTTGAAAAACATTTTATTGTATAGGCCCTAATAAATATCCCACACCATGTATAACAGGCATTAAATCCAGGAAGGCCCTAGGATTAATTTCTGGACTTTGCTGAGGTAGATGGTATCTGTCAGATTCATCACGAGATGTTACGGTTTGCCTCAGGACCCCTGGTCTCTGAAGGGAGGAAAATAACATCAATTAATGATGCTGCTCTTGACTGCTATCCAATAACCCTGCTGTAAATTGTGCGTGCATATAAATATCCATTGAGTGCAGGATTAGGTGTGTGTCTGATATCCCTTGTCGTTCAACAGCCTGCAGACACTTATGCTCTTAGTGCCTTCTGCCGCTACACTGAAAGTAATGAGCAGCACGGGTGCTGAGACAGAGGGAAATCAAAGAAAAGAGATAGTGACATTACTCCTGAAGGTATTGCTGTCATATAACAGTCATATCATAAGCATGTAATAATAAGTTTTCATTAAATGGGTAATCTGTTCAAAATATTTAAAGTGAAAACCTTTTTGCAATGTTGTCGACCTTAGGGGATTTCTAGTATTCTTCACAGGGCAGGTTCAGCTGTAATAATAAGTATGAAGTAGAGTCATGTCTTGTACATAAATACACGGCTGTGGGGGAATCAAATAGCAACTCTCTCAGGGGTTCCCCAAATCTATGATGTAACCTTGTATACTGGGACAAGACAGAAGTACAAACCACAGTAGGAGTGACATCTTTTTCAGCCCAAACCCTAGATCTTTGGTGTCCAGTAAACACAAACCACTCCATGCAAAGCATTAGTGGAGCTCTCAGTGTGCCGCAAAATCCCATACTGCCAATCCCTACATGATCCCAAACAGTAATTCAAGAAGCAACTGCAGAATTTGATGAGAAACAAAATGGTGATATCTTTGCAGGTCAAGGAGAAAGAAGGACCTTGAATTTATGTACACTTTTTATGACCTCAAAAAATCCCAAAGCAATTCACAGCAAATTAAATACTATTAGTCATAGTTGTTTCAAGTAGAAAATATTTTCTCTCCTGATCTCTACCTATTGTATGTGTCATTTTGTGCATAGCAAGGTCCCACAAACAGCAATGTGATAATGACCCTAATGTCTGATTTGATGATGTTCATTAAGGATAATTATTGCTCAGAACACCAGGAATCCTATGCTCTTCTTCAAATATTGTCGTGGGATCTTTTGCATCCACCTGGGAGGGCAGACAGGGCCTCAGTTTAACATCCCTCCTGGAAGATGCCACCTTTGCTCACTTAATTGGCACTGAAGTATCAGCCTGGATGCTGTGTTCAAGGTTCTCAAGTAAGACTTGAAACCATAACTTTCTGTCTTGTAGGCAAGAGTTCTACCTACCTCTGAGCCACAGCTGACATGTATAGAACACTGTCTTTTCTTTGAAGAGCTACATGCTCCAACCTGTCTATAAACAGCAAATCGCTAATTGTATTTAATCTCTGTGCATCTTGGTATACATTGTGTTGTGTACAATAACAGACATGAAGCACTTTTTTGTGTTAATCTTGCAAATATATTCATTCGATGTTTTGTTGCATAACATGATTCAGAGGTTGAAATGGGTCTTTAACTCTCTAGTTGCATGTTCAATCCATGTACAGTAAATTCTGGCTCAAAAAGAAAATAGCTATCATTACTGACCTATGCAGACTCGAAGAATTGAAGATGCCACTGTTGAAAACATTGTTGAGTTTTCTGACCCAATTCAAGCTGACAGTAGGATTATCTAAAAGCCTTTGTGCCCAAAGCTAAGGAGGGGTAAGTTCAGGAAGTATTTCCTCTCCTGATCTCTGTCTATTGTTTGTGGATATCAGATGCGTTAAGGATCAGATTTATTATGTTACCCTTGTGCACCCGGTCAAATAAACTGCCAACATTTACCATCTTTCAAAATGGCTGGTGGCTATTCCTGGTTTAACCAGAGAATTCTGGAAAGGAGCCATCCACAGAGTTAGATATATCATTAGATTATTGATAAATCTGATGCCCATTGTCTCCAATTTCTTATTGAATCATAAGATTTTATAGCACAGAAGGTGGTTACATGACCTATCATGCCTGCGCAGGTTTTTTGAAAGAATGATCCATTTAGTCCATTCCCCCATTCTTTCCCTTTTCAAATTTGGTCTTGTTCGCACTTCAAACATAGGCGACTAATTACGTTGGCAGCATTGAATTATGGGTATCTTTGATGTGGAAAACCTGCAGCTGGAATGATTGTCTTTTTGACTGACATAACAATAATAGTATTACTGGGATGACAGTTTGAATCTGGTCTTTGTGAATGTTTTCCATTTTTCAAACAGTAAGAAACATTGTAATCTTTATAATGGAAGCTTATTTTTGCACTGCATGCAATTGGCTCAATTAACTTTCCAAGTTGTGTTGCTGTATTGTAGTTTTAGATGTCTGGGCTATTATTTTCATTATTTGATTATCATTTCAGTGATTGTGTAAGTTACACAATGTGAGAAGAACCTGGCTCTTAAATTTGCTCAGTACAGTAAGAGCCTTTTATTAGTCATTCTAGATGGTGAATAAAATCATATGCTCCACCTGCTTTACAATTTTATTTGTTCATATATGTGCAATTACTAACAGCTAATTTACATCCATGCAGTGAAAAAATATATTTGTGATTTATGATGCCCAAGTTCATCTGACTAATCTAATACTAAAGGGCATTGAGCTATAATTATCTGTGCCAGGGAGAGAAGTAATTTCCTGCATCATGTGAACCCTTTTGGTCTTTTTGTTTGAAGCATATTCCACTAAAAAAGCCAGTAAGGGGTTAAAGTGTGATTAACTTTTACATTGCAATTGCCTCATGTAAGTATCTGCATGAAAATACTTGTGTTAAGTAAATAGTAATAGAAAATTTAAATTTTATCTGAGGTGTATTTTGAATGAGTCAACATCTCATAAAAATAGCATGTCTGTGTTCACCAATATGGACAATACTGGCCAGGATTTTATGGCCCCAGCATGGCGGCAAGCCATTTAAATCTCCATTTAGTTCAGTGGGCCCGTAATATCCTGGCCATGGCCATTAATTTCTAGGTTAAGATTTTTCTAACTGTTTAATATGGAACCTCTTCACAAGATAACAAGACACTAGTGGACGGGTAAGACTTTGTGGTCTATCTTACTTCATCCAACCAGAACAACCCCGAACTCTCTCCATTGCTCCATCAGATCACTTAAATGATTCTGGGGTTTTCATCTCCATCACTAAATTTACACTAAAGGGCACAATGTTAGATCAATGTCTATTTAAGAATGGAATTGAAAGCTATTAGGATAGGCATGGATAAGCAAATAAAATATGAAACAGAGCTGAATTTTCCTGGCCCCATGGTGATAGCTTGGAGGTGGGAGGAGGGAGGAGGGGTCTGGAAAACTATTGTTCAGCTGTGTCTAGATGGTTCCCCAATGCATTCCTGCTGCTAGGGAGCTTGCCTAGGGGCGGGCTGGGTAGTGGATCAGCTATCCATTCCACAGGGGCAGGCAGTCAATTAGCATTGTTAACACTCCAATTAGGGGTGATGCAAGCATTCTGCTTTGCTGTTTGCAGAGGCCACCAGCTCAGTGAAGGCAGCACCTCTGTGGAAGGCAGGGGTCCATCAGAGCCAGAGGCCCCATGCCTCCAATGACGAAGCCACAGACCAGAAGGGCCATACCTATGGCTCAAATAAGCCACCCAGACTGTCTCCCTCCAATTCGAAGGGTCTATCAACTTTGCATCTCAGAGGTTTTAACTTAAATGAGGGTGTCTCCAAGATGATCCCCAAGCTGCCTCAGCAGTGTCCACTGTCCTGGTGAGGCTGCTGAGGATCTAGATTGGGGTGACTGCATCAAGAGCTCACCCACTGTCCTTAGTAGAATGATGAGCATGTTGGCAGACAATTAGGAGGCCGCCTCCTGAAAATTGGTCAGCCTATTGCTGCAAATAAGGATGAATTACTTGTGAAATGCAACTTGTAAATATTAATGATTTAAACTTTGGAAACAAAACATGATTCCTAAATTTGTAGATGACACCAAACTGGGGGTAATCATCAATACTGAGGAGGAGTGTAACAAATGACAAGATGATATGAATAAACTTGGAAATAATTGGAACATTAATTTCAATATGGATAAATGTAAGGTATTAAAATTTGGCAAGGGAAATAAGGAGATTTCATATTACTTAGAAAATAGGCATTGAAATTAGGGAGAAGAGCAAAGGGTCTGGGGGTACAAATACACAAATCCCTAAAAAGTAGTGACATAAGAACAAGGTCTAAGAAAAAAAACAAACTGAGCACTAGGATTTATTTCTAGAGAGATAGAATTTTAAAGTAATGTTGCTAAACTTGAAACAAACTGGTTAGGGCACAATTGGAGAATTGCACACAATTTTATAAAATAAGTTGTAGAGGCACTAAAGAGGGTGCAAAAAAGATTTGCAAAGATGATACCAGAGATGCTGGAGTATATCTATCAAGAGAAGATTAACAGGCAGAATCACCTTTCTCTCAACAAGGGAAGGCTAAGGGGTGCCCTAATTGAAGTTTTTTAAAATTATGAAAGGTTTCGATAGAGAGAATGTTTCCACTTGAGAAGAGCAAAACTACATGCCATCAATGCAAGAGTTACTAAGAAATCAAATAAGGAATTTACAAAAAAAACTTCTTTACCCAGTGGTGTGAATATGGAACTTATCAGAGGGAACGGTTGAAGTGAATAGTATGGATGCATTAAGAGAAGGCTAGTTAAGCATATGAATGGAGAAAAAGGCTTGCATTTGTTAATTCATACCAAAGCCAGATGGTGATGTAGGAAACTAGATGCCAATCATTTACTTATTGCTAGATTTATTTACAGAATGTAACATTACATGTGTCTGCCTCCTGCCTAACCAACACCCAATGTCCCAGAAGTCATCCTTTATACTCTTTTGAGCAAACTAAAAACAAACAAATTAGCCAAGTAACAACCCCTTAAAGGAATACTGCAACTAAAAACAAAAAACTACAAAGGAGACTTATCAAATTAAAATAACATTCCTGGGGCTGATGATGCACTCCAGCCCCAGCAGCGCTCAACCATCGCAAAAGGTCTCAAGTGTATAAGTAAGTCACTTTATACTCTTTTGAGTACAAGTTAACAGTTGACAGTCGTTGTAGGGATGTGCCTCTTTATACTGTTTTGAGAAAATAAATGAATTAGCTAATAAACAAATTAACTAATGATCTGCCCCTTAAAAGGAGCACTGTAACAAAACTTTAAAGGAACTTAAATTAAATTACAATAATATTTTGAGGGGAGATAATGCACTTCAGCACCTGAGGTAACCAACAGTCATGGAAAACCTCAAGTGGATAGGTGGACATCAAATGCTCCCTCTCCAAGGACCTCTGGGCACGGACATAGCCACAGAAGAAGGGCAGGCGGGTCAAAAAGCCCCCACAATCGTCTGTTGCCTGGACCTGTTAATGGCCAGAGCCAGGAGCAGGTTAACAAGGAGGTCCTCCACTCTGCCCACCCTCCACACCAGGTAGCCAAACATCAGGAGTGTGGGGCTGACATGCAAACAAAAATTGAGGAGCAGCCCCCTCAAATAATGAAATAGGGGCTGCACCCCAGACAGCCTGGAACACTGATTCCTTGAGCCTGCAGAAAAGACAGGCAGACTGGGAGTCTGTGAACCACCTTAACCTTCTATTACGTGGGACTACTGCGTGAAACACCCACCACGCCAAATCCCTGATCTAGCAACACAGAACTGGACAACTGTGGGCCATCAGGAGCAGCAGAGTTGTACTCAACCACAAACTGTAACCTCATGGCCTGGCATATCCCCGACTCTACCATTACCAGCAAGCCAGGGAATCAATCCTAGTTCAAAGAAGACTGCAGGAGGCCATGCCGGAGCAACATCAGACATAAGTAAAAATGAGTGTGTCAACCTGGTGACACAACAACACAGGACTACTTGCATGCCAAACAGTGTAAACAGCAAGTGATGGACAGAGTTAAATGATCCCACAACCAATGGATCAGATCCAAGTTCTGCAGTCCTGCCACATCCAGTCATGAATGATGGTGGACAATTAAACAACTCACTGGAGGAGGAAGCTCCACAAATATCCCCATCCTCAATGATGGAGGAGCCCAGCATATCAGTGCAAAAGAGAAGGCTGAAGCATTTACAACAATTTACAACCAGAAGTGTGTCATAAATGATCCATCTTGGCCTCCCCCAGAGGCCCTGGCATCATAGATGCCAATCTTCAGCCAATTCGATTCACTCCACGTGATATCAAGAAACTGCTGAAGGCGCTGGATACTGCAAAGGCTATGGATCCTGACAACATTCCGGCAATAGTACTGAAGACTTGTGCACCAGAACTAGCCACACACCTGACCAAGCTGTTCCAGTACAGTTACGACACTGACATCTACCTGGCTATGTGGAAAATTGCCCAGGTATGTCCTGTACACAAAAGGCAGGATAAAACCAACCTGGTCAATTACCGCCCCATCAGTCTGCTCTCCAACAGTAAAGTGATGGAAGGGGTTATCAACAGTGCTTTCAAGCGGCACTTGATCAGCAATAACCTGCTTACTGACCAGTTTGGGTTCTGCCAAAGCCACTCAGCTCCTGACCTCATGACAGCCTTGGTTAAAAAATGGACAAAAGAGCTGAACTCCCGAGCTGAGGTGAGAGTGACTGCCCCTGACATCAAGGCAGCAATTGACCAAGTGTGGCATCAAGGAGCCGTAGCAAAACTGGAGTCAATGGGAATCAGGGGGAAAACTCTCTGCTGGTGGGAGTCATACCCAGCACAAAGGAAGATGGCTGCAGTTGTTGGAGGTCAGTCATCTCAGCTGCAGGACATCACTGCAGGAGTTCCTCAGGGTAGTGTCCTCAGCTCCTTCACCAATGACCTTCCTTTCATCATAAGGTCAGAAATGGAGGTGTTCGCTGATGACTGTGCAATGTTCAGCACCATTTGCGACTCCCCACATTCTGAAGCAGTCCATGCCCAAATGCAGCAAGACCTGGACAATATCCAGGCATGGGCTGACAAGTGTCAGGCAATGACCAGCTCCAACAAGAGAGAATCATGTTCAATGGCATTACCATCACTAAATCCCCCAATATCAACATCCTGGGGGTTATCATTGACAAGAAACTGAACTGGACTAGCCATATAAATGCTGTACAAAAACAGAATTACCTGGAAAAACTCAGCAGGTCTGGCAGCATCGGCGGAGAAGAACAAAGTTGACGTTTCAAGTCCTCATGACCTTTCAACAGAACTGAGCAAAAATAGGAGAGGGGTGAAATATAAACTGGTTTAAGGTGTGTGGAGTGGGGGGGGGGGGGGGGCGCGCACGCGCGTTGGGGGAGAGAAGTGGGGGGGTGGTGGTTGTAGGGAATTCTGTGGCTACAACAGCATGTCAGAGGCTAGCAATTGTGTGATGAGTAACTCACCACCTGATTCCCCAAAGCCTGTCCACCACCTACAAGGCACAAGTCAGGAGTGACGGAATACTCTCTTCTTGCCTGGATGAGTACAGCTCCCAGAACACTCAAGAAGCTTGACAAAGTAGCCCACTCAATTGGCATCACATCCACAAACATTCACTCCCTCCACTGCCAACGCAGAGTAGCAGCAGCGTGTACCATCTACAAGATGCACTGCAGGAATTCACCAAGGTTCCTTCAACAGCACCTTCCAAACCCATGACCACTATCATCTAGAAGGACAAGGGCAGCAGATAGGTGAGAACACCACCACCTGGAAGTACCCCTCCAAGCCACTCACCATCCTGATTTGGAAATATATCACTGTCCCTTCACTATCGCTGGGCCAAAATCCTGGAACTCCCTCCCTAACAGTACTGTGTGTGTACCTACACCACATGGACTGCAGTGGTTCAAGACAGCTCACCATGACCTTCTCAAGGACAACTAGGGATGGGCAATAAATGCTGGCCCAGCCAGCGAAGTCCACATCCCATGAAAGAATAAAAAAAACTCTAGTTTTATATTCTTGGCTAGTTTATTCTCATATTTTATTTTCTCCTTTTATCAACTTTTTTGTGGTCCTATAGTTTTTAAAACACTCCCAATCCTCAGGCTTTCTACTGTGCTTTGCACATTATGGTCTCTTTTAAATAAAACCAATAATCAAAAATAAACTAACGAGAGAGCTTTGCACATTATAAGCCTCTTCTAATTTAATACTGTCCTTAACCTCCTTAGTAAGCCATGGGTGGATCTTTCTCACCAAGTTTGTTTTTCAGTGGAATGTATCTCTGTTGAACTTTTTGAATTGTTTCTTTAAATGTTTCCCTTTTAGTCTATTTACCTTAGCCAGCTCTCCCCTCATAGCTATGTATGAGTATACTTATGGCTTTGTTTAAGTTTAAGATTAAGATTCTTGTTTGCAATTGGATTATGTTGTTTTCAGACTTAATATGGAATTCAGTTGTATTATGATAACTATTGGGGGGAGCTGGTGGTGGCTTGGTGGTATTGTCACTGGACTAGTAATCCAGATATCTAGGGTAATGCTTTGGGAACCCAGGTTCAAATCCCACCACTGATGACCATGAAACCATTGTCCAAATGCCTAGGGAATTTCCTTCCTAGGGAAGGAAATCTGCTGTCCTTAACTGGTCTGACCTACATATGACTCCAGACCCACAGCAATGTGGTTAAATACCCTCTGAAATGGCCTAGCAAGTCACTCAGTTGTATCCACCTGCTTAAAAAGTCAACTTTAAAAAAAAAAGAATGAAGCCTACACCACAGGAACTGCAGTGGTTCAAAGGCAGCTCACCACTGCCTTCTCAAAGGTAATAAATGCAGTGATGCCCACATCCCATGAGTGAATAAAGAAACCTATTTTCCAGTGGATCTTTTGATGTTAGTATTTAACCCCTCATTGCACAATACTAGATCTAAAATGGCTTTATCCCTAGATGGTTCCACAACATATTGCTCCAGGAAACTGTCATGAAAGCATTCTATTAACTCATCTTCCAGATCACCTTTGCCAATTGGATTAAATTATGAAGATTAAAGACTCCCACAGATATTACATGGTCTTTGTTACATGTTCCAATAATTTCTTGTTTAATGCTCTGTCCAGTGGTATAACTATCGTTAGGGGCCTATAAACTACTCCCCCCAGCATTTTTTGACCCTTATTTATTGCTAATCTCCACCCATACTCATTCTACTTCCTGATTTTCTGAGCCAAGTTCCTTTCTTTCTAATGTCTTTATGGCATAATTTATTATCAGGGCAGCCCCTGCTCTTTTCCATTCTGTCTTTTTGAAATGTTGTGTACCCTGGAATATTTATTAATCAACCTTGGTTACTTTGTAACCATGTCTGTCTAATGACAATTAGATCTAAACCATTTATCTCTATTTGTGCTGCTAGTTCATCAATCTTATTGTGAATGCTCCATGTGTTTAAATAAAGTAACTTGAATTTTATTTTTTTTACTATTATTCTTTGCATGGACCTTACACTCTGATATTTGATTACCATTAAACTCCTCTTCCATTCCTGTCCCATTCAGTTTTTTCCCAGCTATATCAATATTTTGTTTACTACCTCAATTTTTTTCTTTAGTTTTCTAAATGTCCCTTCTCTGCCTGTTAACTTAAAGTCATTTTTCCCTACTCTGGCCACATTTTATGGTGCACTCTTATGTTTGTGTGCTTTGTCCTTCCTGTCATATTCCAGTTACCATTTCCTGTATTGCTACCCTGAACTATTGCCTTGTCATTTCTCTTTAACTTCCCAAATCTCCCCTCATGTGAACTTTCCCTCCCCACTATTTTGTATAAAGTCCTCCCTACAGCCCTGGTTATTTAACTTGCCAGGACACTGGTCCCAGTGCAGCTCAGATGAAGATTCTTCCAACAGTACAGTTCCCTCGTTTTCTGGTACTGATGCCAGTGTCCCATGAATTGAAAGCCATTTCTTCCACACCAATCTTTTGAGGCACACATTCAACCCTCTGATCTTATTTACCTTGTGCCAGTTTGTTTGTGGCTCAGGTAGTGATCCAGAGATTATTATCTTTTGTGCTTCTCCTTTTATAATTTAACCTCTAACTGTTCATACTCCATCAGCAGAACTGCTTTCATTGTCCTACCTATGTTGTTGGTACTCATGTACACCACAACAACTGGACTATTCCCCTCCCACTCCAATTTTCTCTCTAGCCTTAAGCAGATGTCCTTGAGCCTGGCATCGGGTGGGCAACACAGCCTTTGGTGCTTACACTGTTGGCTGCAGAGAGTAGTATATATCCCCCAACTATACTGTCTCCTACGACAACCACATTCTATTTTAGTTCTCCCCTCCCACCCTGGAATGGCTCTCTGTATCAGGTGGTCAGTTTGCTCGTCGACCCTGCAGTCCCTGCACTCACCTGCACAAGCCACAAGAACCTTGAACCTGTTGGACAATCCAGGGACTGAAGCTCTTCCATTGCTACCTTCTGGATCCCTATACCTGCCTCTCTTGCAGTCACAACCTCCTATCCCTGACCACGGATCAAATCAGAAGTACCTACCCTAAGAGATTTGACCGCCTCCTGGAACAAAATGTCCAGGTAACTTCCCCTTTCCTGACATACCACAGTGTCTGAAGCTGGGACTCCATCTCATCAACTCTGAGCCAAAATTCCTCAAGCTGCATGTGCTTACTGTGGATGTGGTTTCCATGGATCAGTCTGGCGTCCACAAGCCCCCACATGCTACAGCTGCAATACATCACCTGGCCTCCCATCTTTTATTGTGCTTTATTTAACTAATTAGGATTAAGTTTAGGAATATCACTCAACTGCTATCTGTTGTTATATTAAGTAGTTTAAGTAGTTGAACTAAAAATTTAATACAATATTTATCTCCCCAGTATTGGTTTAAACTATGCCCCCATTTAGAGGGAAGGAATCTTAAAACTCACCAACCAACTACATACCTGCTCATTGAATTAATGCCTTTGATAATTTACTGGAGGCTGAGAAAAGATAAAAACTAGCATCTCTTTCCTCCTCAGCACTGAATTTTCATCTGCACAAAATTCTCAGATTAATACTTATTCTTCATCATACTCAGTCCTCAACAACCCCATTCTGTTTTGGTAACTACTCTATTGATATGTTCTACCATCCTCAAAAGTCTATTCACATGAACCCCGAGGTTCTTCTGTCCCTACATAATCTTTAGAACTGTGCCATTAAGCCAATATTGCCTTTTCCTATCCTTTCCGCCAAAATGTATTACTTTGCATTTCTCTATTAAATTCCACCTGCCACTTGTCTGCCAATTCTGCTCACCTATCCATGTCCTGTTGCAGTCTATTGGTATCATCCTCTCTCTGCCACTCCTCCAGTTTGGTATGATCAGCAAATTTTTTAAGTTTACTTTGTATTAAATTATCCAAGTCACATAAAACAAGCAGTGGCCCTAGCACTGACTCTTGGAGAACATTCTGATTAACTGTCCTCCAGTCTGAATAACAACCATTTACAATGACTTTCTGTTTTCTGTCCTTAAGTCATTTTTTTATCTAAGCTGATGCTGACCCTCCTATGTCATGAGCCTCAATTTTGTTAGCCAGTTTTTTATGTGGTGTTTTGTCAAATACTTCCTTAAAATCCACATATACAACATCCATTGTTTCCCCTTCATCAACCTTCTCTGTTACTTCAAACCTTTAAATTAAATTAGTCAAACATAATCTGCCTTTTACAAACCATGCTGGCTCTCCTTAACTCAAGCCTCTCAAAATGCCTGTTAATTTTATTTCGGACTATTGTTTCTAAAACCTTACCCACCACTAATGGGAAACTGTGTTAGATTTTGAGTTGGTGCCTTAGACACTTCATGCCCATTTTAACTGCAGGTTGAAAACCTTAACACATTATTTAACAACCAAGTTATCCATCCATGAAATATAAAGTGAAGAAAGCCATTTAGTCCATCCAAGTTCCTCTGTGCAACATACCTCTGCCTTTATCCAATCCTGGAATCCAGCCATTTTCTTTATTGCTTTTGGTTTCCATTTTCTGGTCCAGAAATCCAGTTGCACGTTGATCATTCACAGAGAATCTAATCATTGCCCCTGGACATTCAATGGCATTACCATCACTGAATCCCCCACTATCAACATCCTGGGGGTTACCATTGACCAGAAACTGAACTGGACTAACCATATAAATACTGTGGCTACAAGAGCAGGTCAGAAGCTAGAAATCCTGTGGTGAGTAACTCACCTCCTGGGTGGGATTTTCCACACCCGCCCACCACCTGCGGTCCTGTCACAAGTCAATGGACTTCTGGCTGGGGCGCCGTCTCGTCCGCCCTGACTCCCCAAAGGCTGTCCACCATCTACAAGGCACAAGCCAGGAGAGTGATGGAATATTCTCCCCTTCCCTGGATGAGTACAGTTCCAACAATAATCAAGAAGCTTGACACCATCCAGGACAAAGCAGCCCACTGGATTGGCAGCCCTTCCACAAACATTCGCTTCCTCCACCACCAATGCACAGTGGCAGCAGTGTGCACCATCTGCAAGATGCACTGTGGGAACTCACCAAGCCTCCTTAGACATCTCCTTCCAAACCCGCGACCACTATCATCTGGAAGGACAAGGGCAGCAGACGCATGGGAACATCATCACTTGGAAGTTGCCCTCCAAGCCACTCACCATTATGATTTAGAAATATATCGCCATTCCTTCGCTGTTGCTGGGTCAAAATCCTGGAATTCCCTCCCTAACAGCACTGCAGGTGTACCTACGTCACATGGACTGCAGCGGTTCAAGAAGACAGCTCACCAGCACCTTCTCAAGGGCAAGGAGGGATGGGAAATAAATGCTGGCCTAGCCAGCAACACCCACATCCCATGAATGAATAAAAAAGAGTTGCTCTTTTGAGTACTAAATTAACAAAATTAAATAATTAGCTCAAGAAGCACCTCTTAAAGAGGCACATTAACAAAGGAAAAAAGCAAATCTTCAACTGAAACTTAATGAATTAAATTAAAGTGTCATTATTGGTAGAAATGTTGCACTCCAACTTCTGCAGCACCCATCAGTCACGGATAGCCTCAACTGTACTTGTGGAAACTGTGTGCTCCATCTCCTGGGACACCAGGCGCAGATGTAACCACGGAAGAGGGGCAGTCAGTTAGGTCAGATGACTCCCTCAACTGCCCATAGCCTGGACCTATTAATGGCTACCTTGGCCAGGTCCAGCAGCACACCAACGAGGAGGTCCTCTGCCCTGCGTGTGCCCCACCGCAGCTGGCGGCCAAAGATCCGGAACATTGGGCTGCAGTACAAAAGAAATTAAGGAGCAGTCCCCTGAAAAAAATGAAATGGGGCTGCAGCCTCCTAAACATGTGTAACACAGAATGCTTAAAGCCACAGCAAAGATAGGCAGCCTAGGAGTCCATGAACCATCTTAGCTTTCTATTTCAAAGGACTGCAGCATGTAATACCCTCCATGCCAAATTCCTGTTGGAAAAATCATCCTTTTTTTTTTGCATAAACAAGAAACAAATGAACAAATTAACTACTGACTCTCTTTACACTCTTTTGAGTAGAACAATAAAATAAACAAATGAACTAATAATCAAATGAACTAATTAACAGCCCCTTAGGGGCACTGTAACAAAAAAAAAACAAAACTTTAAAGGAAACTTAAATTAAATTTATATAATGTTTCTGGGGCTGATGATGCACTCCAGCCCCTGCAGTGCCCACCGGCCACAGAAGGCCTCAACTGTACCAGCAGACACTGCATGCTCCCTCTCCAGGTACACCTGGTGCAAACGTAGCTACGGAAGAGGGACAGACCATTGGCCCAAATGAACCCCTCAACAGCCTGCTACCTGGACCTGTTAATGGCCACCTTGGCCAGGCTCAGGAGCAGGCTGAAAAGGTCTTTCGATCTGCCTGCTAACCCCCTCCCACAACCATTGGGTGGCCAAAGATCAGGAGCTTGGGGCTGAAGTGCAAACAGAACTTGAGGAGCAGCTGCCTTGAAAGGTGGAACAGGGGCTGCAACCTCATACATCCCATGTAAACATGGAACATGGACACCTCAAGGCTGCAGAAAATATAGGCAAGAGTCACTCTTTATACTCTATGGAGCAAAACTGATAAAACAAAAACTAACTAAGAGCCCCTTAAAGAGTCACTATAACAAAATTCAAAAACTTGGACAGAAGCTTGTCAAATTAGATTAAAATAACATTCTCAGGGCCAATGATGCATTCCAACCTCCGCAGTGCCCACCAGCCACAGAAGGCCTCAAGTATACCAGCAGACACTGCATGCTCCCTCTCCAGGGACATCCAAGTGTGAATATAGCCACAGAAAAGGAGCAGATAGTCAGACCGGATGATAACTTCAACTGCCAGCTGCCTCTACCTTTTAATGGCCACCTTGGCCTGACCCAGAAGCAGGCTTACAAGGGGATTTTCCTCCCTCCCCACATCCCTCCACACCAGGTGGCCAAAAATCAGGATAGTGGGGCTGACGTGCAAACAAACTTGAGGAGTAACCTTCTCAAAAAGTGGAACAGGGTCTGCAACCTCACATATCCTACATAGGCCTGGAACACAGACTCCTCAAGGCCACAGAAAATATAGACAGGAGTCTGCAAAATAATTAAAGAGGGGGTGACAGCCACTGGTGGGACCTAACAAAAATCAAAATTTCAAAAGGAAACTTAAACAAAAGGAAAATCAAATTAAAATATAGCTCCCAGGGGTGATAAAACACCACATTGCCCATTGGTTGGGAAAGGAGTTATTCTTTATAGGTAAGATTTTAACTCACTCAAACACATTCATTGTTTCATAGTTTGCCATTGTGAGATTTGAACTCTTGACACACATTTTCAGTGAGCAGAAGCTTGCTCATAAGACTAATTTGTAACTCTTTTGAGTACAAACACATTTCCATCTGTTTCAGATGAAGTTACATTGTTTGCCACTGTGAGATTTGAACTCTTGATCTTGGGGTTATAAGCCTAGTACCATAACCACTTGGCTATTTAGGCCAAGCATTATTCTTTATATGTGCTCAAGATAGTTAATCAATCAATGCCTTCCACCTGTATATCCTTAACCTTAATCATACAGTTAACATACATTAGCAATATTGATAGAGTTGGCTGAGGAAATACAGGAGGAGGCTTGAATGCAGCATAAACACTGGCATGGACTATTTGGGCTGGAGGTCTTGTTTCTCTGCTGTACATCCTTTATAATAATTATAGAAAAGAAAGCGCACACATTTATGGAGAAGTTTTCACAACCTCAATTTGCTCCAAAGTACTTTACAACCAGTCAAGATAGACTTATTGGATTCATATTCTGGAGTTTTGCTTGTTTGTTCTTGGTATTAGGCATACAGCTTCATATTTCTGAAGATTTTTCTATTTCTCCTTCAGGAGACTAGGTTGAATGGAATCCATAGCAGGATAAACTATACAGAGAGTCTGCAAGGTATGAGCTTGTTGGGCTGAATGGCTTCTTCTTGTTCTGACTTTGTTAAACTCTTTTGTATTCCCTACCACTGCTTGGGAAACAGTTCATCCAAAGATGCCATAGAAATGAGTGGTTCAGTTTGTTAACCACTTGTTTATATTGAACCATAGGTTTATATTGGTGAAATGAAATTCTATGGAAATCAATAACCAACAATTGAGTCATTCATTTGTGGATCATAGCTTAATGCAAGAACAACATGTGTTCCATAATACTTGGGGATTTTCTTTGGTATTCTGCCAATTGTCCAAAACCAAGTTGTGAAAGTGTTGATGGGACAAAAATTGAACTGTGAAGCTATAAAATACGTTGCCACTAATCTTTGACTTGATAGCAACTTGATACCTACTTAATACTCAATCATGATGATCCAAGCTCTGAATCTTGGCTATATTTTATTTACTATCCTTTGTGATTTTGATACCTGTCCCTTGTATTTCTCCAGTGTATTTCAGTGAAGTTTATGTATTTGAAAACATCAAATAAAAATATACTGCATTAAAAAATTGGCAAGTCAATTCCCTATTGAACTACATGTCTGTGAAGTGTATGCAAAATTTCAAGTGAAACCAGCTTTTAAAAAAGATAAATTGCTGTACCAGCAGCTGTTTATATAATTTAAAGGCGTTTTGACACTTTTGGAGCATAGCAAACTGCAAATGTGTTGATTGCATTCCATTGGATAAAGAAGCTCATGTTACAGGATGCATTAAAGCAGGGTCCTTTTTTTCACCTGAAGAGCCATTTTTAAGAAATTGGTCTATAATTGTCTGTTTGGAACCGCAAGAAAAGAAAGGTAACATTTTAAAAGATGGAATAAAGGAATAGTACAAATTAAGGAGATAAAATTGTTCATCAATTATCTGATGCTGTAAATAAACATTTGCCTGACTTTACCTGGTGCCTATAAGAGCATAAGATGTAAATACTGAAAAGTTTAATGGTGTTGTATCTGCTTCAAGAGGTCCTAATATAAACTTTGCATTGCTTTTATCATTCGTAATTCTTGAAATCCTTAGTTAACCATGGAATGGGCATCCTTCTATTTCTTGCCGTCTCAATGGAACATATCTTTGTTGAGAGTTATGAAATAGCTCCTTAAATGTCTGTTTATCTACTATCTTGCCTTTGAAACTATTTTCCCTGTCCAAGGTAGCCAACCCTGTCTTCAAAGTAATTTATAATTGCCTTTATTTAAATTTAAGACACTGATTTCAGACCCAGGTTTCTCACCTTCAAACTGTATTTGAACTTTTATTGTGCTATGATCAGTCTTACCAAGATGGTCCTTTACTATGATGTGATGAATCACACATTACCAGGTCTAAGATAGCCTGTTGCCTGGTTGGTTTCAGAATGTATTGTTCCAAGAAACTGTCCAGAATACATTCAATGAGCTCATCTTCAATACTACCTTTACCAATTTGATTTGTCTAACTTATATAAAGATTAAAATTGCCCATGTATTATTGCATTATCTATCTTACAAACCCCTACTATTTCTTGATTTATACTCTGTCTTTCAGTATAGCTACTGTTAGGGGACTGATAAACTTCTCCCACCAATGACTTCTTTCCCTTGCGGTTTCTTATTTCCATCCAAACTGATTCTACGTTTTGATCTTCTGAGTCAAGATCATTTCTCATTATTTTACAGATCTCATTCTTTATTAACAGAGCTACCACTTTCTTTGCTTTTCTTCCTATCTTTCTGAAATATCAAATAACCTTGAAAATTCAATTCCCCACCTTGGTCACTTTGCAACCACGTTTCTGTAATGGCTATCATGTCAGACCCATTTATTTCTATTTATGCTTTCAATTCATCCATCTTGTTATGAATACTATGTGCATTCAGATCAAGAGTCTTTAATTCTGTCTTTTTACCTTTTTTCCTACTGTGACTGTATTTGTTAGTACACTTTTATGTTTGTGCTCTCTGTCCTTCTTGACACACTCTGGTTATCATTACTCATAACACTACCCTGTCCTATTGCCTTGACTTTCTCATTAACTTTCTAAATCCCTTCTCATGTGAACCGTCTCCTCCCCCAACAATTCAGCTTAAAGCTCCCTCTATAACCCTAATTATGCGATTCATTAGGACACTGGTCCCAGCAAGATTCAAGTGAAGCCCACCCCAATGGAACAGCTCCATCTTTCCCCAGTACTGGCTCCAGAGCTCCATGAATCTAAACTGATTTCTCCTACACCAATCTTTGAGACACACATTCAACTCTTTGATCTTATTTACCTTATGACAATTTGCTCGTGGCTCAGGTAGCAATGCAGCGTTTATAACCTTTGTGGCTGTGCTTTTTAATTCAGCTCATAGCTGCTTTTCCTCCTGAATAGAACCTATTTCTTACTACTACCTATGTTGTTGATAGCCATGTGGACTATGATAACTGGATCCTGCCCCTTCCACTCCAAGTTCCTGTCCAGCTCTGATGTCCTTAACCCTGGCACCAGACAGGCAACACGGCCTTCAGATAAAAGCAAAATACTACGGATGCTGGGAATCTGAAAGAAAAACATAAAATGCCAGAAAAACTCAGCAGGTCTGACAGCATCTGTGGAGAGAAAAACAGAGTTGATGTTTTGAATTCATATGACCCTTCTTCAGAGACCCTTCTTCCGAAGAAGGGTCATAAGGACTCGAAACATCAACTCTGTTTTTCTCTCCACAGATGCTGTCAGACCTGCTGAGTTATTCCAGCATTTTCTGTTCAACACAACCTTCAGAACTTGTGCTCCCAGCTGCAGAGAACAATGAACAAGTTGTTTTTTTTGAAACAACAATCCAGTAGTTTCATGTTCATTGTTACTGATACCAACTTTTTGTTCCAGATTTACTTAATGCTACTAGGAGCACCATCAACACAGCCATGAAGCTGCGACTCAACATGACCACAGTGGTACCAGCTGCAATCTATGCCAGCGAGACATGGAAGAGAACAGCAAAGATGTCATATAAGTTGAAAGTCTTTCACCATGCTCCTGGGTATCACACGAAGAGACAGCATCACCAACAAAGAAGTGCTACAGAGGACTGGTCAGCGATGCCTATAGGATATCATGACAGAGAAGACAACTGAGGCTGGCAGGACACTTATAGAGTGGCAGTGGAATGGAAGAAGAAGATGGGGCCAGCCAAAGAAGCCCTGACAAATGTTACGACCACAGCTGATGTTAATGCTGAGCAAGCCAGGTCTTAGACTGAAATCCGTCTCAGCTGATTGTAATTTTTTTTCCTCCTAGCAACAAGGAGGAAAGCTACTAAACACAAAAGTTCATGACCCCAGTGATAACTTTTAAAATTTGAAGAATTAAAATGTTTATTAAAAAAAGGAAAATGAATAAAACTTAAACACACACGATAAAAGATACAGTTAGAAAAAAATCTTACAAAATAACCACCAAAATGCTTTATCAAAGGTACACAATAAAATGACCCTTTTGGCAACATCCCTTATAGATTCTTAACCATAAAATCCTTTTTGCCTACCCGCCAATTGTAAGGTTAAGACTTCCTTACTAACAGATTCCAGCATTTTCCCGCTGATGAATGTCAAGATTACTGGCCTGTAGTTCCCTGTTTTCGTTCTCTATCCCCTGCCTTTTCCTGAATAATGATGTTACATTTGCTAACTTCCAATCTGCTGGGATCATTCTGAAATCTAGGGAATTTTGGAAAATCATAATCCAGTGCATCCACTATCACTGCAGCTACCTCTTTTAGAACTCTAAGATGTAGGTCATCGGGGGGGGATTTGACAGCTTTTAGTCCCTTGTGCTTCTTGTATACTGTTTCTCTGCTGATACTAATTACATTAATTTCCTCGCTCTTAGTAGTCCCTTGGTTACACTTGGATGAGCTTTTCAAGGACAGCCTGGCCAGGTAGAGGCTATTTAGGTTCTGTTCATTTCTGCTTCCGCCTCTTCCTCCTCCTCCTGAGCTTCTGTTGCTCCTCCTTTGATGTTCATTGTATGGATGATGGTAATGCCATTGAATGTTATGGGGAGATGGTGATTGCCTGGCACAAGTGTGATGTGAATGTTACTCTTCCCTGTGCCTTTGCACATCATAGAGCTCCGATGCAGTGCTATCCGACTAACTGCAGCATGGCTAGACAAGGGCTGCTGACTTTCAGTGGAGAAGACTGCAGATGGTCTTGGAGGATGGCCTTGCAGTCCCACTAGAAGGATAGCTTCTTACTGCACCATCTCAGCATGGCAGCAGAGGTTTGGGCTGAATGGTTGAAAGACAACAACAAGGCAGAGTGGCAAGGGTGGGAGGATGACTACCATCATCCTGGGAGGGCAGAAGTTATGTGCTCCATACTGTCACCACCACTCCACCAGCAAGGCACCTCAACAATCCTAGTCATCTGTCAGAAGATAGATTGCTGGACTGCTGTGAAACTCGGTAAGCTGATTGAAAACTGACAACATGAAAAAAGAAACTGCCATTTGTCTTACTAACCTAACTCATTGTTTATATCAAGGGTTTATTTCTAGGGTTCCTTTTCTCAGCTAACGTCCAATTGTAGTTTTAGATAAGCAAAATGCTCAAAAAGAACTTTAGATACCAGGAGATATTCCACCTCTACTTAAATCCTCCAGTTGATCTAAATTAATTACTTTTTTTTGCTTTTTTTTAACAAAATACAGGAGAAATATACTTAACATGTGGTTGGATTGAAATTATTATTCTGTGTAAAGAACATATTTTTATTTTTCTTGGACCATGGCTTTAAGATTGGACTGTGGCTTCAAAAACTACCATGGCTGCAGTTTAAAAGAGATGGTCACTGCAGCAGGAATAAAAAAATCTACAATGTTACTGTCTCCTGGAACAGTGTGTGCTTGGTTGGACAGAATGGTGCTGGAAAGGAGACCTGATTTAAGAGGGAACTGCCTAGCAATGGCATTTTGATTGGCTCCTGCCCAGTGGCCAGGTTCTGTGTGAAGATAGTGCAGTAGATCAGCTCCTAGCCTGAAAAGAGGAAAGATCTGAAACCTCATAGACTCGTATACATTTACAGCACAGAAAGAGGCCATTTAGCCATTGTGTCCGTGCCAGACAGCAAAGATCTGACTACATTAATCCCATTTTCCAGCGCTTGGCCCACAGCCCTGGAGGCTATGACAACACAAGTGAATATCTAAATACTTCTTAAATGTTACGAGAGTTTCTGACTTAACCACCCTTTCAGCCAGTGACTTCCAGACTGCCACCACTTTCTGGATGAAAAAATTTCTCCTCAACTCGCCTCTTAGCCTTCTGCCCCTTACCTTAAACCTATGCCCCCTGGTTATTGATCCCTCTACTAATGGAATATGTGCCTTCCTATCCACCTTATCTATGCCCCTTATAATCTTATACACCTCTATCAGGTCCCCTCTCAACCTTTGCTGCTCCAAGGAAAACAACCCCAGCCTATCCAATCTTTCCTCATAGCTCAGACCCCCCAGCCCAGGCAGCATCCTGGTAAATCTCCTGTGTTCCCTCTCCAACGCAAACACATCATTCCTATAATGTGGTGACCAGAATTGCACACAGTACTCCAGTTGTGGCCTAATCAGCATTTTATACAGTTCCAGCATAACCACCCTGCTCTTGTAATCTATGCCTCAGTTAAAGGTAAGTATCCCATATGCCTTCTTAACCACCTTATCTCCCTGCCCTACTACCTTCTGGGATCTGTGGATATGCACATCAAGGTCCCTCTGATCTTCAGTGCTTTCCAGGGTCCTACCATTCATTGTGTAATCCCTTGCTTTGTTTGTCCACCCCAAGTGCATTACCTCATACTTTTCCAGATTGAATTCCATTTGCCACTGCTCTGCCCACCTGACCAGTCCATTAATATCCTCCTGCAGTTTCATGCTATCCTTCTCACAAATTTACCACCCTCCCAATTTTCGTGTCATCCATGAACTTCCTGATCATTCTCCCTACATTCAAGTCCAAATCATTTATGTACACCACAAACAGCAAGGGCCCCTGCACTAAGCCCTGTGCAACCCTACTGGAAACAGACTTCCACTCACAGAAATGTCCCTCTACCATCACCCTCTACTTCCTGCCCTTCAGCCAATTTTGGATCCAACGTACCACTTTGCCTTGGATCCCATCGGCTCTTATTTTCTTGACCAGTCTGCCATGGGGGACCTTATCAAAAGCCTTGCTAAAGTCCAGGTAGACCACATAAAATGCATTACTCTCATCAACACTCCTAGTTATCTCCTCAAAAAATTCGATCAAATTTGTCAAACATGAGCTTCCATTAACAAATCAATGCTCACTATCCCTGATATATTCTGTCCCTCAGAATTATTTCTAATAACTTCCCCACCACCAAGGTTAGACTGACTGGCCTATAATTTCCTTCCTCCGTTTTTTAATAATGGAACAACTTTAGCATTCCTCCAGTCCTCTGGCATCTCACCTGTGGCCAGAGAGGATTTGAAGATTACTGCAAGAGCCCCTGATATCTCTTCCCTTGCCTCCTTCAACAGCCTGGGATACATCTCATCCGGGACTGCAGATTTATCCACTTTTAAGGCCGCTAAACCCAAGAGTACCTCCTCTCTCTCTATTTTAATTTCCTCTAATATTTCACAGCCCTCCACCCTGATGTCTATACCTGTGTCATCCTTTTCCATTCTGAAGACTGACGCAAAGTATGTATTGAGGACTGTACCCACGTTTTCTGGGTCCACACACAGATTACCTCTATGGTCCCTAATTGGCCCTGCTCTTTCCCTAGTTATTCTCTTGTTCTTTGTATATTTAAAAAAACGCTTTGGGTTTTTCTTTATTCTACCCACTAATGCTTTCTCATGCACTCTCTTAGTTTTCCTAATTTCCTTTTAAGATTTCTCCGCTGCACTTTTTATAATCCTTTAGGGATTCTGCCATATTGAACCCTCGGTATTTGCCATAAGTTTCTCTTTTTTTCTTAATCCTAACCTTTATGTCCCTTGACATCCAGGGTTCTCTGGACTTGGTCTCCCACTTTGGCTATATGGGAACATATTTGCCCTGCACTCTTGCTATTTTCTCCTTGAATGCTCTTACACAGTTTTATCTGCAAGTAGCTGCTCCCAGTCCACTTGGGCCAAATTGTATCTCATCTTAGTAAAATTAGATTTTCCCCAGTTTAGAACTTTTATTCCTGGCCCAACCTTATCCTTTTCCATAACTATCCTAAATGTAACTGAGTTATGGTCACCAACTGCAAAATGCTCCCCTACTGATATGCCTTCTACCTACCCATGCTCATTTCCAAATATTAGGTCCAGAACTGCCCTCTCCCTTGTTGGGCTTTCTACCTCTCTCTCCTGTGTTTTGTAAGACTCCAGTAATCCTGCCATAGTAGCTAGCTGGCTATTTCTCACATCACTGTATCCTGCTTTTTTTGAGAAACCCTTGTCAGGAGGGAAAGGGGAAAAATCACTAGGAGAGACATTGAAAGTAAGTTTCAACGAGAGAACCACAGGCTGTAAGTGCTGGGAGACCACCTCATGACAGCCACAACAACCTGCAAGTAATTTGGAAGAAAGCAAAGTCAACCCATCTAATTCTGAACTTTTATCTCACCCTTAAAATCCATGTTTTGTGTGTCTTATGTATGTGTGTATGTTTGTGTATAGGGGTTTAAGAAGGGGTAAAGTTTAAGTTATAGAGTTAAAAGTTAGTAGTTTATATTTATTTATTTTGCCACTGGTTACGACAATTTGTTTAATAAAGTTATTTACTTGTTAAGTTTACAAACCTCGTGTTCGTATTCTTTTGACCTAAATTAAATAGTTAGGTAGAATTGGGGCAATTTGGTAGTCTGATTAAACTTCTCATATTTGTCACAGCTTGGGGAGCAGTGGGGCTTGATATTACAGTGCACTATCCCAAGTGAGTCTTGACACCTGAAAGTGGTTTGCAGTGATAGTGACACATGCTAGTTTGCTCAATACATGTGGTAAAACACAGCTTGAGTTGGTTAGAATTCAGCTGCAGATGAAGCAGTTAGAGAAAGAAAAAGAAATGAAGCTACTTGAATTGGAAAGAGAAAAAGAAAAGCAAAAACTCAAACTCGAAGAAGAAAAAGAAATTTAAAACCTTGAACTTGAAAAAGGGAAAGAAAATGTGAAGGATTGACCTTGAACTCCAGAGAAAGAAAGTTAGAAAGGAAGAAAAGAAAGTTTCAAAGAGATAAGGAAATCAGACAGCATGAACCAGCTAAAGAAAAGTTTAAGTTACATGGAAAGAGGAGAGCAGTTCAGGAAGCTCTGGAAATGACAAAGCAAGGGGATTCTGCCAAATGTATTCCCTCAGAACCTACTAGAGTAGTGGATGTGGCTCAGAATAATCAAGAAGAGGTTATAGAGGTTTAATCTCTAAGGGAGAAGTATTCCCATATTCCTCCAGCAAAGCAAGAAAAGAAATTAATATTTTGAGATACTGGGCAGTTCAGTCATTGATGGTGGCTGATTAAACGATTTGTCTTCCAGAGGGTTTGATGAAATGTAAGGTATTAGTTGGGGGTATTCATGTGATTTATGAACCTATTCCCTTGAACTGTTTAAAGTTAATTTACAAAATGACTTAGTAAACAGAATTGTTACTGTGAGAATTGTTCCTAGATTACTTATTGAAAGGGGAAAATTTTATACTGGGTAATGATTTGGCAGGTATGAAAGTATTACCATCTCCAAGAGTTTCGAGGGCCAACTGAAGTGAGAGAAACAGATTTTGGAGAAGGAACATTCTGGATTGTTTCCAGATTGCTGGTGACTAGAGTCCAAGCTAATGTGGCTAGACATGATGAAGTGGAATCAATTGAGAGAGACGATAATTCAGGTGTCCAGTTGGATAGGACTTTTTGGGGGGATTTGAATGAGGTTAATGACCCTGAAAATAGTGAGACTGAACTATTTAGCTGAACTTCCTTGATTGGAGCCCAGCAAGAAGACCCTGGTTTGTGGAGATTGTCTCAGACGGCGCAATCTGAGGAAGAATCAGAAAGGGTCCCTGAATGTTATTGTCTGAAAATGACATGTTAATGAGGAAGTGCAGACTTCCTCAGCGGATGAAGACTGGACACTAGTCCACCAAACTGGCAGGTCATTTAGGAATAAGAAAGACTCAGCTAAGCACTTTTATTGGCCAGGGTTGCATGGAGATGTGATTAAATTCTACAAGACATGTCAGATATGCCTACTTGTTGGGAAGCCCCATCCATTGATTAAACCAGCTTCATTGAACTCATTACCTGCTTTCGATGAACCATTTAGTAGTATTCTAGTGGACTGTATAGGACCACTCCCCAAAATCAAAACAGGGAATCAATATATTTTAACCATTATGGATTTGTCCACCCGATTCCCAGAGATAATGCCGTTAAGAAAAATACTGCAAAGCTGGCAATCAAAGGATTAATTCCCTTTTTGCCAAGTATGGATTACCCAGAGAAATTCAGGCTGATCAGGGATAAAATTTGATGTCATGAGTATACCAGGATGCAAAATGTAGCTTAGGACTAAAGCAGACTAAATGATCTGCATACCACCCACATCTCAGGGGCATTGGAAAGATGTCATCAAAACTTTAAAACAATGATTAGAGCTTTTTTGTCTTGAATGTCCCAAGGACTGGGAGAAGGGAATTTCATTTTTATTATTTGCCATGAGAGATGTGCCTAATGGGTCAACTGGTTTCAGTCCCTTTGAGTTAATCTATGGACATGAAGTAAGGTTCCACTTAAAGTCATTACAGAGAAAATTATGATGCAAGAAGAAATTATTCCCTTAGAATACGTGTCCCGGTTTCAAGAAAGAATGCCAAAGACTTGCGCAGCAACCTGGGAACATCTTAAGGTTTCCCAACAAATAATGGAAAACTGAGCCGATAAGACAGCTGAAACTTGAACTTTTAAACCTGGGGATAAAATACTAGTTCTATTACCTTTGCTGGGTAAACTACTGAAGGCTAGGTTTAGTGGACATTATTATGTTAAAAAGAGTCTGAGTGTAATTAGTAATACTTAGTATCCCAAACATCAACGGGTGTGTCATATTAATATGCTAAAACAATATTGTCACAGGGAGACTGGTCAACCAGTGAATGTATTCCAAGTAGTAAAGAAGGAAAATGGTGATATATGAATGCATTTGAGGGTTCAAACAATAAGTCAGAGACTGAAAGTTCTCAGAGTGAACTCCAGTAATGAAATTAGCCAATAAGGAGGCATTAAAAATGTTGCATAGACTATTACACCATTTTCCAGAGAAATTTCAAGCTAACAAAGCCAAACTACTTAAAACGTATAAGTCATTGTGTATTGATAGACCAAGGTGAACGTCTTTAACTATGCATGACGCTGATGTGGGAAATGCTACACCGATCAAGCAAAGCTCTTACTGACTCAATCCTGGAAAATTGGCTCAAGTAAGAGAGGAAATTAAATTTGCGCTGGACATTGATACCATTGAACCAAGGCAAAGTAGCTGGAGTTCTCCAGTTGTATTGGTGCCAAAACCAGATGAATCAGTTAGGTATTGCATTGATTACAGGAAAACTAATGCTGTAACAAAAACTGACTTTTATCCAATTCCTTGACTTGAGGAATGCATTGATAGAGTTGGGAACTCAGGCTTTGCTAGCAAGTTTGATTTACTTAACAGTTAAGGCAAGTTCCAGTAACAGATCAAGCCAAAGAAATCTCTGCTTTCATAACTCCAGGCAGCTTGTACCAATGTGAGGTTAAGCCATTTGGAATGAAGAATGCACCAGTCACCTTTCAATGATTGACAAACCAATTGCTGAATTACACAAGTATGTTTTGAATGTGATCTGTTGGTCTACAATAACACTTGGGAAGAACATGTGGAACACCTAAGTGCACTATTTGATAGACTACAAAAAGCTGATTTGGTGATAAATTTGGCCATAAGTGAGTTTGCCAAGGGCAAAGCCACCTATTTGGGACATGTCATGGGATAAGGTTGAGTGTTGCCCAGAAAAGCTAAAGTTAAAGCAATTATGGACTTTCTAGTCCTGAAAACAAAACAGGAAATACTATGGTTCCTTGGAATTTGTGGGTTCTACTGTAAGTTTGTCCCAAATTTCAGTGTGATAGTCACTCCATTACCGAACTTGTTGAAGAAAAATATAAAACTTAACTAGACAGAGTCCTGTCAAACTGCCTTTGAGAGGTTGAAGGCCATCTTAATAAACAAACCTGTTTTGGCTTCTCTGAATTTCAATAAGCCATTTAAAATAGTTACTGATGCCAGCGATGTAGGTGTGGAGCGATGTTGCTGCAAGAGGATGACACATGTATTGAGTGTCCGGTCTGTTATTTCTCAAGAAAACTTAACATGTGAATAAAAACACTCCACAATTGAAAAGGAAACATTGGCTGGGAATTTTCCAACCCCATTGGTGCAGGCATCATGGCAGGCGGCCCCATGTGGGTACCGTCATTTTAATACATTTGCAGCTAATTATAAGCCCTGCTCGCAGGAATCATTCCCTAATGTTAAATTTACTGCCCACGTCGGCGTGACTTCAGAACACGATGCTTCATGACTGCCTTTAAAAAGCGTGCACCCGGTGACCTGAACTTCGAGGGGAACTCGGAGCTAAGTGCACACAACCTTGTGCAGCACTCGTGAACATCACCCATAGAACATCAAGGAAGAAGCGCTGCGCTTTCACGGGGGCACAAGCAAGTCTCTTTTTCCCAGCTGGCTTTTGGGGTGGGGCTGGAGGTTGGGCTCCATTGCGGGGTCAGGCTGGGGTGGGAAGTGGGAGGGGGGAGGTGTAAGGTAGCACAGACTGAAGGAAGTACTCAGGCACATACCGGAGGTGTGGTTGGCAAGGCAGCACAAAATAAAGGAAATACTCAAGCACACTTCAGAGGTGTGGGGGGCAAGGCAGCACAGACTGAAGGAAATACTCAAGCACATGCCAGGGGTTTTGGGGTGAGGGGAAGGTGAGGGAAGTGGCCACACACTTGGAAAAGCTTGTCAAAAATGAGCATTCTTCTGCAGCTGAGACCATTCAGCAGCAGAACCATTGACATCTTGGAGTTGAGCCGCTGAAGTTTTTCTGCTTACTCAAGCAATGCAAGAGCATGAAAGTGCCACCAAGAACTTTTCACACCCTGGGCTCAGGTTGCAAATTCATGTGCATGTTAGGGGGCAGCAGAGTAGTTGGCCAACTGGGCAAGTTGTATAATCCCCTTGTGAAAGGTAGCCATGGCGCAGTCACTGGTGGGGCTCTCATAGCCCCTTGCAATGTCTTTATTAAGGTTTGGATCAGTATCCATTATTGTTCAAGCTAACAGTGCAGCCTTGCAGGGTGGGTTAGGAGAAAGCCTGTGACTGAGCTGAGAGCACAGCATGCAGTCCAGTGGCCGAAGTTGCTGTTGGTGGGTCAAGTGGAGTGGGGCGGAGGTGGGTGGGGTTCGGAGAGCCAATGAGCGCACTACACATTGGCCATTCAAGTGATGGTCAGCACACTCCTGCATGTGTGAAGGGGCCTTCAGACTTAACAAAGAGAAGTTCTTAGTACACCTATGCTAACCCATGTGTCTCTCTCTTTGGTTCTGCAGGAGGGCAACATCAGGATCATGGAGTGTGTTGATCAAGTGGTATGCCTCATGGCTTACAAAGACCAGAGAATAAGAAGAAGAAAGCGGCAGAGATGTCTGGCTTGGCAAAGGCACTTCCCTCTAGATGAAGGGGCAGCAAGACCTGCTGCGCACATAACTGAAGACCCACAGCAAGCCGTTGAATGTAGGCACCTTGCGAGGCAAAAGGTCTATAGTTGGTGCCTGTCATTCCTGAAGATGAGCAAGAACCAGTGTCGCTGAAGACTGCGCATGTCTAGGGAACTGGTCAGTCACATATGCCACCAGTTGCAGGATTTGGTGCCATGTGGACTTGGAGGGCATCCACTGCCAGTAGCCATGAAAGTGACCACAGCGCTCAATTTTTACACCAATGGCTGCTTCCAGGGATCCACAGGTGACATGTATGGGATCTCACAAGCCTCCATGCACAAGTGTACCCAGGAGGTCACAAACACCATCTTCACGAAAGCACAGAACTTTGTGTATTTTCCCCGGGATCAGGAAAGCCAGGAAACAAGAGCGTTGGGATTTGCACAGATCTCTGGTTTTCCACAGATGCAGGGTGCCATCGGCTGCACTCACATGGTGCTAAGATCTCCATGGCAATAAGTAGTCAACTACATCAACCACAAGGGCTTCCACTCGCTGAATGTTCAGTTGGTTTGTGCCCACCACAAACACATCCTAAGTGTTTGCGCGCAATTCCCAGGGAGTGTCCATGACTTCTACATTCTTAGCAGGTCTTAGATCCTTGATATCTGAGAGGCTGCAGGGTTGGGTCCTCAGGGACAAGCGCTACCCACAGAGAACGTGGCTGATGACACCTGCGTGGCAGCCTCAGAGTGCAGCAGAGAGAATGTATAACGAGGATCAAGCTGCCACCCATACTTTGATGGAGCAAACAATAGGCATCTTGAAAATTTGGTTCTAGTGCCTCAACACTGTATACAGTCCCCAGAGGGTGTCATGCATCATCGTTGCTTGCAGTGTGTTCCACAGCCTGGCGCTGCAACAGCGGGAGGACCTGGCTGAGGAGGAGATGAAGGAGCTGTAAGTATCCTCTGATGAGGAGGACGTTGAATGGAATGATGATAATGAGGTCCTTGAAGGCAAGGATGCCAGTGATGAGCCATCGCATTGGCCCGATGAGGCAGGCATGCTCGGCAGGCCCTCATAGCTGCAAGTTTCGTGGAGGATGATGATGAGATGCAGTGACTACAGTCCTGACATCCTCATCTTGCACCTGTGGATGTTTAACTCCTGTGTGTCTGATGGCAGTGCACATTCCCTCATTGCCCAGGCTCATGTCATGGAGACGCATAATTGCTAGATTCCAGGAGGATGATGACGACATGCAGTGAGGACACTCCATAGATCTTCACACAGCCTCTATGAATGTCTGACTCCTCTCCGGCTGAGGGCAGCTTGCTTGCGCTCTGTGATCAGGGTCTTATCATGGAGACACAGCCATGATATTTTAAATGCACCTGATCCTCCTTCAGCCTTCAGCACCTGACCCCTTCAGGAGTATAGTGTCACTGTTCACAGATGCTGAAGAGATGGGGGTGGTGGGCCAGCCACACTTCAAAGGTACAGAGAGCAAACAGGGAGAATGACGGAATTCTGTGACACCTGCCCATGACATTCTGGCAGTAATGACAAGCATCATCAAGGTGCAGGCATCACTAATGTGTCCAGTGAGTGTGAAGCCAGACCATCACTGCACAGGGAAGAGGCCCTGGACTGAGGCACCTGCCTTTATCTTGTGCAGAAACCAAAGTTTCACTTCTGAGTGATACAAACGCTGCTCTTCATAACAAGGGGCCATATGCAAAAAGACATCTTGGGAGTTTATTTACAATAGTGAACATTAAGTACAAGTGATTAACACCTGTGCCCAGGCTGTGCAACTACATTTTCTTAACCTTCCTAACCCTGCCGCTACATCTTGGTGCTCCCCCGACATCCACAGTGGAGGTGGAGGCAGCCTGCTGACTGCTACATCCTGTCTGTGATGATCTTGGAAGGCCCCAGCCTGTTTTTGGTGGGTAGTGGTAGTGGCACCCTTCTCAGGCTGTGGAGCTGGAGCTGCTGGGGTCACAGGAAGAGGAGATTTGGATGGGCTGAACACTCCTGGAGTCAGTTGGGTGAAAGGCCCCAGGGCTGCACCTGCTGTTCCTCCTCCCTGTGGGTACCCGAGGGCCCATGGCTGACTCCTTGAGAAAAAGGGGAAACTGGAGTGAGATGGAGCTGCCCCCCACCTCTCTCGTGTTGACACTGTTGGAGGCCAACTATGGCATCAGTGATGGAGTTCAGCCTGTGCAGCAGTGCAGGACTAATGTCCTGGACCAAGGTCTCCATGGCAGCTGTCTTCCTACCAGTGTTGGCCTTGGTGTATGCCAGTGCTATCACCTCAGACTGAAGGTGGATGGATTCCTCCAATGTCCCTTGGAATTTGAGGAGTGCAGCGGACATCCCTTCCTGATGTTCCTGAGTTTGTGTTTGCAGCTCCAGCAACTGCAGAAAGACCAAGTCCAAAGGCTCCTCATCTGACTCAGGCTCAGCAGAATTCTGGCCTCTACCAGCCCACTGAGTGCTGGAAACCTGGGAAGTGCCTGCCAACACATGCTGTGGATCAGACAGTGTGATGTGCTCACCGGATTGTGACCCTGAGGCTACTCTAGAACTAGGTCTCACTGAGGTGTGTGTCACTACATTGGTGGAGGGTCTGGGTGAGAACTGTGATGGGTGTTCAATGAGGGTTTCATCAGATTCTTCCAAGGTGTCTTCGGGCCTTGAGTTGAGGACCTGGCTCATGGATTCCCCTGGCTGCTTCCCAGGCATGCCTGCAAAAGCAAGGAGAGATAACTAGTATGTGGCAGGGATTGCGGAACAGGGGACTGACTCACAGTATGGTTGTCTGATGGATGTTGCACTGCTGAATCCTCACTTGGTTGAGCACTACCGACTTCACCATCAGCACAGGAATGGTTCAGATTATCGCCGGCCAGCTGGATGACTCTATTTTCAAAGTCTGTGAGGACCTTGATGTCAGGCTTTCCTCCATGAGTCACCACCTCTCCCTCTTGTTGTGTGTCAGCTTGTCCTGCAAGAATATAGATGGAGAGAGTGTAAGCAGGATGTCTGCCAGGCCAGGTGAGAAGAATGCCTGGCATGTGTGGGTGGTGAGTGGTGCCATGGACAGGATGAGCAGGGCAGATGTAGGTGTGTGTGTGAGATTGAAAGGTGATATCCCTTGAACTGGCAGTGAGTGAGATCTCTGTGGATGTGTGATGGGTTTGTGAGTATGTGGGTTGAGAGTGATGAGAAAAGTGACTTATCCTGATGGAAAGGAGGAGATCATTCATCCTCTTTCTGCACTGGGTGGCTGTCCTATTTTGCAGGATGTTGGCACTGACCACTGCTGCCACCACCTCCCATGTTGGATTGGTAACTTTTCTCCCACAGCAGAGGACTTCACATTGGGCCTCCACTGTGTCCAATAGGTGCCAAGGCAGGTTCGCTAAATTTGAGGCCAGCATGTTTTCTCCCTTTGGCAGCCATGACTTTGGCAGCTACCTCTGTGCATGGGCACCCTTTAAATATGGTGCTTCGATTACCGAAGGCCTGAGGTGGCGGTTGGTGGGTCAATCAGAGGCCACCCCACCAGCAATCTAGTGTGTTTCTTGGGAATACATTATTAATGAGGCAGGATGGGACAATACGATGCGAAAATCTGCCATTACGGCCGGCTGGTAGAACATCCACTTTCCCGTCCAGTACTGCACTTTGTGCAAACCTGGGACAATTCCACCCATTAAGTCTTGTCTTGCCCTTTCAACAATTTGAAATGTTAGATTGGAATAATCAAGGTGAGACATTAACTTACATTGATCATAATCCATTGGTGTTTTTGGAAAAGTTCCACATGAAGAATCTTCAGCTGTTTCACTGTGTTTGATGTTCCAGCCTAAAAATTGAGTATGTTGCTGGGAAAATATGTAAATACGGATCCTCTGTTCAGAGTTTAAAGGAAGGGTGTAGGAGGAAAGGCGGGCTTTGAGTTATGACAGTTCTATGATGTTTAAACCCTGCTCATCCTACTTATTACATTTACTTGCTTTTGCTTTGATTAAGCCCTTATAACTTTGTAAAAACGATATGTGAAATTGTGAAAAGATTACCTGTTCAGCATTTAATAAGCTATTTGTTAAATTGTTTATGATGAAAAGAACTTGTAGTTTATGGGCTGCATTTTACTTGCCAGGCGTGTTTTTGGTGGTAGGGGTCAAGCTGTTTAGGCCAAAACTGGAGTACTGCATGCAGTTCTGGTCACCACACTATAGAAAGGATGTGACTGCACTGGAGAGGGTGTAGTGGAGATTTACCAGGATCTGCCTGGGCTGGAGGGCCTGGGCTATGAGGAAAGACTGGATAGGCTGGGGTTGTTTTCCTTGGAGCAGCAAAGGTTGAGAGGGAACCTAACAGAGGTGCTTAATATTATGAGGGGCATAGATAGGGTGGATAGGAAGGCACGTATTCCATTAGTAGAGGGGTCAATAACCAGGGGGCATAGATTTAAGGTAAGGGGTAGAAGGCTAAGAGGGGAATTGAGGAGAAATTTTTTCACTCAGAGGGTGGTGGGAGTCTGGATCTCACTGCCTGAAAAAGCGGTTGAATCAGAAACTCTCGTAACATTTAAGAAGTATTTAGATATTCACTTGCGTTGCCATAGCCTCCAGGACTAGGGCCAAGCGCTGGAAAATGGGATTAGTGTATTCAGATCTTTGCTGACCAGTGTAGACCCAATGGGCTGAGTGGCCTTCTTCTGTCCTGTAAACATCTATGAGTCTATGTAAAATATGAGGGGTGGCAAGCCCACCACCTACTCACCAACCCCTGACCTGTTCCCCATAATATGAAAGGTGGGTGGGCACTAAAATTGGCAGCCTTCCCACCATTTTAAATTAACAATTAATGGTCAATTGAACTTGTTACCAAGCCACTTGACCCAAATAATATGCTGCCCATGCCATAATACGGCTGGCATGGGCAGGCAGGCGGGAGTGTGCAAGCCTTCTTTTTAAGCAAACTGCTTAAAAGAAAGGAAGGAATGGGGACCACATCCTTTGGAGCAGTGCCCTGCATCACCCCACCCCCTAAAGATGATACCCAATTTTGTTCCTCCCTGCCTGACCGCCAAAACTCAATCCCCACCCCCACTCGTCTCCCTCTATAGACTCCCCTTTCCTTCCCCGTGCAAAACTCGAGACTTACCTAGGTCCAGGGGCCAAGGCTATCTTCATCCATGGGCCTGTTCACAGTCTCAGTAGCACCCACTACTGACCTCTGGTGCTGCTGGGACTGAGGAGCAGAAATCCCGCTCTCACCTCGTTCATGCCGCCCATAGTGTGTTATTGCTGCTGGGCGGCCTTGTTTAACATGGTCAGCTGGCATCTGACATTTCTTCCAGGGGACCAATGACTCCCCTGCTCCCCCACCACCAATAAAATTTAGTCACAAAGCTACTGTAAAGAAACCTTCACAATGATAAAGCTTGCTTTTTCCCAAGTGGAGAAGTGTGAGGGAATCTATTTTTAAAATTTAATTCATATGTTTTTGACCTTATCTCAAAATAGAAACTGAAACTGTAAATGAAAGGAAACCAGAAAGGGTAAACACAGAAATGAAACCAAACTTCCCAGTCTCTAAGAAAATCAGGAGCAAGCTGAAGTTGGGAAATCCAAACTAAGCTTCGTTGAAGGATATAAAAGGACACAGATCAGTCCAAGCTGAGCAGTAGCAGTTGTTGACTCCACTGGAGCCGAACAGACAAGCTGAAGAAGACTCAAGAAGGAGAGGCTAGATTCAGAAGCTAAGAATAAGCAAAGATAATATGTTGCTGCAGCTGTTTTTGTTCCTTGAAAGTAACAGTGGTAAACCTGTGCCATCCAGATTGAGTTGAGCAGGTTCTGCAGATATGTGCCATTTGTGATGAAGACCATGCCAGTGAAACTTGGGCTTGGGTTTGTGCATTGCTGTCGGCTGGGGATCAGGCTAGCTCCTAGAAGGTGGGGAGCTGAAACATCTTGTGAGGAAGACAGAGTTTGATGGACTTTGTGACTCACTGGGATCACTAAAATCTCAGTGGATTACTGAGCAAACTTATAAGATCTGACTTAGTTGTATCTATCATTTAACGTGCAATTTATTGTTTATATTCACCCACAATGTGCCTGTTAATTCATGTTTAACTCATATTAATTCTGGATGTCAGGGTATCAGATAGATAGTATTTATTGTTTGCTTTTCTGACTCTTATATAGTAAAAATTCTTCTGTTTTAAACTGGAATCTTGTAGCTTCATTCCTTTAATAAATAATTGGGATTTTGTACTTCTATTTAAAAGTAGTTACTGGCCTCCACCAAGATCATAACAAAATCTTTTGAGTTAAGAGACATATTTATTTTAAACCTTTATTTATTTGAAACTCGGAAGCAAAGAACCATTTATTTTACTTCCATGAAATTGATATACAGAGGCCACCTCTGGTTGCAATGATGTTAGGAAATTAGATCTCAATTAATAAATATGTTGCCTAATATGGAACTGAGCCAAAATAACCAGGATGCTTTCAGACTTCATTTCACATCTGTACTGAATTAGGAGGATTGTGGTAGGGGTAATAAAATTGCTTAGCACCCCTAGGCTAGGAAGAAAAGAGGTTATCTATGCTTTGTTTCTCATCATTGACCAGTAATTTCATTGGAATGTGGGAATGTTAGACATTGGACAGGAACAATCTACATTGTTTTCCCTCCATGAAGTATCTAAACCCCCAGGTATCGGTTGTCCTAACTTCCAAAAGTCAGTGTCAGCTACCCAAAGAAAAATATTGCTGTAATTGCGGAAAATGCTTTTCTTTTTAATGGGTGTACAAAAACAAAAAAAATTATCCTGCTATGTTTATACAGAAATATTCAAAAATTTAATCCAGATAGACAACAAATCAAATGACCTAACAGACCACAGGATCCTTTGGAAGAGTCTTTATGGTCTGGGACTTCAGTTTGAAAACATATACTTTGACCATTGCAATAGAGTTTTATCTTCATTTGCAGGCTGTTGCAATTTATCTGACCACAAAGTCTCATTTTATATCTCAGAAGATGAGGTTTATGAAATATCAGGGCTATGTTGTCATCTCATATGCAAAATTACAATGGTTACAATGCACTCAAGAGGTATTCAGGTCTAGTATTATAAATTAGGATGAACTTGTCCATGGTTTCTCACAGATCTGAAAATTGTTTTATACAATGATAACTTGCATTAATATTGCATCTTTACTGTAGTAAAATGCCCCAAGATGCTTCACAGGAACATTATCAAGCAAAATTTGACATTGAGGCATTAGACATTAGGGCAGAAGAAAAAAGCCTGGTCAAAGAGCTTGGGTTAATGGAGTGTCTTAAAGGAGAAAAGAGATGTAGGGAGGCAGGGAGGCTTAGGGAGGGAATTCCAGAGCTTAGTGCCTCAGCACCTTACTGCCAACAGTGGAGCAATTAAAATTGGGGATGTACAGTAACTTTAGTTCCTGGTAAGTAAAAGTATTACTTCACCAATTGACCACTAAGTTTTTTTATACTTATCACATGTTCCAGGCATAACTGCCACCATGAGTGTCTGTTATCAGTTAATGCATCATTATGTAATCTCACACTGCGTATGTGATTGCAACAATTGCCTATCTTGATTACCTCACTTAAATTTTAAAGATTATAACTGAGAGAATCTTGCAAGAAATAGATCCAGGATTTGTGATATTGAACTATTTAATTTTTATGTAATGACTACAATAGATATAAGTAGTTTGAAATATATAACAAGAATACTCATCAAAAGTGACCTTTTGTTTTACTTTGACAACGAAAAGATGTCTGTAACAATTGGCGGATTTTCTGGTCCTGTCAGCGGCGGGCGTCATGGTGGGTGGGATGGGAAAATGTGGAGAATGGCTGAAAGTCAGTTTCCCACTGGTGTAAAAATATTTGGCAATTTTTCATTCCTGACTTTCATGGCAGATTGAGTAGCATGCTGTGCCATGTCAGGAACTGCATTTGCAATGATTTGAATATTATGAGTACTCATTAAAAAAGCAGCTTGCCAGAATCATAACCCCGCTCCAGATCAAAAGGCCACACCAGTGGCAAATTAGACCAGCATGATTTGCAACCAGATATAAGTGACGTGCACCTGGCAAGCACCACTTCACTCATGACTTTGAGATATGTTTGCCTACCTTTCATTGTACTGTGCTCGCAGCTGCTCCGACTCTGTGCAAAGGCTATGCAGGCAAGACCAGCAGGAACTCAAGGGGGTGGAGGGGTTCAGAGCCAAGGCTTACCATGCGATACCAGCGTGAAGGCGGGGTTGGAGGTGGAAGGGGCTGGTGGGCAAAGGCTTGACTGGGGGCGGTGGGGGGGGGCGGTTGCTGAGATAAGACAGTGGCAAGGGAACGGGCTAGAGGACAAAGGCTTAACTGTGGGGGAAACAATTGGGGAATAGAGTGTAGAGACACATGAGTTGGGGAAAAATTAATTGGGTCCAGAAAGCATAGACAATCCTGGGCAATAAGGCCATAGGTAGTCGGGGCCACAAAGCATAGTCAGTCCTGTGGATCTGTGCCACAATGTATAGGGCTGTGCTTGGCATGCCTTTCCTGGTCCCAGTCCGGGGAGGGAGGGTGGGGGGGGAAGCTGTCTGTCCTACCCAGCATGGTGCACAGGCTGAGGTCAGTCCCTCACACATGTCAGTCCTGGGGGTTGGTGGCTTGATACTGGTTCACAGATGACACAGACACAGTCAGGAAAGGCATTCACAGCCTCAGGTGGGGAACAGGTAATGTAGAGGGGGTGCTCAATGGTCCCATGGTGGGGTGGGGGGAATCTTAAGTCATAGTACAATAGGCCTCAAGATGGGGAGGAGTTAGGTTTACATGCGGCATCAGGACATCAACACCAAATGGTTCAGTGGGGAGGATAGAGATATCAATGACGATAACAATGGGACCAAGGATTAGAAGGGGAGGAAGGAGAGTGATAGGAGGGAGGGAAACCTGCACATGATGATCCTCCAGCATGATGGGAGGGATTTCAACATTCACTGGGGGTGGGGGGTGGGGGGTGGGGGTTAAGTGTTGGGTTTCAATGCTGGTATGGCAATAAAACCTTAGCACTACCATTTTTCAAGCTGATCCAATGATGCAGTTGAAAAGAAACTATTAAGAAAATTGCCAAGGGAGGGCTGTCAGGGTGTGTGGGAGGAGTCCACTACTGCAATTGTGTGCCAATTGAAGATGAATGGTGAGGAAAGCACAGCTGAGACATGTTAGGAACAGTCAAATGGCAATTTAGGAGATGTGGCACCTTAACTCATGTTGCACATTCTTGCAAGAGTATAAACCCGACTGGGGCCATTGCAGGATTGGCTTTCATAGATCCTTTGTCCCTCTCATGGGAAATCCCTAGTGTCAGAAGGAACCAACTGAAAAGGGGCCATGTGCCAAAATACATATGCCTCATGGCCCTAGCAACTCTAAACCTTGCAGCTGGTAGCTTAAATTTAAAGGACCCCTCCCACACAAAACTCTCATCTCATCAGTGCAAGTTGCTGTGTTGCTGTGTAATCCAAAGGATACAGTCTGACAATACCCTGACTGAGGCTTCTCTTGGCTGCAGAACTCAGTCACATCCAAACTCCTGTGCCAAAGCCCTGTCATGCCTGTGTCATTTGGGGGGTTAGGTGGTCGGGGAATGGTGGGTGCCCTACTGGTGATCCAGAAGGCTGTAATAGCGCTCCAAGGGACTAGGTGGGGATGTAATAGCTGAGATGAAAGTGAACCATGGACTCCATGCTGACTCCCTGGGAGCAACTGGAAGGTGACCATTGCAGGCTTATGTTCATTCACGTTTCTGTTCAATGTTTCCGCAGACACAAGCATGAGTGCCTCATAGAGCAGGCAACACTGCGCTCACCCTGGCAATCAGGCAACTAAGAAGGAGAAGAAGAAGGGCACGTCGTCACCAGGCTGGGCTAAGGGTAGAGCCATTTGAGAGGTTATGGACACCCTATTTAGCAAGGTGCACAATTGTGTCCAGTTCTCCCTAGATGAAGCCAGCCAGGCTGCCAGAGCAGTGGGATTTGCAATGATCTCCGGGTTCCCACGGGTACAGAGTGCCATCGACTCATGTGGCTTTAAGAGCTGCCTGACAGCAGCCACAACAATTCATCAACAGGAAAGTGTTTCACTCTCTCAATGTACAGCTGGTTTGCAACCACCAAAGGCACATTATGCTGGTATTGCAAGATACTCTGAAAGCTCCTACAACTCGTACATCATGAGTCACTCTCAGGTGCCACAGATCTTTGAGGGCCATCAGTGCATCCAGGGTTGACTCCTTAATGACAAAGGCTACCAACAAAGGATATGCTTTATGATGCCCATTTGGTGGCCACAAAGTGCCTAGGAGGAAAGGTATAACACAGCTCATTTTGCAACATGCTCATTGACTGAGCAGACCATTGGTATCTTGAAGATGTATTTTTGATGTCTGGACAGGTCAGGCAGCAATATCCAGTACTCTCCCCAGAGGGTCTCACGCATCATGGTAGCTTGCTGTGCTCTACACAACCTCTCCAAAGGGGGTATATCTTGCCAGAATGAGAGTTGGAGGAGCTGCACATCTCCTCCAATGAGAAAGATGTTGAGAGGTCTGAGCTCAGTAAGGGTGAGGAAGGTATGGAGGCTTCAAATGGAATCAGAGCGAGGCTCCAATTCATCTGTTGTGCTCTTTATTATCAATGATTTGAGTCTCTTAGGCCTAGTGGAGTGTCAGCATTTTGGGCCCACAAATGCCACAGCGAGGCAGCACAAGAATTTCTCCAAAAAGAGGCATGGTCATGAGGCTCATACGAGCCTCTTTGACCAGTGCCTTCCATACTAGGTCCACCTTACCACCTTTGTTGCGATCCTCATCATCCCAGCGCAGCACATCCATCTCTGAATGAGGAGTTACAATCTTGGGTCATGATGTCCTCATCCTTGGAAGGTGCAGCAGCCTTGGGAGTATGTAGCCTTTCTGTTATGGAATAATAACTGCAACAGGGGGTTTTGTGAGCAGAGTTGAGATGGTGCAGCCTTTTCACGTATCCCGCCAATATTCCCCTACTGCTTACTGCAGCCTTCAAGAGACAGAAGCAGCACTGCAATCCTCAGTGCTCTCATGGCAGTATGCCTACAGTCTGACAAGGTGACTCAAGGAGGACAATCATCATTCAGTGGTTTTCGCCTTCATGTGTGAGGACAATTCTGAATCTGCAATGCGATTGCCGCACAGGCAATTATTCATGAAAGACAAGTGCTCAGGCCTCAACATCATACTCAGTCCCCAGCATTAGACATAGATCCAGGATGCCGTCATACCCTAACAGCACTGTGGGTATATCTACATCACATGGACTGCAGCTCTTCAAGAAGGCAGCTCACCACCACCTTCTCAAGGGCAATTAAGGATGGGCAATAAATGCTGGCTAGCCAGTGGCGCCCACACCCCATGAATGAATTAAAAAATCTCCATTGTCTGTTGCAATCTGGTGACGGCATCTGACAAGACTGCCTGATATTCCTATGTCTCTCTTTGCAGCTGTGACTTCTGTGTGAGGGCTGAGTCCAGAGGTTTGTCTTTGACTCAGACTCTGCAGGAGCCTGACCTCCAGCAGTCCCCTAAGTGCTGGTGCCTTTGGATGTCCCTGCCTCCACCTGCTGTGGACCAGAATCTATGCTGTGCTCACCAGATTGTGACCCCGAGCCTGCTCTACAGCTAGATTCCACCAAGGTGTGTCTCTCTGTGCTGGGTGAACATTGTGACAGGTCTTCTTCCAATGTGTCATAAGGATTCTCATCCGAGGCAGTATGGGGACTGGGACTGATGGGCTGGCTGCCAGTGGGCCTCTTCCTTTTCCTGCTGGTGCCAATCAAAGAGAGGAGATAATTAGTGATTGGCTGCATATTCAATAACATTACAAAGCACTCACAGTTTTGCCAGTCCTTACTGGCTTGGGTGATGCTGGTCTCACCCTCAGTGAAGGCATGGTCCCAGTCCTCACCAGCCAGTTCTGCTGCATGTTCTTCATATGAGAATCCTGAGCTCAGGCATCCCCCCTCTGATCTGGGATCTCTCCCTTTTGTTGTGGGCAATCTTCTCCTGCATAAAGACAAACGGACAGACTGTGAGCAGAACACTTGATAAGGCAGATGATAAAGATGCCTGCATTCTTTGGATGCTGAACGGACCAGTGTAAGGGCTGAGGACATGAGTTGCACAGGGTGTGAGAAGAGATGAAGATGTCAAAGTGTGTTTTAGAGTGTCAGTGGTAATGTCCCTTGTGATTGTAGTGTGCGAGACCCCTGTGGGCTGCAACCCTGCAAATGCCTGAGGGGCTTGTGAGAGTGTGAGTTGAGAGTGAGGAGGTGATTTGTCCTGGCGGAGCGAAGGAGATCATTCATCCTCTTCCTGCACTGGATGGCGGTCTTCCTCTGAGGAGTGTTGGCGCTCACCACCCTGGTGACCTCCTCCCAAGCTGATGTAGTGAGGTTATTGGATCTCCTCCTGCCATCATGGGGGTAAAGGATGTCCCGGCATGCCTCCACAGCGTCCAGAAGTGCACCCAGTGCATTGTCACTGAACTTGGGGGCAGTTGGCTTCTTTCCTCTCAGTGTCATCACTCACCATGACCAGCGCTCAGCTGCAGAGAGTGAATGATGTGCACGTGTGCGGTTTAAATATGGCACCCAGTAGGGTGATCAGATGAGGTCATGGCAGGGCGGATGAATCCTAACCCAGCCTGCCAGGAGATACAACGTCCTTCATGTTCATGCATATATAATTAGCTGAAAAGCAGCTGATCTGGCGTGGCAACCTGATATGCTGGTCAGTGAGAAATGTGCCACTTTTCGCCACCTCATTTAGGCTGAGATTTTCCGTGAAACGCACTAAGCGTGTTAATGGGCATAAAATCCGTGCTCCGCCTGTCAGCCGCAATGGTGGATTTTCGCCCTGTATCGTGCGCTTCAGACAGCATCAAGTATTCATCCACGGGAACATGCTGTTTCGCTGGCAGGTGACATCTGATTCGGCCACCCTGCCATGACCTCAGCGCTCCCTAACTCCAGGCACCCCTGCACAGCATTCACATTTTATGCAGCTTAGGGTGCTTTCATTGAAGGCATAGCTTCCAAAGGCAGAAAGCATGCTACCCAAATTCACCTCACTGGTGCACCTGTTGGACTCAGTCGAGGCTCACCATGGTGTTCTCTACTCTGCTCTGGCTGCAGGACTTCCATCAAGGTGATCAGTCTGGCTTTGGAGGTGGTTGCTGCAGTGGTCAGTGCAAACGCTCTGTAGAAGAGGTCAGCCACTCAGTGCAGGAAGAGGATGAACAACCTCCTTTGTTCTGCCAGGATAAGTCAACCTTCTCATCAGTCTCAAATCATACTCACAAGCCCATCACACGTTCACAAGGATCTCACTCGCTGCCACCTCAAGAGACATCACCACTCACTCTCACACATCCTGACATCTCCATCTGGCTTTATCTCCTCTGGAGTTTGCATCCTAATCCTATAAGGGGTCCATTCAGCCCCCACACATGCCAAGTATCCTTAACTGCCTTCGTGTGTGCCTTGCTCACACTCTTTCCATCTGTCTTCATGCAGGACAAGCTGGCATACAATAAGAAGAGGTCCCAGAGCAGTGGGGGTGCGGGGGTGGCAGCGCTGTGGAGCTCCCGAGATCAAGGTTTGCATGGACTTCAAGAACAGAGCCATAAAGCTGGCTGGAGAGGGCGTGGACCATGCTTAGGAATGCCCCATAGCAGGACACCCAAAGCAGGCTGGGACCTTCCAGGTCTTGGTCCTCCAGAGGACGTCGGCCAAGGTCATCACAGATGACAGACCGTAGTAGTCAGTAAACTACCTCCACCTCCACAGTACATGTCGGGGAAGCACCAAGATGGCCCAGCGGGGTAAAGAAAGTGAAAAAGCTGTAGTTGCATAATGATGGCAAAGGTGTTAAACACATATATATAATGCTCACAAATGTAAGTAGGCTCCCAATCATTTCATTTCTCCTCTTGTCTATGCCTCCTTCTTATGATGAGCTGTGTTACTGTCAATCACGTGCGATACCTTGGTTCTTGCACCAACTTATGGCAACGGTCTCTATCATGGACCTCTCTTCTGTGCAGTGTGCTACCATCACACCACAGTGAGTGGCCCATTTCAACATAATTCTCCATAACTGTAATGCTTGCACTTCCATGTTAAGTGTACTTGTGGAACAAACATTGTTCCATGCCTCATAGGGTCCTGTCATGTTCATTCTTGGCTTTGTATGATTGAAGCAGATGTGTGCACTTATCTCGTCTGCATTCCTGAAAGGTGTAGGTGTGGTATTTAAGGAGAGATGTGCTCACACATGGACAATACTATCCTACCATCTCACTCTATCTGCCCACTGTCTCTTGACAAGGTTTTGATGATATGAGTGTAATGAAAGTATAATAATTTTCATAATTTTTTTTGGTTTATTGTGAAGTAGGTTTATGAGGTTAAGTATTGTTGGGTCTGTGTTTGACTGAAATACATTTTATAGTCAAGTAGATTTCATGTTTGAAATCATCAAAAAAGGCTAGATGCTTGATATGCCAATGAATAAACATAGATGCTTGCTGAGCATGTAAGGTGTGAAGGGAATTTGCATTTTTAGATAAATGAAGGGATATTTCGATTTCAAAGGGATCTTAGTTTGTTTACAACTAGCCAGATAAGCAAGGCTAAGGAATGTGTTTATTTTTCCCAAAGGTTACTGACAATATATAGTGGCAACATGAAAGATTTTATATTATGAGGAAGATACAGTTTCAAAGACATATGGAACAATAAAATTTACATGTTAAAAAGAGAGAAACATAAATAAAAGAGAATGAAAGGTTATGTGTCAGAAGGCCATGTAAGACCTAACAGAATTGCGTGAAATAGCCATAACGAAGCCTCCAGCATGTATGTGTAAGTCTGCTTTCTAACAAAACTAAAGTTGGGGAAAAGACATTTGGGCCAGAATTTTCTCACTGGCGTGCAGGGATGGGTAAAATGACATGCAGTGATGTCCGGCGAGCGTCTCGACGTCACCGCATGGCATCATGATATTTAGGTGGGAGGGCATCCTCTGTGGGCAATAAACATCCAAGGGGATGTTTTGCATATATAATTTTATATACAATTATAGTATTATAGAGACAACAGCAATAAAAATGCACTCTAAATCCTTTCTGTCAGAATACTGTATGCCAAAAAGTGTAGTGATTATGCCAGCGTACTAATAATGCAGGGATTACAAATACAAATTCTGCATGAAAATTGTGAAATTACATGCAATAAATCTGATAATTTGCAGGCCAGTAGCAGAAAAAATTACCCTAAAATCTGAATCGGTTCACTCATGCCCTCCAAGGAAGAGAACCTGCAACTGGCCTGGTTTATGTGACTATTTCAGACTGTATGGATTTACCTTCAGTGTTCTTGAAATAGCCTAATTGTTTATTTCTTACACTGGAAATATGTGGCTAAGAGGAAAATTGACTGATTTTATTTAAGATACTTCACATTTCGAAGAAACCAATAACTGTAACATTAAAATATTCTATTCTTAAAGTGATTGTTATCTGAATATGATTATGGATTTTTAAAAAAATATATTTTATGGTTTTTCTTCATACAGGAAAACTTGAAGAGAGAGTATTAGGGATTTTTTGAATTGTAATCACCGTCGTATTGTAGGATAACAAGGCAGACAATTTGTGCACAGCCAAGACCTACATACAAAAATGAGGTAGGCAACTAGTTAATCTCATTTAATGATGTTTTGAGGGATAAACAACCAGCTCTGTTTAGACTAATGCAATTGGATCTTCTATAACCACCTGAACAGGAAGATGGTGTTTCAATTTAATGGGCGGGATTTTCTGATCCTACCATCGGTGCAGGGGGGCGGGCACCAGAAAATCCCAGCCAATGTCTTAACTGATTGCTTTTTTCCAGTTGATATTTATTCCTTAATGGCAAGTGAAGGCATGGATATGTGATTGGAAGCTTATCTCAGGGTCAAATACGACACCAAGGTTGCAAACTGTCCAGTTCAGCCTCAGTCAGTTGCCAGGGAGAGGGATGGAATCAAAAGCTAAGGAATAGAATTTGTGGCAGGGACCAAAAACAATGGCCTTGGTCTTCCCAATATTTACTAGGAGGAAATTTCTGCTTATCCAGTATTGGATGTCAGACAAGCAGTCCCATAATTTAGCAATAATGGAGGAGTTGAGAGAGATAGTGGTGAATTATAGCTAGGCTTCATCAGTGTTCATACAAACACTAACACTATGGCAGAACTTTATCGATTGAATGGACAGCCCAACATTGGGAGGAAATGCGTGTTGCCAGAATGCATAGGTGGCTGGTGGGACTTCCCCTTGAGTTTTACGGGAGGCAGCTAATTTAGTGGCTGCCGTCCTGCCCCAAGATCCACCCAAAAAACAATCCCCAGATACTGTACAGCTTTCAGCTTAGGAAAACCAGCCTCTACCTTTTCAGGGACAATTAATTTCTGCCAGTATCAGTTAACATTGCATAGCCTCAAAAAATGGTTTTAGTTATCAACTAGCACCAAACTTTGCTTTGAAAATTAAACTGACTGAAATACCTCCTTCCTTTGCCTGCCCCAAAAGCTGCCAGCCTAATCAGAGGTCCAGCAGCCCAGTAGTTCCACCAGGAATGGTAGCCACTGCTGGACACTTGCTGCCTTCAGCTAGTAGGGAAAAAAGATCATTAAAAAATTGAAGGGCTGGGATCTGAAGGGGAAATCCATCTAGGGAAATTGTTGGGACTGCAGGGGCTGTCTTCTCTGCCTGCGGGCCCCCTCTTTCCTTCATAATACCTTCTAAACTGGGCTGTCACTGGCAGGCCGCTGCCAGTTAGCTGACGGCTTCCTTACTTGGCAGGGGGTTAATCTGCTATTGGCAGAATGTCAACGGTACAGTAAAATTGCTCTTAACAGGGCTTTTTGTTACAAAATATTAGGTTTGTAAGGTTATGATGCAAAGGGACTCTGGCAGCAGCTTGTTTGCTAACAATGGATAGGCTGTGAGTCTCCAAAATCCCAGAAAAGTGTTGAGAATGTTGGGTTGTAAACAATTGTGCTTTAAACTGTCTATTTACTTCCAAGATAAAAGAGAGTATCCTTGAGGTCTCAAGGATAGTTAATAAGCATTTCTCCCTGGATATGAGGTTCAGATGATTCATATTGCCACGGAGATGGGCTCTGAGAGGGGAAAGGTCTAAGATAACCCTGAAAACTCACAGACAAAGTTAGTCTGCCAGGATCTGGGAGATAGAGGGCTGTTAGAGGCCGAATGTTTCTGTGGTTCAATGTACAGGAATGCGGGTGGGAGCGCGTGCTCAGATTGGAAAGACCAAACTTGTGAGTAATTAAATTGAGGCCGGAAGATTTGTCTAGCTTTAGCTAGAGGGATAAGTCTCCATGAAAACTCACACCATGAAAGACAGTTCTGGAATTAAAAGTTTCCAGGCTGAGTAAAGGAAAGATTGGAAGTGAACGTTCTGAAGGCAAGAATCTTTTTGGACTGGTTCTGGGAGAATGAATGTCGACTTAAAGGACGGTGTAACGTATACATGATGGTAGGATTTTGACAGCTGTGTTAAAAGTTCTGTCCTATTGTTTAAAGTATAAGCTGCCTACAAGAATAGTACGTTTGGTCTGTTTGTTACAGTAATATCTTAAAATGTGAAATCTTGTCATGTCATCTGTTCAGCTATTAACTAGAAGGTCAAATTTCTTTTTAAAAGTTAGCGGTCTCGACGGCGATTATAATCTTTTACATATTTTAGGCGTCTGGTTCCACTGCTGGTAAAATTCCCCAACAGTGGGACATGGTTGGGTAAGTGATCCGACATGGCTTCCCGCAATTTTACTGGTTCAAATGCGCCTCCTTCCCCACCCCCTGAAGGCTGGTAAAATTCAGCCCTCTGTTTTAGGATGACGTTGCCAAAGGGCAACATATAGAACAGAAATAAAAGAGTAGATAATTCACCTAATATCCTGGCTAATATTTCTTCTCAACCACACCATCAAAAAAAATGGATGCTCATATGTTTGTGAGATCTTGCAGTGTGGTCATATTTGCCTATATAACAATAGTGTATGCACTTCAAAATTGTTCATTGGCTGCGAAATGCTTATTTTACACCTTGAAGATGTGAAAGCTGTTATATAAATGCAAGCTCCTTCTTTCTTAAAATATATGTGGTTAGTCAATATTGAGTGTCAGCTTTTGTGTTATTATTGTTCCTTTATATAGTGCAAATGATATTCACTGCTCTTTTGTTTTGCAACAGAGACTCCTGAGTACAGAATACACAAACATATTCTTTGGGTATCTTCTTCCCAGAACATCACATCCATATACCTATTAAATTCAACTAATGTAGCTTTAAAGAACCCACAGCTCTGCAGCTGCAATGGATTTCCCCTGTACATCAGTGCTCCCTAACATCCACCCAAAAAACAATCCTCAGATACTGTAGAGATTTCAGCTGAGGAAAACCAGCCTCCACCTCTCCAGGGACAATTAATTTCTGCCAGCATCAGTTAACACTGCATAGTCTCAAAAAGCTGTTTTAGTCATCAACTAGCACGAAACTTTGCTTTGAAAATTAAACTGACTGAAATACCTCCTTACTTTGTCCATGAGGTTCTTTTTAAACCTCAGAAACATAAATATTTATATTATTGTGAAGTTTTAGGTGAATTTTCTATATTCTTTCCAATTTGGCAAATTTGAATAGTAACAAAAATATATTAATGACTAATAAAACAATACTGAGAAAAAATAGGAAATTAGGAGCAGGATGCGCAGTTAAACTTCAGAGTCCAGAATAATGAGCTTAAAAATCCTCATTCTGAAAGTAATGAACCTTGAGGTAGGCCCCCGAGGTCAACTGTCCATACATAATATAAATGTAAATCATTTCCTTTTAGAACCGATTCTATCCCTTAAAAGGGAATATAGTAGATTTATTCCCAAGTATAGTATACATAGCTGGCTTCAAGACTTCTATTAGATTTCTCAGGGAATTTCATTCCAAGGGATGAGAAAGGAAGGTAATGGAGATAGAGCTAATAAAAAAAAAGTACAAAAGTAAAAATAAATAAAATATAACAAATGAAAATTAAACCTTTCAAGTAGCTCAATAACTTAAAAAAGGCATAAAATGGATATTAATTAAATACATGGAGAACAGTACAGTAACTCAATATGTTGATGTGCTAATGTCCTAAGCAATAGAGTTGTAGAATGCCTAGATCATCATACTAGAAAAGTCCCAGTGTCAACACTGATCGGGCTCAAGTTTTCTCCCTGGGAAGAAAAACAAATGTGTGAATCCCAGGTCAATCTTGCACACAGAATAAATCTTGGAGAAAAAGGTGATGTTTTTGTTTCCCAAATATTTGTTTCAAAAAGTGCAACATAAACAAAAAAATGGCATTTACTTATGATGAAAAATATGACTGCAGCTCCTTTGGGGCAACGGTGGGCAATGTACCACTTAGTGATACTGAGCCTTACAAATCCTGGTCTGTGCTAACTTGATTATCCCCGACAGGGTGACAGCTGTTTTCAACATCTCTGGGATTGGAGAAGAAATGTCAGCCAGGATTTCCAAACTGGCTATTAGTTTTGCTGGAAACAGTATTTGTGTAGATGTCCATTATAGTTGTGACACATTGTTTAAAAAAAATTGTCACTAATTGTTCAAATCACATATGAATTATGTCAGTAGAATGAGGTATTTGAGGGCTGGTGTTGTCTATTGAACCATAACCAACTGGAGTGGTTACTTTTAAAGTGGTGTTGGGTGACAGAAAAGAGAAAGATTGGGCGGAATTTTCCATTTTGGAGACTAAGTGCGATAGTGGGTGGATTTTATGGCACATTTCCCGCTGGGTGGCGTTGGAAATAGCACCCGATTTCATGCTTTGAAGCTAATTAATTATGCATCGGCGAGTAGCTCTCTGAATCACATGACTGAGTGGGAACTGATTCATCCATCCCACTGTTACCTAATAGGGTAGAAGGTCCGGGCCCCATATTTAGCAACACCACCCGAACACACACATTCACTCTCTCCAGTCCAGTTATGTGGAGGAAACGTCTCGGTATGGCTGCACTCAAGAAAAAAGCTGCACCAAGGTTCAGCAATGACTCCCTTGAGGCCCTCATCCATGGATTCCAACAGCACTGGGATGTCCTCTACCCAAGAGAGGGCTCCAGGGGGGACCACCAACCTCACCTCACCAGCTAGGAGGCGGTCGCAAGGGAGGCCAGCTCGTTGGGCACCTGCCCAAGAAACACCATTCTGTGTAGGAAGAGGATGAATGATCTTTTGCATTTCACTAGGGTAAGTCAACCTTCATCTCACCCTAATCTTACACTCTCATAATGGAATCATGCACTCAAGGGTTACATGCTCAGAGATCTTGTATAATATTAGCGGGGGACACATCGGCACTGATTATCTCACCGACACTTTTACATCACCAAAATCTAATCTATCATGTTGCACAACCCCATGGCCAGCAAAAGCCCTATCCACGAGACCCTTATTGCCCCCTTTGCGACCATCCCAGATAATGCCTACCTCCCTGCACTGGAACCCTTGTCACTTACCTGTCCTCCAGGTCCCGGGACTTAGTTCCAGGGACCCCACTTTAGTGCCTCTTCTGGCCACTGCAGCGCTGTACCTGGAGGGACTGGATAGCTGGTGTGCAATCATCAGAAGCATGTCATGCATGTTTGTGCCAGGTATCCTGCGAGTTCCCATGACTCATACATCTTGAGCCACTCCAAGGTGCCTCACGTATTCAAAGGGCCACAGCGATTACAGGGCTGGCTTCTTGGAGATAAGAGTATCTTTTCAAACAATTCCGCCATCCTGAAAATTCAGGCCCAAGTCTGGGAACCTGAGGAAAATGTCCCAGGGCGGGGAGAGTAGTGAAGGGCTGGGGGTTCATGTGCAGGGTGATTAGGGTTCCAGGAGGGAGATCTGGGGTGGGGGGAGGGAGGTCCGGAGGTCACTAGGTCTTTGGGGTGTGGGGTGTGGGGGAGGGCAGCCCCAGTCAGAAGGGTGCTTCTGATAGAGGTGGCCCCCCACCTTCTTCCCGCTCCAGATCTAACTTGGGTTAATTTTGGGCTTCGCCCATGGAGCTTCAATCCAACTACCAGCCTAAAAATTAAGGCTGGGCTGGAAATGGCCCTTAACTGGTCATTAATTGGCCACTTAAGGGCTCAACTCGGGTAAGGGTGGGCTTTCTGACCAAGACCCTGCCCACCCCAGTATAAAATTGCTGTGAGTTTGGGCAGGTAGGAACCTGGAGGGAATCCTGTCCCTACAATTTCACACTCACCCCCCTCCCCCATCTAAAATCCCGTCACGGGTGGGGGGGACATAAAATTTAAGCCTAAGAAACTTTGACATCACTTCAGTGTCACAAGTGTTTAATCACTGTTTATATTATGCACCTTTGTAAATAGATTTGCCGTTCATGAGAATGGTCTTGCATTTGAATGCTTCATGCATATGCAAACATGTACCCTCTTATTGGGAGGGTGAGCCATGCTCCCACTCAGTGATCGCTTCCCTTTGTGAGCCTCACATTCATGTGATGTGTAATTGAGTCATGACAGTTACTCTACCCTTGTGTTATGTCAGGGAGATGTGTCAAACTCTTTACTGGAAATATCTGCAAAACATGTTACTAACTTATACTCTTTACATGACAACATGGAGTTAGGTGTGCTCAGTAGCCTTGGAGGATTTTCTGTAATTGTTTCTCAAAATGAGAGGGCTGCCTTCATTGGTAGTGCCAAAGCATGATGGTCTCTCCAACTATGCACGTATCTCAGTGTCTGCTAAAAGTTTCTCATTAAGGTGATGGCGACTGCATCAAGTCCTTTGACACAGCATTTGCGCTGTTGTACCGACTTTCACTTCCCAGAGTGCACAGACACAGGGTTTGCTACTGACCTTTCTAAAGATTAGAGGCTGGTGAATCATGAGGGTTATAGGTGCAAGTCCGAATGCTGAACTTGCTCTCAGTGTCACTGATTCTAAAGGCCTTTCAGTGCATTGGCATGGCACTAAGGGACAGTAAAAATGTGGCTGTGTTCTGTTGCCTGCATTTTACTCTTCCTGGAATCTTGTGGCTATCAGCGTGGCATAGGCATGTCTTCACATCATGCTTCTTTGATGGCATCCTCATGTGAAAGCTGACCCTCATCTTCCAATTCGATTTCTTGCCCTTGTCATTCTTCATCGTTCAAGGGGCCTCCTCCATGTCCCCCTCTGGCAAGGGAGCCCTCTTTAAAGTGCCTGGTTGTGAAGGGCGCAACAGACCATGATCATGTAGGACACCCTCTGTGGAGAGCACTACATAACCCCATCTGAGCTGTCCAAACATTGGAAGTGCATCTTCAGGGTGTCAATGGTCTGCTCAATGATGGATTGTGTTGACCTATGCGCCACGTTGTATCTCTCCTCCAAGGCACTCAGAGGAAGATGCAGGAGTATCATGAGCTATCAATTGAGTAGGTACCCCTTAACTCCAATGTTATGATCCCAGCTGAGGTTACCCTTGGACAAACCTGATCCCAGAATTGAACCCAGATTGATAGATCCTTACTTTTACTTGTTTGTTTAGATTTGTGGAGAGTAGCTACTGATAAAAGTCACAGGAATCAGCTGATGAAATTTTAACAAAAGAATAAAACATTTATTAAACAAGAAAAGATGAACTATAATACAATACTCCTTCACATACAACTATACCTTTATAGATATATACGGATTTGTAAGGATAACACACGTTACAAAAGCAATCTTATACTCTAAGTACACAGTCTATGCACCAATTGGCACCCTGTGGTCAGGCACACCACTTTGAAACCAAGTGACAGATGCCACCTCAACCAGATGCTATGGATCTCTCCTCAACTCCCCCCAGATGCTTGCCACAAGATGAGCCAACCGATCCCACTATACTCTGCCTTTCATATGAGGGTTTCCAATCTCCACTCACCACCCTCCAAGACCTTGCCTTGGAATCTTTTCCTAAACTGACACTTTCTCTCAGACACCTTCCACAAGGGTTCACCTCCAAGGTTTCGAACTCTCCTTCTGATGTTCCTCTTCCCTGGGTCACCACATGCATTCAAGCTGTCTTCCACACACACTCTCTCACCGACTCAGCCATCAACAGTACCATTGCTTCACATGCCCATAGCAAAGAGTTACAGACCTTCAGTTGTTTCTTTGGACCTTCTTGCCTCTTGCAAGCTGTTCTCACTTTAAATCTGCTTTCAGCGGCTTTTGTCTCTTTAAATCTGAAGCTTGGAGCCTTCCTCTCTACCCCTCACTCTTAACTTCATTAACAGGACCTTTTCCAGGTTCCTGTCCTTCCCTTGACTAGAAGGTCTGCTTTGGACTTTCACCTTTTCTAATCCCCTGTTTTGGGAGTTTTTTCTTTAGTTTGGGACTGGATATCTGTCTCCTTTGCTCCAGTCTCTCTCTGGCAGCTACTTTCAAAACCAACTATAAGACCATGACTGAGTATGGAACGTCGTGGCTGAAAAGGGGGATCAATTTATATGCCAGGTTAACTTATACACCGTGATCTACAGTGATTTATTTTTTTGGTGAAAAGCAAGACTATATTGATAAAATGTGATATATATATATATGCATTTCAGAAAATGACAAGATAGGCAGCCTGTGGTCAGGCACACCACTCTGAAACCAAGTGACAGATGCCACCTCAACCAGATACTATGGATATCTCCTTAACTCCCCCATGATGCTTGTCACATCATGAGCCAACCGGTCTCACTACACTCTGTCTTTCACATGAGGGTTTCCAATCTCCACTCACCACCCTCCAAGATCTTGCCAAGACCTTTGACAAGATAGCACATTATGAAAATCAAGGCAATGGTTTTAAATGAAGTGTAGCCACATGGATAAGGGGTTGCCATAAGGATAAAAACAAAGTGTAGGGGTAAGCAGATGTTTGGATTAGTGGGCTGTGGATAGTAGTATGCCTCTGGAATTTGTATGGGGGCCTCTTTTCTTTCCACTTATATAAATGATTTCAGCATAGACACAAGAGGAGGAATTATATTAAGATGTGCTAATGATACAAAACGAAGGGCATAGCTAACTGTGAAGATGAATGTAAGATTGTTCAGATGGACACAGATTGGTGGGCTGGGCAGACAGGTGGCAGATGCAGTTCAATGCATTAGTACATTTTGGGGGGAATGGAACAATGAAAGGATTTTTTTATTAAATGATAAGACTTTTAACGGAATTGAAGAAGAGATATCTAATGATGCAGATGTGTAAAGGTAGAGTCACAAGAAGTTATGGAATAAAATCAACTGAGATGCTGGTTTTCACATGTAGGGTATTGATCATAAAAGTAAGAAAATTATATTTAATTTGTGTGAGACATTAGTTAGACAGTTAGGGTATCACAGAGTTCTGGCCATTCAATTCTAAGAAGGACATTAGAGTCATGGAGAGTGAAGTTTGATCAGAATGATATCAGAAATGAGAGATTAGAATTCTGAAAAAAAGATAAATAATGATTAAATGTTTCTTCCAATATAAAATAAAATAAGGGGTCGTGAAATTTGAGTGAAATTGTTTTAAGCAACAAGCAAATTGTTATAGACTGATAATTTTCCCTTAAAAAATGAAGACGGATGTTGTTAAAAAAAATCACACAAGCTATTGGAACTGGAATGCTTTATCATGCAACTAAGACAGAGATGATGATCTAATTTAAAAAGGAACTGGATAATACTTAAAAAAGAATAAGATAAAGGATACAGCAAGGGGCGAGGAAATATGATTTAAGTGGGCAATTTCAATTGAAAAGATAGCATCAGGGGGACCTAATAGCATGTTTCTATGATAGTGATGTGATTACCCTGAATCTAGCTTGTAGTGGTTACAATAATTAAAGCTTACAATCTACATATGATAAAATGCCATGTACCATGGGCTGGATTATACTGAGGGTGAACTTCCTGCACACCAGTGTAAATTTTGGGGATAACCCTGCCTCTACACATGGCCAGCACACCCCACTTTAATTTTCTGGGTGACGGCCCTTTTATTAGTATGAGGCAAGGCTTGCCTCTATCTCCAGGAAGGAGTCCTGCTTCATAGAACTGCTGGCCAATTGAATGTGTCACGCCAGGATTGGTGGCCACTGCTTGAACGAGACTTGAAAGAGATCCAGGAGGAATAGAAACCATGGATGCCCCCAAACCCGGCTAAGCCCGGGATCTCGCTGGGGCTAGGTTGGCAGGCCCTGGCGAGTGGAGTAGGGAGGCATGCTGGACTGGGCAGGGGAGGGAAAGTGGACACTGGGAGGCAAAAGTATGTGTGCGGTGGGAGGTCCTCTGATTGGCACAGGAAGGAGGCACCCACCTATTCACTGACCAACAGCCCGCAGGGTGAAGTGAGCTGGGTTACACATTGGACTCAGGCTTCTCCAGCTGTCCATTAAATCAGGGCGATGGCAGGATGAGGACTTTAATTGGGCATTAATTGCACACTTTAAGGACCTCAACTGGGCCACGGGTGGGTGGCCCAGCCGACACCTCCAGCACCGCCTCCCTGCTGCCCATAAAATCATGGCGGTGGGCGGGCCAGCAACGGACATGCTGCTGATGGCACAGCACCCTAATTTACAGATCCACCAACCTGTTTTCCTGCCCGTGGGTGGCTCGTAAATTTCAGCCCCATGTTACTGTGATATAAGAGTAGATTGTGATATCTAAACTCTATGATAATCACATAGTCTTTGTCCCAGAATTGTATTTCCAGATTTAATCATGATAGTTGAACAGAAAAGGGTTTAGAGATAATTGTAGGAAGGTTTTATCATTTAAGGAAAGAAAATATATTACCAGGAAAGTTTAACAGAATTAATAACATTAAGAACTAGTAAGAAAAATAGATAACTTTTTAAAACATAATTATAGTAACAATTTATATTGCATGTTCCTACTGGCAGTTAACCACTGGAACTGGAGTTTTATCTACATTTACAGACAGTTATCTAACCACAAAACTACAATTTGCTTATCAGAGGAGAAGGCTTACAAAATGCCAGATAGCACTTAGGTGATTTCATCATATTACATGAAGATATTATAACGACTAGAAGGATTTGGCAGGTCATTTGTCTGCAATAAAATCAACCTAATCAACCTAACTTAATCATAGGGACCACTTGTCTGTGAGATTAATTTTTAAGTAATCGTTTTGGTGACTATACATAGAAACACATTACTGCATTTACAGCAGATTCTTGCCTCTTTGGATATTGTGCTAATTAACTGGTTTTTATTTACTGCAATAATCTATTGTTCACAGTCACTTTGTGATTCTGCTTCATGATAACTTGTTTTCGAAGGCAAATAACATGTCCTAGTAACAATCAACTGACTCCACTATCACATATAAATTCATTACCTTTTTAACTGACGTAGTTGCAGAGAGAAGTGGCATGAATAACGATACTGTATCTCATTCCAGTTAGTTTATTTGTTTTAATTCAATTATCTGTTTGAAATTCATTCCAAATATTCATTTAGATATGACAGCATCTGCGGAGAGGAACACAGTTAACGTTTCGAGTCCGTATGACTCTTCAACAGAACTAAGGAAAAATAGAAAAGAGGTGAAATATAAACTGGTTTAAGGGGGGGTAGGACAAGTAGAGCTGGAAAGAGGGCCAGTGGTAGGTGGAGATAACCAGAAGATGTCATAGACAAAAGGACAAAGAGGTGTTGAAGCTGGTGATATTATCTAAGGAATGTGATAATAAAGGTACAGATAGCCCTAGTGGGGGTGGGGTGGGGGGAAGGGATCGAAATAGGCTAAAAGGCAAAGATAAAACAATGGATGGAAATACATCTAAAAATAATGGAAATAGGTGTGAAAAGAAAAACCTATATAAATTATTGGAAAAAAGGGGGATCAGAAAGGGGATTTCTCCTGTACATCGATGATTGCTTCGGCGCTGCTTCATGCTCTCAACTGGACCTGGAAAAATTTATTAATTTTGCTTCCAATTTCCACCCCTCCATCATTTTCACATGGTCTATCCCTGACACTTCCCTTCCCTTCCTTGACCTCTCTGTCTCAATTTCTGGTGATAGACTGTCCACCAATATTCATTACAAGTCTACTGACTCCCACAGCTACCTCGACTACAGCTCCTCACACCCCGCTTCCTGTAAGGACTCCATCCCATTCTCTCAGTTTCTTCGCCTCCGTCGCATCTGTTCTGATGATGCCACTTTCAAAAACAGTTCCTCTGACATGTCTTCCTTCTTCCTTAACCGAGGTTTTCCATCCACGGTGGTGGACAGGACCCTCAACCGTGTCCGGCCCATCTCCTGTGCATCTGCCCTCACACCTTCCTCTCTCTCTCAGAACCATGATAGGGTCCCCCTTGTCCTCAATTATCACCCCACCAGCCTCCGCATTCAAAGGATCATCCTCCGCCATTTCTGCCAATTCCAGCATGATGCCATCACCAAACACATCTTCCTTTCACCCCCCCCCCCGGTGGCATTCCGCAGGGATCGTTCCCTCTGGGACACCCTGGTCCACTCCTCCATCACCCCCTACACCTCAACCCCCCCCCATGGCACCTTCCCATGCAACCACAGAAGGTGCAACACCTGCCCCTTTACTTCCCCTCTCCTCATCGTCCAAGGGCCCAAACACTCTTTTCAAGTGAAGCAACATTTCACTTGCACTTCCCTCAATTTAGTCTACTGCATTCGCTGCTCCCAATGCGTTTTCCTCTACGTTGGAGAGACCAAATGCAGACTGAGTGACCACTTTGCTGAACACATTCGGTCTGTCCACAAGCATGACCCAGACCTCCCTGTCGCTTGCCATTTCAACACTCCACCCTGCTCTCATGTCTACATGTCCGTCCTTGACCTGCTGCATTGTTCCAGTGAAGCTCAACGCAAACTGGAGGAACAGCACCTCATCTTCCGACTAGGCACTTTACAGCCTTTGGGACTGAATATTGAGTTCAACAATTTTAGATCAGGAACTCTCTCCTCCATCCCCATGCCCTTTTTCCCAATAATTTATATAGATTTTTCTTTTCCCATCTATTTCCATTATTTTTAGATGTATTTCCATTATTGTTTTATCTTTGCCTTTTAGCCTATTTCGATCCCTTCCCCCCACCCCACCCCCACTAGGGCTATCTGTACCTTTAGTATCACATTTCTTAGATACTATCACCAGCTTCAACACCTCTTTGTCCTTTTATCTATGACATCTTTTGGTTATCTCCACCTATCACTGGCCCTCTTTCCAGCTCTACTTGTCCCACCCCCCTTAAACTAGCTTATATTTCATCTTTTTTCTATTTTTCCTTAGTTCTGTTGAAGAGTCATACGGACTCGAAACATTAACTGTGTTCCTCTCCGCAGATGCTGTCAGACCTACTGAGTTTTTCCAGGTATTTTTGTTTTTATTTTGGATTTCCAGCATCCGCAGTTTTTTGCTTTTATTCATTTAGATATGTTTATCTAATTTATCAGCATGTTCTTGATAAAGCTGCTTCATGTTTGTGACACTGTGCATCATAAACTGTTGTCCCAGGTCATGCGATGTGAAAGTCTTTGAAACAATCATACCAAGGATTTGTGGGAGAAACCTAGACAAATAATAGTGATTAAACACCATTTGCCAGATTTTGCAGTGGCAGGTCATCTCATGATATCTGCCATTAGTAATGTTGCAGAGGGAAATAAGGCATCTGAGGCCTGAGTGAACAGGGCAAGCAACTTTGTATCTCATTACCTATCAGACTGAAGGATTGGGACATAAACAGTGCAAGGGCAGAGAAGGAAGAGTGAATTAGAGTGGGTTAATTCAGTGTCAAATCAGGTATGTAAAGAGAAATAAAGAAAAGGAAGGAAGAATTAGCTTAAGAGAAAGAGAGACAGAAAGGAATAGTTAAAAAACGTTAATTTAATTTTTTTAAACGCCAACAACAATTAAAACCAGAAAGAATGAGGCTTCATGCTTATAAACAAAAAGACTGATATTTATGTAGCACTTTTCAAGACCATGGCATGTCCCAAAATGCTTTACAACCAATTAAGTAATTTTGAAGTGTAGTCCCTATTGCAATAGAAAATGCGACAGTCAATTTGCACACAACAAGCTCCCATAAACAGTAATGTGATAATGATCAGATAATCTGTTTTTGTGATGTTGATTATGGGATAAATATTGACCAGGACATTAAGGTCCCCTGCTCTTCTTAAAAATGGTTCTGTGGGATCTTTTACATCTACATAAGAGGGTAGGCAGAGCCTCGGTTTAAAGCGTCATCTGAAAGACAGCACCTCTGCCAATATAGCACTCCTTCAGTACCGCACTAGATTGTCAGCTTTTTGATTTTTGTGCTTAAGTCTTGGAGTGAGATTTAAACCTACAACCTCCTAATTCAGAGGCAAGAGTGCTATCAACTGAGCCATAGCTGAAGAATAGTTAACGTTTAATGCCTGAGAGGTTGATTGGCAGTAATTAATACTTATCACATTTTTAAAGGGTACTAACACTTCAAATAACTAGGCTTAACTTTCTATGGGGAGGTTACTTTATATCTACCATGCAATTACAGCAATTACATGCCATTAAAAGCAATTCAATGATGAGGCAGGCACTATGGTGCTATTTTTGTGAAGTTAATGGCAGAGCTCTAACCGGACATCTATCCCTCACATGAAATTGCTGTACCATTTGTACATAAATAACAGTAGGTGCCATTAGTCTCACCTTATTTTGACAGCAAATTCCGAAACCATTATAGCTTCCTTTCATCTTCACTTTTGCAATAATGTATTTAACAGTGATGTAATAGTATAGCCAAGTGTAATAAATATGTTGTGGAATTTTTGTTTGATTACTTATGTGGATCAGGAAGAAATAATGCAGCATGTTCCCTCGTGTGATTAAATAAGTAGTGTGGAGGTCATGATAGGGTCCATTATAAAAAAATAAAGTGCCGCGGATGCTGGAAATACTCAGCATTCTGACAGCATCTGGGGAGAGAAAAAAAGAGTTACTGTTTCAGGTCGATTACGCTTCATTGTAGAGTTAGGAGGAGAGGGTTAATGTTTCAGGTTTGATAAGGCTTCTGCAAAATGTCATGTTATTTAAATAAAATCAAAATGCTGCAGATGCTGGAAATCTGAAATAAAACAGAAAATGCTGGAAAAACTCAGCAGGTCTGGCAGCATCTGTGGAGAGAGAAACAGAGTTAACATTTCAAGTACCATATGATTTTTCTTCAGAACTGAAAAGAGGTAGGAATGTGATGGATTTTATACTGTGGAAGAGGTGGAGCAATATAGAAGGTCAGGGATAGGCGGGAGCTCAGAAGAAATTTGACAAAGATATCATGGACACAAGACAAAGGGAGTGCTAATGATAGACAAAAACAAAAATTGCTGGAAAAACTCAGCAAGTCTGACAGCATCTGTGGAGAGAAAGACAGAGTTAATGTTTCGAGACCGAATGACTTTTCTTCAGTGCTCATGATAGTGTTAATGACTAAGGGAGGTGCTAATAGTGGCCTAAAGGTCAGATGGCAGAATGTATTAATAGCAGAACAAGGGTCAGTGCTCTCTGAAACCAAAACATAAGAACAAGTTACAGGCTGGCCCTGGGGAGGTGGGGGGAGGGGTGTTGGGGGGAAAAAAGAAAAACATTTTTTTTAAATGATCAAAATGGAGGATAGAGCTCATGGTTTAAAGTTATAGAACTCAATGTTAAGGCCAGAAGGCTGTAAAATGCCTAATTGGAAGATGAGGTGCTGTTTGAGTTGGGCTTCACTGGAGCATTGCAGCAGGCCAAGGACAGATATGTGAGCATGAGAGCAAGATGGTGAATTGAAATGGCAAGCCAACAGGAAGGTCAGGGGCTTGCTTGCGACTGAGCAAAGGTGTTCTGCAAAGCAATCACCCAGTCTGTGTTTAGTCTCCCCGATGATATCTAACCCCATCTTGCCATGAATGTTGTCTATTCTGTTCAGATTTCCATCTTTTTATGTTTTTACAATAAAAATAGATAAAAGAAAGTTTGGAGATCTCAAACAGCTTGATTTCATATTTAGATAGCACAGAGCTCTGCATATGATGCATGTTAAAACAACATTTCAAAGTAGACTAATTGGTTCAGTAATTTGAAATTTAGTACTTCACTTCTAAGAAATGGGCTCAGATACTGCTGATGGAATGAAATTCTTCTGTTTCTACTGGCTATAGAGTTAAATGAAATAGCTTCAACCTAACATGTTCCCCATAATTGGTAGAAAATTGGAAGTCAATCTCAGAGAAGTCACAAGGATGTCTGAAAAGCAAACCATATAAATGCTATTAGCATTGTTCTGAAGACCTGTTCAGTCATCTTATCATGTATGCCAAGGTAGGAAACCCCACCCTAATTGAGGTGCATAGAGCATGACTTGTATCCTTGCCTTCACACGTTCTAAAAGTATCTTGAAATTATTTAATTTTTTACCACTATAAAGCAAGTCCTTTGCTGTCTTTTCTGTCCTTTTCTTTTGCATTAAAGCATCTTCTTCTGACATTGCTCTTCCTCCTGACAATTCTTCAATCTACTGGAAGACCGGTGAATTTTGAATTTTTGAAATACTGATGACATTAGTCCGCTTGCTACAGGAGTTGGTGGATCGTCTTGACCAAGTTAACACAGTCTTTTGACAAGAGAAAGGTGATGGGGATGGGTGGAAAGACCTAAAAGATTCTGATCAACAGTTCAGCTTGAACAGTTTGATACCTGCCGCTATCTTGGGTCATTCATTACACAAGATGCAGAATCTACCAAAAAAATTCGAGCTAAAATTATCAAGGGTCATGGCATTGTGAACTTAGTTAAAAGCTACACATCTTGATTAAAATGAAAACTTGTCTTTTGAAAGCCCTTGTGTGGCCAATGACAATGCATAGCTGTGAAGGCTGGATCATCAGGAAGAGCAATGAGTCTCAAATAAGAGCACTTGAAATGAAATGAATCAAATGGACGGTCAAATGGACAAATGGATGGGTGCTTGAGAAAGCTGGTGTTAAGAGGAACTTGTCTGAGGCAGTGATATCAGGGAAGCTCACATATTTGGATATGTGATGCAAGCAGAGTGGGGTATTTGGAAAAAAGGGGTAATGCTGGGCAAAACACCTGGGAAGCGTGCACAAGGAAGACCCAAGATAGCATAGTTGGATAATATCAGAACGTGGACTAGCCTCTCTATGGGAGAGGCAGTGAGGGAAGTGGAGAATAGAAAGCAGTGGCAAAAGATAGTTAATAGTGCAGTCAACCCTTGGACCCTTGGAATGACGATGGATGAAAGACAAGGCAGGACAAGACTTGAACAGCATTTTACTTATTCCTGTAATCATATAATCTGTAGACAACAAGCAAACACATAGATATGATTAAACACCCCTTTGTCAAGTCAATAATTGAACTTCTTGCAGGAGGAGACTGCTCATGATAAGAGGCAGACAACTGAACAGGAGGACCACCCTCAAACTCCAACCTCTGACACTTATCAAGATGTTCAAGACAGAGGATTGAATTAGCAGGAAATAACTGCATGTGTAAGAAAATGTATAGTGCTAGGTTGGGTCCTACCTGCAGTTGTGTTGTCTTAGCTCAAGCTTATGAAGATTATTGAATATCGCCGTCACAAATTTCTTTGACACTGAGAATGTTGAGCAAGCACTAGCTTAGGAGTAGAGTGCAACAGTTAGACTGTAGAAGGAAATACTGGGATGATAAATAGTGGTGAAAAACAAACCCAGGGAAATAAAACTACAGCATTTCATCTGCATTACATCCAGGGTGTTTCTATAATGTTATTGCATATTGCAATATCAGGTGAGGAAAATGATCTGCTTGACAGTTGGTAAGCAACAGGTCCATGGAGACTACAAATAATATCCTGTTTCTTTCAATTGTATTAAATATTACATAAAATTAACTAATTGAATTATCAACGGAACAGGTAAATTCCAATCAGTGATGCTATTTATTCAGATTTGCCTCCTTCTTTAACTTAATTACCTTTTTTTGCTTACTTTACCTCATCTGTTCCAATATACATATACATATTTTTATCCTATATTGCTATCCTGCCACGATGGTTCGTTCTTAACAAGCAGAATGAGATGTAATGAGCTCCAGAGATATCAGCGATGATACTTAAAAAATCTATTGATAAGTTAATTTTGTAGCAAAGGATTAGAAGCCCAGCATTTTACAGCTGGGAACACCTGATAATCCCAGAATAGTTTTCACTTAATAAAAATATGGGGCAGAATCGTCCCAGATTTGCACTAAGTGCAGTAGCAGGCAGGTAAAATGATGTTTTACCCACAATGGCGGCTTCTCATGCCATATCATCCCAAACCTGCCGCATTAATAATGCATTTCTAGGAAACACGCCGTTTCCATGGTGTCACGTCACCGCTTCATCACGCCGGGCACCACATTTAAAGTACATCTGCGTGCACACCTCTCAGTGCCTGCAGCCCAGGACTGCTGCAAATACGACATAGCCCCGAAAGCCAAGAAGACTGCAATCCCGAGGTTTATTGATACCACCGTGATGTCCTCTAACCCCGCTCTGGCTGCAGGAGGGGCAATAGCAGTGGTGATCAGTGCCAATGCTGCACAGAAGAGGTTGGCCATCCAATGCAGATAGAGAATGATCTCATCCATGCAGCCAGGGTAAGACAACAATCTTATCACTCTAAACTCACACACTCAAGCCCATCACACATTCACTGGCATCTCACTCACTGCCAGCTCAAGGGACATCACCACTCACTCTTTCACACACACCCTCACATCTCCATCTGCTCTGAAGACTGCCTCCTTAGCCCTCACCATCTGATAACTGTGAGTCTGCCTGAAGCAAGATAGGCAAACAAACCTCGAAGTTCCGAGCAAAGTGCGGCTCACCAGGTGCACATCACTTATCTGCAGTTGTGAAACACATCGGCGTGGCAGACGATCCAGCGTGGGAGGATGAGTGTGGCAGGCTGGTCTTATAAATATAAGTAGATGTATTACAATGAGGTTCCCGAAGTCTGATGGTGGGAAACGCAGCCCACCATCGATGGGTTGAGCGGATGATCACAAACTGGTTTCACGAGATCATGAAACCAATTTTTAGTCTTCTCGTCATATTGTCCACCCACGCTGCCGAGCACGGCCAACGCCAGCGGGCACAGACAATTCTGTCCATAGGCTTTGACATGTAATATGATCAACCACAAAATAATGTACAATTGTCATGCTGTATTACTAATTTACATATTTCTTTTATAAAAATAATGCAGCAGATAATTGTCATTCGATAATGGTGATAAAGCATCAGGAGATTATGTTATCTAAGGTTTTTTCCTTTGATTAATTGTGAACTTTGATAAAATCATGGTTGATAGTTAGGAAAGGACTTAAGGCTTGCCTTAATTAATCATTTGCCACAAAGAAACTTATATTTTGAGGGCAATTCAGCAATATCATGATTAACAATATGACTCGGTAAGTTTTATGATTATATCTACATTTGCTAATGTGACACTATTAGCAGCTAACTACAGTGCCCAGGCCTTTATCAGAATTTATAGGCAGTTATCTCTTATCTAACCACCAAACATTTTGCATATCCAATGATAAAATTTATGAAATATCAGTGATATCTTTTGATCCAAACACCAGAGGCTATGTCATCATCCTTGGTAGACCTTTTATGTTTACCAGTTCCATGCAAATTCTTTGTAAATAAGAAAATGAATTCCTAAGGTTAATATTTGGATGAATTGGTCTTACATTTTAATTTTGGTATCATATTTATTGCATTTGCAAAAGACCTTGTCATCTATATTGTTTTTTATATTTACCACATAACCTGCTCTTAACTGTCATCTGCGATTTCAGTAATCAGGTAATATTTTTGTCGTAATATGTTATTAAATGCATCAACAAATCTCATTTCCACTTTAAAGTCATAAACCTTGGCAAATGAAACTTACAAGAAATGACTTGGTAATTTGGAAATTTTATGTAATTAAGACCATAGAGTCATGAAATCACAATTAATGGCGCAGGAGACTACTTGGACCATTGAGTCCATGCCAGTTCCTGGGGAGCAATCCAGTTAGTTCCACTTCCCCATTTGATCCTCATAGTTTTGCAGGTTTATTCCTTCAAGTGCCATTCAATTCCCTTTTGAAATCATTCATTGTTTCTGCTTCCATCACCCTTGTGAGCAGCGAATTCCAGGTCATTACCAATTGCTATATAAAAAGTTCTTCCTTACGTTCTCCTTGCATCTCTTGCCCAAAATTTTAAACCTGTGTCCCCTAGTCCTTGTACAATCAGCTAATGGGAAGAGTTTTTTTTCTTGTTTACCTTATCTAAGCCTGTCATAATCATGGACACCTTTATCAAATTTCCTCTCAGTATCCTTTACTCCAACAAGAACAAGGCTTTCCAACCTAACCTTGTAACTAAAATCCCCCATTCCTTGAACCATTCTGGTAAAACTCCTCTGCACCCTCTTGAAATCTTCACATCTTTCATAAAGTGTGGTGACTTGAACTGGATGTAGTACTCTAGTTGGGGCCTAACCAGAGCTTTACAAAGGTTCAGCAAGTTATGCCTGTTTTTGCACTCAATGGCCAGGATTTTCTGCACCTGATCGAGATGGGCATGTTTGGTGGCAAGATCGAAGAATCTTGCGAGAAGGCCTTACCTGTCTTTCCCGGCAACGTAAATCCAGGACACGGCTGTCCCAGCCCCCACCCCCCTTCAATGGCGGATGGTGTTTCCTGCCATTGAATGTCGGGAATTTAATTTTAATAAATTTACATTTCACTATGGTGGTCACTCACCAGAATCATACCCTCATGTCAAATTTAAATCCCACGACGGTGTGATTTCATAACGGTGTGAGTTACAACTGCCTTTAAAAGGCATGCACCTGGTGACTTCAACTGCGAAGGGAATTCAGAGCTGAGTGCGCAGAACTTTGCACGGTGCTCACGATGACCCCAGCAGCTCCGCGGATTCAGAGGAGTCACAGGTAAGCTCTCCAAAGCGGCTTCTTTGTGGCTGGCTTGTGGGGCCGAGGCAAGGGTGACAGTGCAAGGAGGGAAGGGGGAGAAGGCAACCGCAGGGCAAGGGCAACAGTGCAAGAGGAGAAGGGGGAGAAAGCAACCGCAGGGCAAGAGCAATAATACTGGGGGAGTCATGGCAGCAGTGACTGAAGTTTAAACACAAACACGCATGAGGGGTGGGGCCGGAGGTAGAAAACTGCAGCGCTAATGGCAAAACATGTCAGAGATGAGCACTCCGTTGCAGCCGAGAGTGTTTAGCTTGAGCTCAATTGACATGTTTGGAGTCAGCCTAGTCAATTAATTGTGCCCACTCAACCAGCACTAATTCCTCACAATGCCAGTGATTGCTCCTCTGCTGTCAACATCTCGCGTGCAGTTCAAACTCAAATGAGTGCTATGGTGCTGCAGAACCATTGCACGACTGGGCAAGCCTGATGATCCTGTTGGGAAAGGTGGCCATCAAACACTGATGCACTCCTAGTCCCTTGCATTATGTTTCAGTTGACATTGAAAAGTCACTGTCATGGTACAAGGAAACCAGAAAGCCTTGGAGTCCAGTTAGGAAAATGCCTGCGCCTGAGATGAGAGTTCAGGATGCAGTCAAGTGGCTGAAGCCACCGCTATCGGTTATGTGGTGTGGGCATGGTGAGCCATCATGTGCATTATACGCTAAGCATTCGTTTGATGGCCTGGACTCTCTGGCATGCGTTAAGGGGCCTTGAGAGGCAGCTACAGGCGATGATTTGACCAACAATGGTCCTTAGGAGACAATTGTGACCCTTGCATCTCTTTGATACTGCAGTGAGGAGACCATCAGGAACATGGAATCTGGTGATCTCGCTGTCTGCCTGATTGCTTATAGGCAGGAGAGAAGGAGAAGAATGCAATGGAGGCGTCTGGCTTGCCAAAGGGAGGAGCAGAACGCTGAAGACCAATCGGCAGCACGGCCTCCTTCGCATACAAAGAATGAATCCCACAGAGCCGTCGTTCATAGGCATATCGCTAGACCAAGGGTCTACAGACGGCACTACCTGCAGATGAGAACCGGGTGCCTGTGCATGTCAAAGGGACTGGTCATGCACATATTCCACCTTCTGCAGGATTTGGCACCACAGGGATTCGGAGGGCATCCACTGCCAATGGCAGTTAAATTTACCACCGTGCACAATATCTCACAAATGTGTCCGGGAGGACACGGGCACCCTTTTTGTTGAGGCACACAACTTTGTCAATTTTGACAGGGATCAAACAAGCCAGGAAGCAAGATGCTGGGATTTGCTGAGATTTTCAGATCCCCATGGGTGCAGGTTGCCATCAATCGCACCATGTACCTTTTAAATTTCCCTGGCAACAAGCAGTTCAGTATGTGAACCGCAAAGGCTTCCACCCACTTACTGTTCAGCTGGTCTGTGACCAGAACAAATGGATTATGCAGGTGTGTACAAGATACGCCAGAAGTGTCCAAGACTCGTACATTCTCTGCAGGTCTCAGATCCCTGAAATCTTCCAGAGACCACATAGGATGCAGGGTTGGCTCCTTGTGGACAAGGACTAACCTCAAAGGATGTGGCTGATGACACTCGTGCGGTGGCCTTGGACTTCTGGTGAGAGAAGGTATAACCAGGCTCATGCCGCAACCCAGAGTTTGGTTAAGCACGCCATTGGCATCCTGAAGATCAGTACACTCCCCCAGGGGGTGTCACGCATCATAGTGGCTTGCTGCGTGCTATACAGCTTGCTGATGCAAAGCGGGGAGGACCTAGATGATGAGGAGATACAAGAGCTGCACGTTTCCTCTGATGAGGATGAAGTCGAAGAGGATAAGCCTGATGAGGTCCTGGAAGGCGAGGATGTAGGCGGTAACGCCTTTGCACTGGCCAGAGGAGGCAGGCCCAGAAGTCAAAAACAGTTTGGTCCTGTACACTTATTTCCCAGTTTTTACTGGTATTCCATATTAAGGTTTACAAGACCAGTTGGGACTAGTACTCTTATTTCCCAGTTTTTACTGTTTTTTCCTTCTGGGGCATAGCCATGAGGCCCTCATTGCCACGAGATTCCAGGTGGATGATGATGAGATACCGTGAGGACACTCCTGAGATCTTCACATTGCATCTGAGAACATCTGACACCTGTCTGGCTGAGGGCAGTGCCTATATGCTCTGTGAAGAGGCTCATTTCATCGAGATGCTGCTGAGAAACAGTGGCCACATGGTCTTTAAGACAACTTGATCCTTTGGCAGGCTTCATCACCTGTTCCCTTCAGCACACCTTCGCCTGTCAGGAATGGTGTCGTGGTGGGGGGATGGGGCAGACCGCCTTAAAGGTGCAGATAGCACACAGAGAACATCACGGAACTCAGTGATGCTTGGGTATGAGATTCTTGCAGCAAATACAAGCCACATGGAGGAGTGCACGCATCACTCATTGACTTTGAAGCCGGACAATCACTGTGCTCTGTACAGGGGCGATGCCCTGGACTGTGACAGTAGCCTTCGTTTTGTGCAGGAAGCAAATTTTTGCATCTGATTGATACAAACACTGCTCAACATAACAAGGAACCATAGACAAGGTATAACTGAGTCCAGAGGCTCATTATCCAATTCAGACTCAGTAGATTTCTGGCCTCCAGCGGCCCCCCAAGTCCCTGCCTCAGCCAGTTGTGGATCAGACATTGCAATACACTCACCAGATTGTGACCCGAGACTACTCTAGAAGTAGGTCCCACTAAGGTGTGTGTCTCTGTGCTGGTGGAGGGCGTGATGAGTCTTCAATGTTGGTGTCTGAGGATTCCTCTTCTGTGGTGTCCTCAGGGTTGGAGTTGAGGACCTGGCTTGTGGAAACCCTTGGCTGCTTCCCAGATGTGCCTGTGAAAGTAAGGAGAGATAATTAGTGCATGGCAGGGGACAGTGGAACAGGGTCCTCACTCACAGCATGGTTGGCCGATGGGTGTTGCACTGTTGAATCCTCACTTGGTTGAGTGCCACCGACCTCAGTCAGCACAGGAGCTTTCCAGATTGTCGCCAGCCAGCAGGATTGCTCTATTTTCAAAGTCTAAGAAGACCTTAATGTTGGACATTCCTCCACCAGTCTGAGACATCTCCCTTTTGTTGCGTGCCAGCTTGTCCTTCATGAATACAGATGGAGAGGATGCTTGGCATGTGTGGGTGCTGACTGGTGCTATGGATAGGATGAGGACATGATCCGAAGGGCAGATGAAGATCTGTGTGGGAGAGTGAATGGCAATGTCCCTTGAATTGGTAGTGAGTGAGATCTTTGCGGATGTGTGATGGGTTTGTGAGTGTGCGAGTTAAGAGTGATGAGAAGAGTGGCTTACCCTGGTGGAACGGAGGAGATCATTCATCCTCTTTCAACACTTGGTGGCTGTCCTCTTTTGTAGGGTGTTGGTGCTGACCACTGCCTCCCATGCTGGATTGGTGGCCTTGCTTGCTGGTCTTTGCCCAGAGTGGGGATAGAGGACATCGTGGCGGGCCTCCACGTCCAGTAAGCGCTTGAGGGAGGCATTGCTAAACTTGGGGGTAGTATCTTTCCTCCCTTTGGCAGTAATGACTTTCCAGCAGCTTTCCCTTATAGAGTGTTAGCTTTGTGCAGGGGTGGTCTTTAAACATGGCACCTGGATTACTAAAGCCCTGAGGCTATGGTGGGGTGGGTGAATCAGAGGCTACCCCACCAGTGATTCGATGTGAAACCCACGCCTCTGCATTTTTTCAATAAAATGCCACACGATATGGTGGAAAAAGCCTCATTGCTGTAAGCAGGCCGAATGCTGCTTTCCTCGCCCGATATTGGACTTTGCTGATTTCTGGGACGATTCTGCCCAACGCCTCTATTTATGAAGCCCAAGGTCATATATGCTTTGCTAGCCACCCTCTTAATGTGTCCTACCACCTTCAAAGATTGATATATTATGCACCCATTAATTGTATAAAATATGGTTAAGTGTCAACAGATGGGGGTACTCATTGGATAATTATTTGTGCATTTATAAAGGGACCCTCCTGAAACACCTTTTAAATTTCATTTTGATAAATTTCCTTTGTAGCTTTGTTTTAGTTACAGTACCCCTCTAAGGGCTGTTCGTTTGGTTATTTATTCATTTGTTTCTCATTTACTGGAGCCCAAGTGGCTCACTTGCTAGCTCTCCTGCCTTGAATCAGAAGGTTCTATGTTCAAGTCCTACTCCTGGTGTTATTGACCATGGACAGCAATGTTCCCGTGGCTCAGTGAAGGCTGTTAAGCAGCCTGGAAACTGCTTCCAACATTCTATACCATGTGTCAAGGGTGAACAGTATGTGAAGTTAGGTATAAAAAGACACTTATTGACACTGATGGTGGGTTGTAGAGCTGGGTGCTATACATTTATAAAGGACCATTTTGTGAATAAATCTAAAACCGAGGCGCAGATTTTCACTCCTGGGTATGGTGCGCAGTGACAAGAGAATTCCCGGCACTGCAAACCTGACTTCTAAAAATAACTGCCCAAATTTCTGATTTTAGGTCCAGGAGAGCGGGCCAGAATAGGGTCGGTTCGGGGTGGGTGACCCCTGAAGTAATGAGTGGTCAGAGGCGAGCCCGGGACAACTCGAGCACAGATAAAAGGCCTTCTGAAAGGCTCATTTGAGAGGTAAGTTGTCAATGGTGCAGTCCCTGTGCCTCAGAGGAATGTCATTTCCTCGTCAGGTGAGTGTCCAAGCTGTAAATGTTGTCCAACTGTTAATTGACCTTGAAATGGCTGTCCCATTATGGGCTTCCCCTATGGGAAAATTGTCATCATTGCTGCCTAATCAAAGTGTACTCTAGTGAACCACTGAAAGCATGGAGTAGATTCTCAACACACCTTGGAGATGGCATCATCTTGACACCACTATTTGGTATAGTCATGTAGTTAGCTGCCAAGACTCAGTTGGTAGATGAATGATGAACAGTGCCATGCTCATTATTCCACCTGCTTGTCCTCTTGCTACCTATCTGTCAGCATGTGCCCACTGTTAAGTAATGGGAACTTAACTGGTTCTGGATGGACGCCGAGGACTCCATTTCCCAGCAGGATCAAGAGTTCCAGGCATGCACGGAGTGCAGCAGGGTGACAGGCTGCACGTGCTCCAATCTATTTTGTATTTTTTTTTAGTTAAAGGTCTCGGCCATCCGGGACATTGGGAGTGCACCTACATAGCTTGAAAATAACGATCACAAGACCCACTTTTGGTGTGATAACTAGGGGAATCCCAGGACCGAGAGAGAGAGAACGCAGGGGGTGAACCCAGGGAGAGGTCCCAGAGAGGAGAGAGGACCCAGGAGACCACTAGGGAAGGAGCCATCATGAGGAGACCACCGGGAAAAGACCATCAGGGAGATAAACCACTGTGGAGAGAAGCAAGGAAAGAGGCTCCAAGCAACAAAAGTGCTACTGCCAGCAGGCTCCAGGTAATGAGGGCTCAGGAGAAACCCTGGAGAGCTGAAGGCAACAGAATGTTGTTGACTCTGTGCTGCAGGATGTTGGGGCAAAGGTAGCCCTTCGGAGATGTGGTGGTTTGTTCTACGTGGCTAAAGAGTTGGAGTTTTGCCCATGAGTCAGTGCTGGTGTGCAGCCTTGGGAACATTGTTTCAGGAAAAAAGATTAAACCATCAGGAGGTGAGCGTCGTTGAGGCAGTCCAAGTCAGAGAAATTTTTGGAGTGAATTCAGAGGTTAGATCTTCGAAAGACCTTGTGAGGGAGACAGAGTTTTAATGAAATTGTGTAACTCACAGTAGACACTGATGTCTGGGTGGGCTGCTGAGACATCCATGGGATCTGCCTTGGTCGCATCTGCCATTTATGTGCAATGTAGTGTGTTCGACCACAGTTTGCCTGGTAATTCACATGTAGCTCATGTTAATTCTGAATGTTAGAGTATAAGACAGATATTGTAAATTGTTTTACTTTTCTGACTTTGTATAGTAAAGCTTATTTAGTTTCTTTAAAAACTGTGGAATCTTATGGCTTTATTCTCTTAGCAAGTACCTGGGATCTCAGAATTTGTCTACTTTAAAAAAGTTACTGCTTCCTAACAGGATTGTAACACCACACTGTCGACCCTAGGCCAGGTCCCTCACAGCTGCACATTGACAAGGCATAACAGTGCGACTAAGAGGAAGGAAACCAGTAGGGCTGTCAGTAGTCATGGAGCATAGCATGCTACCTTAAAGTCACAACTGCAACATACATGGCACCATACATTTGCACAGACCCAGTTTCTCCACCACGCTTTACCAGTAATCATTGATGATATGGTAAAAATGGTTAGTGCATGTAAGAATACAAAATTCAATGAGAGCATTGTAATCTGAAACAAACCTTTTCATCTTACATTTTTATTCACAGAATGTCACACAGAGGAGACATGGAGAAAAGGATGGGTTCAGTTGCCCCACGCTTTTCTGACCAGGACCTTCACGTTTTGGTGCAAGAGGAGGCCAGTCCTCTACTGAGTTGACCACCTTAATGCCCCTGCAGCAACCATGAAAGCCTGGACTCAAATAGCGGCTGTGGTGAACACAGCAGGAGACGATCAGCGCTCATGGATTCAATGCAGGAAAAGGTTCAATGACCTGCTGCGTTCCAGCAAGGTGAGTAGCTTGGCTCTCCCACACAGAACTCCAAGGGAATGGTCATGTCTGCATGCTGCAGTTAAGGTATGAGACATGGTACATACCTCTACTTCAGCACTGTGGCTTGTAACTCTTTCGAGTTAAAACCAATTAAACCAAATTAACAAAATTGGGATAAATCAGGCACAGCCCCTAATATAGGTCAGCTGTAAAACAAAGAGCAAAATTTAAAGGAAACTTACAAACATTAAACCAAAATGTGATTAAAGGGGTCAACAAAACACCCCAGTCCCCGCGGTGCCCGCCGGGCATGGAAGGCCTCGAGAGTGCCAGCAAACACCGCGTGCTCCCTCTCCAAAGACACCCGGCTGTGAACGTAGCCGCGGAAGAGGGACAAACAATCGGGCAGGACTCCCCCGTCGATCGCCCGCTGCCTAGACCTGTTAATAGCCAACTTGGCCAGGCCCAGGAGCAGGTTCACGAGGAGGTCCTCCTCCTTCCTGACCCCCTTCCGCACCGGGTGTCCATAGATCAGGAGCGTGGGGCTGAAGTGCAAACAAAATATTAATAACAGGTTCTTTAAATAACTGAAAAGGGAATGCAGCCTACCACACTCTATATATATGCATGGTCCACGGACTCCACAAGACCACAAAGAGGGCAGGTGTCCTGGGAGGCCGTGAACCTATGCATTCTACGATTATAGGGGACTGCCATATGCAACACCCTCCAACTCAGGTCCCCGATATAAAGGGGGAGGACACCTCCGTAGAGGGCCTCCCAACTTTTTTTTGTTGCAGTCAGAAAGGGTAAACAATGCCACGGACATGGCTCTGACAGGGGGCAAGTCAGCCTATCTTCATGTCCTCTGAGGCAATACAGGGGGCACTTCATAGGAGTGTGCAAGAGCCAAGGGGGCCGTCTCGTCTAGAGCACTATTGGGTTCACCGTGGTTAGACTTTCCCCGTTGTATATAGCACATTTAAGCATTTCTTGAATATATTTACACTACACTTGTACATGACTTGGTGTGTGTTTGTATGAAAGAATGGTAACATTATGAAGGTAGTTCTTACCAGTAATAACGTGGGAAGCGTGCTGAGGTCCATCTCGGCATATTGTCAACAGAATCAAGATTGTTGGCTGATTTTTTTTCCCCCTTTATTCTTTCATTGGCTATGGACATCGTTAGCAAGGGCCATCCCCGATTAACTTTGAGCTGAGTGGCTTACTAGGCCATTTCAGAGGGCAAGATAAGGATCAACAACATTGCTGTGGGCCTGGAGTCACAGGTAGGCCAGACCAGGTAAGGATGGCAGATTTCCTTCCCTCAAAGACATTAGCAAAGCACATAGGTTTTTGCAACAATTGACGATAGTGTTCATGACGCCTTAAAGAAACTGGCTTTATCTTCCAGATTTATTAACTGAATTTAAATTCCACCAGCTGCTGTGGTAGGATTTGAACCCATGTGCCCAGACCATTAGCCTGGCCCTGGATTACTAGTGTTCCCAGTGACATTAAAACTATGCCCCCATCTCTTCTTTGTAATGCTTTGCAAGGCTTCTTCCTGCCCTGCTGTATCACATAAGATTCCAGTGTTCAAAGGCTCAAGCACTGAAATGTTCCTTGTACCTTTCATTATCCATCCAAATTTGACTTTAAGGGAGGCTCAATGATCAGACTCCATGAATAGATGCAGGGAAGCAGGCGTATCCTAAGTATGGGTGCTGGGTACAAGGCATTTGCCTGCAGTGAAAGAGTGGTTTCAGTGCGGGAGAGGCAGTGAGGGTGCAGCTGCAACGAGGAAAGACAGTGAAGGAGTGGCTGCAAGGAGGGCGAGATGGTGAGGGAGTGGCGGCAGGGGGGAAAGATGGCAAGGAAGTGGCTGCAGGGGAGCGGAGAGGCAGTGAGGAAGCAGCTGCAGGGGAGCAGAGACGCAGCCCAGAAGTGGCTGCTGTGGGAGAGGAAACAAGGAAGTGGCTACGGGGTGGGGAGACAGAGTGAGTGGCTGCAACTGGGGAGAGGAGGCGAGGGGAAAGGTGCCTCTCAAAGTAGGTATGCCACAAACTGTACTCCTCTTTGTAATATCCATGAAAAGTGAGGTGTTTCATCAGATGACAGCTAAAGCTCCCAATCACTTGAACTGGTAAACTGGAAACAGAGCTGGAAAATTCTTGCAGCAAATCATTAAAATTGCTGAATTAATGAAGCAGTGTAGAACATATGATCTTGAAGGTAAACTTTTAAAAAAAGGAATGCAAATTTTTTGAGTACATTTTTCTGCAAAGGTCACAGTAACACACATGTGTGTTTACTTTTTAATGATCACATTTGGATGCCTTTTTGTGTGATATTGCACTGCAACAAGACATCTGAGAGTTGTGCTGCTCATATTTTGAGGTGGCTGCATCTTCACATCTGCCTTAATTGTTTCTGGCAATTTGTTAATGAAATCTAAGGATCAACATTATTGTCTATTAAGGAAGTTGGGCAATTCAGTTATTTAGTGGAATGGGTATGATCCAATTCAAGCACTATAGCCAGCAGATTTGGTTAAGTTTTTTTTGATTGTACAATTGTGTATTTCTTCAGAACTTAATCACCCTCCTGTTTATTTATTTGGCCCTTTAAGATTGGGGGTACCGCATTTTGATACTAATTGTCAACATCAAGGAGTTCCAAGCTTGGATACAATGGAGTGAAGAGTATTTTATGTTTTATGTGACATGAATGGAGTTCTAATGTGGCTAGTTTCACATACTGTGAATTACTTGAGGTGCAGCGACCATGTTAGAGACAAACATGTAACTATTTTGTGTATATTAAGATCCCAAACAGTAATGAACGACTTGCATTTTTGTAATGCTTTTTATGACCTTAGGATGTTCAAATGTGCTTGACAGTCAACAAAATATTTTGCAAGTGTAGTCACTTAATTGATGAAGGGAATGTAATGAGATAAATGATCAATTAATTTAGGGGAATCTAGGACTAGGAAGCATAATCTAAAAATAGGAACCAGATCTTCCAGGAGTGGAATTAAACAATACTTCTGTGTTGTGGTTTTAAGTTTAATGAAGGGGTGATGATTATTGAGGATCTTGATGAATTCTTCTAACCCTGTTTCTGTGCCAGATCAAATACCCCATGTTAATACAAATGCAGTAACGTAGTAACTGCATCATCTAATAAAGTAGTTAGAGAGATTAAAAAAGAAGCCCCAAAATCCAAAATGTAGCCCTAAAAGCCAAAAAGTAGCCCTCAAAAAAATTTCAATAGTGGCCCTCAAATATAAAGAAAACCTTGGCTCCTGCTTGTAGCACCCCAAAAAGAGGCACAAAAGACACAATCTTTTCAGTAGCAGTGCTCAAAATTGAAGAACAGCTACTTGGAAAAGGTATCAGTGGATTGTCATCAGCCACAGAGCTGTACACAAGCATAGGTCACTGACTTCAGAAGAGGAGTAAATGGAGAAAAATAGAGAATCATTACTACAGCCTAATACTGAGGACACCTTTGAGATGCAAGATTCTAGTAAATCTCCTCTGCACCCTCTCTAAAGATTTGGTGTCCTTCCCAAAGTGTGGTGCACAGAATACTCCAGCTGCAGCCCAACCATGATTAAAAAGATTTCGCATTACCTCCTTGCTTTTGTACTCTATGCCTCTGTTCATAAATCCAAGGATCCCTTATGCTAATTGTATAAATTAGGGTTAAGTGTGTACAGGTGGGAGGCACTCATTGGATAATTACTTGTGCAGATATAAAGAGACACTTAGTGACACTGGTGGAATTTATAGAGTTAGGACTAATACATTTGTAATGTCTCACTTAATGTATAAATCTAAAAAATTAATAAAGATTGACTTCTGGTCTCCTCCTTCATCAACTGGCTTTAAGAAACTTAACATGGTAACAGAGAATGGTTGCCTAAAGATGAAGGTTGGAAACTAGGGTTTTTTTTTCAAAGACAAAAGGTTACAATCAGAGTGGCTTTTGTGATGAATGGCAGAAAGCAAGGGTAAATTGTCAGGGTATGATTACTCACCAACGCTCTCAAAGTCTAAACCTTATGACTGGTGGAGGAAATGAAGTGGATATATGGTCATGGGTTATGTCTCTACCAAAGAGAAAACAAGGTATGGCTTTGGCATTGTCGCTTCCTAACAAAAGTAAAATCAGAAGCAAAGTGTTTTGTGAGCAAGATGTCCATCAGTTGATACTGAGGAAGGTTTAGCTCTTCTATTTGGTTTCATGAATGAAATTTACCAGAAAAATGATCTACTGGATGCCTACAAGGCATGGTCAGACTTTGATTTTGGAAGGTGGACGATCATTCCATGGAGGACTGTATAAAAAATTGCAGGAACTCAATTTGGAGATTCCTTGTTCAGTGCTCACATTTAAATTGCTGAATTATGCTAAGGTGTCACATATGGACAGGCTTTTAACTAGAGTTGTTCTCCGAAAGAAGCTTGTTTTTGGAGCAGATGTCTGTTACCTTAAATAAATTCCTGCGGAAGCAGTCCTTTGCAGCAGCCACGAATGCACAAATGGGACATTCCACATTGTCACAAAGGATGGAGAACTCGATGATTGTGGCATTTTGAGATCGTCCAGATATGGGACACAGGTGTCAGTACAAAGGAAGAGTTATTGATGGAAGGAATGAGAATGAAAGAACTTTTAGCAGATCTGGATACCGCATCAGATGACAGGATTAGGGCAGCAACAGTCAACGAATGAACTCCAGGAATGCCCAGGCAACAGTTAACAGGTGCTTCAGGTGTGACTCAAAATATCATTGTGATGAACTGTCCAAACTGGAGCAGCAGGGTTCTCGAAGTGACGCATGGATTCAGAGGTTGAAGATGATGATGATAATGATCAACCTGAACATTGGTAAAAAGAGAGACATGTTGTTGAAGCTTTTCATCTTCCGCTCATCAGGACGAACACAAGAATGTCAAATTTTGGCCAATCACCACATTTTATAACATAGGAGAAAGGGTGCTGATTGCTAATTGGCAATTAATCTCATGAACTTCATTTTGCTAATATATTTAAATGCCTTTTGAAAGTTCATAAACATTAATTGCACCACCCTCCTCAACGTTTCCAGTACTTTATCAAAGAACTCTTCTATCTTAACAAATCCCTTTATTATTTTTGACAACTCAGTTAGATCACCCCTCAATATTCAAAATTCAGGTGAATACAAACCAATTTTATGCAACTTGTCCTCATTATTTATTTCTTTAAGCCATGGTATAATTTTGGAAACATGTACTATACACTCCAAGGCCAATATATAGTTTTTGAGGTTCAATACTGTATTCTATATAGCTCTGACCTGGGTTCTGTACGATAGGAGCATCAATTTCTCACTTTTGTATTGCAACCCATTTGAAATAAAGACCTGGGATCTGTATTGGAGTCTTCACTTATTTTATATAGAATATATAAATAAAATATCATTGACTGGATTGTGAAATAGACTTGTATATTCAAGTTTGCAGATGACAGTGTTAGGAAACACAAGAAATTGTATAGATTAAATTACAAAGGGACATAGACGTTCCAAGTGATTGGGCAAAACTATGGCAGATGGATTTCAATGTGGAGAAATGTGAGATCATCCACTTTCAGTCAAACTTTTTCAGTTTTTTTGTGCCTGTTATGCTAGCTTTTAGCACTTTATGTACATGGATACCCCAATCTCTGGCTCCTCCACAGTGTCTGTTCTCTCACCATTAAGTAAATATTCCAATTGGTCTTTCTTGGATTCAGATTATATGATTTTACACTTTCCCACATTGAACTCCATCTGCCTGGTTATTAAATTAAATAGTAGTGATCAGAAGTTGCTTCATCTAAGTTTCACAAGCTCGGATATTTTAGAAGAGTATAATAAAAATAGATTTTTTTTCTTGGTGGCTTATATTTTTAAAAATTATTTGTTGATGGGATGTGGGTGTTATTGGCCAGGCGAGCGTTTATTGCCCATTCCTTCTACGTCTACATGAATATCTACATCTAAAAATCTATGTATGTATGTGCTTCCTGTCAATTTTTCCATTATAAATTCCAATAATTGCATTAATAATGGGAACTTTCAATGCACACTTGTCATGCTATAATTACATCCTCTCCCTCCTCTGGAAGTGTAGCAACGCCACCACTGACAGGAGATTGCATACACAGTGAAGGTTTACATTACCAGCCTCTAGTATAAATATAGAAGTAGCAATTTACAATGCAAATAAAAAATTAAGGATGAACTATATGATTTAAGGCTGCATATCCTGGTCCAAATCTCTGCTGGGTTTTAACCATGCTTCACCTGAATAATACACTTGGTCTTGTGCATGTATCTATTTAGTAACTCAAAAGTTTGCATTAAAAATATTTTAAACTAAAATGTATTAAAGTATCCAGAATTGGAGATAATGTGCTTAAAACAGAAAATGAAGATTGCAACATAACATCACCTAATTAATGTTTGCTCAACAGAGTTAAGATAGTGTTTAGAGTAAAGTGGCTTTATACATTAAGTTGTAATTATATAACAATGCAAAAGCATTTTACTTTAAAAAGTTCCCCTTTGGCTATCTATGAAAATTAGTCCTTTTTGTAATTTTATCCTTTAATAACAGTTAACTATTTAGAACTATTTAGCCCGTGTTATTGTCACATATCAAAATGACATTGTTAGTTTAATATTTGATTTAATGGGCAATTCTATCATCAAAGGGAAAAACATTCTTAAAGCAAGGCAGTCTCTTCTGAGTGTGTTGGAAGAATTCTATAATGAAAGTCTATATTAGGTACATCACGCATGGGAGATCTCATTAATCCAAGAGACATTGCTGGTTTTGAGATTAACAGATTGTTTGTTTCATTAATCTACAGAAGCGTGTTTCAACTGGAGGAAAAGTAGTGTTATGAGGCTATGATCCTTTATTTTTGAAAATATGATTTTTCAACTTTCAACTGACTGGGACTTTTGCAATTTGAACCGAGACAGAGCAAACTGCTTAAAAATGCAAGGCCACATTCCATGGTGGAGGTGAAGAACAAACAAATCACCTTCAGGGGAGTGTGAAGAGAAAGACATTTCCTATGATCCAGACACCCATTGACACTCATAACTGCCACAGACCCACCCAAAACCTCTTGGAAATACAAAATGGGTGAAGTATTTCAAGGCAAGGCTGCCAATCACTAGAGAGAAATTGTGAGTGACACAGGAGGTGTCCAGAAAGCCTCCTGCAAAGGAACCAGGTTGGGGGACTGCTTGCTCTTTCCCTCTCTCTCTCTTTTCAAATAAGTGTGTCGCCAGGTTCGAGAAGCCAACTCTATCAGAAGCTTACCAGTGAACCAAGATCTCGTAATAATTGCAACATCTTCTACATCCGACCTAACCTAAATCAGCTGCAATGTTTAAAATCTACACCTCAAGGACAATCAAAGGACATAACTGTATGTTCTTTTACCTTTGTTTTATTGGACTCTAACTCCCCTCATTTCTGATACCTGTGTGTGTTAGTCCTAACGTCTGCATGCTTGACATTGTGTTTTTATTATTTTTCTCAGGTTTAGAGGTTAATAAATTTGCTCTTTGACTCAAGAAAACCTTGTTTGATTGGTTCCTGTTGCTCAAGGCTTAAATAGTTATATGCATTCTGATTTGAAGAAGGGCATATCCTCATGAGGAAGAAACCTAAACCTTTGTTGTAACCAACTGAGGAGTTTGAATAGAGGAGAGCAGTTCACCCCTTCTCACCTGGTCACAACGGTAGTCAATGCTGATTAAATGGTCTACGTTTATATTATATATATTATGCCATGCATTTTGTTTTTCACAGTTACTACTGGTATTTGTGTAAATTAATAGTACAGTGATTTGGATGTAAATAGATATAATAGTTGGTCCAGAATGTGGTTTATCTGCAATCAATTCAATCTGGTTGGGGTCTTTTTTAAATTTCAATGCAGAATGTTATTCAAAATTAATGAAATTGTAAACCCTAAACCACAGGAACATAGAACAGGATAGGCTATTCAGCACATCAAGCCTGATCATGGATGATCATCCACTTCTATGCCTTTTTCCCACACTATTCCCATATCTCTTTGTCACTGGTATTTAGAAATCTGTCTATCTGTGCTTTAAATATACACAATGACTGAGCTTCCACAGCCCTCTGGGTAGGGAATTCCAAAAATTCCACAAACCTCTGAGTAAAAAATTATCTCCTCATTTCAGACCTAGGTGGCTTCCCCCTTAATTTGAAATTATGTCTCTTGGTTCTAGACTTCCCAACCAGGGGAAACCTAACCTGTGCACTTCAACATTACAAGGGATGTGCTTCATTTGTGGGATATTGGAGGTTGAAGGGCAAACAATATTAAAAAGTCTGAATAATAGCAGAAGGGAAGAACGAGAAACACAAGGGGACTTTAGTACCCGGTTCCCAATCCCACTGTTGGGGTGAAATGTAGTCAGGAACCCGGAAATGCTGGCGGTGGGAGCTTGAGGGAAATTTTGTAGCAGGCGGTCAATTAAGGACGGTGGTTTGGCTCCACAGTCAGGAGGGCCAATCAAAGCGGCCAAGGATCTGGGTGGCTGGCAGGCCTATTGGGAGAGGTGAACAGTGCCAATATAGTTGGGTGAATGAGAGGGCGCCTCAAAATGTGGCATCCTTTTGAAAGTTTTAGAAAGTTTAAAAATGAAATGTGGCCACAGCTGCCAGACTGCCATTGTGCAAGGGGAACTCCCACCGGGTACTTTTCCAAACTGGCCATTCTTCATTGATGAGATTAGATTGAATTTTAGTGGCATCACAGCTGATCTTGTGTCCTCATCTAATGCCCACACATGTGCACCTCATGGAACATCATTGGATAGCATTGATTAACTGCTCCCCCCCCCCAATCGCCACACCCTTCTTAAGTCATAGCTAGCACAAAGTAAGATGGTTGTGGTTGTTGGAGGCCAATTATCTCAGCCCCAGGACATTGCTGCAGGAGTTCCTCAGGGTAGTGTCCCAAGCCCAAACATCTTGAGCTGCTTCATCAATGACCTTCCCTCCATCATAAGTTCAGAACTGGGGATGTTCTCCAATGATTGCATAATGTTCAGAATGATTCACAACTCCTCAGATATTGAAGATGCCCACCACCAAAGCCAACAAGACGTAGACAACATTCAGGCTTGGGCTGATAAGTGGCAAATAACATTTGCACCACATAAGTGCCAAATAATAACCATCTCCACTTGACATCCAAAAGCATCCCCATCATCACTGAATCCCCTGCCATCAACATCCTGGGGATTACCATTGACTAAAAACTTAAGTGGGCTAGCCATATAAATACTGTGGCGACAAGAGCCGGTCAAAGACTGTGTCGGGTAACTCATCTCTTGACTTCCTGAAGTCTGTCTACCATCAACAAAGAACAAGTCAGGAGTGTGATGAAATACTCTCCATGTATTAAGAGTGCGGCTCCAATCAACATTCAAGAAGCTCGAACACAATCCAGGATAAAGTAGCCCACTTGATCAGCACCCCATTCACCACCTTAAACATTCACTGTCTCCACCAGCAATGCACATTAGTAGCAGTGAGTACCTTATACAAAATGTACAGCAGCAACAGATCAAGGCTTCTTAGCAGCACCTTCCAAATGAGCGACATCTACTATCTAGAAGGACAAGGGAACACCACTGCCTGCAAGTTTCCCTCCAAGTTACACAATATCTTGACTTGGAATTATAACGCCATTCCTTCACTGTCGCTGGGTCAAAATCCTGGAACTCTCTTTCTAACACCTGGGTTGATGTGCCCAAACAAGATGCAGCAGTTCAAGATGGTTCACCACCATCATTTTCTCAAGGACAATTAGGGGTGAGCAACAAATGCAGGCCTTGCCAGGAAGGCTTACATCCCATGAAAGGATTTAAAAAAAGGCGCACAGGTCCTTTGAGGCATCTCAGTTGCTGTCTCTGCTGAGATTAAATGCAGTCTGCCTATCAAATCAAAACTGCTTAATTCAAATTTTATAATGATTCAATGCTTTAAGCATTTAATACCCACTTGCTGTGTTATTTACATTGCTTAATATGAATTGTTGAATAATTCATTTTTTAATGCAAAATCATTTTTGCATTATCAGGAGTAGACTTAACTTAGCATAGACCAGGATTGGGGTAAATGGATACAGAACAGACACCTCAAGGAGGTCACTTTCTTGCAACTTCTACCCCATCATTCTATAAGAGCATTGTTGAACTCTGGGAGCAGTCTGACAGCTTGTTGTGTTGAGACCTAAAGATGGAATGTGAAACAATACAAAAGATCTTTTAACAAAAAGGAATATTATTGATCATTTAGTGATTGAATGAATATTATGATTGATTTCTGCCTTGCCTTATTTTTTTCCTCTTTAGTCCCTTTCCTTCACTGTTGTCACCTTTCCTTCACTGTTGTCACATTTATCTGGGAAGAGAGAACCATCTTTATCACTCAATAATTCTGTAGATCAGTCACAAAGCAATGTACTTCAGCACAATGCAGGTCTTTCACTTTGAGATCACAGTGGTCTGCTGCTGTGCAGTATGCCATCTAGTGGTCTAATTAAGAAGTGTTGCCATTTTCCCTTCAAGGGCTTCGGTCATGAACATGATAGAAATTCATGATTCTATGGGTGCCAGCCCTGTAGTCCTGTCATAGGAAGAATTAACCTAATTATTATTTATTGATGTTTCAATATTTAGCTTACTATCTCAAAGTATTAATTTTCTGTTGATAACTAAATGCTTCTGAAAAGGTAGAAAGTAAGGATCTGATCATTCTTGATAGTTCTTTCAGTTAATTCTCCCACTATTTTATGGTGCAAATTAAATTGTTGGTTTTATTGTGCCATAATATATCTGGCGCAACGTTAACATGTTATTTTGCAGAACACAAGTATTTTTCCCTACTCTCCCTGAAGGTGCTGACTGATGCAGCAGTATTGTTTTATTGGTGCTGATTGGCCTCTGATCTTTACCAAACTTTATCAAAATGCCCATTCTTCATGTGAAACCTGACCATGTGTTTTGGCAAATATTTGATCCTGGAAAGATTCCCAGCCTATAAGCGAAAGGGTGTAAACAAACTTACAAGTCAGCAATGTAAGGTCTATGGAAAATAAACAACGCATGAGTTACAAGTCCAGTGTCACTTCAGAGATTTGAGCCTTATAATCAAGGCTGACACTTACAGAGAACTATTGATGGAGTGCTGCATTGTCAAAGGTGACGTCTTATGGATGAAATTTTAAGTCAAGGACCCATCTGCCTTCTCGGTGGACATGAAAAAGAACTTTATGGAAAGGCTCTGCTCTATGAAAAGGTTAGAATAGCCAAAACATTATACGCTATTTATAAGGTCATTATGCCTGCTGGAAAGTTTATTCTATCTGATGTAATGGAATACTTTTCTGTGCTGTGCTTTTTTCAGCAAAACTTTTTTTAATCTTAACTGATTTTATGCTTGAAGTGGGATTATGGTGTCACTTTGCACTTGGTGATTTAATTGCATAGAGAACTGACAAAACGTAAAATTATGTTGCTTTTATTTTAAATAAGACAATCACACTCTTTTAATACATTATCTTCCGACGGTACACACAGTTAATGTTGAGAAGAATTGGAATTGAAATTGCTGTGATTAAAAATTTGTCATGTTAGTTCATACTTCATGAGCTTTATGCTCAGTGTTCCTAAGTAGTTGATTTTCTATAAACTATTTTCAATGACTAGCTTTTTACAAACCATTAGGTTCATTCATATTTCATGGGCCATGGACCAAAAATTATCAATTAACTCCTAAGAGGAACAGATGACTTTTGATACTTTAGATTGATCATTGCTTTTAGATGAGATAGCACAACCAAACTACTGAGGAAGAAACCTTATGGCTTTACTTAGTTGCCCAGATTTTACTTAGTTGCCCAGAATATTAACTCAGTTTAAAAACAAGATTGGCATTTATATATTGTTTTTCACAACCTCAGGGCATCCCAAAGCATTTTACAGCAAATTAAGTATTTTTGAATTGTAGTTACTATTATAATGTAGGAAATGCAGCAGCTGATTTATGGACAAGTTCCCAAAAACAACAATATGACAGTGACCAGATAATCTGGTTTTTTTAGTGATGTGATTGAGGGGTAGATATTGGCCAGGACACAGGGGATAACTCCCCTGCCCTTCTTTGAAATAGTGTCATGGGATCTTTCACATCCATCTGAGAGAACAGACCAGGCCTCAGTTTAACATCTCATCTGAAAAATGGCACCTCCAACTGATGTATCAATGGAGATTTTTGTGCTCAAGGCTCTACAGTGGGACATGAACCCACAACCTTCTGACTGAGAGATGAGAGTGCTACTCACTGAACCACAACTGACACAAATTTGGAGGCACAAAATTGGATTTACTAGTCCTGGGCAAACTTCTATTGTTTCTGACCCTGAATGCTCTCCAATCACCCACTCCCTGGGAACGTGTGCCAAAAGTACTGCAGATGCTGGAAATCTGAAATAAAAACAAAAAATGCAAGAAATACTCAGTAGGTCAGGCAGCATCTGTATAGAGAATGAGTTAATGTTTCAGGTCTAGGTGACTTTTTGTTTTCATATATAATAGAAACTGGTCTTTGCTTGTACCATCAAAACAGACAATAGCAAACTGATAGACCATTTTACACCATAACCAATTTTTTTTCAATGGATGGAGTTAAAGGAAAACAAAATCGGGCATAGTGGAAAATGGGTTGCAGATTCACTACCACCCACTGGCAAAGACCAATTTTACTCCCAATATCTTGCTCCATATAAGAGGAATGACCATTTGGGCAAAGCGTCAGTGATTGACAGTGGAACTCTTCATTGTTCCAACAAGAATCATCACAATAGTAGAAGGGAAAATGACCAAAAATAAAGAACTCAAGGTTTGGAGTAAAAACAGGAAATGCTAGAAATATGTAATCCTTGGAAATCCATAAAGGGAAGATGGGTTAGATATTCTTTGCTTTCCTTTCCCTGTTCTGATAAAGAATCTCTACTTGAAACATTAATTTATCTTTTCTGTTGACATACATGCTATGTTATTTCCTACACTTCTATTTTAATTTTATACTTCACCAGTTGCAGTTCTTTGTTCCTACTTCATTTTCTGTCATGTATAATTTGTTGTTTACTGCATTCAAGGTTATATGGTACAGGCAATCATCTCAAGAAGCAGAATATAATTACGTACCTTTTCCCAAGAGATTTTGAATTCCTTGCCACCCAGCCATTAAAAAAAATCGGTTAACATTTATCTCTACCACGGATGTGAAATGTTGTCTTACAACATTTCTTCTAACGGCTTTTTCCGCCTCAGGGACAGTTGAACACCTGAATGCCAATCTATATGAAAAGTTGCGGAATCTCTCTGACCTACCACCCCTCCCCCTTCCAGTTGTAGAGACTCTTAAGTAGTGACTTGAGTCTATTAGTCCCCGCTCGTTGATTGTTACTCCTTATGAACATCACCCCCTCAAACTGTTTGACAGAGCGAAAGCAAAGGATACTTAACAGCGGCCAGAGGAAGAGAGAGAGAGAGAGGGGGCGAAGGGCTGAGGGAGCCATGAAGTTGCAGGCGGTGATGGAAAACCTGCAGAGGCAGCAGCGTGCGCGGCTCGAGCTCGAGGCCCGGCAGCAACAGCACGAGCAGCATCATTACCACCACCAGCAGTCTCCGCGCGCGCGGCTCCAGGCCCAGCCACAGCAAATTCAAATGGAGCAACGCGAGCCCCGCAGACCAACGGCCGAGACTTCCAACGACAACAAAATCCTGGCAAATGCGCAGCAGCAAATCGCTGCACAACAAACCGCAGCACTGGCCGCCATGAGAGCAGCGGCAGCTGCCGCGGGGGCTGACGCTTCGGCCCAACGCGGCCACGACGAAGACGACGAAGAGGAACTGGGTATGGAACGAGGCGAGAGCCCGAGGCTTTCCGAGAGCAGCGAGGCCTTATCTGGGGGAGAAGAGATGGAGCGGGGAGAGGAAGAGGAGGAGGCGTCGGAGCAGCGTTATCCTGATCCTCTAGGGTCCGAGGAAGACATGGCTGCTGAGGAAGGGGAGGAGGAATTCGAGGACGAGATGGCCGAGGAAGAGGGGAGCGGAGTAAAGGAGGAGAGGGGGATGCACCACTGTACTGAGGTGCATCGTCTGCCCGGACAGCGGCGCCCTGTAACCGGGCTCCCTTACCAGCCACACCCGCAGATGCAGCAAGTCCAGGATCAGGCCGAGTGGACGTATGAGGAACAGTTTAAACAGGTATTTACATTTAGACTAACAAAATGTAAAATATTTTGAAAGTCATTGTATTTTGTTCGATTACCTCATGCGACTGAAGTCTTAAGTGCACATGCATTTAAAAAGAGCGAAGGAATGGATACCATCACATTTATTAAAATTATATTTTTGCATTTTGCAATAAAATGATCCAAAGATGAGTTCAATTTTGATTTCAACCATATAAACGTACTGTGGATCTTTAAATGTTGAAAGCGGGCGAAGGGAGATGAGAAGGAAGAGTTGCCCATTGATATTTGGCCCCAGACGATGTAACGTCTGTACAATAAATGCATGCACGACTACATCTAGAATGACATCCCTAGATGGCATTTGGTGATATGCTGGATGGTAAATGCTTTCTTCCCCTTGTTTGGATGAAATATTTCGGACACATAATCAGCGCAAATGATTTGGTTTGCAAGAAGTTATGATAGAAAATATTTAGTAGAAACTTGTGATAAATACGGGGTTGCTGAGGTGAAACTTGATATATTTACTGAGAACTATGTTTTAATGCTTCTCACACAGATAATGAGAAAAATGTTTGTGAAAGTAATTAGCAGGCGTACATGTAATTACTGCCACTTTTAAAATTATTAATTTTTCCCCAATTTTACATTTTCTCCAATTTATGTGTAAGTTCCATTAGATTGTGTAACTAGGGTAATTTGATTAATGTATTCCACTTGATTTGTGAAACCTGTTGTTGATTTATCCTCTTAACTAAACCAAAACAAACCTTTACTGAGGTGTATCTGATAAGTGCTATATATTGGTCAATTTTATCTTGGTTAATACTGTTAAAATCCATTTAATTGTAACATATATATGTTGAGAGTTGGGAATATTGTACCACTTTAGGTACTTAACGTATTGAAGCATAATATAATTTTAGCTTCTGCATACTATAGGAAATTTCAAATGCAGTTGGCTTTTGGCAAAAGATCAAAAGTGGAGTTTGCTGGGTTTTTTTGGAAACAGTCCAAACCATTTAGTGGTTTGTATGTTTGGCAGCATTTAAGCAAATGTTACGGAATAAATTTAAAGTTTAGGAGATTATTTTTATGACTGCGGCAAGAATGTAAATATAAGGTGGACCCTTGCCAAACATTCAAGACAGTTTGCACTGTTCTATAGCTAAAGTCATAAACCCAGTGTAGTTGAACTTAAGCCAAAAGATCTGAGTGATTCTGGTATGATTTCAAGAGCTTCCTGTGGACCTTAAGTTAAAATATGATATTTGTGTCTGTAACTCTGGGTAAACACTGCTAACCTAGGCAGTCTATGATTTGTACAATAGTGTGTTTTGTGATGTATACTTTTTCATATAACTATGATTGTGAATGGGCATTAGAATGTTGATCACAAACAGTTGTATAACTGCTGATAGGTTGAGAGGTTGAGATTTAAAAAGAGAATAGATGAATTGTGAGTTAATAATAAAACAATTGAATTATTGTCAAAATTCAAATCTTAACAACACTAGAAGTTTGAACTTTTGTATTTACTCAAATTTGCTTTGTTATTTCAGTTGGTTCTGTGTAAATTAAAACAGGAGTACACAGTTAAATTGTGACTGTCAATATGACAATATTGTGGAATGTTGTTTGTTTTTTTTCACTTAACTAATTTCCAGACTGGCTTAGAAACTTGTTCCCTGTCACTCCATTATTTAAGACCAGGGAGGAAGGAAAAAATCCAGAAACTACATTTCTTGGTCCATTTAATATCAGTTGTAGGCACGTTATTTGAATTTATCATTAGGGCTAGAGTAATTGAATATTTGAACAGGTATAAACTGATCAAAGAGAGACAGCGTGGATTTGTAACAGATAGTTCTTATATGTCAAATCTAGTTGAATTTTTTGAGGTCTGTCTCAAAGTCTATTGCCAGTCTATGGATGTTGCCTTTAAGGGCTTCCAGAAAACATTCTATGTGGGTCCATACTAGAAAATATTACAAAAATAAATGTGCATGGAATTGGTGGTAACCTTGAGATTGAGTGCTGAGAGACTAGAAACTATTGAAGAGTAAATTGAAATGACTTAACAGTTGAGCGCAGGTATATTTTTTAAAAAATCAAAAAGGCTAATAAAACTTTGGCCTTAATCTTAAGATTTAGAATGCAAAAGGGAGGAAATGACTCTTCAGTTATAAAGAGCCGTGGTCAGACCCCATCTGGAGTATTGTGTCCAGAACTGAACACTATCTCTGGATATATTGGCCTTAGAAGGGGATGCAGCATGAAATTATTACTTGAAATTATTTCAAAAGTTAAATAATTTTGACAGGCTTCATAAGGGTTGTATTTCCTTGAGCTTAGAAGGTTGAGGGGTGATCTCATTGCAGTGTTGAAATTATATATAAGGCACAGCGGCAGTATGGGATGTTGATGCAGGTATGACAAAATATTTAAGAGTGAGGACAGCCATTTAGTCCATCTTAACTAATTAACCCAGGAAGAGGTTACATGTCTCCTATCTAATCGTTTCTTAATTGTTTCTAGGGCTTTTGCTTCCACCACTGTTCAGAATGTTGATCATGCTTTGTGTGAAAGATGTCTTGATATTAGCCATACCTTTAGCTAGTTTGCATCTATGTCCTCTTGTCCTAATCTCAGTTGAATTTGTAGGATTCTAGTTTATCTTTTTTGTTCCTTTAACTGCCTTAGACAACTCTTTTAAAAAGTCACCACTTGGTGACTATTTTCCAATTTGTTAAGTCCAGGTGTCTCTAGTTTTTCCTCTTAGCTGAAATCCCTAATACTAGAGATTAATCTCTTCCCTAGTGCTTGGATCCTTCCCATGTTTCTTTGTGACCAGAGCTGCACACTATAGTCAAGGTACGGTCTGACCAGAGTGCTTTATATTTTGAACATAATTTCTTCTGACTTGTATTTTATTGTTTTAACTATAGTTCAGATTCTGTTAGCTTTGGTTGTATACAGTATAGTTATTTCAACACTTCATGAGTTGCTATTTCTCCTTCCTATGTAAGATACTTTCCATTTATTTTGCATTGTTTTACCCACTCGTACATTTTGTTTAAACTTCCATTGATTTGATTTTTGCATATTTGACCAGTTTATATTATGTTTGAGTCCAAGTCAATGATGTAAAGTAACAGTATTGATCCCCACACTGAGCCTTTGTGCATCCTATTCAGTCCTCCAGTCATCCAAACGTGACCCATCAGCCAATTTCTCATCCACTCCCAAATTTTATTCTTGAACCCCACAATTTGGAACTTAAATAGTAATCTTTCATGTGGAACTTAATCAAAGGCATTTTAGAAGTTTAAGCACACTATGTTGGAAGATAATCCACTTAGGTTGTTAATTCCTCAAAGAAATCAAGGAGGTTAGATAGGAAAGGTCTTCTAAAGTTTTATGCTGTTTGCTAGATTGTTCCATAGTCTTCAATTTCCTCCTGATAATTGATTTCATTAACTTTGCAAAATTAAAGTGAGAGAGAGTGTCTATTTTACAATTTCTGAATATGGGCACCATAGCATGCTTCCAGATTACAATTGGCTCCCCAGTGTTGACTCCTTCATAATTTAGCGATTCTGATGTCTCCCAGCACTCTGAATAAATACTATCAAACCCTGATACTTATTTGTTTTAAGTCCCTTCAGCTCTAGGACTTTTATCTCATTTGTGTTGAAGTTATGAATTTTGCCTTGGCAACTTTTTTGGGGAGGGCTATTGTTCAATTTTTCCCTTCTGAATACTTTGAAGAAGCAATCATTCAGAATATTTTGTGTTTCATGCTCACCATAAAGTTTCAGGTCTGTTTGCATCTCTTATTGCCCTTTTCTCTGACAACCCTTTACGCTATTGTAATTCGGAGGAAATATTATGTTTTAGCCCTGTAGCTATGCTTTTTTACTTGGTTTCCTTGCTCCTCTGATCAACCTTATGGCATGTTTCTGCATGCCCCTTTTGTACATCACATAAACCCATCTTCCCTGCAAGATTTGTGAGACCATTTTACCTCTATTTCATATTTAAATTGCTGGTTAATCCATATTTAGGATTAAGTTTACTGATCATAAGAATGTATTTATTCTAGATGCTCAGCATTATTCCTTTTTTAAAGGTGTTCCGTTTGTCCTTTTATTGGAGTGTTAGAAAGCATCCCCTCCAATCCATTTGCTTTAGTTGTTCTCTAATTTTATTTTAAATTCGGCCTTTTTAAACTGTTTCCCTGACTCCTGATCTTTGTTATATGTGAAGCAACGGATCACATTGTATTTGATCTTTGTGGTTGCTGTCCCCAGGGTTGCTACAACTTTCATTTCCTGTGGATTATTCGTCTTTGGACAGAGTGCCTGTACAAATTGGCTGTCACATTTCCTACATTATAATAGTGACTACACTTTTTAAAAGTACTTAATTGGCTTTGGTATGTCCTGAGTGATATAAAAGCAAGCCATCTTACTTCCCAAACCAAAGAAAGAATGAATTGTGCTACACCTTTCTCTTTCAGTCAGATTTAGAATTGCACCCTGGTTCAATCATGTCTATCTTTGTGCTGTATCATAAAATTACTATATAACCTGGCATCTTGATCAGTCTGAAGCATAATTTTTATCTCTACTTAAAACTTCTGTAAATCCACAATTAGATTTGCTAAACGTAACTTTGTCAAAAAGAAGCATAGGCTTCCATCTTTGTGCTGTTCCAGCATTTACTACTTGAACTGTCTCTGATGCCCCTGTGAATTTTCCTTTCCAATCTCTTCATCCCTAATAGCATACTTTCTAGCTCTCTTACAGAGAAAGATGAAATTTTTGGTTCACTTTCCTTTCACACTTCAAGATTGATACTGGTTATAAAAAAAATCTCTGCATTGTTCCATTTTGTTTAATTATTGAAATTGACATCTTACTCCTAACCATCATTCCTTCTCTTTGCAAATTGGTTGTGAATACCCAATTACTAGGAAAGATAGCCTCTCTCTTACACTTCCAACTGTGGTCCTGTTGGATTTACATCACTATTTCCTAAAGCATTGTAAGTGATACTCTCAAATTATCTATTGTTTTAAAAATTATGGCTTAACCTATGATTGCCAGTGATGGTTTAGTGGTTATAGTCGTTCCACTGGTTATCTTGTTACCTCTATTACTCTGCTCTTGAATATTTCAGGGAATCATTGGCGATCGTTGGATATTTTCAAAAATCTCTGACTTTGTATGACTGTGCATTTCTAAACAGATGGCCATCATTAACTAGTGAAATTAATATATGTTTGAAGCAAAGTTTCATTTATTCAAAGTATGATTTCTTAAACAATGTAAAGTACTTTCAATAAAGCAAACTTAGTCGGGTAAACTATATCTCTTGTTATAATTCTTCCTAGGTTGACTCCAAATGCCTGTTGCAGTATGCTTATCGTTGCATGCAAGTTTCTTATGAAAATATTCTTTTACGGCATATCCAGCATGATCTGATTATGCTTAGTGCACATGCATCTTTACGTTTTTTAGCTAGTGTACAAGATACAATGTTTCTATTCAAATGGATGAAGCTGACTCAACCTTCAGTTATCCAACTGTACACTTTTCAACTTGCTAAAGTAGGTTCTTTTTCCTTTTGAGGTCTCCAGACCATTCTTTACTTGCATTTTAATGAGGTTAGAAATGTGTAGTACCAAATGAGGATATTTTCAAAGTTCAGAAAATAAGGTGAAATTTGCCTTTCAATATTGATGATTGGGGAGAGAATTGAATCTTCTGACTACATTTGTCTGCTGTTTATTCTATCGGAGTCAGCATTCTACATTTTATCCCTCTTCACCCATGTCATCATACTAAAGCTATATTCGGGGCAATCTAATTCTTTAACCCTTTCTATTCACTTGGAAGCAGTTTTCTCTGACTCTCTACCTTTTTCAAATCAATGCCTTCCCCCAATAATCATCTAATCCGACCCACTTTTTCTGAAGTTGATTCTACTCTTGATTCATCAACTCCCTTCAGGTTGCTCCTCTGCCAAATTATCCAGCCCATTAAAAGTGCAATGGTTGAACCTTTACCTTTTGAACCTCTTCATTGCTTTTAATGGGCCTTTGAAAATCTTGTTCTCTAGTTGTTTAAAGATAGTTTCTTTGTGCCTCTTGTAATTCTGACATAGAGCTACCATTTCTTATCTTTGATTCTACCCTCAGTCTGTTTTTTATTTGCTCATGGCATGAGAGAGTCATTGGCAAGGCCAATATTTATTGCCCATTCATAATTGCGCTTGAGAAGGTGGTGGTGAGCTGCCTCCTTGAACAGCTGCAATCCACATAGCCCCTCTTAAGGTGCTATTAGGGAGGGATTTCCAAGATTTTGACCTAGACAGTGAAGGAGTGTCGTGGATGGTGTGTGAATTGGAGGGAAACTTGCAAGTAGTGGTGTTCCCAGGAGTCTGTTGTCCTTGTCCTTCTAGGTGGTAGGGTCACTGGTTTAGAAGGAGCCTTTGTGAGTTGCTGCATTGCATCTTGTAGATGGTACACACTGTTATGACTGTGTGCTGGTGATGGAGTGTATGAATGTTGAAGGTGGTGTATGAGATGCTGATTAAGCTGGTTGCTTTGTCCTGTTGACATTGAGCTTCTTGAGTGTTGTTGGAGCTGCACTTATCCAGGCAAGTGGGGAATGTTCCATCGCACTCCTGACCTGTGCCTTATAGATGGTGGGCAGGCTTTGAGAGTCAGTAGGTGAGTTACTCACTGCAGAATTCCCAGCCCCTGACCTGCTCTTGTAGCCACAGCATTTTATATAGCTGGTTGAATTAAATTTCTGGTCAATAGTAAGCCCCAGGATGTTGACAATGGGATTCCGCGATGATAATTTAATGTCATGGGGAGTTGGTTAGATTACCTCTTGTTGGAGATGGTCATTACCTGGCGCTTGTGTGGTATGAATGTTACCTGCCACTTATCAGCTCAAGCCTGTATGTTGTCCACTTCTTGATGCATATGGTCATGGATTGCTTCAGTATCTGAGGAGTCATGAATGGTACTGAACACTGCAATCGTTAGTGAAGATCCCCACTTCTGACCTTATGATGGAAAGAAGGCCTTTGAAGCAACTGAAGATGGTTGGCCCCAGGACACTACCTGAGGAACTCCTGCAGTGGTGTCCTGGGGCTGAGATGGTAGGATTCCTTTGTGCAATATATGAATCCAACCAGTGGAGAGCTTTACCCCTGGTTCCCATTGATTTCAGTTTCAAAAGTGTGACTCTGATGCTGTACTTCTACGAATGCTGTCTTGTAGTCAAGTGTAAGTTGTTCTCATTTCAGCTCTGGAATTCAGCTCATGGTTGGATCAAGGCTTTAATGAGATCTGGAATCAATGGCCCTGATGGAACCCAAACTGAACATCAATGAGAATTTTTTTTGCTGAATAAATGCAGCTTGATAGCACTGTCGACTCTCTTTATCTGCCATTTTTTATGGTCTCATTATCTCCTCTGGCATATTGAACTCCTTGAACCATATAGCTACAGCAGCTGCCAGTTATCTTGGTTTGTTATTTTAACAACTCTTAAAGCGCTTAAATTCTGGACAGGCTTCGGATTTAAAATATCATAACAGGGACCTATCATATTCCTGGTCAGGATAAAATTTTAAAAATCTGATAAACACCCCTTTTTATATCCATTTCACGGTTTTGCTTGAGGATGATCTATTTCTGTTAGGTTAGGGCATCAAAGTAAAGAACATCACATTGTGTGTTGAGCACTAAGGAGAAACTGTCTCCCTTTGATCACAAAAATTTTTTTTTCTTTCACGGGGTTTAGGCATCACTGGCTAGGCCAGCGTTTGTTGCCTATCCCTAATTGTCCACGAGAAAGTGGTGGTCAACCACCTTCTTGAACCACTGCGGTCCATGTGGTGTAGGTACAACCACAGTGCTGTTAGGAAGGGAGTTCTAGGATATTGACCCAGCGACAGTGAAGGAATGGCGATTTTTAGTCCAAGTCAGGATGGTGTGTGGCTTGGAAGGAACTTGCAGGTGGTGCAGTTCCCATGTGTCTGCTGCCCTTGTGCCTCTAGGTAGTACAGATTGCATATTTGGAAGGCGATATCAAAGGAACGAATGAAGTTGTCAAGATCAGAACCCAGATGTGATTTTTAAAAAATTCATTCTTGGGATGTGGGCTTCCCTGGCTTGGCCAGCATTTATTGCCCATCCCTAGTTGCCCTTCAGAAGGTGTAGTGGGCTGCCTTCTTGAACTGCTGCAGTCCGCAGGATGTAGATACAACCACAGTGCTGTTAGGAAGGGAGCTGCAGGATTTTGACCCGGTGACAATGAAGGAACGGTGATATATTCCCAATTCAGGATGGTGAGTGGTTTGGAGGGGAGCTTCCAGGAAGCAGTGTTCCCATCTATCTGCTGCCCTTCTGCTTCTGAATGGTAGTGGTCTGGGTTTGGAAGGTGCTGTTGAAGGACCCTTGGTGAATTCCTGCAGTGCATCTTGTAGATGGTACACACTGCGGTTACTGTGCGTCGGTGGTGGAGGGATTGAATGTTTGTGGATGTTTTGCCAATCAAGCGGGCTGCCTTGTCCTGAACGGTGTCAAGCTTCTTGACTGTTGCACTCATCCACGCAAGTGGAGCGTATTCCGTCACGCTCCTGGCTTGTGCCTTGTAGGTGGCAGACAGGCTTTAGGGAGTCAGGAAGTGAGTTACTCGTCGCAGGATTCCTAGCCTCTGACCTGCCCTTGTAGCCACAGTATTTATATGGCTCTTCCAGTTCAGTTTCTGGTCAATGGTACCTCAAGGATGTTGACAGTGGGGGATTCAGCAATAGTAATGCTATTGAACATCAAGGGACGATGGTTGGATTCTCTCTCGTTGGAGGTGATCATTGCCCAGCACTTGTGTGGTGCAAATGTTACTTGCCACTTGTCAGCCTGCTTGGATATTGTCCGGCTCTTGCTGCGTTTGGACATGGACTGCTTCAGTATCTGAGGAGTCGCGAATGGTGCTAAATATTGTGCAATCGTCAGTGAACGTCCCCACTTCTGACCTTAACGATGGAAGGAAGGTCATTGATGAAGCAGCTGAAGATGGTTGGGCTGAGGACACTACCCTGCGGAATTCCTGCAGTGATGTCCTGGATCTGAGAAGATTGACCTCCAACAACCACAACCATTTTCCTTTGTGCTAGGTATGACTCCAACCAGCGGGGAGTTTTCCCGCTGATTCCCATTGACTCCAGTTTTGCTAGGGCTCCTTGATGCCACACTCTGTCAAATGCTGCCTCAATGTCAAGGACAGTCACACTCACCTTGCCTCAGGAGTTCAGTTCTTTTGTCCATGTTTGAACCAAGGCTGTAATAGGGTCAGGAGCTGAGTGGCCCTGACGGAACCCAAACTGGGCGTCAGTGAAACAGGATAGTGTTAAGCAAGTGCCATTTGATAGCACAGTTGATGACCCCTTCTATTACTTTACTGATAATTGAGAGTAGACTGATGGGGCGGTAATTGGCTGGATTGGATTTGTCCGGCTTTTTGTGTACAGGACATACCTGGGCAATTTTCACACAGCCAGGTAGATGCCAGTGTTGTAGCTGTACTGGAACAGCTTGGCTAGGGGTGCAGCAAGTTCTGGAGCACATGTCTTCAGTACTATTGTTGGAATGTTGTCAGCGTCCATAGCCATTGCAGTATCCAGTGCTTCAGTCATTTCTTGATATCATTTGGAATGAATAGGATTGGCTGAAGACTGGCATTGGTGATGCTGGGGACCTCCAGAGGAGGCAGAGATGGATCATCCACTCAGCACTTCTGGCTGAAGATTGTAGCAAATGCGTCAGCCTTATCTTTTGCACTAATGTGCTGGGCTCCTCCATCATTGAGAATGGAGATTTTTGTGGATCCGCCTTCTCCAGTGAGTTGTTAATTGCCCACCACCGTTCACAACTGGATGTGGCAGGACTGCAGAGCTTAGATCTGATCTGTTGGTTGTGGAATCGCTTAGCCCTGCCTATCACTTGCTGTTTAACATGCAAGTAGTCCTGTGTAATAGCTTCACCAGGTTAACACCTCATTTTTATGTATGCCTGGTGTTGCTCCGGGCATGCCCTCCTGCACTTTTCATTAATGGTAATGGTAGAGTGGGGAATGTGTTGGGCCATGAGGTTACAGATTGTGTTTGAGTACAATGCTGCTGCTGGTGGCCCACAGCGCCTCATGGATGCCCAGACTTGAGTTGCTAGATCTGTTCAAAATCTATTCCATTTAGTACGGTGGTAGTGCCACACAACACTATGGAGGTATTCTCAGTGTGAAGGCAGGACTTTGTCTCCACAATGACGGGCACGCCTACCGATACTGTCATGGACAGATGCATCTGTAGCAGGCAGGTTGGTGAGGATGAGATCAAGTATGTTTTTCCTTCTTGGTTCCCTCACCACCTACTGCAGACCCAGTCCAGCAGCTATGTCATTTAGGGCTCAGTCACTGGTGGTGCTTCTGAGCCAATCTTGGTGATGGACATTGAAGTCCCCCACCCAGAGTACAGCCTGAGCACTTGCCACCCTCAGTGTTTCCTCCAAGTGGTGTTCAACGTGGAGGAACATTGGTTCATCAGCTGAGGGACATGGTAATCAGCAGGAGGCTTCATGGGATCCGGAGTCGATGTTGAGGACTCCCAGGGCAACTCCCTCCTGACTGTATACCACTGTTCCGCTACCACTGCTGGGCACAGGACATACCCAAGAATGGTGGTTGTGGTGTCTGGGACATTATCTGTAAAGTATGGTTCCCTGATGACTAGTCTGTGAAACAGCTCTCCCAATTTCACCAGCCCCCAGATGTTGATAAGGACTTTGCAGGGTTGAGATTGCTGTTGCCATTTCCAGGTCAATGCCAGGTGGTCTGTCTGGTTTCATTCCTTTTTTTGTGACCTTGTAGCAGTTTGTTACTGCTGAGTGGCTTGCTAGAGGGCATTTCAGTGGGCATTTAAGAGTCAACCACATTGCTGTGGGTCTGGAATCATGTGTAGACCAGACCAGTTAAGAACAACAGATTTCTTTCCTAAAGGACATTAGTGAACCAGATGGGATTTTATAACAATCGACAATGGTTCCATGGTCATCATTAGAATTTAAATTCCAGATTTTTATTGAATTCAAATTCCACTGTCTGCCATGGCAGGATTCGAACCCAGGTCCCCAGAGCATTACCCTGGGTCTCTGGATAGTCCAGTGACCATACCACTATGCCATTGCCTCCCCAAAGATAGGGTTTAAATATCTGTAGCTATTTAACCAGTCATTTGTATTGCCCACTGCCAGGGAAGTTGCCAAGAGGTTTGGGTGTCCCCAACAAAGCGTGAAGCGAAAATTTGCATTTATCACCTAAAGTAACAACACTAAGGAAGCTTGACACCATCCAGGGCAAAGCAGCCTACTTAATTGGCACCCTTTCCACAAACATTCACTCTTTCCATCACCAAACAGTGGCAGCAGTGTGTACCATCTACAAGATGCAATGCAGAAACTCAACAGGGGTCCATGAGCAGCACCTTCCAAACCCACATCTGCTACTATCTAGAAGGACAAGGGCAGCAGATACATGGGTACACCGCCTCCTGGAAGTTCCCCTCCAAGCCACTCACCATCCTGACTTGAAATATATTAATATATTACCATTCCTTCACTGTCGCTGGGTCAAAGTTGCTGGATCTCTTTCCCTAACAGCACTGTGGGTGTACCTACACCACAGGGACTGCAGTGGTTCAAGAAAGCAGCTCACACCACTTTCTCAAGGGGGAAGTGGTAGCGTAGTGGTATTGTCGCTGGACTATCCAGAGACCCAGGTAATGCTGTGGGGACCAGGGTTCAAATCTCACCATGGCAGATGGTGGAATTTGAATTCAACAAAAACCTGGAATTAAAACTCTAATGGTGACATAAAAAAAACCCCATTGTCGATCTGGTTCACTTTAGGGAAATCTACCGCCTTTTCCTTGCTGTGGGTCTGACTCCAGTGGTTAATTCTTAAATGGCATTTAAGGATGGGCAATAAATGCCTAGCCCAAACACTTTTGAACAAATAAAAAGAAACTAGGGATGGGCAATAAATGCAGGCCTAGCAACTGCAAATGAATAAAAAAATGAATCATATAATAGTTGCTACACCCACAGGCCATTTGGCCATTAAGTCTACACCAGCTTTTTTGAAGAACAATCCAGTTAGTTTCAGTCGCCTACTATTTTCCCTCATCCAATTTCCTTTTGAAGGCTCCTGTTGCATTCATATCCACCATTCTAAATCCCAGCCACTTGTACTAAAGGAAAGTATTTCCTCATATCATGGACACAATACTTCAACTGGGCTGAACAAATTTTTAGCATAACTTCATGGCTTTTATATTTTGTGTTTCTATTTTATAAAACCTTTATTAATCTCTCCTTATTACTTCAAGATTTGTGATGTAGTTGAGGCCCCAGAAGTAAAATAGCAAGAAAGAAAATTCTAATTGCTGCAGAAAATGTAAAGAAATATCCAAAATTCTATCAAATTAATCAGAACTTCAGATTACCTTTTAACCATTTCAACCTTTTTCAACATTCCCTGGCATTTATTTTAATGGATATCATGTCGTATATCAGCTATATGTATGTAACTGCTGATTTTTAGTGAAGAATTTTAAGCCGCCTCCTTTCATTTTTTTCATCTTCTATAGCTGAGGCCCTGATAAGTACAAATCCTTTTCCTCACTCAATTTCAATGAACCTATTATTGGATAGGAGCAATCCTCCAAACAGTACTAAACAGGAGTAAATAACCCTTTAGCATATTCTATGGGAAGTGCAGCCTCAATAGTATGACCCTTTTATGTTAGTTTGAGTACTAAGTAAGTTTCCTACTTTAAAATGCAATGTAATATAAATTTATAATTTCAAATTCATCACACACTGTAACATACTTTTTAAAAGCATGGGAAAATAAAGAATAGAACCATAAAATCCATTCCTGGTTAGAAAAAACACTTCTAAGACCAAATGGCCATAAAAATAACATTAATAGTTCATAGTCGTTTGGTAGCTGAAACAGGCACAGGGTATGTACATGTTCTTTCTGTCTGCAAAGAACAAGGCCCTGTGTATTAATATATGTAGCTTCCAGTACACGCAAACGCGCCACATTTTGAGCCCAACTGACCATCTTCAATCGGTTGTCAGCGTAATTCTTAGCACATTGAGGATTATTTAGTAAATGTTGTCCAATCACGGAATCACATCTAATGTTGGACACTGTTTTGAGTTTTGCAGCATGGGCTAGTTGGTACAGTGTGTACCCTGGCCGTTACAAACAGCCACTGGCAGTCTTTGGAATGTACGGCCTACATACCTAGCATCACACTGAAATTCATATACATATTACTCATTTGTGTGATAGTCAGAACATCTTTTTGGCTCGATGGCAGCATCCTGTTAGTGGCAAATACCACTCATGTTGCTACTGCATAGTAGCAGCGTGAAACAGCAAGCTTCATCTGTTGCTCAAATATTTGAGATACCTTGCCCTTGCAGGATAATCTGCAGTAGACTGGGCACTTTTCAGGGCCAAAAGTGACGGCCTTAGGCCCATTCATGAGTTTGCATGGTATATAGTGTGAAATGATCTGATCGGGGTAGGGTAACCATTATCCTGCAGCATGCCTTTGATGCGCCCTATTTCAGCATCAAGCTTGCATGGTTTGCTCAGGGCCTTATCTCCAAGGTTTCCAATAAGATCAATCTTATGGCATGTGGAACTGTAAGAACCCCAACGTGCATATTGGCCAGTCAAGGTAGGCTTGCAGTAGACTGGTAGAGAATCCCCTGGCAGATTTCTCGACTAGTATGTCAAGGAAGGGGAGTTCATTTGACTGCTCCATTTGGAAGGTGAATTTGAGCATAGGATGGAGCCTATTAAGACATGTAAGGAAATTGTTACATGCAGCTTTGGATGTAAATATAGCAAACTTATTATCCATGTATTGGAAATATGCGAGGGGTAGGAGGTTAGGTGTCATTCCGTCGAAGACCCGTGTCTCATGGGACCAAAGATGTTTGAGAGTTGGGCCTAGAGGGGATCCCATGGCAACTCCAACTATTTTCTATTATGAATTGTCAATGACTTATGCATGGATTTGGGATACAGCCTGTACAAACTATTATAATTTTCATATGAGCAATTTGCACATTTAAATTGAATATGTTCAAAGAAGCTTAAACTCCTCTTGTATAGAAGTAAGTTCCTGCATCCCACTGAGGAAAATCATTTTTAGGGATTTTCTGATTTGGTAGTGCTTGATTATGGGAGCCAAATTAAATGGGCAAAGTAAGTGTACCATTGCTCATATAATCAAAATGTACCATTTAAGCAATTTTGATGTACATAAAATTTCCCAACATTTATGTTTGTGTTACATTGCTCAAAATGTCATTTTTCTGCAATAACTACACACAGTTTTTATTAGATAATGAATTTCCAGTGGTACTGGTCATGATAAGGACAGATACACTTTAATGATATATTGTGTTTTTTATACAATAATGTATGCATCCCTTTAAGTCTGTATGTAAACACTCCTGAGTTTGCTCAGGTACCAGTAAGAATGCAGACATCCCATGCTGGCTTGGGCATTTGGCGTTCTGTAGAGTTTCTTTATTTCTTTACGACATTCTTTGTATGATAAGAAATTGAGTGTGATGGATAGGAAATTTGTGACGCATCATTTTAATAATCATAGATATGGTTTTATCTCTTTTTTAAAAAAAAAATCTGTAAACCCATTATTACTACTCCTGAAATTTTCACTATTTTTGTTCTGAGCTTGAAATTTTCTGTTTTATTTCCTCTTCATTGCATAACCCTATGTTAAAATCAAGAGCCTATATCATTTGCTTCCCAGAACCCCTATGTAATTCTTTACCGTACTTATTATTTCCTTATTCCATTCAAATTGTTAATAACTATTGAGCATCAGTGATTTATTTCATGGATAACTGTCCTTGCTCAAAGATCTCACAGAACCGACTGTCTGTTTTGACTCAATCACATTAGCTAAAAATGCTTTAAGATATTTTCAGGCTTATACCAGCAATCTTCAGTGATGCCTCTCAGCATTTTCTCCGTCATTTTCCACTAGATAAATATAGGCACGCTTCAGAAGTATGTAGATGAGCCTTAATTTAAAAACTTGTATTTATATAGCACCTTTCATGATTCATGGACATCCTAAACTGCTTTACAGCCAATTAAGCATTTTTGACGTGTAGTAGCTGTTGTAATATAAGAAATGTGGCAGCCAATTTGTGCACAGAAAGCTCTCACAGCCAGCAATGTGACTATGATTGGACAACATGTTTTTTGTGATTGAGGAATAACTATTAATCAGGACACCAGAGATAATTCTCCCCCCCCCCCCCCCCGACATCCTTCTTTGAATTAGTATCATGGGACCCTTTACATTTGCCATTACAGGGAAGAAAGGCCCTTGATTTAACATCTCATCTGGTTGGCAGCATCTCTGACACAGCAGCATTCCGTCAGTACTGCACCAGAATGTCAGCATAGATTTTTGTGCTCAGGTCTATTGGGACTTGAACCCACAACCTTCTGACTTAGTACTATGAATTGAGCCACGACTGAAGAAGAAATTTCTTTTTCCTCATCATTGAACAAAAGAAGGGGAAAAAAACTGCAGAAAAAAGACTTGAGTGCCCAATTAATTATGACATTCAAATTAAATACCAGCATTAAAAATGACAACTCAGTGAACTTTATTACCATGCTATCATTTACAATCTAGTAGTTTGCAAAAAGTGTCAAGTGTTCTACGAGTAGATGGTATTACTCCTATTACTCTTTTTTTTCTCTCATTTTTAAACAATTTCCTGCTGGCATTTGCAATTAAGTGCTAAATATCTGGCTTTCTGTCAGCGCTGTATGATGCCCAGACTCTTTTGAGCATTTGTTTAAGCTGACATTGTTTTATAACATAAATGTTCACTACTCTATTTGCATACAGTGGATGAAGTTAATACAGCCTTGCACATTGAAACATGTTAAGGCTTTGCTTCAACCGCTGGTCATTTATTCTATCCAGTCACATAGAGAAAATAAAAAGAACTAAACTCACTCCAGACAAATGTAACAGACTTGAGATCTACTTGCTGGTGACTTCAAGCAAACTTTCATGATGCAAAGTGTGCATAAATCAACATCCCTTTGGATGCACATAGTTGAACTTTTTTTTTTGTCTTTCTGGGGCACTTGGCTATGGAACCTAGAACACCATATATATTAAGTTTAAATCAGTGACCCCCATTAATTTTAATTTTTAAGTTTCATTGGTGTCTTCTACCTGGTTTATAACTATATTCTAATATAGGATGAATTCAGCAATAAGGGAACATAACTAAAAACAGCTGGTTTCAAACCTCCAGGTTTGTGAAAATAAAACATAACAGACCAGTGGGAAAGAAACATAAACATAAGTTGAACTGAATTGCTCGGGCTTTGTCGTAGTCATTGGGGTGCAGAAGCAGGCCATTTGGACCATCACGTCTAAATCGACTCTCTGCAGAGCAGGCTTGTCCAACATAGTGCCCAAGGTCCACAATCCAGCCTGTGGACTCACTGTTCAAAGCATGGGTAAGTTAATTGAAAGACTCGCAAGTATCTGCTCCTTCAGTCACAGGCCACTGGTGAGTCTATCAGCAGCAAATTCAGGAGAGAAGCATGTCTCTAATTAGAGAAGCAGCGAGCAACATGAAAGTGAGTGGCTTCTCTCGCTGTCTTTCTCTCTCGCCCTCTCGCCGTCTGTGTCTCTCGCCCTCTCGCCGTCTGTGTCTCTCGCCCTCTCGCCGTCTGTGTCTCTCGCCCTCTCGCCGTCTGTGTCTCTCGCCCTCTCGCCGTCTGTGTCTCTCGCCCTCTCGCCGTCTGTGTCTCTCGCCCTCTCGCCGTCTGTGTCTCTCGCCCTCTCGCCGTCTGTGTCTCTCGCCCTCTCGCCGTCTGTGTCTCTCGCCCTCTCGCCGTCTGTGTCTCTCGCCCTCTCGCCGTCTGTGTCTCTCGCCCTCTCGCCGTCTGTGTCTCTCGCCCTCTCGCCGTCTGTGTCTCTCGCCCTCTCGCCGTCTGTGTCTCTCGCCCTCTCGCCGTCTGTGTCTCTCGCCCTCTCGCCGTCTGTGTCTCTCGCCCTCTCGCCGTCTGTGTCTCTCGCCCTCTCGCCGTCTGTGTCTCTCGCCCTCTCGCCGTCTGTGTCTCTCGCCCTCTCGCCGTCTGTGTCTCTCGCCCTCTCGCCGTCTGTGTCTCTCGCCCTCTCGCCGTCTGTGTCTCTCGCCCTCTCGCCGTCTGTGTCTCTCGCCCTCTCGCCGTCTGTGTCTCTCGCCCTCTCGCCGTCTGTGTCTCTCGCCCTCTCGCCGTCTGTGTCTCTCGCCCTCTCGCCGTCTGTGTCTCTCGCCCTCTCGCCGTCTGTGTCTCTCGCCCTCTCGCCGTCTGTGTCTCTCGCCCTCTCGCCGTCTGTGTCTCTCGCCCTCTCGCCGTCTGTGTCTCTCGCCCTCTCGCCGTCTGTGTCTCTCGCCCTCTCGCCGTCTGTGTCTCTCGCCCTCTCGCCGTCTGTGTCTCTCGCCCTCTCGCCGTCTGTGTCTCTCGCCCTCTCGCCGTCTGTGTCTCTCGCCGTCTGTGTCTCTCGCCCCGAAGCCCATAGCAATAACACCCACCTCTGGGCCGAGTGAGGAATTGCATCTCCTCACAGTGTGGTGAATACCTCCTCAATGGTAAGATGTCCAAACCCCCCCAAGGCTCTTGTGGGTAGTGAGTGAGTTGGTATGGGTGAGCGTGAGAACCTTGAGACTGGGAGAGAGCTGGATGTGCACACACCCTTACCATCCTCCTCACCTCTCCCCAAAAACCTATTCGTAGGAGAGGAGGAAAACCCAGGTTGAAAGCAGCACACTTTCGGCTTCCATTTTTGTATGAATTCTGCCAAGGCTAGCACGGAGTGTGCGCCATCAGAGGTGAACACAAAGTGAACTCTTTTCTTCTCCGCCGATGCTGCCAGACCTGCTGAGTTTTTCCAGGTAATTCTGTTTTTGTTTTGGATTTCCAGCATCCGCAGTTTTTTTGTTTTTATATTTTTTTGTTTTTAACACAAAGTGAGTGTTAGTCACACTCAACTCCTTAACACAGCCTCAGTCCCTATCTCTTCCTTGGTGCCCAGAACACAGGGCCTAGTTAGTGTCTTTAGCTCTGCTTCTTAAACAGAGAGGCAAAAAAAATGTTTTATTGGCTAGCTGTGCTACTTGGTGTTTTTTAATAGTCATTTTTTTAATTACTCCTTTAAAAAAATCTATCTCTTGCTTTAATATTGTTTTTGTTGTGAAATTCATGTTTTATATTATGCCTTATCTTGCCAAAATTTGCTCATCAGCCCCTTGAGTGAGTAAAAAGATGAAATGTGCCCCCCCCCCCCCGCCATGTGAAAAGGTTGGACAGTCCTGCTGTAGAGCAATCCTGTCATTTCCATTCACTTGTTCTATCCTGTAGCCCTGCGAGTTTATTTCCTCAGGTTTCAATCTCTGTTTGGAATCATTGATTATCTCCAGTTCCATTACCTTCGTAGGCAGTGACCTCTTGAGTATTATCACCCACTGTGTAAAGACAGTTGTTCCTCACATCCTCCCTGTTATTACTTGTCTAAAATCTCCAATTGGTGTCCCCTAATCCTTGCACCATGAGCTAATGGGAGCAGCTTTCCTTTGTCTGCCTTATCTGTCATAATCTTGTACACCTCTATGAAATCTCCTTTGCATGGAGAACATTCCCAACTTCTCCAACCTAACCTTATACCTAAAATGGCTCATCCCCGGAGCCATTCTGGTAGATCTCCTCTGCACCCCCTAAAAGCTTGAGGCCAAACATGGCTCATGGCATGTAGTTAGACACATGCTTTGCACAGCTTGCATTGTTTTTTTTAAGTGTACTGGTGACTGAAAATCAACTACTGTATTGTTGAACAAAGTAAGATACAGGGCCAAGTCACATAATTAAGGACACCAGTAATAGATAAGTCAGAAAACGGTGATTAGGTGATGCTGTATTTAATTTCAAAAACTTGAAGATTGTTAAAAGAAGAAAAAACTGTAGAAAAACTTGCAATTTAATTTTGGATAATCTAGGTTTGCTCAGCAAGCAGGAATTTACAAATCTTGCAGACCATGGTTGAACCATGCTGCCTGCTCAATTTGAAGAACTTTCCAGATGTACCAAACCTAATAGGAACCTTCACGTTCTGATCTATTGTAGCAACATTTGTTACTACTGAAAAGCTTGGTGCAAGAGCACAGACCTGCTTAATCCTATTGTCCAGAGGAAGTGTGCACTTCTGGGCAATTGTCGTGAAAACCCTTACCTGGGAACTTCCCACAGGGATTCTCCAGTGCATCTTTGGGGTACCCCCCATATCAGATGCTGGGGAGCTCAGAGGTTAAAGTGGTTTTACTGTGTCACAAATATATTGACAAAACATTAAAATACTCGGTTTAAATGTTATTTCTATTATGTTGGTAGCCCTTTGCTTAATGAGCCTTGTGATAATCTTGATCAATAATAGATTGACGGGAACGTGAGCTTTATGGTATGTCTTTGTGCCTGAGAGAATCTGGTTTTGTGATTAAAATCAAGACAAGCAGCTGTTTCTCCCTTCAGCATATTCATACAAACAGTATGGATAGCAATCAACCTTCATTTAAACTTTTATATTTGTGACCTAATAAATATTATTATTGGAATGCTTGAGAAAATGCTGCAAGCTGTGAAGAGTATTTTTATGACTGGGTGAGCTGAGCAAGAAAACAGCTGGTACCTTCTACTGCAGAAGCCAGCAGAAAAATGTTGACGTATAATTTACTGCATGGATAGACAGAAGCATGTTAAAGCAGGGGGGATTGTGTTTCCAGAGTTCACAGTACTTGTTTGCGAGGCACTTGGAGAAAATCTGTCTTTGTTCTCTATCAATGTGCAAACATGCTTAAGTTCCTCTCTTCAAAGAATTATAATGATGGATAAAAACAATTATAATGATGGGTTAGCTGTGAAGAATGATAGACTTTCTTCTTCCTTATCATATTGAGTAAAGTTGAATGAGGAAATTGACTGCTGGCTAGTATACAATTAAATTCCTTTCATTTTTAAAAAAACTTTTCCATGACTCATATGGAGTAATTTGAACAAAATTATGATATTACTATTAGCTATTTGTATAATAAGGATTTTTTAGTTGATATTGCAGTAAAGATCATGTGATATAGGTCAATGATTTGTTTCCCTGCCTCCATTAGTATTTTAAGTGATCAGTTTGAAGAAAGGAACAAGCGTGGCTGAGAATGTTGCATGGGAGTTGCAGAATTTAAGGATACTATATTGGAAACTGGGCTGGCTAATTTATTCAGATCTTTAGTACCCTGAATGGAAATATTTCTTAATTATATTTTTCATGCTGCAGGAGTATACATAGCAGGACTAATCATGTTTGGATAGGGAATTGGTGTTCTGGGGAACAAAGCTTGAGGGCCTGGTTAGACTATAGTCAATAGATCTTGCATAGTTATTGAGAAACTCTGTAGTGATCTGAAGTCACAGAACAAGTGTTGATATCAGGATTATTATGCTGAGTTGAGGGTTATTCATGTTAGTCAGATCACATTACGCTGAATTAAGTTATACACTGAAAGAGGTAACGAGGGTTTGAGATCAAACAAGTTGGAAAATTGTTGCTACAGGGCTAGTTTAAAGATAATTCTAGTCACTCAATTAATTCACTAAAATAATCTAAAGCAATTAGGTAATTCATTTTTGTCACTAATTACAATTTATTTTTATGGTGATGTCACTGTTGCTCCTCCCTTGAAAAATAATTTTTATTTTTTATAGTTGCTTATATCAGTTTGCTAAGCTGTTTTATGGGGGATTAAGAGTAAATCATGTTTTGGTATGTGACTGGAATCATAAAGGCTGGACCTTTATTTCACTAATTTTTTTCTCTTTCTGAGAATAAATAAATAATTTTACTGTTCGTCTTTTAATAGTAACTGCATGCACAGTAAAATTTAGTTAAAGTTAAAATGTAATTTTTCATATCAATATGTAAATCTGTTAATCCTATTTTCTCAAGTTCCTAAATTCATATTTGACCTATTGGCGTTTAGTCAACTTTCACAAAACTTTACAGATCTCCAGAAAAGATAAATCATCCTAAACTACACAATATTTGAAATTGGATAATGTGCCCTATGGTATAAGAATAAATATGCTTAAAACAATGAAGAAAAGCAGTACAATTTGTGAAGAGGGCACTTGTGTGTACTAAAACGTTAACTTGTAGATTTAGCCTTTAAAGTTCCTGCTATGGGCTTTATTACCTATTTCTGAATTTTGTTTTCCTTTGCAATCTTGTTGATATTAAAGGGAGGGCAGCTGGTAGAGGACAGTTGTGGGTCAGGATAGGTTAAATACAAATTAATTCTTGCATTGATTTGTCTCTTGTGAAGTGCATTAGCATCATCTTTACAACGTAGATATTAAGTTTGTGTTTATAATATTACAGAAAAAACAATTCATTCTTTAGTTTAAGTTCGCCCCTCATGCTTTTCTACTGTAAGATTTTCCCCTAAACGACTGACCAGTAAGTAGAATATATTAAAATGCTGACCATTGCCGTAGCCTTAGCAGATCGCACACCAACTAGGAGTTTTTTGTCAGTGATTTTTCACAGCTAGTTTCTAGGATATACATAAGAACAATTAGAGACGAATTATCTTCTGATTACCCGAACAGTAATTGATGCTTCAATACACAATGCCAAATACAGTTTCAAATAATACATCATGTCAGTGAAATTGCAGATTCTTTAAGGGCACGTACCATATGGTAAATTCTAATGAAATCTAAATTTGTTCACTTAAAAATATTTAAATTGAAATGGGTCTACCATGGAAAATCATGGAGTAAGTGTTGCATTTAACCCTTGTCTGTGTGACCATCACTTTCAATATAAACATTAACACGCTTGAGTAAGCTTAATATCAATCCTTATTAAAGGCAATTGAATAGAAAGAGGTAGGGCAAATGTTGCCTTTTGTAAGCACACAATTTGTAGAATTGTTTGGAGTTATCTAGAATATAATGTGTGAAGCATACAGTTCCAAGTCTTAGAGCGCTTCAGGTGCAGGGTCGACAGGGCCGAGATTGCTGTTGTCGTTTCCAGTGCCTAGGTCGACGCCAAGTGGTCCATCCGGTTTCATTCTTTTTTTGTAACTTTCCCTAAAGTACATTAGTGAACCAGATGGGTTTTCACAACAATCAACAATGATTTCATGGTCATCATCAGACTTTTAATTCAATTCCAGATTTTTACTGAATTCAAATTCCACCATCTGCCATGGCGAGATTCAAACCTGGGTCCCCAGAGCATTACCCTGGGTCTCTGGATTACTAGTCCAGCGACAATACACTATGCCATCGCCTCCCCACCTGTCTCATTGGAATGTATATATTCTGTGTATTCTGAAATATCCCTTTAACTGTCTGCCACTGAACCTCTATTAGCCTATCCCTTAACCTCATTTGCCAGTTTACTTTAGCTATGTCCACTTTTGTGCCCTCACAATTGCCCTTAAGTTTAAAATACTAGTCTTGGACACACTCATTTCTCACTGCCCCATCAGCAATGGAAGGGGTCATCAACAGTGCTATCAAGTGGCACTTTTTTGTAATAATCTGCTCACTGACCCCCAGTTTGGGTTCCACCAGGGCTGCTCCGCTCCTGACCTCATGACAGCCTTGGTTCAAACATGGACAAAAGAGCTGAACTCCCAAGGTGAGGTGAGAGTGACTGTGCTTGACATAAAGGCCACGTTTGATGTAGCATCAAGGAACCCTAGCAAAACTGGAGAATTGGGGAAAAGTCTCTGCTGGTTGGAGTTATACCTAGCACAAAGGAAGATGGTTGTGGTTATTGGAGGTCAGTCATCTCAGCTCCAGGACATCACTGCAGGGGTTCCTCAGGGTAGTGTCCTCAGCCCAACCACCTTCAGCTGCTTCATTAGTGACCTTCCATCATAAGGTCAGAAGTGGGGTTGTTTGCTGATGATTGCACGATATTCAGTACCATTCACAACTCCTCAGATACTGAAGCAGTCCATGTCCAAATGCAGCAAGACTTGGACAATATCCAGGCTTGGGCTTACAATTGGCAAGTAACCTTCACGCCACACGTGTTAGGCAATGACCATCTCCAACGAGAGAGAATCCAACCATCGTCCCTTGTGGTTCAGTGGCATTACCATCACTGAATCCCCCACTATCAACATCCTTGGGGTTACCATTGACCAGAAACTGAACTGGAATAGCCATATAAATACTGTGGCTACAAGAACTGTCAGAGGCTAGGAATTGTGCGACGAGTTACCCACGTCCTGACTCCCCAAAGCCTGTCCACCACCTACAAGGCACAAGTCAGGAGTGTGATGGAATACTCCCCACTTGCCTGGATGAGTGCAGCTCCCACAATAGTCAAGAAGCTTAACACCGTTCAAACCAAAGCAGTCCCCTTTATTGGCACCACATCCACAAACATTCACACTCATCATCACCACCATCACCAACACACAGTAGCAGCAGAGTGTACCATCTACAAGATTCATTGCAGGAATTCACCAAGGCTCCTTCTACAGCACCTTCCAAACCCATGACCACTACCATCTAGAAGGACAAAGGCAGCAGACAGATCAGAGCACCACCACCTGGAAGTTCCCCTTCTAACCACTCCCCATCCTGACTTGGAAATATATCACCGTTCCTTCACTGTTGCTGGGTCAAAATCCTGGAACTCCCTTCCTAACAGCACTGTGGGTGTACTTTCACCACAGGGACTGCAGTGGTTCAAGAAGGCAGCTCACCACCATCTTCTCCAGGGCACCTAGGGATGGGCAATAAATGCCCACATCCCATGAATGAATTTTAAAAAAAAAAGAAAATTACAAAAGCCCAACATCCTTGGTTAACCTAATAAAAAAGGTAAACACGGTATCAGATATAAAGAAAAAGCATATAATTGCACAAAGACGGGTGGCAGGTTAGAAAATTGGAAAGGATATAAAGAACAGCAAAGAATCACAAAAAAGATTAATAAGATGGGGGGGGGGGGAATTAGAGTATGAGAGAAAGCTAGCTAGTAATATAAAGGCGGATAGTAAGAGTTTCTTTAGATATTTAAATAAGAGTTAACAGAGTGAGTGTTGGTCTTATAGAAAGTGGGTCTGAGGTATTGACAATGGAAAGTAGGGAGATGGTGGATGAATTAAACGGGTATTTTGCTCAGGTTTTCACTATAGAGGACACAAGTAACAATCCAGAAATAGCTGTAAATCAGGAAATGGAAGGGAGGGAGGAACTCAGAGAAAATTATAATCACCACAGAAGTGGTCTTGAGTAAATTGTTGGGGCTGTGGGCTAGCTTCACTCTGAGGTCTTGGCTAATGAGATAGTTGATGCATTGGTTTTAATTTTCCAAAATTCCCTAGATTCCGGGAAGGTTCCAATAGATTGGAAAGTAGCAAATGTAACTCCTTTATTCAAAAAGGGAGACAGAAAGCAGGAAGCTAAAGGCTTAACACCTATAATTGGGAAAATTTTAGAAGCTATTATTAAAAATATTATAGCAGGGCACAGAAAAATTCAAGGCACTCAGGCAGAGTCAGCATGGTTTTGTGAAAGGGAAATCATATTTAACCAATTTATTAGAGTTCTTTGAAGAAGTCACATTTGCTGTGGATAAAGGAAAACCAATGGATGTAGAGTACTTTGATTTCCAGAAGGCATTTGATAAAGTGCCACATTGAGAGATTATTGTGGATAATGAAAGCTCATGGTTTAGGGGTTAATATATTGGCATGGATGGAAGATTGGCTAGCTAACAGTATGCAGAGAGTTGGTCTTTTTCTGGTTGGCAGGGTGTGCCGAGTATGTTGCCACAGGGATCAGTGCTGGGGCCTCAACTTTTTACAATTTATATAAATGACTTGGATAAAGGGACTGAAGAAATGGTTGCTAAATTTGCTGATGACACAGAGAGGTAGGAAAGTAAATTGTGAAGCGGATATAAGGAGGCTACAAAATGACAGGTTAAGTGTCTGGGCAAAGATTGGGAAAATGTGAAATTGTCAATTTTGGCAAGAAGAATATAAAAGAAGCTTTTTATCTAAATGGTGAGAGATTGCAGAGCTCTGAGATTAAGAGGGATCTGGGTGAACTCGTGCATGAATTACAAAAGGCTAGTATGCAGATACAGCAAGTAATTAGAAATCTAATAGAATGTTATTTATTGTGAGGGGAATTGATTACAAAAATAGGGAGGTTATGCTTCATTTGTAGAAGGCACTGGTGAGACCACATCAGGAATATTGTGTACAGTACTAGTCTCCTTATTTAAGGAAAGATGTAAATGCATTAAAAGCAGTTGAGAAAGAAAGACTAATACCAGGAATGGGCGGGTTGTCTTATGAGGAAAAGTTGGAGAGGTTAGGCTTGTATCCACTGGAATTTAGAAGAGTAAGAGGTGACTTGATTGAAACATATAAGATCCTGAGGGGTCTTGACAGGATGGATGTGGAGAGGATGTTCCCTCCTGTGGGAGAATCTAGAACTAGGGGTCATTGTTTAAGAATAAGGGGTAGCTCATTTAAGACACAGATGAGGAGAATTTTTTTCTGAGGGTGGTGAGTCTTTTCGAACTCCTTCTCAAAAGGCTGTGGAAGCAGAGTCTTTGAATATTTTTAATGCAGAGCTAGATAGATTCTTGATTAACAAGGGAGTGAAAGGTTATTGGGGGTAGGCAGGAATGTGGGGTTGAGGTTACATTCGGATCAGCCATGATCTTATTGAATGGCGGAGCAAGTCCGAGGGACCGGTGGCTTGCTCCTGCTCGTAATTCGTATGTTCATATGTTATGAGTTGAAATCCATCTGCTACAGTTTAGCCTATTCATTTACCTTATCGGTGGCCTTTTTTAAACACTTCTTCATCAACACTAACTTCACTGCACTACATCTCCAATCTTTGTGCCATTGGCAAACTTGGATAGATGGCTCTCTATTGTGTTACCTAAGCCATTAATAAATGTTATGAATCGTTGAGGCCCCAGCACAGGTGCTTGTGTGATACCATTAGTCGCTTCCTTCTAATTCTCTACTGTTTTCTACCACCTAACCAGGTCACTAATTTGCCTTCAATTCCATGAATTTTAATTTTAGTTAAGTCTTTTATTTAGAACCCTATTGAAGGTAAAATTAAGGCTGCTACAAGTCACCTGATCACAGGGTTGACCCTCTGTTTGGGAGTTATCCCCAGGAGTTTCCAGGACAAAATTCTTTTTCAGTTTCTCAAATGTCACACCTTGTTATGTTTAGAGAGCTGCTAATGGATTCCTATCCCACCTGGGACTGTTCAGACCAATTTTAAAGAAAATTACAGGCATGTCATTTGCATTTGATAAGCTAACCTTGCTACCAGAGTCATTAGGTCTGCCCAGACAGTGGGTTCCCAAATGCCAGACCCTCAACATAGATGGCACCCCTTTCAACAACTAATGACTGAGACATTATCAGTTCTGAAACTAAAGCCAATTCCAGGCACTGGATAAACATTCCTTTTGAAGTCATTGTGGAGAAGGAAAGTCACATAATCCAAACCATTTGGACAGTTTAATGTTACATCTTCAGTCTTCACAGCCAGACTGCTGTTCTAACATCAACTGGACAGAATTCTAGCAGCCAGGCTGGGTAAGCAGTTGCAACTGCTCAAAGTCTGCTTGATTCTAAAAATCTCTAATCAATGCCTGCCAAGTGATCTAAACACAGAAAATCCAGCCGTGCAGCAGCACCGTTTGTTTCAAAGATTTTCATGTCATCGTTTAACCAACCTGACACTCATCTGGCTTTGGACTCTTGAACTTACATAAACTAACATTTTTTTTGTGGTCTTGATACTGTAAAACTCCTTTGCCCTATCCCCCACACTGTCCCCCCCCCGCCCTTACTGTGTGAATGTGTGGATTGGGAAGTGGCGAACACTTTTTTGGGTTGTTTTGAATTTGTAAAATAAACTAACTTGAGTTTGTTGTGGATTATTACTAAAATTGGATCACAGAAACTGTGAGATTGGGAAAACATGCCTATCCTTATAAAAGCTAATTCAAAAAACCAAAACAAAAACAGAATTACCTGGAAAAACTCAGCAGGTCTGGCAGCATCGGCGGAGAAGAAGAGTTGACTTTTCGAGTCCTCATGACTCTTTTTCCAGGTAATTCTGTTTTTGTTTTGGATTTCCAGCATCCGCAGTTTTTTGTTTTTATATTTTAATTCAAAAAACCACCTGTTTATAGGCAGGTGTAAGAGAGAATCACTGCAGTTTGAACTGCCCCTCTCCTGTCCGTAACATCTCTCTCCATTTTTAAGTATTGCAGTTGCATTTGCTCAGCTTAATGCAGTTGCTTTTGATTTCAAGTGAAGCCTGTGATTTAGAATTGTTCCATGAACTATCCTGATTAGCCTGTTTTTCATCTTTTCACTGGTCTTTTTTTAAATTTAGATGATTGAGTTGATGTAGAATGATATTGAGCCTTAGAGACCAGAAGCTTTCTGGGTTGATTCTCAGTCTACATACACCAAGTAAAGTGACCTCCGTGCAGCATTTGGGCTCTTGCAATAAGTCTCAGTGCCCCAGAGTTTAGAAAGGAAGAATCAATTCCATACTTAAATATGTGACTGGGTCTAAAGAGGTGAGGCAAAGCTATTTGGAATTGTCAAGGGTTGCTTTCTCCAACATGTTGCTGGGAAAAATAACCAGAAAAAATATTATTATTGGATTTAGTTTTTTAGTTCTGTGTAACCCTGAGATGATAACTGGTCTCTCATCTGGGAATCAGTGATTATTGTGTCATCAGATTTCAGTTTGTTAGTTAAATTACTACTGAAGAATGTTAGTACTAGATTTCAGGAAGGCCGAATTTTTCAAATGTAAGGGAAGATTTGGAAAAGGTATTTTGGGATGTGCTGTTAGGTGGAAGTACCGAAGTAGAAGGAGAATAAAATAGAAAATATTTAATTCTATATTTATGAGCATAGAAGTTGTTTATATTCCACCAAAGGAAAGGAAGTTGCATGGTCAAGTGGAACCTAAATGACTTCACTACAAACATCCCTGTTAAGAAATATTTCATCAGATATTACAGAATAACCATAGAGACTTGTAACAGTATAAGATATGCTTGAGGATGCCTAAATTCACTATTAGAAATTACATAAAGGCTAGGAAAAAATATTGCAGACATGGATGTTAATATGCTAAACCTTTTTTCCACTTATATCAAAAGCCAGAAATTGCTTAAGTACTGGAGTGGGCCTTCGATCCTCAAAACTAATCTTCCCTGTTAAATCTCTCAGGGTATGGCTGAATTGCTATCTGTTTGAGCCTGTTAGATATGAAGCCATTTACCCTAAATTGTTGAAGGAAGTGGGAACTGTATTGTGTAAGTCATCAGGCTCAAATGTTTAATGGCTCTTTGAGGTCTGGAATAGCTCCAGTAGACTGAAGGGAAGTTCAAGTGAGTCAACAATTTAAGAAAAGGGGAAGTGGAGAACTTTTCGCCTGCTAATTTGATGTTGATTTAAGGAAGGCACTGGAAGACATTTTAAGGCATGAGATTTACAGCCACCTGGAAAGGCCTGAAGTTTTTAAAGAATTCTAGCATGCCTTAGAAACCGGAGATCTTGCTTTATCAACCTAACTGAGTTCTTTAAAGAAGTGCCTAAATTAGTTGGAGGCAACTGTCTATAGATGACTAGCACCTAGATTTTCAGAAAGGTCTTGATATAGTGCTATGTCTTTATCAAATCTAGGGTAAGATATCATTTTGTGAGATTGGTGGTCAGATATTATTGATTTTCTGAACATAGCCTTTTAGTGGAAAAAATGTGTTATCTTGGAGTTCGGGTGCATGATAAAAATCAAAACTTTCTTTTTTAGTTGGTACCTATAAACTTAATTTTTGTAAGAAATGATCAAGAAGCTACTGCTAAGTTTTTTGAGGTTTTTTTGCATGTATTTTACATGTGTACAGGTCTTGAAATGATACATCTGAATTGCTGTCCTCAAATAATTTATGCAGCTCCTCTCCTGCCTCATTGTTGTCTTTCTGATCATCGTAAATGTCTTTACCACAGATATTGTCTGCATCGTAGCTATCCACCTCGGCAGCATCATCTTTCCAGAGGATGTAGTCATCTGAATTGGCCATGGCATTTGTGAAACAACACTTGCCGCCATGCTGGGTCAGGGATGGACCAATGGCATCCGAGATTTCTTTGATCCTTTGGTTGACTAATGGTGTAAATGGATGTGCTTCAGAGGGGAGCCATTCATTTCATTTTTTCCATATCTGTTTAAATGGTTGCAACTGATACCTGTCACTTCTTCCAAATGGCTTGTCATGCCCCCCCCCCCCCCCCCCCCCCCCGCCCCCAAACGGAATAATGACAGAACCTCTGCGATTATCATCTAGGATTTCTTTGATGTATGATATTTCATTGGACCAAAAACTGTCCAGGATCAGCATGCAACATTTCCAAGAGGGCCCTCTGCACCATACGCAATGCTACCAGTTTTGGTTAAACCTTCATCCATCCAATCTTTTTCATGTTCATGGATTATCACAGCTTGAACTTGGGAGAGGTTTTGCATTTGAAGGTAATATATGGCAGCATTTTGTCCCATCTCCATATGGTCTGAGCATGATGGTGAAACTATGCTTTTCATCACTTCAAGATCAACTAGCAATCTTTCTTCTTTAATAGCCATGATTTAACTGAATGGAATGCCAAATGTAAGGGGTGTCTCGTCTGCCATAGGTGGTATTCCTTTTGCAGCCTTATATAAAGTACTCTCATAGTTTGTCTTCAAAATCATCATGCATGCTTAGTGTGGTTGAAGTGCACTGACGTGTATGTCAAGAGGAAGCATCATTTTGGGGATGTTTTAAAGATGTTCTTGGCATCCAAAGCGCTTGTGATATGAATTCCTTTCAAGCTAATTTCTATAGTGCTGACTGCACATCCACTTGCTCGACATTAATGAATGTATTACAGAAGTTGTTACTTGAGCTTTGCATGTTGAACCTTTTACCACATCCAGAGATATTGGTTTGCTTGCCTTGGGTCTTTAGCTTGTCCTTTGAGTTTCGCCAGTCTTAACGTTAAATTCCCATGCTGCTGCTCTGTTACCTTGGTTTTCAACAACTTTTATCACTTAAGTCTGAAAGCTGCAGTGTAACTTGCTCTTTTCTCTGCATATTAACAGTTAATATGAAGAATCCAGCCTTATGCATGTCACACGCTATGCTCAGTTGATCGATAAACAACTGGGAGCCAGCTGCTCAGCAAACCAGAGTGGTAATGGACCCTTGTGTTACGGTTGTAATTCTACCTACTGGATATTCATATTTCAATTTGGAGCAGTTTACTTTACCTTATTACTGTATTTGATTGCAGGGCGAACATAGAACTCTCTTGTATAGACACTGACACTGGCCATTATGATGAAGCACATCTGCCAGGAATTCTTTTTTAAAAATAAGAAAGCAAAAGGCAGAGGAAGCGGGAGGACAATTTTAGCTAAAAATTATACTACATTTTACATTTTTTTAATTGTCTCTTTATATTGATGCAAAAGTGTTCTGCGCTAATTTAGGATCAATCCCTTCAGTCTAGTCGGGTTTGCTCATTTGCTTTTGTCAATAAATGGTCACTTTGACCAGAACATTGCAAAAGTCTAGTTACGTATTATACATAACTATGAACATGAAGCTAGTTTCAGTGTTTGTGACCATGAAACTATCATCGATTGTTGCAAAAACCTATCTGGTTCACTGATGTCCTTTAGGGAAGGAAACATGCCATCCTTACCTGGTCTGGCCTGTATATGACTCTAGACCCACAGCAACGTGGTTGACTCTTAACTGCCCTCTGAAATGACCTAGCAAGTTTAGTTCAAGGGCAGTTAGGGATGGGCAACAAATGCTGGCCTTGCCAGTGACACCCACATCCCATGAAGGAATTTAAAAAAACATGGTAATAAGGCAATTTAAAGCCCTCTATACCTTCCCGATGGCTTCACTATGATCCAGGTTCCTCTTCTGCTTGGCAACCTTTACCTGGTACCCTTGCTTTACATTCACTGTATGGAGATTCCTAGACGCAGAATGCATATTCCTAGACTTTTCATCCATGAAGGATTGTTATATTTGGGAATATATTATATTTGGGAAATTATGGTATCCTGGATTGGAAGTTGTTTACACTCTGCTGGACAGAGAAAGTTGTCATTAATAGGAGTAGATCTCCATAGAGAAAATTATAAATAGAGTCCTGCCTGCAAGGCTTCATTTCAACACCATTGCTCTATTTATGAAAAATAATTTTAGTGAGTTAATGGGGCCACTCAAGTTTTTAAATAATGCAAAAATATACATGAGTAGGGAATTAAGATCAGAGAGATTACAGGTTGATTTTAGGCCAATTAGTTAGTGTAATGGTTCCTTGAATGGCAAATGTCCTTCAATGTTGATATGCAATTTGAGTCTAGGAATCTCCATACAGTGAATGTAAAGCAAGGGTACCAGGTAAAGGTTGCAGAGCAGAAGAGGAACCTGGATCATAATGGTGAAGCCATCGGGAAGGTATATAAGGCTTTAAATCATGTTACTGCTTTAGTAAAATTAAGACTTTGTATGAAGCTTTGGCACGTTGTTTCCAGTCTTGATCCCCATACATGGTACATGATGAGCGGCCTTGGAGAAAGTGGAGAGATGGGCAACCAAAATTATACTGGTTCTTAGTTATGATGAGTTGGGTAATTTCAATGAAGGAGCTAGATTCTGTCTGGTTGGGATGGGGATCTGAGAACTCCAGGGCATGTGTATCAAACAATAAATCAATGAACTTAAAATCAGTGATGGGGAAATCGATGGGAGGCATTTTTATGGATGCTATCCATAATCATCTGGAACATGTTGGGAACCCAGTAAAGCTTTCAAAAGCAGAGGCTGTCCTTGACAAACTTAATTGAGTTAACTTTGAAGATGTCGCTAGAACAGTGGGTCAGGACAATCCAGTAGGTATCATCTATTTGGTTTTCCAAAAAGCCTGTGATAAGGTGCATCATGAAGGACTTTTATCCGTGACCTGAAGAGTGCGATGACGATATGGGCCCCAAATTTCTAATGGTTATAATTAGAAATTAGAATTTGTAAGCAGAGTTAGGTTAGACATAAAGGAAGTCTTTTCACAAAATGCATTGCCCTCTTTAACAGTTTAAAGAAGCATGCAGGCTTCGACGATCCTTAAAGTTCTTGACAGAAAAGGGCATAATTTATAAAAAGTCATGCTTGATTTGCCTTTAGTGGACTTTCCCCAGAGTTTTCTTCATGCCTAGTGTGCTTTCTCTTATTTTTGCAGTGTTTATTGACACCACTGTCCCTACAAATTAGTTGCACTATCAGCCAAAGAGTTGGAGGAAGGGTGGGACTCTTGACAGGTCTCACAACAACAGTCTATTTTACAGTAAAGAAAGTTATTTACTCAGCAAACAGAGACTATTTAAACAGTGCACTACAGCAAATTGTCTACACAGTCTATTTAAAAAGGGTCTTCACATGACAGACTATAGCAAAGTGCTGCTGTAAAAGCAAAATTATTTCTGCAGCAAAGTGTAGTGAGGGAGGATGGTTACATACAAATTGTGTGTAAACTCACTCCAGACATTTGCAGCAGTGCAATCTCTAGGTGTGATTGATAGGGGAATTAACCAATCGTCTCCATTCTGGCTGGAAATTGTGATGTCATTTTATGCAGACCTTTTTGTCATTCCCTGTTGTATTCCATTAGTAAGACAGATTGTGTTGATGGTATATGAGGCTGCAATGTGCCTGGATGGTATTTGCTTGATAGACCTGATGGTGTTTTGCACATGTGTCTGTGTTGATGTTTGGCGAGGAGAGGTGTAGACACTTGATGTCTATTTGGGAGAATAACTTGTTAACACTAGTAAGTCAGCTGTAAGTAAAGGCAATAAGTGGTGAAACTATCCCAACATAAGATCATCAATAAATTTCTTTAATTTTGTCCATCCGCTTAAAGGTTTTTTTATTCATTCATTCACAGGACGTGGCTATTGCTGGCAAAGCTAGCATTTGCCCATTCTAGTTGCCCCTGAGATGGTGGTGGTGACCCATCATCTTGAATCACTGCAGTCTCTTTGTTGAAGGTGCTCCCATAGTGCTGTTAGGTAGGGAGTAGAAATGGTAATATATTATTTCCAAGCCAGGTTGATTTTTTTTCTTAATCCTTTTGCAGAATGTGGGCATTGCTGGCTAGGCCAGCATTTGTTGCCCACCCCTAATTGCCCTTGTAGGTGGTAGCGAGCTACCTTCTTGAACCACTGCAGTCTTTGCGGTGTAACTGCACAGACAGTGCTGTTACACAGGGAGTTCCAGGATTTTGACCCAGGAACAGAGAGTGAGTTCGAAGTCAGTATGATATGTGATGGAAGGGAACTTGGAGCAGCATTCCCATGTGCCTGCTATGTTTGCCCTTCTAGGTGGTAGATATCATGGGTTTGGGCAATGCTGTCAAAGAAGCCTTGGCAAGTTGCTGCTGTATACCTTTATAGATGGTAGACACTACAGGCCTGTTGCACTTTTGGTGGAGGGAGTGAATATTTGAGGTAGTGTTCGGGGCGCTGATCAAGCGGGCTGCTTTGTCCTGACTAGTGTTGAGCTTCTTGAATGTTGTTGGAATTACACTCATCCATGCTAGCGAGAGTATTCTGCCATATTCCTAACTTGTGCCTTGCAGATCATGGAAAGACTTCAGGGAGTCGGGAGGTAAATCACAACACCCAATCACCTTTTTTAAAAGCCACAGTTTTTATGTGGCTGGTGCAATTAAGTTTTCGGGTCATTGGTGATTCCTAGGATGATGATGGTGGGGGCTCATCAATGGTAATGTTGAGGTGAGTTGATTACCTCTTGTTGGAGATGATCATTCCCTCCACTTGTGTGGCATGCATCATCAGCACATGCCTGGGTGGTGTTCAGGTTTTGCTGCATGTGAACGGGATTGATTATTTGAGGAATTGTGAATGGAACTGACTCTTGCAATCATCACTTCTGACCTAATGGAGGGACAGTTATTGATGAAGCAGCTGAAGATTGTTTTACTGTGTTACTTACAGAGATTAAAGATTGCTTCAATCAAATTAAAAATTTTCATTGTGACATAAAGTATCGTTAGTACATAGAAATACATATTTACTGCTTTGAAATCTTTACATGTTTGTCTGCAGAATTAAGTATTTCTGCAGCATTGCTTCATGCATTGCCAATCCTGCTGAAATGAGTATGCCGTGTTGTGTTGCACAACTGAGGCGAATGAGAGCAAAGTAGTCGCTGTATTTCTAAAAGAATGCAATAGTTCCAGTGGCGTTGACCAAGGCTGGCAATAACGCAACATTTTTTCCCTAGTGCTCAGCAACTGAGACATTGGAAAGATGCTTAATTAAATAAAAGGAATATTTTAAATACGGTGGTTACTCCAGCTATTAAGCATGCCTTTAGTAATGCTAATAGAGAATTGAGAGCAAAAGCACAGCAGGTTGCTTACTGTTCTTTATGGATGACTGCTGTGGGTGAAGGGAGAAAATCATGCTTTATGAGAGATAATGAGAGATCAACTTGAGTTCTTTAGTTTTGTGCCCATTAGAATTTATATGCTAATCAATTCATTTTAGTTTTTGATGTAAATACTATTGGCAGATGACATCTGTTGGGTATTTTTAGAACTAAAATTTTCATCTTTTGCGTTATGATCATATTATCTGGTCAGGGGGTTTTGGACAATGTAAAAATAGCAGAAAAACCTGATTTTAAGATCTTTTTACAAAATGAGTATCATTCTGTGGATAATAATTGTGCTTGGTGTTTTGTAACTGACTAATTTGTGTTTTTTATTTGTTTTGTTTGTTTCTAAACATTAATTATGTTCTACTTTTAGAAGTCAACTTAATGAATCTTTTTCCACAGTGAGCTCAGTATGAATAAAAATTCAGATTTTATAGGAAGACATTTTAAAAATTCTTTTGTAAAGCATAACTTTAATTTTTTTTGAAAAAATGCCTGAAATATATATTCACATTGCAAATTGTTGATATTCTCCAAAATGAAGTTGAACTGACAGGGAACGTTAGCAATTCACAGGGCTCTCTGCTACTTTCTTTTTCACAAGGTGCCAACTCCTCTGAAGAAGCAGAGCTAGACAGATTAGGCCCAAGTCCTGGTCACCAAGGAAGGGTTGGGGATGAGGGCTGAGCTAAGGAGCTGGGTTTATCTAACACTGACCTTGAATTTACCTCTGGTGGTGCACATTGAGAGCTGGCCTCAGTGGAATTCAGTTGGAGGCAGATTGCCTTTTAGCCTGGGTTTTCCTCTTCTCCTGGCCTGCTTTCTGGATAGGTTTTTGGGGAGGGAGGAGGGGAAGGCTGTGTGTTTGCAGTTCACTCCCAGCCTCAGGGTTCTCTGGCTCACAAATTCTTTTGCGCTCACTTGCATACTCATGCATCCTGTCTCGTGCACCCTATTTCGCATGCCCTCCCCACCTGTGACATTGGACATCTTACCATCAGATAGGAATTTGGGACAACTGTGAAGGTTCCAAGGCAAGCTTCCTCACTCCGCCCTGTCAGAGACTGCAGCTGCCCAGGGTGGGCGCTGCTCCTCGTGGCCTCCCTGGCCCGCTCCACCATCTTGACCCCTGTGCTCCTTTAGAGAGCCAGCGTGGGAAGTTGAGAGAGAAATTGCACCATGGCGACTCACCTTCATGCTGCTCTTCCAATCACAGACTTCAGCTACTTGCAGATCTTTCACTTGAACTCACCTGAATTTTGAACAGAGAGCCCGGGTGCTGGATAAAGAGGTATGCAGGCTGAATTTTGTTGGACAACCATGATTTAGGACATATGCTATACATACCGTTAGAGTACCTGTAGAAGGCTTTTCAAAATGACACATCCTGGATGATATTTTTTCTTGGGATTGACAGGTAGATTCTCTCAACTGCACACTGTTGCAAGCATGGCTTAGTGACTAGGCATGTTTACCCTTTTAATTGCCAAATTGCAGAGTAACTGATCTCTGTTGGACTGCTGGGACAGCACCAAGTGGAGATAACATAACATTTAGAAATAGGGTGAATAGAAAGGGGGAAGAATATTGAAAGGTTAGTCAATTAAAAGCCTCTTGCACATTCCCTGCCAAATGTCAGCTTTACTTGTTTGGTAGCATTCTTACCTCCAATTCAGAGGCTTTATATTCAAGCCACCCTTTCAGGATTTGAATACACAATTTAAGCTGGCACTTAAAGCTGTATTGAAGACGCACTGCAGTGTTGGAGATGTTGGACAATAGGTGATTGAATAGTGCCTGCCATTCAGTACACTTATACTTGCCCACAGACTTTGTATGGAATTTTTGCATTAGAATTTGCTGTAATTGAAAACTATACAGCATGCTCTATAGATGATCTCAACCTATGTGAACAGGGAAAGCAGCTGTTTATCTCTTTAACAATCTGATTGAAGAATTGTTAACTGAGATAGTGTAGAGTCTGAACCAGGAAGTGTCAGTTAAAATATTTAATTCAATGACAAGTCATGCATAGAAAATGGTATAGCAATTTGGTTAAGAGTGAGAGCAATAGAGGCAAAAAGTGAAAATCATTTAGATTCTTTTAAATTTAAACATTAATTAAAATTTAAAGGCATAAGACTCTACACATGTTAATTTTCAGTGCTAGAGAGGTTGTTTGGCACCAATATAGATACAGTCACGCCGTTAAAAATTACTTTACGCTGGAATGGACAAGCCCTTTTTTTCCTGATATGTTTAGTGGGTATATGTCACAAGTACAGCAACTTCATGCCATTCTGTTTGATTCAGTTTCGAGTCTGTCAGCAAGGTACTGGTATGGCAACGCTTCTGGGGGAGCAGGCCAACTCTGACAGTTGCTACTTTTTTTGGCTTCTCCCATTTTACTTGAGATCACCACAATACTGGTTGATCACTTTCTCTATCTCTTCCCGTCAGTCACCTATTCCTCATCCATTCCCACTGTGTGTAGGTCTCTCCCCACTGCATCTTTCTATCTGGTCTTACACTTTCCACTTCTTCTTCCTGGCAGTTCCATCTCCATCCTTGCCTCACCACAATTCCTTTCTCTGCAACAGATGGCCGTACCATTTCAATTTCTTGGCTACTTCCTTTGATGCTCCCACACTCTTCACTGACCCCTGATGTACCGATTCCTGATTTTGTCCTTTCTCACATTCCACACATCCGTCTCAGCATCTGCATCTCATTAGTCTTGTTCCCCCTTCTTGATGTTGCTCAAGTTTCTGCATTTAAGGGGAGGCAACAGTGGCATGGTATTGTCGCTGGACTAGTGATCCAGAGACTCAGGATAATGCTCAGGGGACCCGGGTTCAAATCCCACCATGGCAAATGGTGGAATTTGAATTCAATAAAAATCTGGAATTAAAAGTCTAATGATGACCATGAAACCATTGTTGACTGTTGTAAAACCCTATCTGGTTTGCTAATGTTCTTTAGGGAAGGAAATCTGTCGTCCTTACCTGGTCCAGCCTACACATGACTCCAGACTCACAGCAATGCGGTTGACTTTTAAATGCCCTCTGAAATGGGTGGTGGGATAAGCCCATTTGTAACAAACTGCTACAAAATCACATGAATGAATGAAACTGGATGGACCACCCTGCATCAATCTAGGCACCGGAAACCACAACAGCAATCTCAGCCCCTGTCACCCATGCAAAGTCCTCAGCACTAGCCCCTAGATATTAGTGAGGTCTCACAGACTAGTCAAGCAACAGCCTGACATAGTCATCCTCACGGAATCATACCTTACGGATAATGTCCCAGACGCCACCATCACCATCCCTGAATTTGTCCTGTCCCACAGGACAGGCAGGACAGACCCAGCAGAGATGGCGGCACAGTCAGGAAGTAGTTGTCCTGGGAATCCTCAACATCGACTCCGGACCCCATGAAGTCTCATGGCATCAGGTCAAACATGGAAACCTCCTGCTGATTACCACATACCGCCCTCCCTCAGCTGATGAATCAGTGTTCCTCCATGTTGAACACCACTTGGAGGAAGCACTGAGGGTGGCAAGGGTGCAGAATGTACTATGTCCATCAAGGGTGGCTCGGTAGCACCACTATTGACCGAGCAGGCCAAGTCCTAAATGACATAACTGCTGGACTAGGTCTGCAGCAGGTGGTGTGAGAATCAACAAGGGAAAAACATACTTGACCTCATACTCACCAACTGACCTGCCGCAGATGCATCTGTCCATGACTGACAGTATCGGTAGGAGTGACCACCGCACAGTCATTGTGGAGATGAAGTCCCGGCTTCACATTTGAGGATACCCTCCATCGTGTTGTGTGGCACTACCACTGTGCTAAATGGGACAGATTTAGAACAGATCTAGCAACTCAAGATTGGGCATCCATGAGGCACTGTGGGCCATCAGCAGCAGCAGAATTGTACTCAAACACAATCTGTAACCTCATGGCCCAGCATATCCCCCACCCTACCATTACCAAGAAGCCAGGGGCTCAATCCTGGTTCAATGAAGAGTGCAGGAGGGCATTCCAGGAGCAGCACCAGGCATATCTAAAAATGAGATGTCAACCTGGTGAAGCTATAACACAGGATTACTTGCATGTCAAACAACATAAGCAGCAAATGATAGACAGGGCTAAGCGATCGCACAACCAACGGATCAGATCTAAGGTATGCAGTCCTGCCACATCCAGTCGTGAATGGTGGTGGGAAATTAAACAACTCACTGGAGGAGCAGGTTCCACAAACCTCCTCAATGATGGAGGAGCCCAACACATCAATGCAAAAGTTAAGACTGAAGCATTTGCTACAATCTTCAGCCAAAAGTGCCGAGTGGATGGTCCATCTCGGCCTCCTCCAGAGGTCCCCAGCATCACGGATGCCAGTCTTCAGCCAATTTGATTCACCCCACATGATATCAAGAAACTTCTGACCTTATTACTGCCTTGGTTCAAACATGGACAAAAGAGCTGAACTCCAGTGTTGAGGTGAGAGTGACTGCCCTTGACGTCAAGGCAGCATTTCACCGACTGTGGCATCAAGGAGCTCTAGCAAAACTGGAGTCAATGGGAAACATGGGGAAAACTCTGCTGGCTGGAGTCATACCTAGCACAAGGAAAGATGATTGTTGTTGGAGGTCAGTCATCTCAACTCCAGGACATCACTGCAGGAATTTCTCAGGGTAGTGTCCTGGGCCCAACCATCTTCATTCAGCTGCTTCATCAATGACCTTCCTTCCATCATATGGTCAGAAGTGGGGATCTTCACTGTACAATCATCAATGTTCAGCACCTTTCGTGACTCCTCAGATACTGAGGCAGTCTACGTCCAAATGCAGCAAGACCTGGTCGATATCCAGGCTTGTTCTGAAAAGTGGCAAGTAACATTCACATCACAGTCCGGCAATGACCATCTCCAACAAGAGAGAATCTAACCATCACCCCTTGATGTTCAGTGGCATTACCATCACTGAATCCTCCACTATCAACATTCTGGGGGTTACCATTGACCAGAAACTGAACTGGAATAGCAACATAAATACTGTGGCTACAAGAGCAGAAGCTAGGAATAGTGCGATAAGTAATCCAAATGTGCCAGAGGTTTTAAAAAAACCTTAAAATTTTCTTTCTTTCCACAAATTCTGTACAGCACTAACTGCACCCCAGCCTTTCAAAAGGATCCAAATTTCAACAGATGACTGATGAAAATATTAATTCCTTGTTATCGTTTTAATTATACTGATGCCAACACAAGATTTCATTTGCTGTCCTGCTACACTGTGGCATCAATTTCATTTTTTGACTTCAAGCTATACACAAAAATGTGTCAGTATTTGCCGTACAAAAGCTATCAAACATTAAAAGTATAAATTCTTTGCTGCAAAATTGATAGCAAAGAAAGAACTCAAATCACGATTATCTTCATAAGAACACAAGAAATAGGAGCAGGAGTAGACCATATGGCCCATCGAGACTGCCCAGCCATTCAATATGATCATGGCTGATCTTAAGCTTCAACTGCACTTCCCTGTTGTTCTCCATATCGCTTGTTCCTTGAGAGACCAAAAATCTGTCTTTCCCAGCTTAACTGTACTCCATGGAGCATCCACAACTCTCTCGGGCAGAGAGTGCCAAAGATTCACAACCCTTTGAGTGAAGTAATGTCCCCTCATCTCAGCCCTAAATGATTGACCCTTTATCCTGAGACTGTGCCCCCGTATTTTAGGTTCCCTGATCAGCAGAAACAATTTTTCATTGTCTACCTTATGAAACCCTTTCAGAATGTTTACATTTTGTAAAGGAAATATAATTTTTTTTCCTAATAGTATCACTATAGGATATTGAAATAGACTTGTGGGGTTGTGTGCATGTGACTAATTAAACTGAGAACAGTCAGACTGCAAGGTTTAAATCATCAAAGGGGTTAGGTGTAAAAGCATTTTCAAATGAAATGAATGAGCTAACATTTGTAGATAAGTTGAGAGGTGATTTGAATTTCAAAGGAAAATTTTAAGGTGACAATGAAAATTGTTGCATCTTGCAGGAGTTCATAGGTAAACAAGCAGTGTGGATATCATGTTTTATTGACCCAAAAGCAAAGGCAAGATGGAAACATGAAAGACCTTATATTGGGAAAAGTTTGAGTTTCAAAGAAATTTTAAGACAATAGATTTAAAGAATAAAAGGAGAGAAAATATATTTAAGGAAAGATTAAAAGCTGTATGAGGAATGGCCATGTGAGATCTGGAAGAGTGTACTGTGAAGTATCAGCACCTAGCCATCTCAGAAGTGCTTGCATGTTCCAGAAAGCAAGGCTTTGTTAAAAGCCTTGGAATTCCATCGAGTGAAAGTGAGAGAGAAATTATGAAGTACCTTCCTTATAGCAGTAGTTGGTGTCTTGAGGTAATAGTACTGGATGTTTTATAGAATCTATTCAAACTGGTGCCCGGAAAAGGGTGTTTATTTTGGGAGTCTAGTTAAGTAGAAGTCTTTTGGGAAATGTTGTAAGACTAAATTTAACTGTGTAACTGTAATCTTGTGTGTTTAAGTTTTCTTTTGTTAACAAATGTTTTAGTTTAATATTTAAGATCTCAATAAGTGGTGGTAGATTCTACTTCTTACCTTCTCATAATACAAATACAAATTACAGATCATTGTGATAGCTTGGCCAAGTTTTCCTTTGGGATTTGGTCAGTCTGGCAATTACCACCTGCCGCCACATAACAATTTCAATGAGATCGCCTCTCATTCTTCTAAACTTCAAAGAAAATAGAGCCAATTTGCTCACCCTCTCATCATAGGACAAGCCCCATACCCCACAGACTAATTTAGTGAACCTTTGCTGTACTGCCTCCAATGTAAGTATATTCTTTCTTAAATGTGAAGACAAAAACTGCACACTCCAGATGTGGTCTCAACAAAACCCTGTGCAACTCTAGCAAGACTAATTTATTCCTGTACCCCAATCCCTTGCAATAAAGGCCAACATGCCATTTGCTTTCTTAATTGCTTACTGCACCTGCATACTAACTTTCTGTAATCCTTGTACAAGCACACCCAAGTCTCTTTGGACATCAATGCTTACAAGTTTTACACCTTAAGAATAGAAGAGCAGATTTTTTTATGACCAAAATGAATAACTTCACACTTCCCAACGTTTAACTCCATCTGCCATCTCGTTGCCCACTCAGTTAATCTGCCTATATCTCTTGCAGCCTCTGTGTCCTCCCCACAGCTTACCTTTCCTAAAAGCTTTGTGTCACCAGCAAGCTTGTATACATCACTCTGTATCTTCATCTAAGTCATTAATATGGATTGTAAATAACTGACGTCTCAACAGTGACCCTTGTGGAACTCCATTATTCACTATCTGCTGAGTTGTAAAAAGTCCCATTTATGCCCACTCTCTGCTCCCTATCTGTTAACCAATCCTCGAACAATGCTAATATATTACCAGCAACTCTATGTGCACTTAATTTGTCTATTATCCTTTTGTGTAACACTTTATTGAAATCCTTTTGGAAATCCAGGTATACTACACCTACTGGTTCCCCTTTATCTTTGTTTTATTCATTCACAGGATGTGGACTTTACTGGCTAGGCCAACATTTATTGCCCAAGCCTAGTTGCTTACTTAGTTACCTTACTAGTTACATCCTCAAAAAAAAAACTCCAATAAATTTGTTAAACAGGATTTTCCCTTGGTAAAACCGTGTTGACTTCTAATCATACTGTGCTTTTCTAAGTGCATTGTTAACACTCCCTTAATAATAAATTTCAGCATTTTCCCAACAACTGATGTTGGGCTAACTGGCATGTAGTTCCCTGTATTCTCTTGCCTTCCTTTCTTGAAAAGCAGAGTAACATTTGTCAACTCCCAAACTGATAGGACCGTTGCCAAAACGAATGAATTCTGGAAAATCACAGCCAGCGCATCCACTATCTCTGCAGCTATCTCCTTTAGAACCCTAGGGGTGTAGGCTATCAGGCCCAAGGGATTTATCACATTTTAGTTCCTTGAGTTTCTCCAATACTTTTTCTCTATTGATATCAATTTCCCTAATTTGCTCACTTATTAGCCCTTAGTTTACCATCTATTTCTGGAATGAAACTTGTTTTCTACTCTGAAGATAGACACACAATATTTGTTCAGTGGCTCTGCCATTTCCTCATTCCCCATGATAGTTTCTCCTGTCTCCTCTTCCTTTTTATATACTTGCAAAAGCTCTTACAATATGTTTTTATATTACTGGCTAGATTGCTCTCATTCTATTTTTTTTCCCTTTTTTATCAACTTTTTGGTTGCCCTTTGGTTTCTAAATCACTCCCAATCCCTTGACTCATTACTGTTATTTGCAATATTGTAAGCCTCTTCTTTTAATCTGATATTATCCCCAATTTCCTAAGTAAGCCAAGGATGGGCCTTTCTTGCTGAGTTTTGTTTCTCATGGAATGTATTTTTGATGGCATTTAAAGAAACAACGTACAATGTCTCCCATTGTTCATTTACAGCCATACCTTTTCACCTATTTACCCAATTTACCTTAGTTAGTTCTCCCCCTCATAGCTATGTAATTGGCTTTGTTTAAGTTTAAGATATTTGTTTTTGATTGGAGTATCTTACTTTCAAATTTAACCTGGAATTCAATGGTATTATGATCGCTATTTCCCAGTGAATCTTTTACTACAACATTTCTAATTAACCCTGCTTTATTACACTAGATCTAAGATAACTTCAGCCCTATTTGATTCCAAAACGTATTGGTTCAAGAAACTCACAAAAACGTCCCACAAATTCATTTTCTGGACCACTCTTGCCAATTTAATTACCCCAATCTATATGAAGGTTAAAGTCCCCCTTTGTAACAAGCTCCAAGGATTCCTGAATAATGCTCTGTCTGACATTATAACCACTGTTAGGAGGCCTATAAACTACTCCCACTAGTGCCTTCTGATTTTTGCTATTTCTAATTTCTACCCATACTGATTCTACTTCATGATTTTCTGAGGCTAGATTCCTTCTCTCTAAAGTCTTTAAGTCATCCTTTACTATCAGGGCTACCACTCCTCCTTTACCATTTCGTTTGTCTTTCTGAAATATTGTGTGCCGTGGAATATTTATTTTCCAACCTTGATCATCTTGTAACCATGTTTGTCTAATGGCAATCATCTACCTCTATTTGTATCACTAGTTCATCTAGCTTATTGGGAGATGCTTCATGCATTCAGGTAAAAAGCTTCTAATTTTTTAAAAAACTTTTATTCCCAGCAATGACCTTATTCATTGATGGGCAATTTTTGTTAAATTCAGTCCTTTCTTGTCCCATTCTGCTTGTTTTTACCCACATTGCTCCAATGTTTCAACCTTTCTTTTTGGATTTCTAAATCTCCCCTCACCCAAACCCCCGCACATCCTTCCCCACCCAATTGTTAGTTTAAAGCTCTGGCCACAGTAATAGTTATACAATTCACAGGGACACTGGTCCCAGCCCAGTTAAATTGTAGCCCATCCCAACGGAATAACTCACTCTTCCTCGAGTACTGATGCCAGTGCCCCATGAATCAAAATCCCTTCTTCCCATACCACTCTTCGAGCCACTTGTTTATTTCTCTATTCTGCTTGACCTTATGCCAATTAGAGTGCTGCTCAGGCAACAATCCAGAGATTATTACCTTTTTGATGTTCTGCATTTCAATTTGGATCCCAGCTCCTCAAATTCTCTTAGCAGAACATCATTCCTGGTTTTGCCTACGTCATTGGTTCTCAGGTGGACCATGATAACTGGATCCTCCCCCTCCAAATTCCTCTTCAGCCACAAGGAGATGTCCTTAACCCAGGTCGGTAACACAACCTTCGGAGCACCTGGTCATGGATGCAGAGAACATATACTATAACTGACTATACTATCTCTTATTACTACCATGTTCCTCTTCTCTTCCCCAACTTGAATGGCATCTTTCACAATAGTGCTATTGCCAGTAGGCTCATCCACCTTGTAGTCCTTCTCATCCACACAGATAGCAAGCGTCTTGCACCTGTTGGACAAAGTCAGGGGCTGAGGCTCCTTTATCACTACCTGCTGGATCCCCTGCCTGACTTGCCATGTCACCCTCCTGTCCTTGACCAATGACCAACTCTAAAGATCTGTCTAGCCTAAAGGGTGTGACTGTCTCCTGGTACAAAGTGTCCAGGTAACTTTCCCCCTCCCTGATGCATCAGTGTCTGCAGCTCTGCCTCCAGTTCAATAACTATGAGCTGAAGCTCCTCAAGCTGCTGACACTTGCAGACTTGTTTGCTCTGGATCACACTGGTGTCCAGGAAACCCCACATTCCACAGCCACAACACATCACCTCCCCTGCCATCTTTATTATGTATTAATTTATTACTTTTTAAAAATTAATTAATTTTAATAAATCCTACTACAGGTCAAGTATCCATTATCTGAAATGCTTGGGGCCGATTGCTTTTCAGATTTCAGATAATTTTGGCTTTCTAATACTGCATGTAGAAGTGGGCCTACTTAGGTTATAAGCCTAAGCTTAGGCTAGCTATAGTCTAAAGTAAATAAAATTGCTAGAAAAGTAAGACATATCATTTGAATAATAAATACAGGTACCTGAAATAATTCCTATCTGTGGTGCCATCTGTGATTCTGCTTGTAGAGGAGGTTTCCGTGTTGATATGCAGACAAACAACTAGACTTCCCACGCTAAAGGTCAGGTGCGGTTGGCGAGGATCATGTTGCCTTGGGTCAGGGATTTCTCATGCTGAAGGTTTGGTGCAGTTAGCGAGGTTTGTGTTGGCTTGGGTCAGGGATTTTCTGTGCTAAAAGTCGATGAAGTTTAAAAAAAAAATGCAGTTTTTGGATATGCTCGGTTTTCGGATTTACGAACAAAGGATACTCGACCCGTACTCCCAATGAGCTTTGCTACCGCTACTACAAAACCTTACTACTAATAAAACCTTATAGTTAACGATAATTTGTACCAGTTCTTAAAAGATAAATGAGCAAAATACTCACCAACCAATGACTTACCTGTTTCTCTGTGATATCATGCCCCATCACCAGCAGCACTGGATTGCTCTGTCTTGCTTCCTCTCGTGCTCTTTTAAGACTCTGGACCCTGAAACCTCATGGTTTCTTATTACTGAAGACAGTGATATTTTGTTGAGCTGAAAGAACATGTACACACATTGTGCCTGTTTCAGCTAAGCAGATGAAGTGATAGCCATTCGCTGTTTCATTCCTCAGGGCAATGGCTTGACCAATCAGAGTCAAGCTGCTGGGTCTAAATTTCAAACAATGCTTGGCAGTTAACTGTCAGTCACCGTTAACTGGGACACAGTCCATGGCAACGCCTGTACCAATCAGCCCACTTGACAACCAATTAGCACTCCCTTTTCATACAGTATAAAGTTGTTGTTTCCCCTGACATTGGTATTCTTGTGATTGCCCTGTTGAGTGCAAGACGAAAAGCTTCAATTAAAAAGCCTTTTTTCAGTAATACTCAAATCTTATATTTGTGGAATGTTGTTAACGGAGACACTTAAGAGTAATTACTATATTCTTTTTAAACTAGATTTTTTTTTAAAGAAAAATTAACATTCATATTCTTTTAGCTTCTACCTTAATCCTATGTATTTGTCCCAATCTTTATTTCGTTCTGTGTAAAATTTTACGAAATTGAACCAATTATTAGTGCTTTTCATTTCCTGGATGGCTAGCTGTGAGAATTCTTTAATGTGATTGGTTGATTGGACAGTATTAAAACATCATTCCAGGTTGATGCTGGTTGTCATGAAACTGTAAATGTATATAATATTATTGGAAAATATTTTTCTTTTAAAATAGAGGTTTAGTCTGAGAGTGTGTCTTAATTGGATTAAAGCCAGCAAGTCTGGGTGCTTTGATATGTACTAGTTTTGAAATGTAAGAGAGGTAGAGTGCATTTGTATTTTTAAATAGAGCATTCAAGAAGGCGAGTGAAATCTGGCACCTAGCTAGCAGAGACCAAGCAATGTGTTTATATTGCTAATAAAATTGGTACTGTCAAAGGGGTTATACTGTTAGAAAAGGCTGGTGATACAATGAGAATTTATATTCAATGAGCTATGCTAGGTATAAGGATAGCAGTTTTGTGTTTGTGGGGCAGAGGCAATGTAAGATCAAAGCTGTAAGCCTACAACTGCCTCCACAGGAACCAAAGTGAAAGGAACCTAATTTTGAATTCGTAAGTTGAAAATGCTTTGCCTGGTGTTTGGTTAAGTCTTTGGATTGCTGTTGTCTTAATGGAGATTAGTTTGGGAATTTGTTAAAAGCTATGATAGTAGTAATTTGCAGCCATGTGTATAATTAATAAAATGTTTCATTTAGTTTAATATAAAACCTCTTGAGAACTGGTGGTCTGATTTCTGAATCTAGAGTTGCATTTCAAACACCACTGTAAACAGCTGTCATAACCTATATTTTTAAGTTTCCCTCTGGGATTTTTAAAGAACTCAGCTTTACCAAAAGGTTGTCTCAAAACACCTCACAATGAGGTAATCCTCATTAAATACGCCACAATTAATTGCCTGTCCACCATCTACAAGGCACAAGTCAGGAGAGTGATGGAATATTCTTCACTTGCCTGGATGAGTGCAGTTTCAACAACACTCAAGAAGCTTGTCACCATCCTGGACAAAGCAGCCCTTTGGCACTCTATCTGTACTTTAACCATTCACTCCCTCCACCACTGGCACACAGTGGCAGCAGTGTGTACCATCTGTGAGGTGCATTACAGCAACTCGTCAAGCCGCTTCCTTCACCAACAGCTTCCAAACCCATGACTTCTACGACCTAGAAGGACAAAGACAACGGATGCATGGGAACACTATGACCCGCAAGTTCCCCTCTGCGCTCCCCCGAAAAGCCACACACCATCCTGACTTGGAACTGTGTTGTCAATCCTTCAATGTTGCTGGGTCAAGATCCTGGAACCTCCTTCCTGAAAGTACTGTGGGTGTACCCACACCACATGGACTGCAGTGCTTCAGGAAGGTGGTTCAGCACCATCTCCTGAAGGCATTTGGGAATGGGCAACAAATGCTGGCCTAGCTAACAACGCCCACATCCTGTGAAAGAATTTTTAAAAAGTTGAGGTTGTTAAAGTTCTTGCCACAGATCTTGCTAGATCTGTCAACACAGCTTTCTTTTGATGTCATTGGCAAGTGCCCTTGCTTCGCTGCTGACTGACAACAAAATCCAAACCGTTATTGTGGCTCTCTTTGCACCCCTGGAAAGAAACAATACAGTCGGCAAAATTAGGTTCATGGAGTACATTTCTACTTTCTCTGCATTTGACCGATGAAAAACACGGGTTAATTAAAAACTATCAACACAAATTATATATAGGCAGGTCATGCTTGACATAATTAATAAAGCTCTTTGAGGAAATAGTGAAGTTTATTAATAAAGAAAATGTAGATGTTTTATATTTGGACTGTTGAAAGGTATTTGGCGAGAGCCTGTGGGGAATTTCTGATAAACTTTAGGCACATGGTGATAGGGAATCTGATAGCATATATACGATAGGAACAGAGTAGCAGTTATTGGATATTTTCTAGACAAAAGGGATGCAAACAGGTGTCCATAACTCTTCAGGATTAAATATAAATTTTGTACACCTCCCGTTTAAGAAGCTTAACTTCCTGTTACCAGAATGCTGTCAACACGATGCGAATTTTATAGATATGTGATGTCAATAATGGACTATCGTGATTCAGACCTCCATCCAGTGAATGGTAAATCTTCCCCCTATCTTTTTTAAGTTTTAGTATCAACATCTGTGAATAACTCCCGAAACTTAATTTTTGGAGCCGATTTTCCAGCATTTTTGCCTTTCTGTTTTCCATCCTTATTTTTAACTAGAACTCCAATCTTCATCTGGGCCTGATCCTCAACTACTGTGGGCATTGCCACAGAGGAGGTGTCTCTGTGTATGTTTGTGTGTGTGTCTCTATGATATAAATGATGTAATTTAGACTTGGGACTAGGAGGTAGGATATTCAAATTTGCTCTTTACCCTAAAAATGGAAGTTTGGTTAACTGAAGAGGACTGATTGATTTAAAGAGAAAACACAGTTAAGTAAATTGCACAAATAGATATCAGATGAAACAATGTGGAGAAATGAGGTGATGCATTCTGGAAGGGCATGTACAATTGAAAATAAATCTTACGGGTGGAGTAGCAGAGAGGCTTGAAGGTTCAGGGAAACATAGTTTTCCAATACACAAATCTTTATAAATGGGAGAAAGCATTGAGGTTTTAAGCAACATAGAGGATGCTAGGCTTTATAAATAGGGGCACAAGAGTGCAAGAGCAAATGTGTAGTGCTAAATCCATACAAACAATTAATTAGTGTACATTTAGAATATTATATCCAGTTTTGGGTGCTTCTCTCTCGCTCGCGCGCTCTGTCTCTCGCGCGCTCTGTCTCTCGCGCGCTCTGTCTCTCGCGCGCTCTGTCTCTCGCGCGCTCTGTCTCTCGCGCGCTCTGTCTCTCGCGCGCTCTGTCTCTCGCGCGCTCTGTCTCTCGCGCGCTCTGTCTCTCGCGCGCTCTGTCTCTCGCGCGCTCTGTCTCTCGCGCGCTCTGTCTCTCGCGCGCTCTGTCTCTCGCGCGCTCTGTCTCTCGCGCGCTCTGTCTCTCGCGCGCTCTGTCTCTCGCGCGCTCTGTCTCTCGCGCGCTCTGTCTCTCGCGCGCTCTGTCTCTCGCGCGCTCTGTCTCTCGCGCGCTCTGTCTCTCGCGCGCTCTGTCTCTCGCGCGCTCTGTCTCTCGCGCGCTCTGTCTCTCGCGCGCTCTGTCTCTCGCGCGCTCTGTCTCTCGCGCGCTGCCCGTCTCGCTCGCGCGCTGCCCGTCTCGCTCGCGCGCTGCCCGTCTCGCTCGCGCTCGCTCTCGCTCGCGCTCGCTCTCTCTCGCGCTCGCTCTCTCTCGCGCTCGCTCTCTCTCGCGCTCGCTCTCTCTCGCGCTCGCTCTCTCTCGCGCTCGCTCTCTCTCGCGCTCGCTCTCTCTCGCGCTCGCTCTCTCTCGCGCTCGCTCTCTCTCGCGCTCGCTCTCTCTCGCGCTCGCTCTCTCTCGCGCGCGCTCGCTCTCGCGCGCGCTCTCTCTCGCGCGCGCTCGCTCTCGCGCGCGCTCTCTCTCGCGCGCGCTCGCTCTCGCGCGCGCTCTCTCTCGCGCGCGCTCGCTCTCGCGCGCGCTCGCTCTCGCGCGCGCTCGCTCTCGCGCGCGCTCGCTCTCGCGCGCGCTCGCTCTCGCGCGCGCTCGCTCTCTCTCCCCCCCCGGCGCGCGCTCGCTCTCTCTCCCCCCCCGGCGCGCGCTCGCTCTCTCTCCCCCCCCGGCGCGCGCTCGCTCTCTCTCCCCCCCCGGCGCGCGCTCGCTCTCTCTCCCCCCCCCGGCGCGCGCTCGCTCTCTCTCCCCCCCCCGGCGCGCGCTCGCTCTCTCTCCCCCCCCGGCGCGCGCTCGCTCTCTCTCCCCCCCCGGCGCGCGCTCGCTCTCTCTCCCCCCCCGGCGCGCGCTCGCTCTCTCTCCCCCCCCGGCGCGCGCTCGCTCTCTCGCACTCTCTCGCCAGCGCTCTCTCAGACCTTTCCCCCTCGTGGCCCTCATTTCCACTCCATTTAAGTCCAAAAAAGTGAGACCTGAAAGGATATGGTGGACAACTTGTTTAGCCACTCAAAAATCTGGCTGGATCACATAAAACATGATCAGGACCCATGGTCATCTGCTAAAACTGTTACTATTCCAGGATCATCCTGTAAACCCCTCTCTCCTGTCCCCTCCGCCTCGCCTTCAGTAATAGTGCAAGAAGTTCATGGACGACTTCGTCAATATGATCGAGACCATCTAATCAACTGCCTCTGCAAGGTCCCTCCCTCCCTCTAGCCCATCTGGCCAAAATTCCTCTAATGGCCTTTTCTCGGGCCCTGAACACTGATCTTTATCTAATTTCTCTCCTATCTCCCTTCATGCACTTTCTGAGAGAGCTTATTTTGTCCGTGAAACTCCCCTCATGCTCCTTCAATCCTATTCCTACTCAATTGCTGACCACCCAACTTCCCCTACCGGTTCCTCATGTTAGCTGATATTTTTAATGTTTCTCTCTCTTCAGGTGTTGTCCCTTACTTGTAATGGCTTCTCTTCCTGCTCCCACGTCATTACTTTTGGTGTCCGCCAAGGACCTATCCTTGGACTCCCTCCTATTTTTCATCTTGCTGTGTTTTGGCGGTATCACCCAAAAGCCCAGTGTTAGTTTTCACATGTATGCTGATGACACCCAGCTTTACCTCATTACCACTCTCTCAATTCTTCAGTGTTACTAAATTATCGGACTGTTTATCCAATATCTTGTATGAGATAAGCAGGAATTTCCTCCAATTAAACACTGGAAAGACTGAAGCATTGTTTTCTGTCCGCGCTTCAGACTCCATTCCCTAGCTACTGAGTTCACCTTTTTCTCTAGCAACAGTTGGAGTTTAAACCAGCCTGTAAGTAACGTTGGTATCTCATTTGACCCTGACATGACGTGTTCAAAATTGAGAGGTTTTGATCAGGTAAAAAGGGAAAAGGTATTTCCACTCGTGTTGGTAACTAGAGTAAAAATTTTAAATTGTCACCAAAAGCATGAAGGCAGAGTTTAGGAGACTTATTTGTAATTGGTTGTTAGAATGTGGAATCAGTATCAGTACCATCTACAAGATGCACTGCAGGACTTTACCAAGGCTCCTTCGACAACACCTTCCAAACCCATGACCATTACCATCTAGAAGGACAAGGGCAGCAGATACATGGGAACACTACCACCTGGAAGTTCCCCTCTGAGTCACTCACCATCCTGACTTGGAAATATATTGCTGTTCCTTCACTGTCGCTGGAACTCCCTTCCTAACAGCACTGTGGATGTACCCACACTACATGGACTGCAGTGGTTCAAGAAGGCAGCTCACCACCACCTTCTCAAGGGCAACTAGGGATGGGCCATAAATGCTGGCCCAACCAATGAAGCCCAAATACCCTGAATGAATAAAAAAAAAATCACTAATAGCTTTTAAAGTGAAAATGGATAAATATTCAAAAAAAGAAAATTGGAAAGGTAAGATTTTAAGTGTGAATCAAAGTAGAAAGGCACCAAAAAGCAGATGGAGTCCTGGGCTTTTTTATATAGAACAGGGGTATTGAATTTAAAAGGCAGGAAAAGATGTGAAATTTATACAGTAGGCTTGGATTCTTGGGAATGTGTGCAGTTACACTGTGTACACGGGTGGAATTTCAACATGAAATTCTGCATCAAGGACAAATGGTTAATTCTCTTTTCCTTTGTTATCCCTATCAAAGCCCTGGTCACTTGTAATGGTTGTGGCTGAAATTGAGTCACACCCAAAGTAGGGATTGAACCAAGGTGTCATAGCTTTAAAGATGTCATCCAACTATTGATATCTAAAATATTTAACTTTAAAACCTGCATGGCATACTGCATAAAATGCTTCATCATGTATGCTTAATCAAATGATAAGAATTCCCAAATATTGTTTTTTGTCAGGTTTTTTTTTGTAGGATATTGAGCCGTCTAAAGTATATAGCAAAGAATCAGTTGGATGACATCTGGAATTGAGAGATTGTACTGTACTTGCAAGGTCCAAAAATTGGGCTTTTTTCACTGAAACAGATAGTTAAAGTGGTATCTAGTAGAGATATTCAAAATTATGAAATGTTTTGAAAGGATAAGTAGTGAAAGATTTTCTCCACTGGCTAACAAATGAGTATCAAGGAGGCAGAGGCCTTGAGTTTTTTGGGAGTGGGGCGATAACTACCTATGAAGTCCAGTAGCCTGCATGCATGCAAAGAGTTCAAGGAAGTGAAGGGCTCATTTAAATATTAGTTTCTGGACCAACCCTTGGTGAGATTCACTACCTCATCAGTGGGAGAGAGGGAGGTGGAATTTGGCCACAGGAGACTGCAGCGGGGACCCACAACATTGGAGATAGAGTTACAGGGCAGTTACAGTGCAAGGTTGTGCTCCTGTGCATTCAGTGGAAGGCTGGGGCTGTGGATTGTGTTGGATGGGGAAGCTCAGAGACTGCTTGCAGAGCCTAGTTTGGAGCACATGTACTCCTTCTGACCCACGAGGTGTTCTAAGAGGAAGATTTTTTTCAGACTGTTTTTGGCCTCTTCTAGCTATTCAGCACATCCTGCTGGATTGCAGAGTACAGGAATTCCAATTGCCTTCAAGTGAATATTATGTTGTGACATCACTGTTGTCACCAAACTGCAACTCTTGCATATAGACTATGTAGGTTTGTAGGTTCCAACCTCTCAGCAGGAAGCTTCCTGATGACTTGATTCACTCCAGTTAATATTGTGACAGTGGAGAACTGGCGTGTTGGTGTTAGCATTTTTATTATTTTAGCCCTTAACCTAACCCTTGCCAGTTCAGGTGTGTGTGAGGGGGTGGGGAATGTGGTGGGAGGTTAAGCTAAGGCCATGGTTTCAGAATTACCACTAGAAGTGTGAAATAAGAGGTTAAAAGAAATTGTTTTCAGAGAGTTACATGAATATACAATGCTTTACCCTGTGGCTATGGATAAAGGCGCTATAACATTATTTAAATTAGAACTGGATAAGCATTTAAAAAGAATATTATGTGAGAAAAAGATTAGATTAAATAATTGTAGTTGAGTTAGCACCAGTACAAGGGACAATGATGAAACAGCCTCCTGACTTGTAAATTTTGAGTCTATTTTACTGACCAGGCAGCTGGATGTAATTGCTTTTAAAGATCTGTTTCCATGGTATATGTGGAAAAATTCCATGTTCTTTTATTTATTTGGTGTATATACATGTTATTTTCTTTTACTTAATGACAAGTCCTTTTAAGAGATGGCTAGAGAACAATGAGTAAATTTGTGTTAAATATCCAAATGCATGCTAGAGGCTATCTTTACTCAATCCACTAGGACTTCGATCACATACACGAGGTAACTTGCCTGTTTGCTGTTTTCAAAAACTATATTGTGTTCTTTTTCAGCTCTATGAGCTAGACAATGATCCAAGAAGGAAGGAATTTTTGGATGACCTTTTCAGTTTCATGCAGAAGAGAGGTAAAGGTGTTAAGTTTTTCCCTGTTTTCTCTTTTCTTCTGACTTACTGGTTGGCACCTGGAAAATAACTTATTTCTTCATGTGAGAGCCTGCCCAGTAAGCACTGGCAGGATATTCAACTATAGCTGCGGGTGGGGGGGAGAAAAAAATTAGTTACACTGTGTACACGGGTGGAATTTCAACATGAAACTCTGCATCAAGGACAAATGGTTAGTTCTCTTTTCCTTTGTTATCCCCATCAAAGCCCTGGCCACTTGTAATGGTTGTGGCTGAAATTGAGTCACACCCAAAGTAGGGATTGAACCAAGGTGTCATAGCTTTAAAGATGTCATCCAACTATTGATATCTAAAATATTTAACTTTAAAACCTGCATGGCATACTGCATAAAATGCTTCATCATGTATGCTTAATCAAATGATAAGAATTCCCAAATATTGTTTGTTTTTGTCAGTTTTTTTTGTAAACAAGCTATTTGAGATGATTTTGGTGATTGTAATAAATGTCTTTAATGCAGATAATTTACATTGTCATATGATTGCAGTAGAATATATTTTGAAAAACAAACCCATGCTTAAATTAGTTTTATTTTCATCAGGTTGGTTATAAAATGCCAAAAGCCATCTCTTTATAAAGTAACCTTGTTCTGACAGTCTGTCCCTTCCAAGACTCAGAATCTTGGGCAGAGCTGCTTTTAAGGTTTTAGTATGGATTAGAGTCCTAATATCTTTGAGCCAATTTCTGATATTCATCCTGCTAAATTTGATTTTTGTAGCCTAGTGGCAGATTCATCAAACTCAGTTTTACTTGGGTGTCTACATGTACGCTTGTATGCAACAGCAGATGGGTTAACAACATAAACACCAACAAAATTCACAGACATCATGGAATTCAAATTAAAAGAATAAGTAGCTAGAGCCTGCTGGAAGGCCAAGGCTGGCAAAATATTAAAATACCATGAGTAGCCTGCTAAGAAGATAAAATTCCATTTTTTCAAAAGTTCTGTTGTAAAATCCTAGCAAATTGAATATTTCTATTTTAGTGTTACCCAATGCATCATGCTTCCAGTTTCAGAACTTGACCTAGCACATTTACTGTCCTCTACTCTTGAGATTAGAAATCTTTTCATAACTGCTTTTGTTACTAAAATGTCTCTGATGGGAAAATTTCTAATCAAAATCTAATTGATATGAAGACTTTGTAGCAGTATTGAATTCATAGTATTTGATGCAGCCTTAATAACATTCTTGTTTGTGGCAGAATTTGTTTTAACAGTAATTAATGAACTTTTTTTTGTAAAATATTTAATCTTGCTTTCCTCAGTTTGAAATTGTTATTTGTATATTCTACACCTGTTTATAGCCATTAGAAAATTTGATTAACAGTCTTTAATTTTGAATCCCAAAATGAACAGTGGGTCTTTCTGAATTAATGGAAACCAGCACATCTAAAACTGAAGAACTTGAATTCTGACTGCAAAGTAATTGAATCTCTTAGCAGTTGTAGCCCATAGTTGCCTTATAATTTTAATTGTCCTGATGTACAGATGGAATCAAACCATAGTTACTTCTTAGGGGAAATTATGTCCCATATGATTGGATATTATGACTTTAATTATGTGATTGTTGGTGTCTTTGGAAACTAACACCCCCATCGCCTGCCCTCAACCAGTAAGGGGGAATTATTTTTTAAGCAATCTGAAATATAGCAGCAAATATGTGGAAAAGCATAATAGTGGGAATTTGTATTGATAAAGATAATTTCTGATGCTTTGGGTATATGCTCTTCGTTGAAACTGAAGACTGAAAAATAACTGGAGTCTTTCTTTCATGAGGTGCAGTACTTTCTGATAATATGTAGATTGTCATTTACTCTAATCCATGGTTATTTAACATTTGCAAAGATTTCTACTCTTGATCCATGCCCAAAACCTTTTTGGAATTGTGAAAGAGTGGCAGTTGTCCGATAGGGTTTGTTTTAGATGATCAAATAGCTTGCCCACATTAACTGTCTAGGTTTACACATGAAAATATCCTCTTGGTTGAGGGAGTAGAGGCATGGTTGTACCCATGGGGCCATACTCCATAAAGATTCAACATTTTCAGAATTGAAAAGGAGGAAAAGTGCATGATCTATATCTTACTGCTTTGTTAACATTTAGAGTATAAGAAATGGATTTAAAGAAAAATGTTTCCATTGTTGATATTTTAAATTGTTTTGCTACACATCCGTGTTGAGATTATGCAATTCCATATCTAGCCCTAGAGCGTAATGAGGGGGAAGCATCCACTGGTTGGAATCACACCTAATATAAAGGAAGAGGGTTATGGCTGTTGGAGGCCAATCATCTCAGCCCAGGTCATTGCTGCAGGAGTTCCTCAGGTTAATAATCTAGGCCTAACCATCTTCAGCTCTTCAACAGTGACCTTCCCTCCATCATAAGATTAGAAGTGGGGATGTTCACTGATGTTTACTGTGATCAGTACCATTCATCGCTCCTCAGATACTGAAACAGCCCTTTCCTGCTGCAGCAAGACCTGGATGACATGCGGGCTTGGGCTAATGAGTGGCAAACAACATTCACCCCAGACAAGTGCTGGGCAATGGCTATCTCCAGTGAAGGAAATCTAACCATCTCCCCATGACACTAACAGACATTATCTTTGCTGAATCCTTCACCATTAACATCGTGGGGATCACAGTTGACCAGAACCTTAACTGGACAAGCCACATAAATCCTGTGACTACAGGAGCAGGTCAGAGGCTGGGAATTTTGCAGCGAGTGACCCACCTCTTGATCGTAACCCCCTACCCCACAAAAGTTTTTCCACCATCTACAAGGCACAAGATAGGAGTGTGATGGAATATTCTCCACTTGCCTGGATGAGTGCCACTCCAACAAGCCGGAAACCACCCAGGCAAAGCAGCCCACTTGATTTGAATCCCTTCCATTACCTTAAACTTTCATTCCCTCTAATACCATTGCATAATGGCAACAAGGCACACTGCAGCAACTCGCCAAGGTCCATCCAACAGCACCTCCCAAACCATGACTGCTACCACCATGACAACAAGGCCAGCAGGTATATAGGAACACCACCACCCAGAAGTTCTCCTCCAAGTTGCACAATATCCTGACTTGGAGCTATTTTTCCATTCCATCAATGTTATTGGGTTAAAAACCCGGTGAAACAACACTAAATGGACTGCAATGGTTTAATAAGGTGGCTTTTCACCACCTCTTTGAGGGCAGTTAGGAATGGGAAACAAATGCTGGCCTTGCCAGCGACACATCTCTTGAGCAAATTATTTTTTAAAAAAGGTCATAAAAAGTTGGGCAGCAAATCAGATTTAAAGTGAAAACTCAACTGAAAATACAATTCATTTCTTTATTAATATTTGAGATAAGGGGAAAATGCATATTACAGTAATCCAAATAGTGGTGAATTGGTAATACCCATTCAAATTAGAATGCCTGATGTATATGAATTGTGATGGCACAGTTTAATAATGTAAAATAAATAAACCTGAAAAATTAGGAAGATAATATTATGGATCATGTGATTTTTATTGCATTGAGCTTTTATTAAGTCTGCCTCTTGTTTCTAGGTACTCCAGTCAATCGGATTCCCATAATGGCTAAGCAGGTTCTGGACCTCTATATGCTCTATGCGTTGGTCACTGAGAAAGGGGGCCTAGTGGAGGTCATTAATAAGAAGCTTTGGAGGGAAATTACCAAAGGCCTCAACCTACCCACCTCTATCACAAGTGCCGCCTTTACACTCAGAACTCAGTGAGTTAAAAATGAAGGTTTAAAATGGTGAAATTTGCTGGAACAGCTAATTACAGTGGCACACAACTGGATTGTGTCAATTTGTAAATGGAAGTGTCTTGTATTGTTACATCGCAGTTCTCAAATAATCAATAATCTTTACCATAATGGCCTGCTCTCCAATGGCAACAGCAGGCAGATGACTTGGCTGCAGTCCTCCACTACCTCCTGGATAAGATGTTGAATTGAGGCCCTGTTTTCCCCCTTGGGTGGATATAAAAGTTCCATGACATTATTTGAAGAAGAACAGGGAGCTCTTTTTGTGTGCTGGCCACTAGCTCTCAGCAATTAATACTAACAGATTACCCTGGCTACTAATTCCATTGCTGTTTGTGGGATCTTTCTGTGCACTAATTGACTACAGCATTCTTCAACATTACAGAAGTGGCCATACTTTTTAAAAAGCAACTTAATTTCCTGTGAATTACTTGGGATTGGTCTTGAGTTGTGAAAGGCATTATATAAATGCTAGTTTGCTAGTTCTTTCTAAATTTTTATTTTTAAAATATTAACACATTATAAAATATTGGGTTGAAAGTGTTAATATTGTTCTATTTATTTGCTCTGTTTCAAGTTCTTCTTGAAGAGCACTATTATGATGAACTAGAATAGGAAAAATATGTTTGTGTCTCCTCCTTGAGGAAGCTCCACAAATATCCCCATCCTCAAATGATGGAGGAGCCCACCACATCAGTGCAAAAGATAAGGCTGAAGCATTTGCTACAATCTTCAGCCAGAAGTGCCGAGTGAATGATCCAACTTGGCCTCTTCCGGAGGTCTCCAGCATCACAGATGCCAGTCTTCAGCCAATTCAATTCACTCCACATAATATAAAGAAACTGCTGAAGGTACTGGATAGTGCAAAGGCTATCCTTCATTAGGAGTGACAAATCACATTTTAAAATATAAATACATTGTAAAGCTGGTTACTTTATTCTCATGGTCATTTGTTTCAAAATGAAGCCAGTGCAATGATATAATCTTTCCATCATGTAGATGCAATGCATAAAAATTTTAAAATATGTAAAATTTTTCCTAAGTTGCCCATGTACAAGTTTTGGTTCAATTTACTGTAATCTGTTTTAATGTCAATCAGTAATGAAAATAGGTTGATCACCATGCTTAAATCTGTTTGTAATTGGTATGACTGTTACTGACTATAATTGCTACTCCTTAGATTTGCCTGATATTGACCACTACCCATATTGTTCATTACCTTAGAATTGTGAATGTAATGTTCAGATACAACATAACTTGTGCCTACGTTTTTGGCAGATATATGAAATACCTGTACCCATATGAATGTGAGAAGAGAGGTCTGAGCTCTCCTAATGAACTGCAGGTTGCTATTGATAGCAATCGACGAGAGGGTCGAAGACATGGCTTTGGATCAACTCTTTATAGCTACTCTCCTAGTGGAACATCTTCAGTGCTATCCTCTCCAAAATTGCAAGTGCCTACACTAAGTCTAGCAACAACTAATGGCAGCCCTATAAGTCAGCTCGTAAAAATAAAGAAAGGTATTTAATTACATGTTATGTAAGATTGGACCCATTGCAAATCTGTCTTTAAATTAGTTTTTGAAAGATACTGTTATACTGATATGCTGCAGCTTCTTAGTTATTGCATGCACAGAATTATATAGACTGTATAGACCATTCACTTCCAACAGGTCTGTACCAATGTTTATGCTCCCACATAAGTTTATGATCAGCAAACTCTGTTTTCACCGATGGAAAGTGTTCCACCCTTTCAGTCATAAATGAAATTTACAGCTTCCTTTCAATATATGCAGTTCAATGGCATTTTTCTTCCAGTTACTGTTGTTTTTAATCCTTATTCCTCAGCTTTTTGCCTGTGGGCTCCTTACTGGAATATGTTTCCTCCAGCATTTGCCAACATTTTGTACCTCCTTATCAAGGTCGTTTTCTGTGTGTGAGCCCATCACAGCAAGTTCTGCAGGTTTTCCACACCTATCCTCCTCCAGTATCCCATCTCCATCCTCCAGCTGCATGGAAGTGACCTAGCTATTTTCCATTCTTATCTATTACATTGTAGGCAGAGAATCATCTGCATTGGCATTCATCCCATTCCTGTAGTTACCTCTGGAGTGATCTAAGGATCCAACCTTGGCTCCCTTCTGTTTCTCATCTACATAGACTCATAGACATTTATAGTACAGAAGGAGGCCATTTGGCTCATTGTGTCCACGCCAGTCAACAAAGATCTGACGACACTAATCCCATTTTCCGGCGCTTGGCCCATAGCCCTGGAGGCTATGGCAATACAAGTGAGTATCTAAATACTTAATAAATGATAGGAGAATTTCTGGCTCAACCACCCTTTCAGGCAGTGAGTTCCAGACTCCTACCCCTCTGGGTGAAAAAATTTCTCCTCAGCTCTCCTCTTAGCCTTCTACCTTTTACCTTAAATTTCTACATGTTACCCCTCAATGATATCTGCCGCAAACACATTAGGTGCCAACGACACAGCTGTATCTCACCACCACTTCTTTGGATAGCCCCACTGCCTCTGATAAGTCTCTTTGCTTTTCTGACATCTGGAAGTAATAGACAGACCTAAGTGATCCCACAACCAATGGACCAGATCTAAGCTCTTCAGTCCTGCCACATCCAGTAGTGAATACTGGAGGAGGCTCCATAAATATCTCCATCTTCAATGATGAGGGAGCCTAGCATCAGTGCAAAAGGTGAGGCTGAAGCAGTTGCGACTATCTTCAGCCAGAAGTGCTGAACGGATGAACCATATTAGCCTCCTCCTGATGGTCCCGGCATCACAGATACCAGTCTTCAGCCAATTCAATTCACTTCATGTGATATCACGAGACAGCTGAAGGCACTCAATACTGCAGAGGCTATGGGCCCTGACAACGTTCTGGCAGAATTATTGAAGACTTATGCTCCGGATCTAGACGCGGCCCTAGCCAAGCTGTTCCAGTACAGCTACAACACTGGTATCAACCTGGCAATGAGAAATATTGCCCAGGTATGTCCTGTCCACAAAAAGCATGACAAATCCAACCAAGCCAATTACTGATCCATCAGCAAAGTGATGGAACCACTGATTAGAGTCATAGCACAATGGAAGATGGTTGTGGTTGTTGGAAGTCAATCATCTCAATCCTAGGACATCACCACAGGAGTTTCCCAGGGTATTGTTCAAGGACCAACCATCATCTTCAACTGCTTCATCAATGATCTATCCTCCATCATAAAGGTAGAAGTGCGGATCATTACAGATGGTTGCAAAATGTTCGGTACCATTCACGACCTCTCAGATACTGAAGCAGTCGGTATGCATATGCAGCAAGATCCAACAGTAGGTAGGCTTGGGCTGATAAGTGGCAAGTAACATTTGCCAGAGAATGACCATCTCCAACAAGAGAGAATCTAATCATCTCCCCATGACATTCAACGGCATTACCATCACTGAATCGTCCACTATCATTACCATTGACCAGAAACTGAACTGGACTGCCATACTGGAACTGCCAGATAAATACTGTGGCTACAAGAGCAGTTCAGAGGCTGGGAATCCTGTGACGAGTAAGCCACCTCCTGACTCCCCAAAGCCTGTCCACCATCTGCAAGGCTTAAGGCAGGAGTGTGATGGAATGCTGTTCACTTGACTGGATGAGTGCAGCTCCAACAACACTCCAGCTTGATGCCATCCAGGCAAAAGCAGCCTGCTTGACTGGCACCCCATCCATCACCTTAAACGTTCACTGCCTTCATCACCGATGCACAGTGGCAGCAGTTTGTATTATCTACAAGATGCACTGCAGTAACTCAGCAAGGTTCCTTTGACAGCACTTTCCAAATGCATGACCTCTACCATCTAGGAGGACAAGGGCACCAGGTACATGGGAATGCCATCACCTTCGAGTTCTCCTTCAAGCCACACTTCATTCTCACTGGAACTATATCACTGTTCCTTTATTTTTGCTGGGTCAAAAACCTGGAACTCCATCCCTAAAGGGGCTGCGGGTGTACCTACACCACATGGGCTGCAGCAGTTCAAGAAGGTAGCTCACCGCCAACTTAAGGGTAATTAAGGATGAGCAACACATACATACGAACTTACATACATATGAATTTACTTACGAACATACGAAATAAGAACAGAAGTATGCCATTTGTCCCCTTGAGCCTGCTCTGCCATTCAATAAGATCATGACTGATCTGTTTGTGTTTAGAATTCCACATTCCCATCTACTCCTGAAAACCTTAGATTCTTGTTAGGCAAGGGAATCAATCCACCTCTGTCTTAAAAATATTCAGTGACCAACCCCCCCCCCCCCCACCCACCCACCCACACTGCCTTCTATGGCAAAGAGTTCCAATCGCACAGCCCTTGGCAGGGAAAAAAATTCTCCTCATCTGTTCTGAAAGGGCAACCCCTAATTTTAAAACAGTGCCCCTTTATTTTTGACTCACCCACAAGAGGAAACATCCTTTCCACATCCAGCTTGTCAATACCATTCATTGTCTTATATATTTCACCCCTCCCACTCTTCTATACTCCAGTAAAAATAAGCCCAGCCTGTTTAACATTTCCTCATCCAGGTATCAACCTAGTAAACCTCCTCTGAACCACCACCACCACCACCAATGTTTCCTTAAACAAGGAGACCAAAACTGCGCACACTATGCAAGAAGTGGTCTCACTAATGCCCTATATAACGGAAGCATAACATCCTTACCTTTATGTTCAATTCCTCTCAAAATAAAGGATGGCATTCCATTAGCCTTTTAATTACTTGCTGTACCTGCATACTAACGTTTTGTGACTCATGCAGTAAAACACCTAGATCCCTCTGCGCCTTGGAATTCTGCAGCTGTTCTCTATTTAACTAATAGTCTTTTTTATTATTCTTCCTGCCAAAGTGAACAACTTCACATTTTCCCACATTATATTCCATCTGCCAGATTTTGCCTACTCACTTGATCTCTATCTACATCCAACTGCAACCTCCTTATTTCCTCTTGACAACAAACTTTCCTACCTATCTTTGTGTCATCTGCAAATTTAGCTATCATTCCTTTGGTCCCTTCATCCAAGTCATTGATATAAATTGTAACAAGTTGAGGCCCCAGCACAAACCCCTGTGGGACACTACTCGTCACATCTTGCTAATCAGAAAAAGACCCATTTATGCATTCTCTGTTTTCTGCCAGTCAGTCAATTTTCTTTGCAATTTTCTAATATGTTGCCCCCTACACCATGAACTTTTATTTTCTGCAATCACCTGTGATGTGGTACCTTATCCAAGTGCAAGTACAGCATGTCTCCAGGCTTCCCTTTATCCACAGCACAAAGAACTCCAATAAGTTGCTTAAACACGATTTCCCTTTCACAAAACCGTGCTGACTCTTCCCGATTACCTTGAGCTATAACCTCCTTAATGATCACTTCTAACACCTTCTCCACGACAGACATCATGTTAACTGGCCTATAGTTTCGTGTTTCCTGCCTCCGCCTCTCCTTGAATAGAGGGGTTATATTTGCTACTTTCCAGTCTGATAGACCCTTTCCAGAATCTAGGCAATTTTGGAAAATTAACACCAACATATCTACTAACTCATTAGCCACCTCTTTAAGACCCTAGGCTGAAGTCCATTAGGACCCGGAGACTTGTCAGCTTGTAGCTCCATCAGTTTGCTCAGTAATGCTTCCTGAGTGACTGTAATTTCACCAAGTTCCCCTCTCCTTCCACCTCCTGATTTAAATGTTGGCCTAGCAATGATGCCCACATCCTGTGGAAGAATTTGTAAAAAAAAAATTGGATAAGCAGAATTTCTTCCAACTAAATATTTGAAAGACTGAAGCCATTCTCTTTGATCCCTGCCAAAAACTCTTGTTTCTTGGCCACTGTTTCCATCTCTGACAGTTACTTTGGGTGAATTGAAAGCATTTGCAACCTCGCTGTTGCATTTGACCTGAATTTCCGACCATGTATCCACCATCACCAAAATTGCCTATTGCCACTTCACTGATATTGCTTGTCCCTGACTCCACCTCGGCTCATCTGCTGAAACCTTCGTCCATGCCTTTTGTCACCTCTAGACTTGTGATGTAGGACAGTATTGGAATACCCGACAATGATTACACTTCAAAAGTACTTCATTAGCTGTAAAGTGTTTTGGGGCAGCTTGTGGTCATGACAGCTCATTTTTCATCCCACATAAACTTTCACGCATTCAAAACACTATTGTCCCTACCTTAACTTGCTCCAAATCTCACTGACGCCTCACCTGTGCCTGCTCACCTTATTGGTTCTCTGTCGGACAAGGCCTTGATTTTAAAATCCTCATCCTTGTTTGAAAAGCCCCCCGAGGCTTCGACCCTCCCTGCCTCCTCCAGCGTTACAAGCCTTCAAGATCTCTGCGCTCTTCCTATTCTGGCCTCTTGCACATCCTTGATTTTAATTGCTCTAGCACTGGCGGCTGTGCTTTCAGTTGCCTTAACTTCTCAGCCTCTCTACCCCTCTCTTCTTTAAGATGTTCCTTAAAACCTGCCTCTTTGTTCAAACTTTGTCTCAACTGTCCTGCTATCTCCTCCTGTGACTCACTTTTTTTAAAATTGTTCTTGGCTCACACCGTGGCAGCAAATATTGGTAGGAGTTATTTATATGCCACCAAACGGTAGTGGTAGTATGAGACATGGTATTAATCAGGAGATTAGAGAAGCATGTAGCATGGTAATACAATAATCATGGGTGATTTCAATCTGCATATAGACTAGGTAAACCTAATGAGCAATAATGCTGTGGAGAACAAGTTTCTGGAGTGGGTAAGGGATGGGTTTCTAGAACTGTATGCTGAGGAACTGATGAGAACAAGCTATTTTAGATCTAGTATTATGTTAGGAGAAAGGGCTAATTAATAATCTTGGAAAAGAACCTTCAGAGATGAGTGACCATAATATGATAAAATTTTACATGATGTTTGAAAGTGAGAAAGTTCAATCTGAACCCAGGGTGTTAAATTTGAACAAAGGAAATAATGAAGGTATGAGGGGCAAATTGGCTGATAGATTGAGAAAAAACATAAAAAAGGTATGATGGCATCATACATAGTTTACAGTAACTAGACAATTGGGTATTGCTGAAAAAATATATTTTGTCGAAGCTTTTCGTCTTGCTGTCTTCAGCACAATTGCAAGAATACCAATGTAAGGAAGCAACAACTTTATCCCGAATGAGAAGAGTGCTGATTGCTGAGAGTGCTGGTTGGCAAGTGGACTCTGGTAGAGGTGTTGCCATGGAAAATGTACCAGTTAATCGTGACTGACAGTTAACTGCCAAGTATTGTTTGAAATTTAAACCAGGCAGCTTGACTCTGCTCAAGGCATTTCCCTGAGGAGTGAACCAGCGAATGGCTATCACTTATTTTGTTAGTTGAAACAGGCGCAATGTGTGTACACACATTCTTTCTGTCTGCAAAGAACAGGGCCCTGTGTATTAATATATGTAGCTTTCAATACATGCTAATGTGCCACACTGCAAGTCCGACTGACAACCTTAAATTGGTTGTCGACGTATTTTTTAGCATACTGAGGATCATTTATCAAATGTTGTCCAACCTCGGAGATGTTCACTGATGATTGCACAATATTCAGCACTAGTCGCAACTCATCAGATACTGAAGCAATCCATGTCCAAATGCAGCAAGACCTGGACAACACCCAGGCTTGGGTTGACAGTTGGCAAGTAACATTCGTGCCAGGCAATGACCATCTCCAACAAGAGAGAATCTAACCATTACCCCATGACATTCAATCATTAGCACCACTGAATCCCCTGATAACAACATCCTGTGGTGTTATTATTGACCAGAAAAACTGAACTGGATTAACCGTATGAATACTGTGGCTACAAGAGCAGGTCAGAGGCTGGGAATCCTATAACTAGGAACTTGCCTCCTGACTCTCCAAAGCCTTTCCACCATCTACAAGGCACAAGTCAGGAGTGTGATGCAACTCCACTTGCCTGGATAAGTGCAGCTCCAGCAACACTGAAGAAGCTTGACACCATTCAGGTCACAGTAGCCTGCTTGATTGGCACACCATCCACAAATATTCACTCCTTCCACCACTCTCACACAGTGGCAGCAGTGTGTACCATGTATAAGATGCACTGCAGGAACTCACCAAGGCTCCTTAGACAGCACCTTTCAAACCTACGACCACTACCATCTAGAAGGGAAAGGGCAGCAGACACATGGGAATACCACCACCAGGAAGTTCCCCTACAAGCTCTGACTTAGAACTATATTGCCATTCTTTCACTATCTCTGGGTCAAAATCCTGGAACTCCCTCCCTAACAGCACTGTGGATGTATCTACACCACATGGACTGCAGCAGTTCAAGAAGGCAGCTCACCACCACCTTCTCGAGGGCAATTAGGGATGGACAATAAATGCTGGCCTAGCTAGCGTTGCCCACATTCCATAAAAATGAACAAAACAAAATCATGTTTGACGAACCTGTTAAAAGTTTTTTTTTGAGGATGTTACTAACAGAATTGATAAAGGGGAGTTGGTAGATGTAGTATACTTGGATTTTCAGAAGGTTTTTGATAGTCTCCCACTGGAGTTTGGTTAGCAAATTTAAAGCACATGGGATAGGAGGCAATATGTTGGCATGTGTTAAGGATTGGTTAATGGGCAGAAAACAAGGAATAAAGGGGCCATTCTCGCATTGACTGTCTGTGACTAGTGAGGTAATGCAAGGATCAATACTTGGGCCACAGTTGTTCACAATAATATTGAATGATTTGGATGTGCATGCTAAATGTAATATTCCAGAGTTTGAAGATGACACAAAGCTAGGTGGGAATGTGTGTTGTGAGGAAGATGCAAAATGGCTTCAAGGGGATTTGGATAGACTTAGTGAGTGGGCAAAAACATGGCAGCTGGAATATTGTGTGGCAAAATGTGAGGTAATCTACACTTCCTAATCTCTTGCCATTTAAGAAATACTCTGCACATCCGTTCCTCCTACCAGCGTAGATGTACAATGGGACCTGGGTGTCCTCATCATTACATCACTGAAAGCTAGCATGCAGATGCAGCAAGCAGTTAGGAAGGCTAATGGTGTGTTGGTCTTTATCACAAGAGGATTTGAGTGCAGGAGTAGCAAAGTCTTGCTTCAATTGTATAGAATCTTGGTTAGACCACACCTGGAGCGGTGTGTGCAACTTTTGGTCCCCTTATCTCAGGAACGATATTGTTACCATAAATGGAGTGCAACAAAGGTCCACAGACTTGTTCCCGGGATGGAGGGACTGTCCTATGAAGAGAGATTGGGAAAACTGTATTCGCTAGCATTTTGGAGAATGAGAGGTGATCTAACTGAAAGCTACAAAATACTTAAAAGCATTCGACAGGGCAGGTTCAGGTAAGATGTTTCTGCTGGTTGGGGAGTCAAGAACCAGAGGACACAGGTTCAAAATAAGGGGGAAGCCACTTAGAGCTGAGAAGGAGAAACGTTTTTGCTCAGGTTTGTGAATTTTTGGAATTCTCTATCCCAGAGGGCTGTGGAACCCTTGTCATTGAGCTTGTTTAAAGCAGAGATTGACAGATTTCTAAATATCAATGACAATATGGGAAATGAGGATAATGTTCGGAAAAAAGCATTGAAGTGGAAGATCAGCTATGATCATATTGAATGGTGGAGTAGGCTCAATGGGCTGAATGGCCTACTTCTGCTCCCGTGTTCCTATAGCCAATAATTTAATTCATTATGACAGTGGTTCCCAAAGTGGAGTCTGCATTTCTCTGGGGTTGTGGCAGATGTGTCATAGGGATACTTTTCTCTTAATTGTGTAATGGGAGATTTTCAGGGATGAGAATCTTTTTCCAACCCCAGCCTCACCCCACCCCTCCATAGTTCTAGGATTTCCCAATGCAAGTGTCCCTGGTGCTCAGGCTAATGCGCCACCACTCAGATTCCCATTGCTTGCTGCTCCACCAATCAAAGATTATTTCTCTCCCATGATTGTTGCTGATGGGCACATTGTTGCTGAGATGCAGTTGTGCCTATTAGCTGCAAGCACGGGAGAGAGGGAACCTGTGATTGGAGGAGCAGTGTATAGGTGAGTGGCAGCATATGAGCTTGAGCACCGACATGGCAGTGGTGTAAGAGCAGCAGCTGCTGGTCCAAATACTCTTAGTGAAAGAGGTGCCTACTTGACCCATAGGTCTGTGGACTGCTGGGCAGACACAGCCTGCTTAGCCCAATTCACCACCGTGGTGCAACCATCTTATAAAGGTACAAAGGAGTGCGAGGAGGTGGTGAGGTTTGGGAAGAGGGGCTACTGAATAACAGTTAGCTGAAGGGGTTTTGGGAAGAGAGGCTGCCGAGTAAATGAGTAGTGGGGAGGGGTTTGGGAAGAGGCGTTGCTTAGTGAGTGAGAGACGAGGGGTTGGGAAGAGGGTGAGTTGGGAAGAAGGGCTACTGAGTGAGGGGAGGGATATTGCAACACGGGGCTGCTGAGTGTGTGGGTGGGGGGAGTGGTTGGGAAGAGGAGCTACTGATTGGGTGACTCTGGGTGGGGGTGGGAATTTACAAAACGTGTAGTTATTAGAGGAGTAAATAAATTATTATTAATACAGTCATATGTACCTGTAACTATAATGACTTCTGAAACATGTAGTCATTAAAGGGGCAGTTAGAAAAGAAACTGCCTTGCCTGTAAAGGGTACTCAAAAGGTTGGTAAATCTGAATAGTGATACACAACTAATAAAGCTTGAGAACCACTGCATTATGACCAGAGTCTAAGGCCATGACATTGTTGTTTGTGCAACGCTGTTACCCACTAGATAAACCTATCGGTTCATCAAGGAGCCCTGATATGGTTGGATTTTGACTAAACTGTAAATGACTTTTGATCATCAAACACTGGATTTTTGTTCTTTGTTTTTAAATGATACAAAATTTGCACTGTGAAGAAAATGGTGGACTATTAGCACTGCTGAAAAAGTAATGGGCACAACAAAAAGGCGTTATTTGAAATTGCTTCCCTTAGAGGCCTCATAAACACTTCTCATACATTTTAATATTTTTAGACCTTTTATCAATGTTTGTGAATGTTGGTGGTCTCATTTTGTTTTGCAGAGGAGGATTCAATTATTCCATTATCTTTGGGAGGTAGACTCCCTATCTCACTGACTGGTCACCAGGTAGCGGCAGCACAGGCTGCTGCAGCTCAGGCTGCAGTAGCTGCACAAGCTTCGGCATTAGATCAACTGAGAGAGAAACTGGAGTCTGGAGAGCCTCCGGAGAAGAAGATGGTAGTTGGGGTGGATGAACAGCAGCGGCTGATGCAGCGTGCTATTCAGCAGAATCTACTCGCCATGACAGCCCAGATACCGATGAGCATCAGAATCAACAGTCAAGGTATAATGAGCAACATGAGGTATTCTTATTGCTGAGTCAAAAAATTCACTCTTAAAGTTGCTATCTGTTGCAGTCATTGGAACACTCAGTGTAGAGCTAAGCTTTACTTCAAGGAAAACAAACTGGCGGGAAAGTAATTTTATGTTCAGAGTACTTATAGAGAGTGAAAAGATCGGCTTGCCAGAAGAATTTTCATTTTATTTTTAAATCATAATGTCTTGAATTGGTAGGAAGTGCATCAGAATGGCTGTCCTTTCTTGTTGGCCTATGCCTGGATGGTACTGATACTTTACACCTTGGAGTGGTAGCATTGCAAACATTACTTTAAATCAGTCTTTGCTTATTTGTTGGACGCTGAATTCTCTGCATTTTTAGCTGGTAACATTGTTTTCTGGTTTGAGGTGCTTCTGAATTAGGGCTTGGGATGACCAAAAATTGCAGCCTTGTTGTTTCCAGTGGAAATACTCTAGAATGCATGAATGCATTTTTTTTGTTGGGATGTTGCTGAGAAGCCTCGTGGGGTAGGAAACTTGACTGGTATGTTTCCCAAAGCTCAGAGTTTGGACGTTTTCAAAATTCTTTTAAGTATATCTTTTTCTTTCCTCCAATTGTGGATTGCTTTGAACAATAACCAGTTTCATTTAGACTTTCTTTCCTCTAATGAATGAGAAGATTGTGAATTTTTTGTGATGATGGCAGTAGTTATTATCTTGCCTCTTTGATGTTTGAAATAGCAAAGTTTTGCTTGTATTTATTTTGTAACACTCTGTGATAATGTTCTCACCTGAGTCAAAAGGGTGGGATTCAAACCTCATTCCAGAACATGGGCACAGCATCTTTGCTAATATTGTGGCACTGCAATAATGGTGAATTGTCAGCGGTGCTTTATTTTGTTAAACTTAAATCCTACAGTTGGATGGGTTACGAATGTGAGGTTATAAAATGGTTATGTTTAAATTGTCTCTTTAAGGAAAAACAGAATGCCCTGGAAAAGGGGGATGGTGTGAAGTAGTATTGGACTTTGCCTGGCTAAACACCGGGTGATGGTTACCATAGGTGTGCTGGGGGAGCCCAGGTTAAGACTTATTGAACCAACATGCATTATTTCACACCTGAACACAGAGAGGCTGCTGTCTTGCCTGGTGCTGATTTCTTTCAGGCAGTCGGATTAAAAAGGCCCTGAACGTAGAGCGAACAAGACAGAAACAGCATATGCTGCAGTCTGCAGAGAGAAAAGGTTGTTTTCCCTTTTAGCTACCAGACAGAATGCTGGGGAAAATTTGTCCACTGGTCCAAGAGAAGGAACCCACAGCGATTTAAGGACACTGGAAGATTTGCCCTGGCGAGGTTGAGAGAAGAAATCATCTGCGTGGGCCCTGCTGCTGAAAGTTGGATGGGAATTTTAAGAGAGAGGACCTTCGATTGCTGGACATTATGACTTCGGCAAAGCTGGGGGCGTGAACCTATTGGAAGCTGAGAGTAACTTTAGACAGTTTCCTAAACAAACTGCAATTCTGTGGAAAGCATGCTGTAAAGTATATATGTGACAGGGGTTATGGATTGCATTAAGACATTAAGGGTTATCTTTTCAGTAGTTTAGAGTATTGGTTGCCTACTAAGTAATATGTAGTTGATATTAATTTTAGCTTGTTACAGTAAAAGTCTTAAAACTTGAAATCTTGTTATGCGATTCATTTAAGTTGGTAACTGGGAATTCAAATATCTTTCTAACAGTTATTGGTCTCATTGGGGATTGTAACAAATTGGGGGTTCTTGTGGTATTCGGTTCCAGAGGCTGGGATCAAGTACATCGAATTTGCCAGTTTAAACAAACAAGATTTCACAGTTACTTTTGCTGAATTCATTGAACAGTCAACATGGCTACATCTATTGCTCAAATGTTTCTAGAAGGGGAGGATCTATTTGTGAATTGAAAGAGAAATGTAAAAACTCCAATTAGAATTAGAGCACGAGAAAGGGAAAACCCTGACTCCCAGAGAGAAAATGAAGCGAGGAAATTTGATCTCAAGAAAGAAGAGTTTAGATTATACAAACTGGTTAACCAGCAAACTTGACAAGTCAGATTTAACTCCAGGTTTTAATTTGGCAAGGAATATTACCTAGTGCCTAAATTCAGTGAGGAAGGGGTTGAAATGTATTTTGTCATTTGAGAAAATTGTTGCAAAGTTACAATGACAACAAGAAAGTTGGACAGTCTTATTGAAAAGCACTCAATGCATATGAGTTAGTGCCAGAAACTTAGACAATGGGTGGTGGCGTAGCGATATTGTCACTGGGCTAGTAATCCCAGAGACCCAGGGTAACGCTCTGGGGACCCGGATTCGAATCCAATTCAATAAAAATCTGGAAATTAAAAGTCTAATGATGACCATGAAGTCATTAGAAAAACCCATCTGGTTCACAAATGTCCTTTAGGGAAGGAAATCTGTCACCCTTACCTGGTCTGGCCTACATGTGACTCCAGATCCACAGCAATGTGGTTGACATGTTCTAGCAAGCCACTCAGTTGTGTCCAAAGAAAGTCAGTAAGGAATGAAACCAGACGGACCATCCGGCATTGACCAAGCACTGCCTAAGACAACGGCGAGCCCAGCCCTGTTGACCCTGCAAAGTGCTCCTTACCAACATCTGGGGGCTTGTGCCAAAATTGGAAGAGCTGCCTCACAGAATAGTCAAGCAACAGCCTGACATAGTCATACTCAGGAATCATATCTTACAGATAATGTCCCAAACACCACCATCACCATTCCTGGGTATACCAGCACAGGTGGCAGCCCAGTAGTATACAGTTGGGAGGGTGTTACTCTCAGAGTCCTCGATATTGACTCCGTGAAGTCTTACAGCATGGGCAAGGAAATCTCCTGCTGATTACTACACACTGCCCCCATCTCCATTGATTAATCTGTACTCCTCCAAGTTGAACAGCACTTGGAGGAAGCACTGAAGGTGGCAGAATGCATTTTGGGTAGGGGACTTCAATGCCCATCACGAAGAGTGGCTCAGTAGCACCACCACAGATTGAGGTGACTGAGTCTGAAAGGACATAGCTGCTAGACTGGGTCTGCGGCAAGTGCTGAGGGAAGCGATGAGGGAAAAACATACTTGACTTCATTCTCACCAATCTGCCTGCTGCGGATGCGTGGCAGTGTGAGTAGGAGTGATCACGCACTGTCCTTGTGAAGATACATTGAGGATACCCTCCATTGTGTTGTGTGGCACTACCATCATGCTAAATGAGGTAGATTTCAAACAGATCTTGCAGTTCAACACTGGGGAACCATGAGGTGCTGTGGGCCAACAGCAGCAGCTGAATTGTACTCTACCACAATCTATAACCTCATGGCTCAGCATATCCCCCATTTTACCATTAATACCACACCAAACCAGAAGAGTGCTGGAGGGCATGCCAGGAGCGGCACCAGGCATACAAAAAATGAGCTGTCAACCTGGTGAAGCTAGAACACAGAACTACTTGCATGCAAATAGCATAAGCAGCAAGTGATAGAGTTCAATGATCGCAGAACCAACGGATCAGGTATAAGCTCTGCGGTCTTGCCACATCCAGTTGTGAATGGTGGTGGACAATTAAACAATTTACTAAAGGAGGTGGCTCTACAAATATCCCCATCCTCACTGATGGTGGAACCCAGCACATCAGTGCAAAAGAAAAGGCTGAAGCATTTGCTACAATCTTCAGCCAGAAGTGCTGAGTGGACGATCCACCTCTGTCTCCTCCGGAGGTCCTCAGCATCAAAGATGCCAGTCTTCAGCCAATTTGGTACACTCCACGTGATGTCAAGAAACGGCTGAAGGCACTGGATAATGCAAAGGTGGGCCCTGACAATATTCTGACAATAGTACTGAAGACTTGTGCTCCAGAACTTGCTGCATTCTTAGCCAAGCTGTTCCAGTACAACTACAACACTGGCATCTCCCTGGCAATGTGGAAAATGTCCTACACACACAAAGATGGACAAATCCAACCCGGCCAATTACCGCCCCATCAGCCTATTCTCGATCATCAGAAAAGTGATGGAAGGGGTCATCAACATTGCTATCATGCAGCACTTACTTAGCAATAACTATCTCACTGATGCTCACTTTGCCAGGGTCACTCAGCTTCTGACCTCATTGCAGCCTTGGTTCAAACATGGACAAAAGAGCTATACTCCAAAGGTGAGGAGAGAGTGACTGTCCTTGACATCAAAGCAGCATTTGACTGAGTGTGGCATCAAGAAGCCCTAGCACAACTGGAGTCAATGGGAATAAGGGGGGAAACTCTCCACTAGTTGGAGTCATACCTAGCATAAAGGATAATGGTTGTTGGAAATCAATCATCTCAATTCCAGGGCATCACTGCAGGAGTTCCTCAGCGTAGTGTCCTAGGCCCAACCATCTTCAGCTGTTTCATCAATGACCTTCCCTCCATCACAAGGTCAGAAGTGGGGACATTCCCTGATGATTGCACAATGTTCAGCACAATGCATGACTCCTCAGATACTGAAGCAGTCCACGTCCAAATGCAGCAAGACCTGGACAATATCCAGGCTTGGGCTGGCAAGTAACATTCGTGCCACACAAGTGCCAGGCAATGACCATCTCCAACAAGAGAGAATCTAACCATCACCCTTGACATTCAATGGCATTAGCATCGCTGACTTCCCCACTATCAACATTTTGCAGTGAGTAGCTCACCACCTGACTCCCTCTTTCCACCATCTACAAGGCACAAGTGAGGAATGTGCTGGAATACTTTCCACTTGCCTGGATGAGTGCAGCTCCAACAACACTCAAGAAGCTTGACGCCATCCAGAACACAGCAGCCTGCATGATTGGCACCCCATCCACAAACATTCACTCCCTCCACCACTGATGCACAGTGGCAGCAGTGTGTACCATCTACAAGATACACTGCAGGAATTCACCACCCTCTGACTGAAGAAGTTTCTCCACATTGCAGTGCTAAGTGGCCTACCCCATATGCTGAGATTGTGACCCCTTGTTCTAGGCCCCGTAGCCAGAGGAAACATCTTCCCTGTATCCATTTTGTCAAGCCCTGTCAGAATTTTATACGCTTCAATTAAATCCCCCTTCATTCTTCTAAACACCAGCGAATACAGGACTAGTTGACCCAATCTCTCATGTGACAATCCTGTCATCCCAGGAATCAGTCTGGTGAACCTTTGCTGACTCCCTCAATGGCAAGTATATCCTTTCCTTAGGTAAGGAGACCAAAACTGTACACAATACTCCAGGTGTGGTCTCACCAAGGCCCTGTATAGCTGAAGTAAGACATCCTTGCTCCTGTACCCAAATCCTCTCTCAATGAAGGCCATCATACCATTTGCCGCCTTAACTGCATGCTGCACCTGGATGCATGCTTTCAGTGATTGGTGTATAAGGCCACCCAGGTTCCTTTGTACATAAACATTTCCCAATTTGTCACCATTTAAATAATACTTTGCCATTCTGGTTTTCCTACCATGAAATCAAAGGAAGGAGCAGAATCGGACTTCTGTGGAATTCTCTAGAGAAAAGAAAATTATATTTGATAGATGATATAGGGCTATGAAGATTGGGTCAGATTTTGAAAACCTTAGAGAGATAATGTCAATGGAAATGTTAAAAATAGTGTCCCTTTAGGAATAAGGTTCCATCTAAAAGAGTATAAAGTTTCTAAATATGGTTAGCTGCGATAATGGCTGACTACGAATTGTCTTTCAAATATGAGTAGCAGCAGACGTTGTTTGCAAACCCACACAGAAACTGGAGAGATAAGAGATCTGAGAATGAACAGAACACTGCTTACAGTGAGGAAAATAGAAATGATACGCAGATACTCAGAATAATGATAAAGACAGAATAGAGTATAAGTATGATCCAAGGTGTTATTTTTGTCATAATCAGAAGGCAGGTTGTTTAATATGAAAAGCCAAAAATGTATTATTTGTGGGCATGCATAGTGTGACTGCAGAAAATGTACACTAAGTGGTGCTTATGACAAATCATTAGCTTTGACTGTATTTACTATTGGAAAAGATCAGACCATAGAGGATTAAAAGAATTTTGTGTTCAAGTGTGAAGTCTGCACATTCTTCTCCTGTAAAGTGGGAAAACAAATTAATACTCTTAGATACGAAGTCATCTCAATCGCTGACGGTAGTAGGTGAAGGGAGCTCTCTCTCTCGAAGATACACTATTTAAAAATGTATTCATTAAAGGTATTAATGGAGGTTGTTTAACCACTCTGCATAAAGTTAATTTAAAGTATGGTTTAATTTCCAGTTATATAGTTTTGGGAAGTGTACATAAGTTGCCTATTAATGGTGTCAATTTAATATCAGGAAATGACCTCACTGGGGATAAAATCCTGCCATCTCCAATGATGTCTCACAGGTCCAGCGAAGCCATTGAAGTTGAAAATGTACAGGAGAATCAAATGACATACAGAAATTCAGGAATCTCTGTAAGCCTGCTGTGAAAATTACTGTTTCAACTAAAGTTGTGTCCAAAGGAACATTGGAGCATTAGACTGACAATGAGTTAATAGCAGTGAGAAATTTAAGCTGCCTGATTTAAACCTGCAGGCAGACCCCAAGCAAGAGGTGTCAAAACAGGCAGCAGGAGCACTCAGCTGATGATGAAATAAAGGAAAGCAGTACTTCATAACCAAGTAACTCTGCTGTAACTAATTCTGATACCATGAAGCTTCCAGGAAGGATTCATGTTTTTGAAAGTAAATTAAAACTTCAAAATGACTAAGTGATCACTCTTGTGAAAGCAGAATTAGAATAAGTTCATGCTGAGTGGGAAAACGTAAAACAAAAGAATTTAGAAGAAATTCTGAACTGACTAAAAAGGAACGTCAAGATTTTTTTTATCTGATCATTGACAAAACCTTAACAAGGTTCTTAAAGCAGCTATGGTGGCTGATTTAAACCTGCATCTCCTCGAGTAGGATACTGAAAGTTTAAATCATAGGGATGGACTTGAAAGATAAAAGTAATCCTGCATTTGTTCAGGAAGAGAACAATTCAACTGTATGGCTGGGTGAGTATTTCTTTACACACTTGGATATTAAAAAACCTGCAGCCATGGAAGAAAATGGCAATCCAGACTTTAAAACCTAAACACGGTATTTCAACTGTTCAAAGGTGAACACCCTGATGACAATGTTTTAAAGAACAACAAAATGAATTGCTGAATCCACAGGGTAAGAATTTCTTCTGGACTTATGGTTCAGACCTTCTGATACCAGAAAACCAGAGGGATTATCAGAAATTAGCAATGCTTTTCTTGTCAAAGTTAACTAGACCAGACCAAGTATAGAATTTTCTGACTTGGGATATGGAAAAGCAGTAAAACCTATTCGAAATGAGAGAGGAGATTTGCTATGACAAATGGCAGAAGTGAAGCTACCAGTAGTAAGATGAACTCTCATTTGGAAGAAAGTTGGAATTCCAAGAACTCTTATAAATTGAACTTTAAATCCTAATTGTCTTGTGCGATTTGGTGTGACAGGTTAAACCTTATAATGCTGCCAAGACGGATTGTTTAACGGTGAATTGTGATAACAGAAGAGAACATTACCAGTACTCCATGTAGTAAGTTACTTGTTAGTGTTTACAGTGTTATATTTTGATACCATTGTAGAAAAACTATTGTTACGATTGTGAAGTTATTAAATGCTTATGTTTAAATTATCTTTCAATTTAAGAAAAAACAGAATGCCCTGGAAAGGGCAGTGGTGTGACTGACATTGTATTGGTTTTAACCTGGGCCTCCTGTTCCAGTGGTAACCACCGCCTGCCCTGATGCCAGGTGAAGACTTAGAGAATCTATATTTTACAACTGAACACACAGAGCAAGACAGCCATCTTGCCTTGTGCTGACTTAGACTCCCAGGCAGTTGGATTTGTCATGATCAAAAGACAGGAAGGAAAATATATATATCAATATCATTTTGGTTACTTTATAAACCATAGAACCATAGAAAAGTTACAGCACAGAAGGAGGCCATTCGGCCCATCTTGTCCATGCAGCCCGGGGACACCCAGGTGCCCTTCCTAATCCCACCTTCCTGCACCTGGTCCATAGCCCTGCAGCTTACAGCACTTTAGTGCAGATCCAGGTACTTTTTAAAAGAGTTTAAAGTTTCTGCCTCTACCACCAACTTGGGCAGCGAATTCCAGACACCTAATACCCTCTGCGTAAAAAAAGTTCTTCCTCATGTACCCCCTACACCTTCTGCCACTTATCTTGAATATTTGTCCCCTGGTTCTAGAATTCTCCACCAAGGGAAACAATTTTATCCTGTTCACTCTATCTATTCTCATAATTTTGTACACCTCAATCAAGTCACCTCTCAGCCTTCTTTGTTCTAAGGAAAATAACCCTAACCTATCCAATCTTTCCTCATAGCTACACTTTTCTAACCCTGGCAACATTCTTGTAAACCTCCTTTGCACTCTCTCCAGAGCTATTACGTCCTTCCTGTAATGTGGTGACCAGAACTGCACACAAAACTCCAGTTGTGGCCTCACCAGTGTTTTATACAATTCCAACATTATATCCTTACTTTTATATTCTATATCTCTGCCAATGAAGGAGAGCATTTCATAAGTCTTCTTTGCAACCTTGTCTACTTGAACTGGGAACTGCTGCCTTTAGGGACCTGTGTACTTATACGCCAAGATCTCTCACTTCATCTACCCCTCTTAGTATATTTCCATTTATTATGTAATCCTGGTAACTGTTTGACCACCCTAAATGTATGACCTCACACTTCTCTATGTTAAAATCCATTTGCCACTTTACCACCCACTCCACCAACCTATCTATATTGTTTTGGAGATTATGGATATCCTCTACACTATCCACTACTCGGCCAATCTTTGTGTCATCTGCAAATTTCCCAATCGTGCCCCCCACATTCATGTCCAAGTTGTTAATATATAACACAAACAACAAGGGCCAACACTGAGCTCTGTGGAACACCACTTGAGACAACTTTCCATTCGCAAGGGCATCCATCGAATGTATTACTTTTGATCCAAACATATTACGTTTTTAAAAAATGAACCAATGGCTAAAATGATAAAATAGCTGCAACTGACCGCATGCTCACTGCATGCTTGTTGTTCTGAAAGGTTCTAGGCTGTTCCAATGGACAAAAGTTACCTTGTCATCCCCCTGGAATGCGACTTGTATAAACATTCCAGCCAAGTCAACATACAGGATTTGTGGACAATACATCTGCACCAACCAGCTCTGAACAAAGACAGAGCGATTTGTGGCTCGTCATCTCCAACGTCACACTAACGGTTCTTCAGTTACCTACTCAAAACACAAAGGGTTTTAACAAGGGTGTCTCACTAACTGAAAAGCACGACCTGAAACCACCCTGCCATATGACGGAGACTTGAGCTGTTTGAATTCCTTTAATTATACAGCTTTTGAATTTTAGCTTCTGTTGCGGTTTAACCTCAAGAGAAAACCAGACTCCAGGCTAGCAGCCTGTGTCTGACCTCCATCTCTGAGTCTGATCTCCAGAAAGGAACCTGTATTTCACCTACAGAGTGAACTAATACCCAGGATACAAGAATACTTTGCATCTTCAAAGGATTCACCCTGCAACAGAAAAAACAACCTGAAAGAACCTTCCTTGAACATTGGCTCTGGATCCTGGGCTCATATGCAACCATAATTCTTATTTTTATCATGGTTTTTGCCCTGAGCCATTTTCTTTCCCTTCCTCCTTTTTTGTTGTCTGAATGCAGAATGGACAGATGTTGTGAAACCCCCTTCCCACATTTTGTGTGTGAAATAAACTATCCCTTTTATTTGACCTTATCTTGAGTTTCCTGAGAGATTATTAATAGAGGATTGGATAACTCCAAAACTGAAGGGTTGGGGAAAATACGCCACCACTTATAAAAGGGAGAAGTCAGGGCTGTTTGGGGAAAAAAAAACCCTCCTGTCTGTAACAGATTGAAAAAGCCCTGGACATACAGCAAGGGAGACAGGAACAGCATATGCTGCAGGCTGCAGAGAGAAAAGGCTGTTTTCTCTGTTAGCTACCAGGCAAAATTCTGGGGAAGTCTTGTCCACTGATTGAAGACAAGGAACCCATAGTGATTTGAGGGTACTAAAAAGTTTTCCTTGGTGAGGCTGGGAGAAGAAATCACTAAAGTAGGCCTTACAGTTGAAAGTTGTCTGGGAATTCAGAGAACTAAGGAAGAGGACCTTCAGTTGCTGGACATTACAATTTGGAAAAGCAGGGAAACATGAACCCTTTAGACTGTTTCATGAATAGACTTCAATTCTGTAGAGAGCCTCCTGTGAAGTATATATGCACAAGGATTTTTTGTATGCATTAAGACATTCATAGCAGTTATCTTTTCTGTAGTTTAGAGTATTAATTGTCTACTAAGTAATGTTTACTCTGTGTTAATTTTAATTTGTTGATTACGGTAAAGGTTTTAAAACTTGAAGCCTTGCTGTGTGATTCCTTGAAGGTCACTGGAAATTCAAATCTCTGTCTCTGGGGATCATGGCAGATGTAAAAGATACAATGGTACAACTCAAAGAAGACCTGGGATTGATTTTTTTCTATTTCTTAGTCAAAATTCATCCCTTAACTAATACCAAAAAGGGATTAAATGCTAAATATTATTTGCCATTTGTAGGACCTTGCTGTTTACACACCTGCTGCCACACTTGCCTACAAACAACAGTTCCAACTTGGCAGGAAAAGTGTATTTCTTTGGCCTCAATGGCGGTAAAACGTATTATATAAGTTCACGTTCTTAGTAAATAATTAAAATATATTTAGTTCAATTTTTGGATAAAGATAAGTGAATTAATCTTGTGTTTTAATGAATAATGTGATGATCTTTGGCCTGGAACCAGTAGAGTAAGCAAAATTAGTGATTTCTTTAAAATGCTTGTATAATCTGTAATTATTTTTAATAATGTTTGAAAAAGACTTTTAAGAGTTTGCATTAATTGTGAAGAGATCAATTATAATTTCTTGGATAAGAAGAAATACTGGTCCCTTATCCTGGAAGCGGAATTGACAAGAAGGAAGTGAAGACCAGAAGCCGTGTGGCTGGCAGACGCAAAGAGATGCAGCAGTGGCGAGAACAGAGGAGGCACGTTTATAAGGGTGTGTGTAAGTAATACAGTTAAACAGAACAGAAGGCAGGGTTCAAACAGGAATTGCAAATGGACAATTTTACTGCTGCTCCTTCAATTTTGTCGGAGATGACCAGACCATTTATCAGGGTTTATTAAAGGAGTAAGATAAAGGAATGTCTGGGGGGGATCTGAGCCATCAAGACTGTCACGAACCCAGTTAAGGAGGTCCTGTGGGAATGTTCTGTTCTGGTGACGACTATCTCTGGGGACTTCAGATGGAATATGGCTGTCGGCAGACGCAACTTGAGGGCTAATCGATTGAATGGGAGAGTGAGATCCTACATACCAGAGGTCGAGTTAGGGAACTTGAGAACTGAACATGGTTCCTCTGTCTGCAAAAACTAGTGTGAGTGCTTGTGGTTTTGTAAGATGTACCTTTGTTGTTTTGACTATTTAAAGTGAAACCTACCTTTTTATTTGAAGCATAATTTACCTTTTAATGTTTAATTGGTTTTGGTTCTGATTAATGTCAAAGTAAAAGTTAGAAAAAGTGAAAAATCTCTTTATTTGGGGTTGTTTGGTAAATTTGATTATTTGCATTTACAGTACCACGGGGATTATAACAAAATGCATGGTCTGAATTCTGCACATAGTGTGTTTTGCACATTAAACACAGAATTTTCTTTAAGTGAAATGGGCTGCAGTACTGACAATGCAGATAAATTCTTCATGTGATACAAACAAATCAGGATACTTTAAGTTTCGAACCTTGGTCTGTGATAAGTTAGCTGATCTGAACTGGGTTGGTAGCGGCTTGTAGGAGAAGAATTAGCCAGCTCTCTTAACCCTATTTACTAGCCAGTGAGTGCCCACCCCAGCACAATTCTAATATTATAGATTTCCAGCATTTCTCTTTTTAATGTGTCTTTGGATGATTGTAAATAGATTTGTTTTACTTGAGTATCTTTACATTTGTTTGAACATCTAACAGAGAATTAGTATATTTTTAACCATTGATTTTTCAGTATAGCAGTGGAGGAGTACATTTCCTTTGGACTTTTCTGAAGTTTTCTATTTTTTGAAAGTCGTTTCCCACATCTGTTGTCATGTACTGTAATTTTTTGTTATAAATAGTTTACTTTTTTTGGGCCAAATCTAATCTTATTAAAGCTCTTTCACAACAGACACCAGGGGATTCTTGTTTATTTTCATCTGGAAATGCTAATATAGTAAGAATATTTATTGCTTCAATTCGTTAGTTGTACTAGGGTGATGCAGTGGTATTTGTCCATGAGCATTTGAAAGCTCAGTCACAGAAGCTGTGTATACAATTAATGCTCACACTACTGATTCCTAATCTGAGTCAAGATGGTTGTAAAGCTATGTTACTTCCTTCTACACAAAGAGAAAATTAGTTATGGTTGAAAGCCCTTAACTATCTACTGGTGAATAGAGGCATGTGAAAGCAGCCTTCTGGCTACTTCATTGGCAACTGAGATGTTGAGGCCACAAGGATCAAAGATGGAGATAGCTTACAAGATGCCAATTTACATAAAGCATGAAAAGAGAGATTATAATGATGTGCATGGAATCATCCAGTCATCACAACAAATTGCACTTATATAATGTCTTTGATATAAAACATTCCAAAGTACTTGAGGTGAAAATGCTTGGACACCATGGAGTGCTGGGAGAAGGTTTCATTTTGGTGACTAGAGGTAGGTTTTTAGGGAAGTTTTGAGTTAGGATTGAGAGAAGCTAGGTTAAAACTTAGAGAAGAGAGTGGTTTAGTCGTGGCATAGGGTTAATAGTGGAGGGATAGGGTAATGCAGAGAAATCCATAGAATATAGGGTGTATGCTGGAACAGAGGCCTAAAAGAGATTGCTGAATTTAGAAAAGGTGAGAAGGGACTTGCGATAAAAGTAAAGATTTTTGCATTGGTGGTTAAGGAGGTAGTGAAGGTTTAATTCAGATGGATTGAAGGTTAGAAGGTGCACAATGGAGTTTTGAATGAGTTGCAAATTGTGACGTGTAGAACTCAAAGTGGAATGTTGGCATATTCAAGTCTGGAGGTAATAAAGGTAAAGATAAAGGCTGTAGAGGTAAGAAGAAGGTTTGAAATTTAAACTGGTGGTCAAACTGGACAGTGAGGTTGGACTGACTCAGTCTGACTGGCAGCAAACAAGAATGAGGAAGTCAGGAACCAAGATGTGGAGTTTTTGGCATGAGTCAAAACATAATTACTTTTTAAATGTGTTGAATTGAATTTTTGCTTATCCAGAAATTGATGTCATTTGTACAATTTGACATAATGGTGGTGATTGAAGAGTCAAAGGTGACGTTTGAGAAGTTAGTGCTAGGGACTTGTGAAAGATGATTCTACATATGAATAATGCCTGTTGAGGGTCTATAGATGTTGCCTTTCATTCCTGCAGATGACTGAGAACCAGTATCGCAGAAGACTGCAGATGTCTATGGAACTGGTCGGTCACACCTGCCAGCTGCTGCAGGATTTGGCGCCCTGGGGACGTGGAGAGCATCCACTGTTAGTGGCCGTGAAAGTGACCGCGGCACTCAATTTCTACGCCAGTGGCCCCTTTCAGGGCTTCACAAGTGACCTCTGTGGGATGTTACAAGCTTGCGCCCACAAATGCATTAATGAGGTCATGGATGCCATCTTCGCGAGGCACACAACTTTGCACATTTTGCCCAGGACCAGGACCCATGCGGCAACCTCAGACTGCAGCAGAGCGAAGGTATAATGAGGCTCACACTGCAACTTGCAACTTGGTGGAGCAGACCATCGGGATGCTGAAATTGAGGTTCCGGTGCCTGGACCGGTTTGCTGAAGCCCTGCAATACAGTCCACAGAGGGTGTCATGCATTGTCGTTGTTTGTTGCGCTCTTTGCAATGCCAGGTTTTAACAGGGAGAGGGGTTGGCTGAGGAGGAGCTGGAGGTCTCCTCCAATGAGGCTGTCACCGGGGATGAGGGTGAGGAGGTCCTTAAAGACAATGATGACTAGGATGAGGCCTTTGCACTGGCCAGACAAGGCAGGTGTGCTCAAGAGGCCCTCATAGCTGCTAGATTTGTGGATGATGATGACAATATGCAGTGAGGAGACACCATTAGATCCTCATTACATCTATGAATGTTTGACCCCAGTCTGGCTTACGGCAATACACACGCCCTCTGTGATAATTCTTCTGTCATGGAGATGCAGTGGAGACTCCAATAGTTGCACGATTGCAGGAGGATGATGTCAACATGCAGTGAAGACACTCCATAGATCTTCACATAGTCTCTGAGAATATTTGATTCCTGCCTGGTCAAGGGCAACTCACTTGCACTTTGTGATTAGGGTCGTATCACAGAGATGCAGCCATGAAACTTTAAAAGCATCTGATCCTTTGTCTACCTTCAGCACCTGACCCCTTCAGGAGCACCGTGTCACTGGTCACAGATGCTGAAGAGATGGGGGCCAGCCCCACCTTAATGGTGCTGAGAGCACATAGAGAGAATAACAGTACTCTGTGACACCTGGCCACGACATTCTGGCAGCAATGATGAGCACTGTTGAGGTGCAGGCATCAGTAATGTGTCCAAGGAGTGTGAGGCTGGACCATCACTTTGGCCTGAAGCCTGCACAAAGCACAGGGAAGAGACGCTGGATTGAGACACCTGGCTTTAGCTTATGCAGAAAGGTGTCACATCTGGGTGACACAAACACTGCTCATCAGAACAAGGGGCCATTGGCAGGGAGACATTCTTCAACAACTGAGCCCACGCAGTGCAACATCATCATCTTAACCTTCCTAACCTTGCCACTACATCTTGGTGCTCCCTGTACATCCCCAGTGGAGGCGGAGGCAGCCTGCTGAGCGCTACGCCCTGTCTGAGATGATCTTGGCGGGCGTCCGCTGGAGGGCCGAGACCTGGAGGGCCCAGGCCTGCTATTGGGGTCCTACTGTGTAGCAGTGGCACCCTCCTTGGCTTGTGGAGCAGAAGCTGCTGAGGCCACAAGAAGAGGGGATTCAGATGGGCATAGAGTCACCTGGATGGATGGCCCAGGTGGTACACCTGCTGATCCTCTGCCCTATGAATTCCTAAGGGCCCCAGACTAATTCCTTGAGAAGGGGTAGCTGGGTGTGATTGAGCTGTCCCGCACGCACCTCGCTCACACACTGTTGGAGGCCAAGTTTGGCATCAGCGATGGAATTGAGCCCACGGAGCAGTGCAGAAGCGACGTCCTGGACCAAGGTCTCCATGGCAGCTGCCATCCTACCAGTGGTGACCATGGTGCATTGGCATACCGGCGCTATAGCTCAGCCTGAAGGCGGACGGGCTCCTGCATTGTGCCTTGCAATCTGAGGAGACAACCCTTCCTGATGTTCCCGAGCTTGCCTTTGCAACTCCAGCAACTGTGACATGACTGAATCCAAAGGCTCGTCATTTGACTCGGACTTAGCAAATTTCTGGCCTCAGACACCTGGGAAGTCCCTGCCACCGCCTGCTGCGGATCAGAGTGCGATGTGCTCACCAGATTATGATCCCGAGGCTACTCTAAAGCCAGTTTCCATCGAGGTTTGTGTCTCTGCGCTGGTGGAAGGTGTGGGTGAGTGCTGTGATGGGACTTCAAGGAGGGGGCCTTAAGATTCCTCCAGAGGTTTCTTCAGGGCTTGATTGGAGGCCCTGGGATGTGGACTCCGTCGACTGTTTCCCAGATGTGTCTGCGGAAGCAAGGAGAGATAATTAGTGCATGGCAGTGGCCTGTGAAACAGGACACCTCAGTCACAGTATGGTTGTCTGATGGATGTTGCACTGCTGGATCCTCACTTAGTTGAGGTTGGCGGTGCTCGACCATCAACACAGGAATGGTCCAGGTCCTCGCCGGCCAGCTGGATGGCTCTGTTTTCAAAGTCCCTGAGGACCTTGATTTCAGTCATTTCCCCCACTGGGATGCAACCCTCTCCTGTTGTGTGCCAGCTTGTGGATGAATAGAGATGGAGTGTGTAAGCATGATGCTTGCCAGGCCAGATGATAAGCATGCCTGGCATGTGTGGGTGGTGAGAGGGGTCCAGTGGATGGGATGAGGACAGTGATTGTCTGTGAGAGAGTGTGAATGGTAATGTCCCTTGAACTGGTAGTGAGTGAGGGTTCTGTTGGTCTTGTGTGATGAGTTTGTGAGTGTGAGAGTTGAGTGATGAAAAGAGTGAATTACTTTGGCGGAATGGATGAGACCATTCATCCTGTAGCGGCACTGGGTGGCTGTTCTCTTTTGAAAGGCATTGGCGCTGGCCATTGCTGCCACCACCTCTCAAGCTGGATTAGTTATGTTGTTGCCCATCCTACGGCCAGAGCAGGGGTAGAGGACATCGTGGCGAGCCTCCACTGTGTCCGATAGGTGCTTGAGAGATGTGTCATTTAATCTGGGGGCTGCAGCCTTTTTGCCTTTCAGGGCCATGTCTTCTGTGTAGCAGTCGTGGCTGGAAGCACTGAGGGGTGTCCCCGCAGCTGGACTTTAAATATGGTGCAGGGTGTGCTTAAATGGCGAGGTGGTGGTTTCCTGTGAATGCATAATTAATGCGATGGATTTGGGATGATATGGCGTGAAAAGCCGCCATTGCAGTTGGTGAGTAAGATGTCATTTTATCAGCCTGCTACCACATCTAATGCAAATCTGGGACAATTCCGCCCTGAGGTTGTTGGATTAGGAAGTCCAGGTTTTGTAATGTGTATCTCTAAGCGAAAGCTTATAAAAGCATGTAGAGTTGGCACAAATTCTATCCTTCGCCACTGGGCTATCTGGAACAGAATGGTAACTCCGCTTGTCTTTGAAATACTACAATGGGATCCTTTACATCAGCTTTAGAGGGTGAATGGGGCCTCAGGTCCCAACATATCATCCAAAAGACAACACCTCTGACAGTGTAGCACCGGAGTGGCAACATAGATTTTTGTGTTCAAATCCAGGAGTGTGACTTGAACCACACAACCTTCTGATTCAGAGGCAATAGTGCTATTTACTAAGCCGTAGCTGATACAAAGACAGAAGATTGCAAAGGAGGTTGGAGTTATTATGTTCAACACTGGAGAGCTATCCAAGGAGGACCGAATGATAGCTCATCACAGTCACTAAAAGGAAGGAGGGAACATGCATTTATATAGCATCTTTCATGTTAGGACGTTCCAAAGTGCTTCAGCTAATGTGTTACTTTTTAAGTGTAGTCCCCAAACAGCAAATAATTAATCTGTTCGTGGCTGTGTTGATTGAGGGATAAATATTGGCCAGGACAAGAGAAGAGCTCCACTTCTTTTCAAATAGTACAATGGCATCTTTCCTCCTCCTTGTTCATCCTTTGAGATGAAGATAACCATGTTCTTCATCTGGGGTGTTTGATTGATAGAATTCTAGTGGGTGTCTGCTAAAGCCGATCTGTGCAGGGAAGGTTCTGGGTTTATGATTTGTTTTATTGAAAAAAAATCATGTGGTAGGTTCTGAATTGTAATAATGATATAAATAAAACAAAATCATAGTTATAGATGGTCATTAAAATAAAGTATAAAATAATATAAGGATTGCTCAATTATAAACATTTCAGTGCATACATAATTACAATGTGTTGCAAAATGCAGTTGTCCTGAATTTACAGAATAACAATGAAAGGTCTCCTGCACTCTGCATTTTGTATTAAAGTCCATAGATCATATATAATAAAAACAGAAAATGCTGGGAAAACGCAGGTCTGACGGCATCTTTGGAGAGAGAAACAGAAGTTAACCTTTCGAGTCCGTATGACTCTTCTTCAGACCCATAAATCTCCATAGGTCATATGTTGTCAGGTTGTGTTCATTATTCATTTACATACTATTTATGATTTTATGAAGTAAGGGATTAGGCTGTCTTGTAGTCTGTTCGTTCTATATCTTATTTGCAGAATGATGTCTCGTCTCTTAATTCTATCACACATGGAATTGAGTTTTCTGGCGAAGTTCAGTCATAGCCTTTTCCGCCTTTTAGCAAGAAAAGACATTCAGTTTTTTTGATTGTAAGAAAGTAGCTTTGGTACAGGTCACCTAGGATCATTTTCAATGCTCATTTCTGAACACTTTTGAGTTTGTTCACATGCTCTGCTGCCTATAGGACAGGATACCACAGATTGGATGCGTTGTCGGCTCAGGATTTCTTCTTGCTTTTTCTCTCTGCCTCTGATATGCGCTTGCTTTTGAAAGAGGCCGCCCCATTTTTTTTTTTAGGCTGCGCAGTGATCCTGAGCAAGCTTCTCCCAGGACTCAGTCGATACCAGAACTCCTAAGTGAAGCCTTCAGAGTATCCTTGTATCACTTCCTTTAACCAGCATGGGAGTGCACCCCAGATTCAAGCTCTCCATAGAAGATTTGCTTTGGTAAGTGAGTATCAACCATTATTGCTACATGACCAGGCCAACTCAGTTGTTACTGTCACATAATGGCATGGATGCTTGGCATGCCAGCTCAGGTAAGCATCTCAGTGTCTGGCATTTTGTTCTGCCATCTGATATTCAGAAGCTTCTGAAGGCAGCTCAAGGAAAAGTGGTTGAGATTCTTGGCATGACTATGGTACAGTCCAAGTATCTCGCATGCTTAGAGGAGAGTGAGCAAGACTATTGCTCTATAGACTTTCTGTTCCTTGGGCAGACTTATTCCTCTTCCTTCCCAGACTAATGATCGAAGTCTGTCGAAGGCTACGCCTGCGTTGGCAATTCTTGCATGTGTCTTGTCAATATGGGCAGCTCAAGAGAGAGAGTGTGCTGCTGAGATAAGTTAACTTATCCACTACTGATGGGTTCAAGTTGTGGACTGAAACCCTGGGCACAAAATAGAGCTTTCCTGGATCAGGCTGGTACATTACTTCAGTTTTCTTCATTTGCTGATTGTAAGGCTGAAGTTGTTGCCAAATGCTTGCAACAAATCCATGCTACATGGCATGTCCAGCTCTATGCAGACAGGAAATTGCAAGGTTTGTCCTTGGAGATGTTGGTCTTTGTCTGGTGTTATGGCACAGCAGATGGTAAATGCTAAGCTGCTCAAATCCCAGAGGGAAACTTGAAACAACTGCCACAACTGTTTTGTAATTTGTATTTTTATTTTGAGATGCATGCCTTGAATTCAGTAGTAATAAGTCCACTGAATCTGAGGGTTTTTTTTACAAATTAAACAAAAATAATTTTAAGCACATAGGTCTACAAATTACTACTGTAATTACTCCTAGCTCCCCTAACTAATCTGACTCCCAGTTACACCCACATTAAGGCAACAGTAAAAACAAAATCGATTTTTACAGACCCAGACAAAGCACACTATACCCTTGACATGGATATTCACAGTAAATTTTCTTATCTTCGGTTCCTGTCGGCAGCACCTTGGTATGTAGAGGCTGGAGACTTTTCACACTTGTTAGATCTTAGAATGCCTTTCTCTTACACATAGCCTCCTCCTTTTATACGTATTTTCCCCTTTGAATGCAAATTTCATTGTTTCAGCATGTTTTTGGACTTAATCTTTCACAGTGCCAATTTTATTAGAAAGGTAATCAGTAAGCTTTGGGAAAAATAAGGAAGCTTTGGCTTCTTCTGGCTAAGTGTAACATTTCACCCTCTCCTTTGAAATTCAAACTACTCTGGTTTATTTAAAAATGCAAATTTTCCTTTACATCTCAAATGCTAAAACTTCAGCCATGTTTACTTATTTAGCATTTCAAACCTAGCTTCTCTTATGCATCAAAGCCTTCAGACCAGCTGTCTTAAATTAAATCTCTCTCACATGCATGCGCGCGCGCACACACAATCCAGAACCCACTATTCATACTTTACAATAAATCATAATGATAATATTTTCATGACATTGGAGTTGTCTCAAGTTGAGCAGCTTCCTGTCCATGTGATACCTCATTTTGATGCCAGGATTGGAGGCAATGGAGAGGCATGGTAGAGAAAAACACTTTGGAGGGTTGACACCAGCACAAAGCCCTGTTTAACTCCCATAGTGACTGTGAATGGGTCAGAAGACTCACCATCATCCAGGACATGCACAAGCATGCTGTCATCAAACTGTTGAACCATTGTGATGAATTTTTCAGGGCAGTCGAATTTCCAAATCACCGTCTAAAGGCCCTCTGGCTGACTGTATCAAAGATCTTGGTCGGGTCAACAAACCTGGTGTAGAGGTCCATATTCTTGGCATTTCTCCTGGAGTTGTCTAACTGCAAACAGCATATAAATGGTTCCTCGACCTTTCCTGAAATACTGACTTTCTGGGAGCAGATCCTGGTCTCAGTTGCACTAAGCAGTTCAGAAGGATTCTGCCAAACATTTTGTGGTGATGGAAAGGAGTGAGATTACTCTGATTTCAAGATTGTCGAGCTCCTTTCCACTTGCACAGATGTACAATGGAGACATATTTATATTCTTGTAGGATGGTTTCTTTCTCTCTCTTAAACTGAGTTCAGTGACCAGGCCTTTAGCCTTGTAGACCTCCACTGGGAAAACATCAGCTCCTGGAGCTTTGCCATGGACAGAAGTTTGATTACATTTGTCATTTCTAACCGTGTGGGTGGGTCATCAAGAGAGTAGTTGATGGCAACCTGTGGCAGCCTGTTGATTGCTTCTTCAATGATGAATGAAGACTGATTGTGGGTGTGGTTAAAGTGCTCTGCCCATCTTTCTGGAATTTTCTTTGAGCAATGTTGACTGTCAATCCTGAGAATTGATGTTGAACGAATAAACTGGGGCCTGTAGTCAGATTTCAGAGCATCATGAATCTCTTGTTGCCTTTGTGGTCTGCATATGACTGAAATTCGTCTGCTTTCTGATTTAGCCAAGTGTGTTGTCTGAGCTTGCATTGGACAGTCCTGCAGATGTTTCGGTAAGCATCATGCTTCGATAACGATGACTTGTCATTTGAGGTAAACCCTGTGGAGGTGATGTTTCTCCTCGAATCTTTCACGTTCACCTGAACAAGCAGATATGGTCTCTGTTTAATGTTTAATCTGAAAGACAGCATGTCTACCAATGCAGCACTCCTTGTGTCACAACTCAGATAACCACGCTGTGAAGGATAGAACTGGAGACAGAACTGGTCTTTATACACTTAGAAGCTTTTCTTTACAGGGACACATACAGCGTGCACCTCCAACCAACAATCCCTCTTTAAACTTGCTCCTATATTTAAGAGCAAAGGTGAGTTGCCAATTAATGCCCATCACCTGAATACAATTAAACACCCAACTGATAAATAAGTAACTCTTTGTACCGCACTGAGTGTTCACGTAGGTCTTGTACTGACGTCCTGGAGTGGGGCATGAATGAATTTTGATCCAGGATCATTTTCAAACATTTCAGGTCATTTCTTGTATCCATTTTCCATGGTGAGTTGTTAACGTTACTCTGTTTGTTTCCCAGCAGACCGCCAGGAATCGGCATTGAACCTTACCACAAATGGCATGAGCAGTATCAGTATGTCAGTGGAGATCAATGGGGTTGTTTACACAGGTGAATCTGAAGTTTCATGTCAAACAAATGGGGTACTACAAATGCAATTTATGAAAATAGTGTAGAAAAAACGTCTTATTGATCCATCACTATTAAATGCAATGCTGGATTTCTTTTCTATTTCAACCTGTCTATGCCAGTGTTAATGCTCCACTTGAGCTTCCTCCCATCTTTTCCTCTATTCTAATCATCTCTTTCCTTCTCCCTCAAATGCTTATCTAGCTTCTCCTTAAGTGCTTTTGTGCTATTTGCTTCACCACTCCCTGTAGTAGCAAGTTCCACGTTCTTACTATGGGTGAAGAAGTTTCTTCTGAATTCCCTATTGGATTTCCTACTATCCTATATTGATGTCGTCTAGTTATGCTCCTCCCCACAAGAGGAAACCATGTGTCCAAATTATCAAAACCTTTCATAATTTTAAAGACCTCTTAGATGCCCACTCAACCTTCTTTAATCAAAAGAGACCCAGGCTGTTAATTCTTTCCTGATATGCATCCTTCTAAATCTTTTCTGCACCTTCTCCAGTGCTTCTATATCCTATTTAAAATATGGCGACAAGAACTGCACTTTTAAGTTTATCTAACCAAGGTCCGTTACAGGTTTAGCATCACTTCACAACTTCTTAATTCTGTCCCTTTTAGAAATAAAGCCTTTTGCTTGGTTTGCCTTTTCTATGATCTTTGTAACTCGTGGACAACTTTTAGTGATCAGCATATTTGTATTCCAAGATCCCATTGTTCCTCTACCTCCATTTAGACTTGCACCTTCCAAGTGTCATGGACAAAATGTTTGTGTTACCTTACTGCCCGTGAGCAGTGTGTTTTGTGATGAAAGAAGTGTATTTTCTTACCTTCAGAGTATGGTTCCCAATTGAATAATTCCAGCAGCAAGTTTTTTGTGAAAAGGAAAAGGTTATTTATTCTCTCTCACTTTGAATTAAACACACGTGCAAAGATTAGATACAGGTGTAAAGTTATATGCTGTCACAGTTTATAATTACTTCAGTCTCTGGTTTACCATCTCCTGCTTTCACGTGGCAGGCCTGTTGTTTCTTAGATGGTTTCTGATGCTTTAACGTTGAAGTGTGTGTCTTGTAAAGCAAAGGATTCTCTACAGGTGGTGAGGTTTCTTGTAATCAAATTTCTAGGTGGTTGAAGCTGGAACAGCTTGTTCTCTTTGGGATTTCCTGCTTACATGGTATTGCTGTTAATTACCTTGGTTCTTTGAATTCTTGTAGCTAGTTTGGTTTTGGTGGAACTGTCTGCAAACAGCTCGTGCTGATTTTTTTTTAAAATGCAGACAACAAACATGGCTGTCTTGTGACTTTCTACAATTCCAAGTCTTTTCCAAATAAGGATGGTGTCCATGTCGATTCCAGCATCCTGTGTTGTGGATAATACCTTGAGGGCTTGAGACAGTCAATGTCCTTGTGTTTGACCCATTTAATTTGACAATACACTTCTGGATTGGTTTCAGGAAAGAGTATTGACTCACATCGATCTCGAATGTTCCTTTTGTTCCCTCTTGAGACGGGAGTGGTTTCAATCCATAAAATAAGTCCGGTGACTCTCGGGCGGCCATCTTTTCAGCCTTTTGTGCCCAATTTTAAAATGTAAAAATTAGTTTGAAGCTCAGAATAGGACATGCCGGTATTGGACATGGCACCAGTGATAAGCAACCTCCCAACTTCACCTATCAAAATGTACTACCTCACACTTATCTGTATTGAACTTCATTAACCAATTATTTGCTCATTCTGCAAGTATAAAAATGTGCTCCTGTAATTTGTTGCAGTCCTTCTCTGTATTGACTATCTCTCTTTCCACCTGCCTCCATTTGATATCATCTTCAAATTTAAAAATTGTATTTTTGATTCCAAAGTTCAAATCACTAATGTAAATTGGGAACAGCAGTGGTCCCAGCACTGATTCTTGTGGAACACCACTTCCCACTTTCTACCACTTGTCCCCTGATTCAACATTGTCTAACCTTATTTATGTTAAGTTTATTATGGGACGCCTTATTGAAGGCCTTTTGAAAATCCAGATAAATTACTGCATTTCCATTGTCTACTCCCTCTGTTACCTTTCCAAAAAATTCAATAAGGTTAGCCAAGCAAGATTTTCTCACTTGAAATCTATGCTGACTATTCCTTATTGTATTTCTCACTTCTACATGTTTTTCTATTCTGTCTTTTAATAGGGGTTCCATTATTTTTCCTAATACTTATCTACTATTTCCTGGACATGTTCTGTTCACCTTCTTACATTAGCTATCTCCCAGTCTTCTAGGAGATATTTAATAATTTGTCAGAAAACGATATGAGTAGTAATGCCTCTCCTATCCCTCCCCTAGATTCTTTTAAAACACATGGATGCAATCTATTCGAACCAGGAGCTTTGTCCTCTTTTTAAGTTTGTTCAATACATCCCTTTTTAAAAAATTTTGAATGCACTTATCTCATTATTCATCTCAGCATTCAATTTCACATCTGTATGTTCTATCTCCCTGGTATTTACCAAAGGCAAATAATTATTTAATATTTCTGCCATCTGTCTATCATTAACCTGAGATATGATCTTGCCTATCATTTAATGGTCATATTCCCATCCCAGCCTTTATTCATCTGCCTGTAAGATATTTTATTATTTTGTTTGTATTGCTTGATAATTTAATTTCATAGTTCCTCTTTGCCTTCCTTCTTTATTTGTCTTCTCTCCTCATCCCTTTTGTATTCTCTCTTATCCTGCACTCCTCTGCTGTCTGTATACGCCTCTTTCCTAACCCTCAATTGTTGCCTTATGTCTTTATTCATCCGTTATGTCTCACTAGTCACTATTGCCTAGGTGTTCTCTTACTTTTACTTCTCTTATCTGCTCTGGTTCATTTCCCATTGCTAGATCCAATAGAAAGTTTACCCTTGTTGGGTTTTTACATAATCGGTTAGAAAGGGGTCCTTTACACATTGTAGCAACTCCGTTCCCTCATCCCCTTTACCTACCTCTAGAGTCCAATTAATATCAGGGTACTGGTAGTTGAAATCCCCCATTATTAATTCCCTAAATTGTTTGCATATTTCTTCCTCCACCTCCTTCAGTTCTCAATAACTTTGAAACAAAGTATTTTCTCAGGGAATAAAGGTCAGAAATCAAGTCAACCAGCGTCTTCTACATTTCCTGACTGTCAAGGACAGAGTTCAGGGGCCTGATAACTGATCTTTGAGTTGGGAAAGCTGCAATATGACTTCCCCTCAGAGCTACCGTTATGTCCTATTTGTTGAATGTGTAATTTTCACAATTATCAACTCTCAAAAGAATTCCTTCCTGATTTATTTTTGATGCTAAACATTCTTCCTTTATTTGGAAGAGTTTTGTCTTTTCGTTAAAACTGAGTTCACTGAGGATAGCATAGAAGTTAGTGTTAGCTGTTGAGCGTCAAAAAATGCTACAATTTCATCTGCCTAAGATTGGTTGTTTTGCTCTTTGTATTGCAAAGGCTGCTAAATAGATTTACATTGAGCTCATAGCACATAATTTGGCCCACCATCTAAGGCAGTGTTAATGCTCCACATGAGGCACCTCCCACTTTTTTTACTTCATCACACCCTTTTGTCATATTCTATTCGTTTTCTTCCTGGTACTTACCTAACTTCCTATAAATGCATTTATGTCATTCACATCAAAACCACTGCGTGTGGTAACAAGTTTCACATTCTCAACACTGAGTACAGTTTCTTCAAAATTTCTTACTGGATTTATATTGCTATCTAGTATTTATGGACCCTTGGTTTGGATACCTTCACAAGTGTCTACTCCATCAAATTCCTTCATAATTTTCAAGACCTCCTCTCTGTCTTCTCTTTTCTAGAGAAAGGAGCACTAACCTGTTCAGACTCTCCTTGTAGTTGTATCTTCTCAGTTCTAGTATCGTTTGTACATTCTCCAGTGCTTCCATATCCTTTTATAAGACCAGAACTGTGTACATAAGTATTGTCTAACCATGGATTTATACAAGTTTAACATAAAACTCACTGCCTTTATATTTCTCTTTCTCTAGAAATGAATCCAGTGTTTTGTTTGCACATTGTATAGCTTTGTTTAACCTACATTACCACTTTTAATTACCTGTACCCCAGATCCTTTGTGTTTCTACCCTTTTGGGAGCCTAATTTTCCAAGAAGTAAATGGCCTCCTTATTCCTTCTACCAAAATTCACTGCCTCACATTTGTCCACATTGAAAGTAATTTGCCACTTACACTCCAATTCTGCAAGTTTATGTCGTCTTGCATTTTGTCTCAGTTTCATCATTAACTGTACCCCGCAATTTGGTGTTATTTTGATTTCGATATTGTGCTCCTGATTCCATAGTCCAAATCATTTATGTTAACAATGAACAATAGTGGTTTCAGCACCAATCCCTGTGGAACACTACTTCATACCCTCGAACAGTCTGAGTATCTAGTTTTAATCCCTACTCTCTTCTTTTTAGCAAGTTAGCCAATCATTTTCCTATTTGTCCTCTGATTCCACATAGCCCCCTGTCTATGGTCATGAGAATGCCTTATCAAAGGATTTTTGAAAGTTCATTTATAATCACATCCTTTTTCACATCCTTCTCTACGCTTTCAATTACTTCCAGAAATTTGTTCCAAAACTACCAAATAAATTGTATATTTGCTATTTGAAGATTTGTTTTATATTCCAAACATTGTTTTTAAGCAAAGTGTTTTATAAAGTTATCTGCAGTTACAGCAATGGTTCTCAAGATGTTGGAACTTCTTCCCTTTCCTGGACTTGTTGCATTAGAATTAATTGTAACCAGATAAGTTAATGTTTCCAGCTTTTCTTCTATGGTGTTGAGACACCCACTAGAATGTGTGTATGGCTGGGAGGGGGGGGTGGTCTGATGATGATTGCTTCTCTGAAATACTTATTTTACCTGACTGAAATGTTCATTGCAATCAAGTTACAAACTTGATGGCAATTTCCAGCATTTAAATGGCATTTTAAATTAAACATGTATTTTACCTTTTTAATTAGGTGTTCTGTTTGGTCAAGGACCTGGCGTATCTGGTGTATCCAGCACCAAAGGAAATAGCAGCAAAAATAACAGTTCCCAAGGCACACCTGGTCTGCCTGTACCTCGTACACCTACCTCCTCATCATCACATACTTCAAACAACTCTTCACCGTGAGACTGCAGCTGTAACAATGCCAACTTCTTGAGCATAGTGCATCACCGCCAAACACTTTAAAAGGCATTCTCAGGCTTTTAACTCTCAAGGAAAATAACTTTTTTGATCACAAGAGATTTTAATAGAATGGTCAAAACTGAGAGCAAACAGTTAAGCATAATCCAACTCTGCTTATAAACTTTCTTGGGTCACTGAATGAGATCCAGGAGCAGCTATATACTACTAATACCTCAAATATCTACTTAATCTTTAATCAAGACTTATCATTGGTTACATTTTTCTTTTCAGCCAAATTCAGCATTTAAAGAATATATATGCATTTCCATGATGTGCTTTGAAATTTATAAGTGAATATTGATATTTTTTGAAGGAAAAGAAAATTTCAACTACATCTATGATATTCTTATTACTTTTGGTATGTTCAGTTACTGCCGAACAAGAAAGGGATAAGCTATTTCAGCGTATATCCATTTATATAGATCATTCTTATACATGTAGCAATACACAGACTTTTACAGCTGTTCAGCATATTTATTATATACAATACTTTTTAATATATTTTAATTTCACATCACAGGACTCTAATACAGTGGAGCAATCTTGAGGTCATTTTTTTCTGGCAAATATAATTAAGATCTTAAAGGAGCATTCCATTCTAATCAAAGCCTGGACCATTGTAAATAGCAATTTGGGGGGAAAAATGATAAATTTTAAAAGTGCTGCTCATGTAATCTTTCCTTTAGTTCTGATGGTATATGTTTGCACAAACCTCCAATGTGCATACATTTCTCTCTTAAATGCACCATTTTGAGTATTAATTTAGCAGGGCTGGGACTGCAAATTACTTCATAATATGTGCTAAGAGCTGGTGCATTACCCATTAAGTTTTCTGGAAATGACAAAAGAACTAATCTCACGTTTTTAGCCTGACGTTCTTCAGAAATATTAGTGCCAGTTTTTAATAACTTTAAGGCAGCATGGAATTCTGCTGGCTAATCTCCCTAAAGTTTTGCTATGACAATGAAGGGAAAATCTCATTCAAATTTACCGTCTGTCACTAAATATATGTGGTTTTATTTAGTAAATGCAATGTTGTAGAGTAGATTATTTTCAAAATTTGCTAAGGACATCTAACATAAGGTATTATTAGTTATTAAATCACTGTTGATTGCAAAACATACCTCAGCTAAAGCATTAGCAGAGCAATAAATATAACATTAGAAATTTATAAAGACTTGTAGTTACAAAAGCTTTGTGCAGACATTGATTTTATAAGTTGGATCTTAAGTGTTCATGAATGGTATTGGATTTGCTAGTCATTGATCTTTCGTGAGCTCCACTGCATTTACTGTAGTATTTAATGGGGCATTTGAAGTAAAACATTTTATACAGAAATCAGCTTTGTGTTCATACTGTGAAAATATACATTTTTAGAGCGTAAGCCAGTGCATCACCATTGAACCAGATATTGTATGGAAAAACTATTCTGCCTGAAGTTATAAAAAATGTATATCTATATCTATCCTACAATTCTGAGGTTATTGTTGCAAAGAGAGTGAAAACCTGCCTTATGAAAGTGTTATATGTTCTTTGAGAGGATGCAGTTAACAAGTTCAGTATTTTATTTGTAGATTTTCAATCAAGTGCTTTTATTCCACTCCGTGAAAGCAATTGTTTATTGAACAGCAAATTTTCCTTTTTCATTTATTTACACTTACACTACAGTTTATGTAGCCAAATGTGATGATGTACTGCCTTCATCATGCCTTCAGTGTGCTTAACATAGCATGCCAACATGCTGAAATTAATTTTGTACCATCGCATTGAAATTAATGAAAAGCAAATATTGCTGGAGACAATATCTTTACTTCTGATACATGTTATTGGGTTTTACTGGATGTAATCAGTGGGTTGGGTGTGATGGGGTGAAGTCCTAATCTGGAATTATTGAAAGCTGGTATCAGCTTCTTGAAGAAACTATTCCCATTGAAATAAATAGAAAAGTAATTAGTTGTAACATACTGCCATTGCTGATAGATTTACTTATATGGTTTTTTAGAGGTGGTATTCAATTATATTGTCCTATCTCTGAATATTAGAAGTCAAATATAATTTACTTTTCTAAAGTGTGATGCAAGTGAGGGTTTTTGTTTTTGCAGTCATTGGTGATGGTTATATTGTGCAAATACTTTAAATCAATTGGGTTTAAATCAATTTAAAAGATTTGAAAAAAAGAATATACAATGGCTTTACAATAAGACTGTTTTGAGGTTGCTGCATAATATATAAATATTTAGACAAACCATGTCACCTGAGGCATTTTTAAGCTACAAGTATAATTAATCCTACACATGGAGTATGCTTTTTTATTTTTTCCCCTACTTTCTGCCGATTTTTCTCCTCTTCTGAAGGCCTTATCTCTTATTAGATATGATTCCATAGGTAAGCATTTTCCTGCGGCACCAATATATAGCCAGTATTGACAGGCTATTTGACTGTAGTGAGTAACATAGCGAAACCCAAGCTTATCCAATTGGCACACATGGGTTTCCAGCTTCCAGGAGTTGCTGGCTAGTGATCAGTGGTTAATCCTAACTGAAAACACTGAAGCCAGTTGTAATTGAGCAGGTTTTAACAGTACCTTCTTGGATTTTTACTTTGGAATTTTGTTTTTAAAGACTAATGTCTCTTGACTTAATGTATCTACAAGACTGGGACCTGCTAAGTAAAGAAAGAACGTGTATTTATATAGATTGTTTCACATCCCTGGGTTGTCCAGAGCACTTCTTTGTCAACATTTTTTTAAACGTGGTTACTGTTCTATAGTTAAATGTGACAGCTAATTTATACATAAGATCTTGCAAACAGGAAAAAAATTGCATTAAATCATGGGATGCGGACCTCACTGACAAGGCCAGCAATTATTGCCCAGCCCTAATTGCCCTTGGTGATGAATGGGTGGAAATTTACCTTGACTACAACTGAGTGGCTTGCAAGGCCATTTAAGAGCAATTAAGAGTCAACCACAATGTCATGGGTCTGGAGTCACATACAGGCCAGCCCGATTTAGGAGAGCAGATTTCCTTCCCTAAAGGACATTATTGAACCAGATAGGTTTTTACAACAATCCGGTTGTTTTATAGTCACCATTATTGATACTCAACATTTTTCCCCTAGATTTATTTAATTAACTAAATTTAAATTCCTCATCTCAGGATGATTAGTCCTGGCCTCTGGATTATTAGTCCACTAATGTAACCACTATGCTACTGTACCCCTAAGATGAATGATCAGTTAATCTTTTTTTAGTGGTGTTAGTTAAAGGAAGAATGTTGGCTGGGACAATGGGAGAACTCTTTGCTGTTGAAATAGTGCTATGTTTTTAAAAAATTCTTTTGAACAAATGGACAGGGCCTTCGTTTAATAACCTACCAATAAACAACAACCTTTAATAATGCAACACCCCTTCAGGACTGCACAGAAATGTCAGTTAAATTGTTTGCTCAAGTCCTAAATTGGAGTTTTGAAGCAGATCCTTCTAATTATTCAACTATTCAGTATTTCAGTCAAGACTTGTTTGTTTCTAGGTACCACTTTTGCAGCTGGATAATGTCAGATGTTTATGGAAGAAGGAAATACTGAACATTGGGCACAGTGGTGATGCTTAAATTAGTGTTTGGAAGATAGTTGTCTAATTTTCTTTTACCCTAAATGTTTCCAACATTCAGTATGCACACTTAAAGCAGGTTATAATACGCCATAAAAGTGTTAGATTATTTTATTTCCTGTAACACTTTCTCCAGGTTTACATAATTAAACTAATAATGCAGTTAAATTTAGAGATAATGCTATTGATTCTGAGATGTAAAGGTATGTATCTTCATAAATTCTGGCTTTTTACTCTGGCACTAAAATGAGTTGCAGATAACTACCTCATCATCCTTCTATGATTATCAGATTCTATCCGGGAGTAAAAAGAATTCACTGAATGCATTACCAGCTTGCCAGAAAGGATGAATCTGGGCAATTGTTTTGGCCCAGTGGAGCTGCTTTTGGGTTTATTGGGGTGAGGGGGGAGGGGGGGTAAAGTATTGCAATGAGGCTAGGACCTGTCTGCCCTTGGGATCTTGACCTTTTTACATTGCAGCAAGATAGCGGTAGGAAATAATCTATTAAATATGCAATTTCCTGTCCCTCATAATAAAGCTTTGCTACTCTCAGCTTTTATTGCTGTGATAAAATGATAATTTATGTTCAGAGATAATAGTGCAGGGAGGTTATATTGGCTTTTAAAAAAAATCAATATGTTGTTGTAGTTGACCCAATGACCTAAGCCTTTTGGGGATGGGATGGATACTCAGTTGTTGCTGGCAAATGTGGTTCTTTTGTATGGCGACAAGTTGTGCCAGATTGATTTCCTTTATGTAATCTATTGCTTGTACAGCACTCGGAAATAGTGATAAATTAGTAAACTGAATTGTATCTCTATCTTTGCCTAGTTGGTATTTGTAGTGAGCTGCACTTTTGACATTTTAGACCTGATTCTGCTATTGGGTTTAATAAATATTGTAGAATTACAAAGAATATACAGCACAAATTGTATCTCTGTCTTTGCCTAGTTGGTATGTGCAGTGAGCTGTAGTTTCAACATTTTTAGACATGATTCTGCTTTTGGGTTTAATAGATTTATGCTGATTTAGTTCTACCATTTCAGGGAACAGAACTTAATTCAGTGTCTATCTGCTTGTTAGTTGGTGGCCAATTTTCAATATTTGCCCCAACTGTTTTTTTAATAAGACGACCTTTCTGATCTTTTGTTATGTTTACTTTTTCCAACACTAGAATAAAAAAAATCTTAAACTGCATATCTTGAGGAAGGTTTGTTGTGGTTCCTGTGTGCTAGTGACATTGTAAATGTAATGGAAAAAATTCTGATTGCTATATCTAATGAAATTTCTCTCATTTTTTTGATAGAAAGAGTAGTTAGAGAGAACTTCTGTTTATAATGTCAACAGTGATTAGAGGAAAGCTTTGATATCGGAAACTAGCTGCTTGTACACTGTGCAACTAATAATTAAAAAGAATGAAAGATGCATAAGGGACTCTGTGCCTTACACAAAATATACCTCCACTTTTTTAACAGGAATATTGCCATTTAAGTATTGAGATACCAATAAACATCAGCAGGCTTCAGATTTGGGATTTGATGCTATGAAGAATTTTAGGTTGAAAATTAGCATTTAAATATGGTTGTGGCTAACAGCTGTCAATCTCAAGCCCAAAACCAATAGCTGCTACTTGGTCAAGAGCTTTAAACATCATAGTGGATTAAGTAGTGAGCTGTATTGTGAAAACTGCATCCGCTGTGTTGAAGTAATGCAAAAAAAAGTCTCAAATGTGCAAATTAGTTAAGTTGAGCTTAGTGATAATGAAAATACATATTCTGCAAAACAAATCAAAATATGAGGCATTGACTTTTGAGTAATAGACCTAAAATGAGAGGGCAGATTTCAAATTGTCCCTTTTTTGGTGAAATATGATTACAACCATTTTAATACAACATACTACAAGCACTTTCATCTGTACCCTTCTTTTGTTCCTGATATTTCCTTTTGTTCAAATGTGCCCTGCACTGCATGTTCACAGGACAGAATTTATATTGTGTTCAAACATTCAAGAACATAATATGGTATTAGAACTATGTTACTGAGATTCCTTGATGAGAATGTGCACTATGTGTTGTGGTACCAAGCTATAGACAGCAGAAGGTTAGTTCTGCCAATTTGGGGTGCTACAGTTTGGTCATGCTGACCCTGGTGGGAGAAAATCAGAAAATGCTACTGTTGAAATGGGTAGAAGGGAGGAAAATGATTTTTAGAAACTTATTAGTATGTATACTTCTGAGTAAACCAAAGGAAATTGCTAATTGCTGCACCACTTAAATTGCTGTACAATATGGACCCAGTAATCAACATAAACCTTAGAAATTAAAAATCTTTTTAGGCTTTAGAAATGGAAGCATTTGCTGTAAGCAAAATCCTACCAGTTTCTGGAGCTACCTGGTTAAAAATCTATGGTATGCCCAAATCTGAACTAGTAAATGGTATTACCAGGGAAGTTCAGACCAAAAAGTTTTCAGTAACAAGTAACTTAGAATTTTTGAACTGTTGTTAGAAATGCTTTTTGAAACCCAATGCAAACTGGAGGAACAGCACCTCAGCTTCCTATTAGGCACTTTACAGCCTTCCTGACTTAACATTGAGCTCAACAACTTCAGAACATGGACTCTCCTCTATCCTCGCCCCTTTTTTCAATATTCATTTATTTATTTTCATTTTTATTCATTGTTTTATTCCAATCTTCTTTCCTATTTTCGATCTTTTATCCCAACACTGTCCTCTCTCTCTCTCTCCCTGCCACACTCTCTCTCTCTCTCTTCCCCCCCCCCCCACCCCGGCCATCTGTCACTTGTTCATGTTGATCTGTCTTTTCAGAGTGCTTACCCTTGTCCTGCTATTAACACATTCTGCTTTCTTACCAAAATGCCACCATCAGCACCCCCTTTAGTCCATACCACCACCATTAACACCCCCTTTGCCCTTTTTTTCATGACATATTTGTCAATCTCTCCTTTGTCCCCATCTATCGCTGGCCTTCTATCCAGCTTCACCTGCTCCATCCCCCTTAAATTTCATCACATTTTTACTTCTCTTTAGCTCTGAAGAAGTCATACAGACTTGAAGTGATAACTGTTTTTCTCTCCACAGATACTGTCAGACCTACTGAGTTTTTCCAGCATTTTCTGTTTTTGTGCCTTTTGAGGAATTAGTCTATTAGTTAAGGGCACCACCTAGTTATTGTACTAGGCCATAAAGACCTATAGGCCCATGTTTGTGTTAAGTTGCCTGATCTCATTTGGCACAGATTGGGGGTACTACAAGTGGCATGAGCATGAGGTAGGAAGGAAAAAAATGACAAAGATTTCTGCTTCTGATTGTGCTTGATTTCATTTGGGAAGTGCATGTCTTTTTACATTAGTAAAAGATAGGATTGGGATACCAAAAGGTTGGCAATGCCTCTGAAACCATATCCCAGTGAGAAACGGTAGGAGGAAGGAAGGTCAATTTTTAACTATTGCATTTTTTCATATATTTTGCATTTTATTTGTAACTGATCGCTTTAGACTTAAGGATGATTAGCTACTGGTGTATAGCTTTTAAACCCAGTGATTTGAGAGACCAATCGCAAGCCATTGCTTATTGGAATATACCCAAGCATAAAATTGCTATGTAAAGAGCTTCAGAGGGAACTAATGCACATTGCAGATCGTCTGCATTAATTTAGACAGAAACTTTCAGAATAAATAGCTCCAAGTTTAAAATTATACTTTCCAGTGATTGATTTCAGGCTTCTCCAACCACACTTTTAGTTCACCCTTCAGGGGTTCATAGGCATGTTAGCACATGAGGAATCATAATCTAATTAAGTACAGCTTGCATAACACATTTGAATATTCTTACTGGATGTATTTTTACTGCAAGTCATTTTCTGCTTTCAAAATATGAACCACATATTTGTTAACCTTTTTTACTGATTTATAAATCATAAACTCTTTTTGAAAATGATAATCTTGGGCAAAGCCAACAGTTCCAGCAAATTCTCAAAACCATATTGCAAGTAATTGACATCCAAAGAAAAGTGCTCAGGGTTTAGGTGTGTAATTGTCTTGTATATGGTTTTACAAGACAATTGTCTGTGCACACTTGTGCACCGGTAGTTAGTAAACTCTACTCCCAAAAGTTGGCAACAGAAACATCTTATTTATTTATGTATTTTTATTTAAGTAACCTTAAAGCCCAGTGCATTGGAATCCTGAATCTTGCACATTGTTGACTTAAGTGGCAACGGAAAGTTAATTGTTGAACAGTGTGACGGAGATTAATGTATCAGTTCCTTTTACCATTAGCACATTATATTCTGTGGACATCAGCTGTTTTAAAATGGACACATTTTGTTTTAAATGACATGGCAGTTTTGTAATCCACAATTATGTGAATGGAAATATGAATATCAGCCTTACAGATTGAAGGTTGCTATTGATTTTTTTCCATTTAAACTTTGCACAGTAATGGTGAATTAAGTGTTTTTACTTGCAGATCATTGCAATCTTAAAGGGGGATGATCCTGGACTGGGTATCTATTTTGGCTTTTAAAGGAACGTTTGACTGGGACAACTTAAACATGAATTTGCACTTCCAGTCTAATGAGCATTTGATAATGAAATTATGCTCTGAACCTAACACTTGTTTCTCTAAAATTGGTAATCTGTAATTGGCTGATCCACTATGGGTCAAAAAATTCAGATTTAGTTAAATTGTTTATATCAGTAAATTTGGTACCTACAATCTGTAAGCAGATTGATTTATAACCCTGTAATGCATGACTACTGTAGTGATATGAAGCAGGTACCAATAAAAATATGTTGGCATTTAGGCTAATTGTAGCCTCAATTACACTGGCAGTACATAGAGACTTAAATTGCAAGATGTGTTAGGGCCTCTTAAAGTTCAAATCACTGAGCCAGACAGCCTAACATTTTTTTTCTTGCTTTATTTATAATGCTTTATTGAATGTTGTTACAAACCTCTGAATATATATGAATCCTAATCTGTTTTTTGTATGAAATATGTTTAATATTGAGTTACAGGTACTGTTTAACATACCTCACCGATAAAGTGATCAATATGATCTTGCCAAACAGTTGCAGTTACTTTCCTTTCTGTACTTGTCCTTTATGTGAATAGTTATAAAATCTTTGCTTACTAATTCTTCAGATTCACTTACTGGAAATATAATGATGGTTCCTAGGACTTAAAGTATTGGCAACAAACTGTGGAAAACTGGTGCAGGGTTTTAGTGGAGGTATTAAATGGACAGCAGGGATGCACCACTTTGGTTTCAGTTGGCATTAGAAAATACCTAAAGACAGGGATTAATTGTAGAAGATGTAGTCAAAAGTACATTCACTGCATTAGACTTTTGACTTCAAATCAGTCTGAAGCAAAATTAGTATAGTAAACTAACTTGTAGTGATTAGTGTCCAGTCTTATAAGTGGCCTTAAACAGGTGTTTAAAAGCCAAATTTTAATGATTTTTTAGAAATAATTTTAATTTTAAACCCTTTGGCATTAGCTACTACCCATTAATAAGAACTACAAAGATAAGAAAAAACTGCAAGTGCTATAAATCTGAAATCCGTGAAATACAAAGGTCTATCAATGAAAGGCTAATATGTTTAGTGTATGCTGTCTATCAGTGAAGTCTGAGAAAGGGTGGAAAGTTGAAACATACGTGCGTGTGTGTGTGTGTATTTTCCTCTCTACAGATATTGTGTATTTCCAGCATTTTTTCATTTTTTTTCTTTTCTATCCATTTACATAGGTTGTACATGTATAGCCTTCAATGTACAGCAATGGCTGTGTATAGTAAGTCGACACAAGTTCTTTATATAGTTACTATATTCAACCCTGAACATCAAATTAGTAAACAAAAGCCTATCTGTCCATAAAGATTACTTTTGGCCAATCTCCAGAGTTGGTCACCATAGGCTTTTTGGGAATCTGGATACATCTAAACCTGCTCTGGTAGAACTGCCATCAAATTATGCTTGAAATATTTACCTGTACTGTATTAAGCAGTTTTACATCTTTTGAGCTATAGTATAATTGAATCATGATTGAATTATTTTAATTGCTATCAAAATATAAACCCAGTTGCTTGAATGGTTTCTTCCACCCTGTGAAGGAATGCCATTACTCCAATTTTAATGGTTTCTTAGAAATTTCTATTATTTTAATCATTAGGTTCAAATATTGAATTATAGTTTTTGATTTTCATAATTTCTCCATTTGTAGCATTTTTTTTGTGAAAAATTCTATCATCTGCTATGAGTTTCTTTAAGGATAAGGATTGCTGTATACCAAAGACGTAAATGAACACACTTTAAAGAAAGCAAAAGCACTATGGAACGTACTGCTTTGATATTGTCAACTTGTACTTGCTGTGTAAAGGCTAATAATTATGCTGTGCTGATAGAATTAGAATGAATAATGACTAATAAATATATACTTTTGTCTCAATGTGCTGTTTACAATCTAGTACTATCTATTAGAGGCTAGATTGTGATTCTCAGGGGTTTTGAAAACATTAACTGCTGTATATCTTCCAGTGATTGTAGAAATCAAATATTTACTCTAACTTGTAACTATTGTGAAGACCTATCTTACCTTGTGCCCTTTTTTCCTGTTTTTGTTTCATGTATTGCCCTGTTTGTGGGAGTCTTATTTGAGCAATTGACTAGGAAAATGAGAAATGCCAGTAGTTAAATTAATTGACTGACAGTCTTTAAACTGGTGTGGAAGAAGAATTGGAGTAAACATCTCCAGTTGATGTGCTACAAGTGAAATGAGCTCTGATGAAAGGTCATCAACCGGAAACATTACATTCTGTTGCTGTTTCCACAGATGCTGCCAGACTTGCTAAATAATTGCAGAATTTTCTGTTTTTAATAAAAGGGTCTGTTCCATCTTACAAATTAAGGAGTGATGAAAAATAATAGTACCGTAATAAAGGGGATCTTTTATTAATGTAGATCTTTTATTTCCTGTGATGAAGACATGAAGAAAGAAATTAAAAATAAGCTCCCACAAATAAAGCTTCCAGGTTTTCTTTGTTCTGGGGTAGTTTCTTTGGCTTTTATTTCAAATGTTGACAAATACTGAATATTATGTATCTTTTAAAATATCACTTATTCTAACGAGTTCGAACAGGAAAATATATGTCTCAACTCAGGAAGACCACTTCAACTTATGCAAAGCTTCAATTATAAAAATGTGATTTATTCCACCTCCTTGTTTTGAGTTCACTTTTCTCAATTGTACTGGTGTTATGTGACGGATCACTAATGGTTTACATTTTATAACAACTTGTATTTAACCCTCTGTACATTTAAAAGGATAAAAATGAGAACGTAAGATTTGACAATATTGATAATAAACAAAGTTCTGACTTTTTCCGATTTCATCTTCTGCCTTTTTTTTAATCAATGTGTCACAGTGTAGCATAATGAAGTGTAGTCTGAGATATTGACAATCTGAAGTAGCTGGTCTCAGCATTAAACTGTCAATGGTAACTGTAAATATGTTCTAGACCATGCACCCACTTGAATTTTACCACAACTATTTTTTAATTTTGTTCCTTCTTTGGTAGTAAATTCATGCGATAACATTATTTTGATTCTGTTTTCATGAGGCTATTTTTGACCATCATGCATATATCATCCTATTGCTTTTCTCCAATGAAAACTCCAGACTAAACATGAGCAAAAATAATTTTTAACAGAGATACACCAATAACTAAAAATGATGTGAAATGTTTTTGGCCCTTTTTCTCTTTGACAGGATTGGTTATAGAATCATAGAATGGTTACAGCACAGGAGGTCAGTCAGCTCGTTGTGTCTGTGCTGGCCCTCCGAAGGAGCATTTCATCTAGTGCCATTCTCTTGCCTTTTCCCCGTAGCCTTGTAATTTTTTCCTTTTCAGATCATGATCCAGTCCCCTTTTGAAAGTCTCAATTGACCCTGCCTCCACCACGACTCTATGCATTCCAGATCCCAACTACTCACTGTGTGAAAAAGTTTTTCCTCCTGTTGCCATGCACCTTTTGGCATTACCTTAAATCTGTGCCCTCTGTTTCTTGAGTCTTTCATCAATGGGAACAGTTTCTATCTATCTGTTCAGACCCCTCGTGATTTTGTATCCCTCTACAAAATCTCCCCTCGACCTTCTCTTCTCCAAGGAGAACAGTCAATTTTTCCAAGCAACTGGTTGAATCTTTTCTGCACCTCTCTAATGCCTTCACATCATCCCTAAAGTGTGGTTCCCAATACTGGACACACTACTTCAGTTGAGGCGAAATCAGTGTTTTAAAATATCTACCTTGCTTTTGTACTCTATGCCCCTATTGATAAAACCTAGGATATTGTATGCTTTATGGCCCGTGCTCTCAACCTGTCCTGCCAATTTCAATGGTTTATGCATATAAACACCCAGGTTCCTCTGCTCCTGCATCCCATTTAGAATTGTAACCTTTATTTTATATTGTATTTCCATGTTGTTTCTACAAAAATGAATCACTTCACATTTCTCTGCATTAAATTTCATCAGCCATTTGTGCACCTATCCCACTAACCTGTCCATGTCTTTTTGAAGATCTACATAATCCTTCTCATGGTTCACAATACAAGTTTCGTATCATCCACAAATTTTGAAATTATGCCCTGTACACCATGGTCTAGGTCATTCATATTTTTCAGGAAGAGCAGGTGTCCTAACACTGATCCCTGAGAAACTCCACAATAAACCTCCCAATCCAAAAAACAGCATGACTTTTTGTTTCCTGTCATTCAGCCAATTTCGTATCCATGTTGCTAATGTCTCTTTTATTCATGAGCTCTAACTTTGTTCACAAGTCTGTTAAATAGCATTTTATCAAAGTGCCTTTTGGAAGTCCAGGTGCACCACATCAACAGTATAACCCTCTCTGTTAACTCAGCAAGTTAGTTAAACACTATTTTTGCCCTTAACAGATCCATGCTGGCTTTCCTTAAATAATCCATATTTTTGCAAGTGACTATTAATTTTCTTCCAAATGTCGGTTTCTAAAAGCTTTCCCACCACCTAGGTTAAACTGACTGGCCTGTAGTTGCTAGACTAATTTTTACACCTTTTTTTGAACAAGGGTGTAACATTTGCAATTCTCCAGTCGTTTGGCACCACCCCTGAGTCTAAGGAAAATTGGAAAATTATGAGCAGAGCCTCCACAATTTCCTTCTTACTTCCTTCGGTATCGCGGGACGCATCTTATCCGGTCCTTGTGCCTTAACAGTAAGTACAGACAGCATATCCAATGCCACCTCCTTTATCAATTTTTAAACCCTTCAAATTGTCTGAATTACCCCTCTTAGACCATGACCTAGACTAGACAGCAGCATCTTTCTTGGTTAAGACAGATGCAGAGTATTCATTTAATACTTCAGCCATGCCCCTTCCTCCATGCAGAATCCCCTCATGGCCCCACTCCCCCTCTTATCACCCTTTTCACTTCTCTGAACCTTGTTTATTCAGCCTGTTTCTCAATTCTATTATCCACCTGACATTTGTCAAAAGTGCACTTTTTTCCTGCTTTATCTTAATCTCCATCTTTCAATGAGGGAGCTCTGGATTTGTTTACCCTACCTTTCTCCTTCATGCAAATATACCTTGACTGTCCTTAAAGTATCTCTTCTTTAAAGACAGTGCAATGTTCAAGTACAGTTTTGCCTGTTAACCTTCAATTTCAATTTATCTAGACCAGATCCATTCTTACCTCATTGAAGCTGGCTTTCCCCCAGTTACTTATTCTTTCCCTGATTATTCCTTGTCCTTGTTCGTAGAAACCTAAACCTTAAGTTACAGTGATTACAATTCCCTAAATGTTCCCCTACTGACACTTGATCCACTTGGCTCCCAAGAATGTACTGCAATGCCTCCTTTCTGATTGGACTGGTATCACACTGCTTTAGAAAATTCTGAACACATTCTAGGAACTCATTCCCCTCTCTGCCCTTTACACAACTATTATCCTGGTCTATATTCAGACAATTAGAGTCCCCCATTATAAGTACTCTAGAATTTGAGTATTGCTAAAAAACGAGACATGGTTGGCTTGCTGTATGTCATGAATGGGCCTAATGCCACCACTGTCAATCTTGAAAAGTGTCCAGTCCATCTCAGATTATCCTAGAAGGGTAAGGTGTCTCAAAAATTTGAGCAATAGGTGAAGCCAGCTGTTTCATGCTGCTACTATGCTGTAGCAACACAAAAGTGGTATTCTCCACTAACAGGATGCTATCAAGCTAAAAAGAGGTTCTGCTTACCACACAAATGAACAATGTGGTGTAGGGATTTCAGTGCCGATGTGATGCCTGGTATTTATGTCCAACCATAGCCATATGTCTGAACACCTGATGGATCATATCAAGCCGCACATTGTTAAGAAATTCAAAAACTTAACTTACTTTTAAGTCGGAGGTCGGGAACTCTGATCTCCTGTGCATGTTCCAGCTGGAAAATGGCCGCATGTGCACAGTTGGCGTCTTTTACCAGCTTTAGGTGCACCCCCGCAGAAGCAAAGAAGTGAAACGGTATAAAATTGCAGGTCAGGTGACCTAAACCAGAGCCCCATTACTGAGGAAGGGGTCACAGGGAGCAGGACACAAGGAAGGGGACAGGGAGAAGTCCTGGGTAGGGAAAAAGACAGGGATTGGAAAGAAGTCCCATGTAAGGGACAGACGGGGATCAGAAAAAAATCCTAATAAGTTGAAAGAAAGGAGCTGCGTAATAAGCTCCAAATTAAAGACAGATTGGTGAAGAGCAGACTTGAAGCAAAGCGGGCTTGAGAGAAGCCCTGAAGATCCGAGGGGGCAGCCGAAGGTGGTAACTCCTTACTTGGTGGCCTTTTGGAGCAGTGTTGTTTTGCTTGGTGTAGCTTAGAATCTGAAATTATGCTTGGAAAATAAAGCTTGAGTGTACTCAGAGATCCAGGGAAAGAAATCTCTGAAGGTGAGATTGAAACCCTAAAGGTGGATCCTTGTTGAAGCCCTCTGAGTGGGGGTGACATTTGAAGAGAATTCCAAGGCAAGTTCTTCAAATGTGGAGCATGGAAACCCTTGTAAGAAAGACACAGTTTCAGTGAAACTGGTTGGTCCATGATGTGACAAACGTCTGGGTGGATTGTTGAGAAATCCATGGAATCTGCTTTGGTTGCATCAGTCATTTACTTTGGAGTGTGGTGTGTCTGACCACCATTCACCTGTTAATTCACATGTACCTCATACTCTGAGTATTAGAGTATAAGATAGATACAAATTCAGAAAGATAAAACAATTTACAATGTGCTGTAAAGACATTGTTGGGGTAAAGGGATGGTGTGAATCTGAAGTATGCTTGCACTGAGATCTTTCCATCTTTTTGTTTGGCGTAATATAGTTCATTTTTTTCTTGTTTAATAAATATCTTATTTGTTGTACTAAAAGTTCATCAGACACCTATGAATTTGTTCAACTTTCCTTCACGGATTAAAAAAAAATGAAGGATCTATCAGCCAGGTTTCACTTTGGGATTTGACTTGTCCAGTATTAACATCAGCTGGGATCATAACAAAGTCCTTTCAGCTGTTTGCTGTAGACCATACTCAACCAGTCCACGCTTGCAAAAGTCAGAACATAGCGTCCATCATTAGATGTGATACCATGATTGGATAATAGTTACTAAACAATCCCGATTGTGCTAAGAATTATATTAATAACCAATTTAAGATTATTAGTTCGGCTCGCAAGTGCCCTCTTATGCATGCTAGAAGCTACGTACATTCATACGTAGGGTCTTGATGTGTGCTAACAGAATATGTCCAGGCATTGCGCCTTTTTGAACCGAACAAAAGTTTGGAAGACAACTGGTCCCTGGTGCAATCACAGTCAACTTGCCTGATTTGAATTTAAACAAAAGCTTGGAGGATAACTGTTCCCTGCTGCATTCTCCATGGCAATGCCTCTACCAATCAGATTTTAACATCAACCAATCAACACTCCTTTCTCATGCAGTGCAAATAGTTAGTCATTTTGAAAATTGGTACTCTTATAATTCTGTCCTGATGAGTGCATGATGAAAAGATTTAACAGCATGACTTTTTTCCAGCAATACTCAAGTTCTGTACTCTATAATATATTCTTGCACTTCTCTGTAATTTGCAAAACTATTTGGTTACATCTTTCCCATTTGTTGGTGGCATATAGACTACACCAAGCTATGTAATTGCATCTTTTTTGTTCCTTAGCTCTAGCTTAATAGATTTTGTCCTTGACCCATCTTTCTCCATCACTCCTTTAATACTGCCATCGCTCCTCCTATCTCAACTTTCCTGAACCTTATTTCCAAGAATATTTAATACCCAGCCCTGCCCTTTAAGCCAGGTCTCTGCAACTTGCCCCACAAGGAAACTGGTCCTGGCTCTGTTTAGGTGCAATCTGTCTGGCCTGCAAGTCCGATCTCCTGCAGACCTGATCCCAATGTCCCAGGAATCTAAAGCCTTCCCTTTTGCACTATCTCTCCAGCCACGCATTCAGCTGCTCTACTCTCCTATTTCTATTCTCATTTGTGTGTGGTACCAGGAGTAATCCAGAGATTGCTACTTTTGAGACCCTGCTTGATAATTTCCTCCCTAGCTCTCTCAATTCTGACTGCAGGACCACATCCTTCTTTCTACTTGTGTCATTGGTATTGATATGGACCATTTTTTTCCCCCATTCTAGTTAATTTTGTCCTTTGCTTTCCTCTCTTAGCTGCTGACTCTTGGTGTGATTGGTTCCATGAATGCCAGATGTGTTCTCTAATTCTGATTAAGCGTCCATTCTGCAGTTAGTGTTAGCAAGCTAATTAACTGTGAGGAGTGTTACAGGCAAACCTGAGCCTGCTGTCAAGCAGCATTAAGCTGGGGCTAAGAAATGGAAATCCTGCCTTATTTTCTGTCACCTGGGGGTACTGATACTGCTACTCCTGACAAAGTTGAGATCCTTTTAAATCAATATTGACTAGGAAGGAAACCTGGACCATATTACCTTAACAAACTGAGACAAAGCTAGAGCCTATTTTTAAGAAATGTGGTTTTGTAATTTTATGATAGTACGCATGTCAATATAAATGAATATTTTTATTTTCCTTTTCCAACTCATTTCCTCCACCTGCCTCCCATTCTCACAGGAAATGGTGGTTTGTACTGAGTTTGTCTTGTGATATGGTAATTTATCCAGATGGGCATGCTTAATATAATGGACAATGAGTGCCCATGGTTTACAGCTGAGCATAAGCCAAATCTAATCCTCTCCTTGCATTCCAAAACCATCACATGCAGCAATGATTGCTTGATTTTTCATTAGCCAAAGAGGTGAAACCATACTGCCAGTGGTTGGTGGATGGGTCAGGGGTCGGTTGGTTTGGGGGGGGCGGGCGGATGTTGAGGGGGTCAAAAGTCAGCAGCACAGATTGAAAATTTGGGCACATGCCTACAATTTTCTAATCTTTTAATTAGAGTGTTATGGTTAGCATATGCCTGAATTCCTCATATGTGCTGCTGTTGGGTAAAGCTTTTTCTTGCCAGTAAGAACTAGTAATATTATACCTCAGATCTAAACTCCAATGTTGAAATCGACCGAATCAACACAGATCAGGTCGTAAACTGGGAATTACTATAGATGACACACCACTGCATTGACCCAGTGAACCATCTGCAGATGACATATTTTGGCCCAGGCCCTCCTTACAAGTGAAATTCTCATCCTCATCCAGGAGAGGGTTTGCAGCAGGAAGGGCATCTGGCTGTCAAACCTCCTGCCAAATCCAAAAAACTGATGGTGATATGAAGCGATCAACCAGCATTGTGGCAACTGCATGTAACATGAGAAAGGAAAGGAAGGAAGTCTGTACTCGGGGAGTTGTTTGGCCTCTTGCTGATGCAATGATGTTGAATTTTGACAGCTCCAGCGTCAGTGGCAAAGTAAAATGCAGACAATTAGCTTGCAGTTGGAGTGGGGGAATATTGATCATACATATTGTAAGTGTGTATTGTCATAAATGATGTAAAATGGCTAGAATACTTGTATTACCTTATTTATTATTAAAAAAGTCCAAAGATAAAATCATGTATGACTCAAAAAAGGCATTCAGTTATGATGGATCTTTTAATTAATTTATACCTTTTTTCACCACATCTGTGGTATTTGTGGCTGCCTACTTAAGTGCACTATTTGGAGAAATTTAATGCATAAAATGACAGGTGCAACTAAGCACCTAGAGGGAGGTTTCAAAATGAGTTTTTGTTTCAAAGTTATACATGAAGTATGTAAAATAAAGGAGTATTAATAGAATGTGAGAATTTAGATCTGTAATTTGTTTAATGTAACTTTAAATGGATTGGGCATATGCTCTTCCCCAGAAGGTTTGGAGTTCAATCTTCAATTATGTTGGCCATTTTAAAATGGACGATTTTATATAGATATGTTTGCTCCAGGCTTTGATTATAAATAATATAAGCAAGCCAAGCATCTAAGTTGGCTGTTGGATTAGACTTTGTTCCCTTTATGGGATTGACTTGCAAAATAGACATATGAGGAGTGGCTAAAAATGAAGCTTTGTACAAATGATAATTCATTTTCCAGAGCTGCTACCTATGAGTACATAATCCAGAAACGTGCTTTGTTTGTGCAACCTTGCACTGTAATAATAGATTTTGACTCCCTATATATAGAGCTCAAGCTCTTTCTCATGTACAAAGTACAGATGCTTTCTGCATGACATTAGCAAGTACAAAAATAACTTAGACCTTGTTTCTGTTTAGTACTCAATTTTCCTCGAGCAATGTTACAGCTATCTAATTAAAACTCAAATCGAAAAAATATCAGCAATATCTCTTCCTCCTCCACCCCACAAACCACCTCGCCAAACCCAGTCACTAAAAAATGACCCAATTTGTCATATTTATTTTATGAATTTTTTTGTCCTCATGAAAGCTCTGCCTCCTCCTGGGTTACAGTTCCATGGGTGCTAGATGTCTTCTGGAACCTTGATGAATTGGTAGCTCATAGGAGTCAAAAACATGAGCATCAGCAAACTAATTGACTGCAGAGCATGCAGTTGAGTGTTCTATGTCTACATTTAAGCACTTTACAGCCCGTGTTACTAGATAGTGACAGAGCAATAACGTAGAATCATAGAGGTCTGGAGCACAGAAAAAGGCCCTTCGGCCCATTGAGTCTGCGCCAGTCAAATAAATACCTAACTATTCTAATCCCATTTTCCAGCACTAGGCCCATAGCCTCATATGCCATGGCATCGCAAGTGCATATCCAAATACTTCTTAAATGTTATGAGGGGTTCTGCCTCTACCACCCTTTCAGTTAGTGAGTTCCAGACTCCCACCACCTTCCGGGTGAAAAAAATTCTTCCTCACATCCCCTCTAAACCTCCTGCCCCTTACCTTAAATCTGTGCCCCCTGGTTATTGATCCCTCCACCAAAGGGAAAAGTTCCTTCCTGTCTATCCTATCTATGACCCTCATAATTTTATACACCTCAGTCATGTCCCCTCCCTCAATCTCCTCTGCTCCAGGGAACATAACCCCAGTCTTGCTGGTTTCCTGTCCTGTACCAACCCCACAACCAAGGAAATCTTGGAGCAACTATAGTGCCCCTTGTAATGTTGCACGGAGAATCATTTCTTGACTTCCTTCAGTATCATAATGTAGTTTACTGGGGGTGGAGTAAGGAAAATAGTTTTCATTTAATCAGTTCAGGTACAGTATATGTTTATACAGGGAATGACATATGACTGCAAGTGGAGCAAAAGCTAAAGAACGGGAATGAAATTCAGAGGAAGAATGGGTTTTATAAAGGGAAGTAAAATCACAACAGCATTGTGCTTTGATTATACAAAATTGAAGGACCTTAGAGAATATGAAACACTCTCCTGAAACATACAGCTTCTCCACAACACTGCATTGAGATAGGAAATAGCTGTAAATATTCAATTGCTGTCTACCTCTGAACAAATACTTGCTTACAGAGTGGTGAGTCCTTTTAAAAGACTAGTCTGCCTTCATTCCTCAGATGCATAGGCCCAAATCCATTATATTATTAATACCCAAAGGTTAAGGGTGGCTGACTCATGACCTCAGAAACAAGAAAGGTGAGATTAGTCCAAAAAACAGTCCCGCTGACAGAAACAGATTGATTAAAATGTTGATTTTGTCTATAGTGGTAAGGCCTGTGTAATCAAGGGAGTCAAAAGCAGTGTCAGTCTTTTACCCGTTGCAAGTGCAAACTTGTTAAACATTATACTAGTGTAATATTCCTTTAGTTATATGATACCCAGCAATGCACTTTTATTGGAAGTCTTTTTTTAAAATCATGAAATGGTTAAGCAATTTTCAGTCCTTGAGGTAATTTTCAGTCCTTGTGGTTAGGGACGGGCCCCTTTGTAGTTGCCAAACCTTTGCAAAAAAAAATTACTGACTGAATTCAATTATGGCTTAATATTACTCTACTAAGTAAATTTCTAGGTCAGTATATAAGAGCTGTACCTTCTTGATGAAAGATAGTTAATAATTTGGAATAGCCATTAATATTAATCATGTGTCATATAAATGTGCTCTGATCACCAACAGTTGTTTAATTGCTACTAAAAGTAAATTACGGTGATGGATTATTGATTATACATTAAACCTGCTGTCAGTTGCAGGTTATGTTTACAAGAAAAGTACATCACTCAAAGGAGGAGACTGAGGAGGTTACTGTGTCAAAAGGTCAGAAAGGGTTAATTTAACGACTGAATATAAAAGAAACCAAATAAATTTCAACTTTAGCATTGTGAGACAAAATCTGGGCTAGAAGCATTCCAGAGAATGATGGCATAGTAAAGCTTCTGTGAAAATTAAGGCATGATCCTGAGCATTTTAGTTTGCCGTCTATCGTGGTATATTCACCAGCATGATTTATAAAAAATCCACTTGGGAGCATCCAGTGAGAGTTAAGGCAATCGAGTCCAGCATGAGATCAGGAAAGGAATGTTATTATTAACTATTAACTTAAACTTCCATAGGATATAGGATATCCTTGAGTTACCAATTGAGTGTCATTATGACAAATCAAGATTATTAAACAGACTTGTAGTTGGGACCCCTGGTGGTTCAGAGGGTTAGTGAACAATTCCCAGATCTGTACTGAAATGTAAAAAAATGCCTCAAATGTAAAAAAGGCCTCTCATATTACATCTGCTACATTCTGTATGTTGTCATGGACAGATACATCTACGACAGGTAGATTGGTGAGGATGAGGTCAAGTAGGTTTTTGTCCCTTGTTGGTTCCCTCTCAACCTGCTGCATACCCAGTCAAGCAGTTATGTCCTTCAGGAATCGGTCAGTAGCAGTGTTCAACTGTATATCAATGCGCCACCACCTCTGGAGTCTGTCCTACCAATAGGACAGGACATTCCCAGGGATGGTGGCTGTTGCTTGACTAGTCTGTGGGACAGCTCTCCCAACTTTGGCACAAGCCCCCACATGTTAGTAAAGACTTTGCAGGGTTGGCTGGGCTGGGAGTGCCATTGTCATTTCTGGTGCCTAGGTCGATCCCGGGTGGTCCATCCAGTTTCATTCCTTTTTGGCTTTGTAACAGCTTGATACAACTGAGTGGCTTGCTAAGCCATTTCAGAGGGCATGTAAGTGTCAACCACATTGCTGTGGGTCTGGAGCCAGACCAGGTATGGACTGCAAATGTCCTTCCCTAAAGGACATCAGTGAACCAGAGGGGTTTTTACCACAATCGATGTGGTTTCATGGTCACTATTACTAAGAGCTTTATAATTCCAGATTTGTTGTAATTAAATTTCATTGGTTGCCATGGTGGGATTTGATAACCATTTCCAGGGACTTCTAATATAATACTGTTGCCACTAAGTGACTAGAGGGCCAAATCTATTGAGTGGGTAAAGTGAGAGATCTTACATACCAAAGGCTGCGTTGGAAGCAGTGTGCGATTGCATGTGGAGTCACATTTGTGCAGGGAGTGATGCGAGTGCTTGTAATTTTGTGAAGAATATCTTTGTGGCATTGTCTATTTATAGTGAAATTCAACTTTGAGTGAAATACCATTTCTTAATGCAAGCTTAATTTTATGTAGATTTTGAATCTGACTGTTAGAGTAAAAGTTTTAAAAGTGAAATCTTGTCCATCAATTCCTTTAGTCAGAGTTGTTTGGGGATTCCTTTCTTTTCTGGTTATTTGTCTCTGCGGGGATCATAACAAACTGTTTGGATGAGTGAAGTTCCAACAACACTTGAAGTTCGACACCATGGGCTGAGTTTTCTGGGGGGTGAGGGTCATATATTGTTCACCCAACCTGGAAGAAATGAGACACCAGCCGACCCACATTAAACAAGACCACTACACAGCAATGACACGTTGCAGCAGCATGAACGAGGTGAGGGTGGGACTTCTGCCCCTCTGTGGGATGAAGTCCTGCCCTCTAGCTGCTGGCCAATCTGATGTGCTGCTAGGGCAAAAATCTCAGTAGTTGATGATAGACACCCTTTTGGTAGCTCTAACAGACAACAGGAATTGGGTAACTATGGCGGGAGAATGAATCCCAGGAATAACTGAGGAATGGTAGACAGGTGTTTCAGATGTGACTCAAAACAGCATTCTGATGAATTGTCTGAAACGGAGAAACGGAAAAACAGGGTTTTTGAAATAACATTACAGGGAAGATGACGATACTGATCAGTCAGAAAAATTGTACTGGTCACCAGAAGCTTTAGTCCGGTATTGGGTGTTCCAGTTGTGGACTCATTCAATTGTACTGTATTACAAGTGGGTACACATCCACAATATGTGGACTGGATTGGTTAAAATGTTACCTGGATTCTCTAAATAGTGAAGACTGAAGTATGGTGAAGGAATATGAAAGTTCTATTTACTTTAGATTTCAGGACAATAACACAAAATCACTAAAGAGAGTGGTGATTCCTTGTAAAATAGTCGGGGTAAACCATTTTATCAGCACAAATGTAGTATCCAGTGAATATTCTTACTTTGAGAATACCATCTATGAGAAGGGCTCAAATGAACTTAGATATGGTACACAATAAGGCAATTGCTTTTGGGAAACCTGTAGATTTATAATTTACACAATTGGGACATTATTATATCCCCTTAACAAGGCCTAACAAGACCTGACATTTCTATTCATGATGCTAAAGAAGTATAGATGACATCAGGGGATAGGAGTTTAAAGGAAAAAAGGCAAATAGTTTTAAAACTACGTCGGCAGTTTGCCCATCCATCTTGTCATAGGTTAAAACTTCTACTAAAGGGTGCAGAGGTAATGAGTGACGAATATACTAACTTACAGAAGGGATCAGTGAGAAATGTGATGTATGTAGAAAATATAGAGGACACCATCACGGCCCAAAGTGAGTCTCCCATTAGCAAGAGACTTTAATGAAATTGTAGCAATGGACTTGAAGGGGTATGGGATAAGGACAAAAACATTTTTCTCTTTGTTATGATCCCAGCTGAGATTAGCCCTGGACAAGCCTGATTCCAGGGTGGAACCTAGCTTGATAGACCCTAATTTTTAATTTGTTTGTTTAGGTACGTGGAGAGTGGCTACTGAACAGAGTCACCAGAGTCAGTTAATGAACTTCCAACAAAAGAATAAAACATTTAGGAACATAGAAACAGGTTGAAGGCCATTCAGCCCATCGAGCCTGCTCCACAATTCAATACGACCATGGCTTTTACCCACACTATCCCCATAACCCTTTACGTTTTTGTTCATCTGAAACCTATCAATCTCTAACTTAAACGTTTTCAATGACTGAGCTTTCACGGCCTTATGCGGTAGGGAATTGCAAAGATTCAAAACCCTCAGGGTAAAGAAATTTTTCCTCATCTCTATCCTAAGTTGCTTCCCCCTTATTTTGAAGTTGTATCTCCTGGTTCTAGACTCCCCAACCAGGGGAAAAAATCTTACCTGCATCTATCCTGCCTATTCCTTTAAGTATTTTGTAGGTTTCAATGAGATCACACTCATTTTTCGAAACACTAGAGAATACAGGCCCAGTTTCCCCAATCTCTCTTCATAAGACAGTCCCACCATCCCCAGAACAAGTCTGGTGAACCTTTGTTGCAATCCCTCTATGGCAATAATATCCTTTGAGGTAAGGGGACCAAAACTGCACACACTACTCCAGCTATAGTCTAACCAAGCTTCTATACAATTGAAGCAAGACTTTCACTACTCCTGTAATCAAATCCTCTTGCAATAAAGGCTAACATTCCATTAGCCTTCCTAATTGCCTGCTGCACCCGCGTATTACCTTTCAGTGACTTATGGACAAGGACACCCAGGTCCCTTTATACATCTACACTTTCTAATCTCTTACCATTTAGGAAATATTCTGCATATCTGTTCCTTCTACCAAAGTGGATAACCTCACAATTTTCCACATTATATTCCATCTGCCATGTTCTTCCCACTCACTAAGTTGGACCAAATCCTCCTGTAGCCACCTTACATCTTCCTCACAACAAACATTCCCACCTAGCTTTGTATTATCTGCGAACTTGGAAATATTACATTTGGTCCCCACAACCAAATCATTGGTATATTTTGAGAACAGCTGGGGCCCAAGTACTGATCCTGTAGTACCCCACTAGTCACAGACTGCCAAAGCAAGAATGTTACCAGATGAAAGCTTTCCCCCAGGAGCTAATTGCAACTGGGTAACCTGGAAGTGCCTTAACAGACTTAGGACTGGTGTAGGTCATTCAAAAGTGTCACTAAGCAGATGGGGATATACAACCTGCCCGACAACTTGTGAATGTGGAACTGAGCCACAGACTATGCAACATCTCCTGCAATGTCTATTGCTAAAGGAACCCTACACTGTTGCAGATCTTGCCGAATTCAACAACAAGGCACAAAAATCTGTCCAGTTCTGGCTGGGCCATGATTAGACTGTCCGTGGACACGATAAGAAGATATGCGAGAATGACCCATATATTCCTACTCTGTTTTCTGCCTGTTAGCCAATCTTTAATCCATGCCAGTATAATGCCTCCTATCCATGTACTTTTATTTTACTAACCAATCTCCTGTGGGGGGTCTTTATCAAAAGCCTTCTGATATTCCAAGTATACTATGTCCTTCGACTCTCCTTTATAAATTTATTAGGGTAACATCCTCAAAAAACTCCAACAAGTTTTATAAACTTGTAAACTTTATAAACTTTATAAACCTTTTCTTTTAATCTTATACAATCCTTAATTTCCTTTGTCAGCAACAGTTGACTGACTTTTGAGGTTTGCACCTTGAAGGAATAGGTGTTGTAAGCTATGTAATAGTTCTTTGAAGACAATCCATTCTCTATGTACTGTCATACCTTTTGATGTATTTTCCCAATCCACCTCAGCCAATTTGTCCCCCATGCTGACAATGCCCAATCAGATCATGATTATCCAAGTATCCATTTATCACATCCTATATAATAGATTGTAGCAGTTTCCCTGCAACTGATGCAAGGCTAACAGGTCTGTAGTTCCCCATTTTCTCTCTCCGTCCCTTCTTAAATAGTGGGGTGACATTTGCTACCTTCCAATCTTCAGGAACTATTCCAGAATCTATAGAATTTTGGAAAATGATCACCAATGCATCCACTATCTCTATAGCAACCTCTTTCAACACTCTGCGATGCAGAATATCAGGTCCCGGGGACTTAGCAACTTTCAGTCCCATTAATTTCTCCAATGCAACCTTCTTATTTATACTAATTTCCTTCAACTCCCCATTCTCCCTCATCCCTTGGATCTCTAAATCTGAACGATTTCCTGTATCTTCCTCAGTGAAAACAGACACAAAGTAATCATTTAGCTTCTCTATCAATTCTCTGTTCCCCATTATGAATTCTCCTGACTCTGCCTGTAATGGATCCACATTTGTCTTAGCCAAATGCTTCCTTTTTACAAACTTATAGAAGCTTTTACAGTTTGTTTTTATGTTTTTTGATAGATTGCATTAATATTCTATTCTCCCTTTCTTTACCAGTTTCTTTGGCTTTCTTTGCTCTATTCTTAAAAACCTCCCAATCCTCAGGTTTACTACTACCACTGGCAACTTTATAAACCTTTTCTTTTAATCTTATACAATCCTTAATTTCCTTTGTCAGCAACGGTTGACTGACTTTTGAGGTTTGCACCTTGAAGGAATAGGTGTTGTAAGCTATGTAATAGTTCTTTGAAGACAATCCATTCTCTATGTACTGTCATACCTTTTGATGTATTTTCCCAATCCACCTCAGCCAATTTGTCCCTCATGCCTTCACAATTTCCTTTGTTCAACTTTAATACCCTTGCTTCAGAGTGAACTGCCTCACTTCCAAAGATAATGTAAAATTCTTTCATAGTGTGGTCACTCATCCCGAAAGGTTCTTTTACATCAAGATTATTAATTTGCCCTTTTTCATTACGTAATAACAAAACTAAAATAGCCTGCCCTCTAGTCAGCTCAACATACTGCTCTAGAAAACCATGCTGACACACTCCAGAAACTCGTCTTCCAAAACATTAGTACTCAATTGGTTTGCCCAGTCTATATGCAGATTGAAATCACCCATGATTACTGTATTACCTATGCTACATGCTTCTCTCATCTCCTGATTAATACCATGTCCCACATTACCACTACTGTTTGGTGGCCTATATACAACTCCAACCAATGTCTGCTGCCCTTTGCTGTTTCTTAGCTCCATCCAAACAGACTCCACACATTATTCTTCTGAGATTCTCCCTTACTAATGCACTGATCCCAACCCTGATTATCAGCGCAACTTCACTTCCTCTCCCTTCTTGTCTGTTCTTCCTAAATGTCAAATATTCAAGGATATTCAGTACCCAGTCTTGGTCACCATACAGCCATGTTTCTGTGATGACAATTATATCATAACCATTTACCTCGATTTGTGCCTTAGATCACCTACCATATTGTGAATGCTGCGTGCTTGCAGATACGAGTGCCCTTAACTTTGTTTTTTTGACATCATTTTGCATTTGAAGCATACTCAATGCTCTGCTTTGTTTCTCCCATTTCTCCTGCCTTCTAGTCTCAATACTACTTCCTTAAAAGAAGAAAAGATTAACTATATTACAATATTTATTCACCCACAACTATACCTTTACAGATGTATACAGATTTGTAAGGATAAAACAAGTTACAAAAGCTATCTTATGCTAATGTCCACAGTAAGTACACAGTCCATGTACCAGTAGGCACCCTGTGGTTAGACACACCACACTCTGAAACCAAGTGACAGATGCCACCTCAACCAGATGCTATGGATCTCTCAACTGCACCCCCCCAGATGCTTGATATACCATGAGCCAACCAGTCTCACTGCACTCCATCTTTCACATGAGGGTTTCCAATCTCCTTCCAAGACCTCGCCTTGGAATTTTCTACCAAACTGACACTTTCCCTCAGATACCTTCCACAAGGGTTCACCTCCAGGATTTCAAACTCTCCTTCTGATGTTCCTCTTCCCTGCATCGCCACATGCATTCAAGCCATCTTCCACGCACTCTCTCTCACTGACTCAGCCGTCAACAGTACCACTGCTTCATATGCCCATAGCAAAGAGTTATAGACCTTCAGTTGTCTCTTTGGACCTGCTTGCCTCTTGCCAGCTGTTCTCGCTTTAAATCTGATTTCTACAGCTTTTGTCTCTTTAAATCTGAAGCTTGGAGCCTTTCTCTCTGCCCCTCACTCTTAACTTCACTTAACAGGAACTTTTCCAGGTTCCTGTCCTTCCTTTGAAAAGAAAGTGTGCTTTGGACTTTCCCCTGTTCCACTCCCTGCCCTGGACTGTAAAGTGTGTCCTGCAGTCAGCATTGCAGTGAAACAGCCTGGGAAGAGTGCCCTGCAGTTAGTTCTTGTTGAAAATAACAAGAGTGACATCACAAGACAGCGCGAGAGAGTGGCGGAGAGATCAGAACGAGCGCGAGTGCGGGGAAGCTTCAAATGGTGACGTCAGCACAAAGGTGAGAGCTGATTGGTGAGTAGTGGGTAAGTGTTTTTCTGCAGTTTTCTCCAGTTTAAAATAGATTAAGCTAAGGAAAGGTAACAGCTCTAGTTTTTATTTAAAGTACATGTGGGAAGTCCTTGACGCTCCTTGCACTCTGACCAACCACATGTGCAGGAAGCACCACCAGCTGCAGCTTCTTGAACTCCGAGTTTCGGAGCTTGAGCGGTAGCTGGAGGCACTGAGGTGCATCTGTGAGGCTGAGTGTTTTGTGAATAGCACGTTTTTAGAAGTGATCACCCCACAGCTTACGGAAGTGCAGACAGAGAGGGAATGGGTGATCATCAGTCAGAAGAAAGGTGTCAGGCAGGTAGTCAGGAAATCCCCAGGGTGCATCTCGCTCAAGAACCATTTATCTGTTTTGGAAAACAGAGAGAGTGATGGATCCTCTGGGGAGTGCAGCCACGCTCATGACACTGAGTGGCTCAGCTGCACGGTGGGCGGGGGGACAGGAAAAAGAGGGGAACAGCAATTTAGTGGTAGGAGGCTCGATAGTAAGAGGAACAGACAGGCGTTTCTGTGGCCGTTGACATGACTACAGGATGGCATGTTGCCTCCCTGGTGCCAGGGTCAAGGATGTCACTGGTTGCAGGGCATTCCAAAGGGGGAGGGCAAACAGACAGAGATCGTGGTACGTATTGGTACCAACGACATAGGCAGAAAGAGGGATCAGGTTCTGCGAGCAGAATTTAGGGAGATGGGAAGCAAATTAAAAAACAGGACCTCAAAGGTAGTAATCTCTAGATTACTTCCGATGCCACGTGCTAGTGAGTATAGAAATAGGAGGTTAGTCCAGATGAACACGTGGCTGGAGAGATGTTGCAGGAGAGAGGGCTTTAGATTTCTGCGACATTGGGACCGTTTCTGGGCACGTTGGGACCTGTACAAGGCAGACGGGTTGCACCTGAACCAAAATAGGACCAACATCCTTGCAAGGAGGTTTGCTAGTGCTGTTGGGGAGGGTCTACACTAACTTGGCAGGGGGATGGGATCCTGAGAGGAGGTTCAGCAGGGGGAGATGCACAGCCAAAATTAGAAGAGAGAGCAAGTGAGTCTGGAAGGCATAGAAATTATAAGCCAGTTAAGGCACAAGGGAGTTTGGCAAGGTTGGATGGTATTTATCTTAATGCAAGGAGTCTGACGAATAAGGCAGATGAGTTGAGGGCACAAATTAGCACATGGAAGTATGATGTCATTGCTGTCACAGAGACATGGTTGAATAAGGGACAGGATTGGCAGCTCAATATTCCAGGATATAGAGTCTTTAGGCAAGACAGGAAAGGAGGTAAAAGAGGAGGGGGTATCACAATATTGATCAAGGAATCAATTAACTTAAAAACAAAAAAGGAGCAATCACATTGCTAGGAGTGTACTAAAGGCCCCCAAACAGTCAGAGAGAAATAGAAGAGCAGATACGTAAGCAAATTTCTGAGAAGTGTGAAAATAAAAGTGGGGGATTTCAACTTCCCCAACATTAACTGGGTTAGTCATAGTGTAATAGGTTTAGAGGGAGCGGAATTCTTAAAATGCATCCATGAGAGCTTTTTAAGCCAGTACGTAGAAGTTCCTACAAGAGAGGGGGCAGTCCTGGACTTTTAGGGAATGAAGCCGGGCAAGTGGTAGAGGTATCAGTGGGGGAGCATTTTGCAGATAGTGATCATAACTCCGTTAGATTCAAAACAAAAACAAAACAGAATTACCTGGAAAAACTCAGCAGGTCTGGCAGCATCGGCGCAGAAGAAAAGAGTTGACGTTTCGAGTCCTCATGACCCTTCGACAGAACTTGAGTTCGAGTCCAAGAAAGAGTTGAAATATAAGCTGGTTTAAGGTGTGTGTGTGTGTGGGGGGTGGAGAGAGAGAGAGGTGGAGTGGGGGGGTGGTGTGGTTGTAGGGACAAACAAGCAGTGATAGAAGCAGATCATCAAAAGATGTCAACAACAATAGTACAAAAGAACACATAGGTGTTAAAATTAAAGTTGGTGATATTATCTAAACGAATGTGCTAATTAAGAATGGATGGTAGGGCACCCAAGGTATAGTTCTAGTGGGGGTGTTTTTTTAAAAAAAATAATGGAAATAGGTGGGAAAAGGAAAATCTTTATAATTTATTGGAAAAAAAAAGGAAGGGGGAAACAGAAAGGGGGTGGGGATGGGGGAGGGAGCTCACGACCTAAAGTTGTTGAATTCAATATTCAGTCTGGAAGGCTGTAAAGTGCCTAGTCGGAAGATGAGGTGTTGTTCCTCCAGTTTGCGTTGGGCTTCACTGGAACAATGCAGCAAGCCAAGGACAGACATGTGGGCAAGAGAGCAGGGTGGAGTGTTAAAATGGCAAGCGACAGGGAGGTTTGGGTCATTCTTGCGGACAGACCGCAGGTGTTCTACAAAGCGGTCGCCCAGTTTACGTTTGGTCTCTCCAATGTAGAGGAGACCACATTGGGAGCAATGAATGCAGTAGACTAAGTTGGGGGAAATGCAAGTGAAATGCTGCTTCACTTGAAAGGAGTGTTTGGGTCCTTGGACGGTGAGGAGAGAGGAGGTGAAGGGGCAGGTGTTGCATCTTTTGCGTGGGCATGGGGTGGTGTCATAGGAGGGGGTTGAGGAGTAGGGGGTGATGGAGGAGTGGACCAGGGTGTCCCGGAGGGAGCGATCCCTACGGAATGCCGATTGGGGGGGGGGGGTGAAGGGAAGATGTGTTTGGTGGTGGCATCATGCTGGAGTTGGCGGAAATGGCGGAGGATGATCCTTTGAATGTGGAGGCTGGTGGGGTGATAATTGAGGACAAGGGGGACCCTATCATGTTTCTGGGAGGGAGGAGAAGGCGTGAGGGCGGATGCGCGGGAGATGGGCCGGACACGGTTGAGGGCCCTGTCAACGACCGTGGGTGGAAAACCTCGGTTAAGGAAGAAGGAGGACATGTCAGAGGAACTGTTTTTGCAAGTAGCATCATCGGAACAGATGCGACGGAGGCGAAGGAACTGAGAGAATGGGATGGAGTCCTTACAGGAAGCTGGGTGTGAGGAGCTGTAGTCGAGATAGCTGTGGGAGTCGGTGGGTTTGTAATGGATATTGGTGGACAGTCTATCACCAGAGATTGAGACAGAGAGGTCAATGAAGGGAAGGGAAGTGTCAGAGATGGACCACGTGAAAATGATGGAGGGGTGGAGATTGGAAGCAAAATTAATAAATTTTTCCAAGTCCCGACGAGAGCATGAAGCGGCACCGAAGTAATCATCGATGTACCGGAGAAAGAGTTGTGGAAGGGGGCCGGAGTAGGACTGGAACAAGGAATGTTCCACATACCCCATAAAGAGACAGGCATAGCTGGGGCCCATGCAGGTACCCATAGCCACACCTTTTATTTGGAGGAAGTGAGAGGAGTTGAAGGAGAAATTGTTCAGTGTGAGAACAAGTTCAGCCAGACGGAGGAGAGTAGTGGTGGATGGGGATTGTTTGGGCCTCTGTTCGAGGAAGAAGCTAAGGGCCCTCAGACCATCCTGGTGGGGGATGGAGGTGTAGAGGGAGCGGTTGGGGCCAGGGAACTGGAAATTGTTGATGTGACGTAAGGTGTCAGAGGAATCACGGATGTAGGTGGGAAGGGACTGGACAAGGGGAGAGAGAAGGGAGTCAAGATAACGAGAAATTAATTTTTATCTCTGTTTTTATCTCCGTTAGATTCAAGGTTGTTATGGAAATCAGAGTTCTAAATTGGGGAAGGCTGATTTTAATAAGATCAGATATGATTTGGCCCGAGTGTACTGGGAGCAGCTATTTTTAAATAAATCTGCATCGGAGCAGTGGGACTCATTCAAGAAGCAAAAAGGAGAGTACAGGGCCAACATATTCCAATAAAGACAAAGGGTGGGACCAACAAATCCAGGGAACCCTGGATGTCGAGGGATATACAGGATTGGATAAAGAGAAAATGGGAGGCTTATGGCAGATACCATATCGAGGGCTCAAAACAGCAGAAGCCCTGGAGGAGTATAGAATGGGGGAAACTTAAAAAAGGAAATTAGGAGAGCAAAAAGGGGGCATAAAAAACATTGGCAGGTAAAATAAAGGAAAATCCAAAGTTATTTTATAAGTATGTTAAGAGTAAGAGGGTAACTAGGGAAAGAGTAGGGCCCATTAAGGACCATAGTGGTAATTTGTGTGTGGAGCCAGAAGACGTAGGTAGGGTTCTAAATTAATACTTTGTGTCGGTGTTCACAAGTGAGAGGGATGACATGGGTATGGAAATCAGGCAGAAGGACTGTGATATGATTAAAGAAATTAGCAGAGAAAGGGAAGAGGTTCGAAGTGGTCTGGCAGGCTTAAAAGTAGATAAATCTCCAGGCCTGGATGAAATGTATTCCAAACTGTTGAGTGAGGCAAGGGAGGAGATAGCAGGGATGCTGACAATAATTTTCAATACCTATATAAAACCAAAAAAACTGCGGATGCTGGAAATCAATACCTCTCTGGCCACAGGAAAAGTGCCAGAGGACTGGAGGACAGCCAATGTGGTACTGTTATTCAAGAAGGGAAGAAAGGATAAACCAGGGAACTACAAGCCAGTCAGTCTAACCTCAATGGTGGGGAAAATTTTGGAAGTAATTCTGAGGGACAGAATTAATCAATTAATTAATTAGGCAGGGATTAATCAAGGACAGTCAGCATGGTTTTGTTAAGGAGAGGTCACGTCTGGCCAATTTGATTTAATTTTTCGAAGAGGTGACTTGTTATGTAGATGAGAGCAATGCATTTGATGTAGTCTACCTGGACTTCTGCAAGGCAGTTGATAAGGTCCCGCATGGGAGACTGATAATGAAGGTAAGAGCCTATGATCCAAGGCAATTTGGCAATTTGGATCCAGAATGATCTAATTGGCAGGAAGCAGAAGGTGATGGTCGAGGGGTGTTTTTGTGTCTGGATGCCTGTGTCCAGTGGGGTTCCACAGGGATCGGTGTTGGGTCCCTTGCTGTTTGTGGTATATATAAGCGATTTAGACTTGAATGTAGGAGGGTTGACCAGTAAGTTCGCAGGTGACATGAAAATTGGTGGGGTGGTAAATAGTGAGGAGTATAGCCTTAGATTACAGGAGGATATAGATGGGCTGATCAGTGGCAAATGGAATTTAATCCGGATAAGTGTAAGGTGATGCACTTGGGCAGGACAAACAAGGCACGGGAATACACAATGAATGGTAGGAACCTGAGAAGTACCAAGGATCAGAGGGACCTTGGTGTGCATGTCCACAGGTCCCTTAAGGTAGCGGGACAGTGGATAAGGTGGTTTGGAAGGCTTATGGGATACTTGCCTTTATTAGCTGAGGCATAGAATATATGAGCAGGGAGGTTATGCTCTAACTGTATAATACACTGGTTAGGCCACAGCTGGAGTATTACGTGCAGTTCTGGAATCTGCATTATAGGAAGGATGTGATTGCACTAGAGAGTGTAGAGGAGATTTACCAGAATGTTGCCTGGGCTGGAGAGTTTTAGTTATGAGGAGAGAATGAATAGACTGCGGTTATTTTCCTTGGAGCAGAGGAGATTGAAGGGGGACATGATTGAGGTGTATAAAATTATGAGGGGCATAGATAGGGTAGACAGGAAGGAGCTTTTCCCTTTGGTGGAGGGATCAATAACTAGGGGGCTTGGATTTAAGGTAAGGGGCAATAGGTTTAGAGGGGATGTGAGGAAGAATTTTTTCACCCAGAGGGTGATGGGAATCTGGAACTCACTGCCTGAAAGGGAGGTAGAGGCAGAAACCTACATAACATTTAAGAAGTATTTGGATGTGCACTTGCGATGCCATGGCATACAAGGCTATGGGCATAGTGCTGGAAAATGGGCCTTTTTCTGTGCTGTAGATCTCTAACTCCCCTAGATTTTTGGGGTCTTCTCTTTAGCTTGGGACTGGCTATCTGTGCCCTTTGCTCCAGTCTCTCCTGGCAGCTACTTTCAAAACCAACCGAACTCAGCAGTTTTCAAAATCAAATTGCTGTTTCTCTTCTGTATGTGTGTCTGTGGGAGGGACCTGCCTCTCTGACCCCTGTTGCTCGGCAACAGCCAAATTCCTCTACTCGTTTGTTTACCATAGCTGCAACCGTCGTAAAAACCTCATTAGAAATGCAAGCACTTTTTAAAAAGTGAATCTAAAACTCAGTTTGACCTTTTCTTAACACAAATACAGAAATACAAATCAAACTTAAACATTAAAGCTAAAACTCATTCCTAACACCTACAAATACCAACATAGCTTACTTAAACTATCTCTATTTCCTAACATCTTCCACTTCATTCAGTGTATCAACAGTCATATATGGTAAAGACAAAAAATATAATTGTGGACAATGGAAAAATGGATAGAAACTGGACTGGGAGCAGCAGCTAAATTCCTAACTGACCATGGGTGGGAGTTATTACAGTGGTAATTTGTAGACTTATGTACGTGCTTAATCTTTTTTAATGAATGTTTACTTTTCCAAAAACGTCCGAAATCATGGCAGTCTCATTATTTCTGAATTCAGGGCATGCATCTCTAAATAAAATACAAATTGCAAAACAATTGTGACCGCGTGATCAAGTTTCCCTCGTGGATTTGATCCATGTGGCACACATCATCTGCCATGTCATAACAGGGCTACAGTCCCTACCAATTAATTTATGGGAGAAATCCAAAAATATCTTTGATGTGGGATCATTCCCTGGCCTTGGAAGGGACTACAATTAGGTTTTTTTTCTGAGCACTTGAATGCTCTGCATACAGGGAGAAAGGCATTTATCAAGGCTGAGGTTTCAGGGAAAATTTGACGAGCCTTAAAGCACCACATAAGACAATCGGAAATAAATTTTAATCCGGGGAACATGGTTTATGATAAAGGAGAAGGGCAGAAAGACTGGAAAGGCCCAGGTAAGGTTATAGGCAGTGATGGAAAAACAGTAATTTTACAACATGACAATCAAACTGCTAGGGTTTGTTGAGGCTAATTGGCATTGATTATACATTTACAAAACCTGAACAGGTAATAGAAAGTGAAGAGGTACTATGCACTTAACATATGCATATGTTGGACAATTACAAGGAGCAGATTATGGCAGATAAAGAGCTAACTGAATATGAACAAAGTGATACTGAAGTGAAGGATAAGGCTAATTATCCCAAAGGACAACTATCAAAAGTTGGTGCTAGAGTAACATATATGCCAGTAGGGGCCAGTGATTGGAGGAGTGCAATTATTATAGGGAGAGCAGGAAAAGCCACCAGCAAATACAAACATTGGCTGAATCTGCAAGATGAGGGACAGGAGGGAAGATCCATTGATTGGCAAAATAAGGTAAAGATGTGGAAGGCCAGAAAATGCAGGAATGTGGACCAGGAAGTAAACACATCCCAAGGAAAAGATCACAGACTTGCAAAAGGGACTCAGATTGTAGGAGAGAGAACATGTGACATTAGTCAAGAAAGAGCTAGGAAGGCGAGTAGAGGTCATAGTTTGGCAAGAACAAGGACCATTGAACAGGCTAGGATTGCCACTACAAGTAGAGGCCCTTCTGTTCGAGAAGTTTTAATAGCTACTAACAAGTTGATAAAGAACGCCAAATAAAAAGAGTTGGAAAGAATTTGGTGTATACTGAAATACAGACAGGGTACAGCTAGCCTTATCAAACAGGTGGGTATGTACAGAAAAAAGTACTTCCTGTTGGCACATATAAAGCTAAAGCTAGACTAGTAGCTCAAGGTTTTGAAGACAGAATTAGTGATCAAAATGTCAGTGGACTCAACGACTGCAGGAAAAAAAGTGAGCTTGAAGATTTTCTTAGCTCTTTTAACAACATATTCTGGGAATGTAAACTGATTGATACAAAAGCTGTATTTTTGCAGGGTGAGAAATTTCAAAGGGAAGTATTTTTGAAACCACGTAAAGAAGCTGGCAATATAGAAGGGGAACTGTGGAAATTAAACACGTTTTTTATGGGTTGAATGATGCATTAATGGTGTGGTATTTCTCAGGTCCATCCTGTTGAATATGGGTTGTATTCAGTTAAAAGCAAGCCCAGCAATGTTCTATGTATCACAAGGAGAAACTAACAGGCGTCTTTATGATTTTATGATGCATGTTGATGATTTTCTATGGGGAGGTTCTACAGAATTGAGCAATGGGCGATAGATAAAATAAAGGAGTTTAAGATTGGAAGTCAGCATTGGGGGCCTTTAAATATATAGGGTTAGACATTGAGCAGAATAAGTCAGGACTGATCTTGAATTAACAGTCTTCTTTAGAATACATCAACTGCATCCCAATAATTCGGGCCAGGTCCTCACAAACCTCACAGGTTCCTAGCAACTAAGGAAGAAATAGACCAATTAAGAAGTTTATGCACTCAGATTAGACTTGATTCTAGTTTCAATGTATTGGAAATGATGAAACATGCTACAGTTGAAGTTCCAAGAGCAAATAAAACATTAAAGAAATTAAATTCAGAGAAATGCACTCAAGTTTCCAGACTTGGGTGATCCAGAAGATATGAAATCAGTCATTTTTAGCAATGCTTCACATGCCAATCTTCCAGATGGATATTCTACTACAGCAGGGTTTATCATATTCTTGGTGGGAAAGAATAAAAAATGTTGTTCATTAGCCTGGGAACTGAAGAAAATAAAAAAGGGTAGTTGAAAGCACCTTAGCTGTAGAAACACTGGCTCTAGTAGAAGCAATAGATATGGGATTTTACTTAAACATTGAGGGAAATCCTATAAAAGGGGCATGCTGAGAAAAGTTTGCCAATTAAATGTGATGTGGATAATGCACATTCAGGAGTGTGACTGAGAAAAGGTTAAGGATTGACCTTGCTAGCATAAAAGAAATGTTAGAGAGATAAGATGGGTCATGCAAACCACCAATTATTGGACTGTTTTCCAAAAAGGAATGCTTGCTTGAAGAAATTGTTGGAGGTCCAAGAATTATGTCCCGTATTATGAAACGTGGAAAAAATTTTTTTCTTTGTTCCGAAGGAGAGTCATTTGTTTTCTCAGGCCCAAAGAAGAGTCATATTGGACTTGAAACATCAACCCTTTCTCTCTCCCCCTCCACAGATGCTGCCAGGCCTGAGTTTTTCTAGCATTTTCTGTTTTTCTTTGATTTGTTTGAAATTATTTGTGTATGTTATAAAGTTTGTTTAAAGAAAAGGGATATCTCAATAATATAAATATAATTAACGTACTATAAAAGATATACAGTTTAACTAAGTACTTTGATCACATAAAAAGGGGATAGCTGGGACACCGGGTATTGAAAGGAGAGGTATGAGACTGAACAAAGTCAATAAACTTTCTTAATAAAGAAAAGCTTTGTGCCTTGGTTTTGACTTCACCAACCGGCTTGGATTATATTAACAGGGTTGATGAGTGAAAGGGACTTGGTGCGAGTGAGGACCTGGACAGCAGAGTTTTGGATGACTTCAAGATTCCACCGGCTGTAATGTGGGTGGCCAGCCAGGAGTGGTTTGGGATATTCCAGTCTAGAGATAGCAAAGGATTTTCAGCAGATGTGTTAAAGCAGGGATGAGTCAGGCAATATTACACATGGAAATCAGAGATCTTGGTGAGAAATGTGATTGCAAACTCATCTCAGAACCAAATATGATACCAAGGTAAGAATCTGATTCAGCCTCAGACAGTTGCCAGAGACAGGGATAGAGCTAGGGAATAAAGTTCATGGCGTGGAGCGAAAAAAAAGGAAACTAGCTATTGATTTTAATCCCACTTTCCAGCACCTGGTCCATAGCCTTGCAGGTTACATCATTTCAGGTGCAGATCCAGGTACCTTTTAAATAAGTTGAGCATTTCAACCACCAATTCAGGTTGTGAATTCCAGGTGCCCACCACCCTCCGAGTGAAAACGTTTTTCCTCATGTCCTCTTTAATCTTTCTACAATCACCTTAAGTCTGTGCCCCCTGGTAATTTCCTCAGCTAGGGGAAATAGGTATTTCCTGTCTGCTCTATCTAGGCCCCTCATAATTTGTACACCTCAATTAGGTCAACCCTCAGTCACCTCTGTTCTAAGGAAAACAACCCTAGCCTATCCAAACTTTCCTCACAGCTGTAATTTTCAAGCCCTGGCAACATTCTTGTAGATCTCCTCTGTACTCTCCCCAGAGCAATTATGTTCTTTCTGTAATGTGACCGCTAATGTACAAAAATTCCAGCTGTGACCTAACTAGCATTTCACACAGTTCATCATTACATCCTGCCTTTGTATTTGTGGGGAGACCCTAGGTAATGCTCTGGGGATCCAGAGTTCGAATCCCGCCGTGGGAGACAGTGGAATTTGAATTCGATAAAAATCTGGAATTAAAAGTCTAAATGAACATCATGAAGTCATCAAATCCAAATGCTGACCATGAGGCCATTGTCGATTGTTGTGAAAACCCATCTGGTTCACTAATGTGTTTTAGGGCAAGAAATCTGCCGTCCTTACTTGGTCTGGCGTACATGTGACTCCAGACCCACAGCAATGTGGTTGACTCCAAAATGGTCTAGCAAGCCCATAGTTGTATCAAACCACTACAAAGTCTCGAAAAAAGGAATGAGACCGGACAGACCATCAACCTGGCATCAACCTAGGCAATGGCAAACTCAGCCCTGTCGACCCTGCAAAGTCCTCCTTACTAACATCTGGGGGTTAGTCCAAAATTAGCAGAGCTGTCTCAGACTAGCCAAGCAAAAGGCTGATAGTCATCCTCACAGAATCTACATTAGAGATGATGTACCAGACACTACCATCACCATCCCTGGTTATGTCCTGTCCCACTAGTAGGACAGACATCCGGATTTGATGTTGAGGATTCCCAGGGCAACTCTTTCCCGACTGCCGGTGGGACAGGACATAGCCAGCAGAGGTGGCCGAACAGTGGTATACAGTCAGGAGAGAGTTACCCTGGGAATCCACAACGTCAAAAAACTGGATCCCAAGAAGTTTCATGGCATCAGGTCAAACATGAGCAAGGAAACCTCCTACTGATTACCACATACCGCCCTCACTCAGCTGATAAATCAGTGCTCCTCTATGTTGAACACCACTTGGAGGAAGCACTGAGGGTGGCAAGGGTGCAGACTGTACTCTGGGTGGGGGACTTCAATGACCATCATCAAGAGTGGCTCAGTAGCACCACTACTGACCAAGCCCTAAAGGACACAGCTGCTAGGTTGGGTCTGTGAGGAAACCAACAAGAGGGAAAAACATGCTTAACCTCATCCTCACCAACCTGCCTGCTGCAGATGCATCAGTCCATGACAGTATCGGTAGGAGTGACCACCGCATAGTCGTTGTGGAGACAAAGTCCCACCTTCACATTGAGGATACTCTCCATCATGTTGTGTGGCACTATCACCGTGCTAAATGGGATAGATTGCAAACAGATCTCGCAACTCAAGACTGGGCATTCATGGGGCGCTGTTTGACATCAGCAGCAGAATTGTACTCGAACACAATCTGTAACCTCATGGCTTGGCACATCCCCCACTCTACTGTTACCGTCAAGCGAGGGGATCAATCCTGGTTCAGTGAACAATGCAGAAAAGCATGACAGGAGCAGCACCAGGCATACCTAAAAATATCAACCTAATGAAGCTATAATATTGAGCTATTTACATGTCAAACAGTATAAGCACAAGTGATAGAGCTAAGCAATTCCACAACCAATGGATCAGAACTAAGCTCTGCAGTCCTGCCACATCCAGTCATAGATGGTGGTGGACAACTCCCTGGAGGAGGAGACTCCACAAATAACCCTATCCTCAATGATGGGGCAGCCCAGCACATCAGCGCAAAAGACGAGACTGAAGCATTTGCTACAATCTTCAGCCAGAAGTGCCGAGTGGATGATCCATCACGGCCTCCTCCGGCGCTCCACATCACAGATGAGTCTTCAGCCAATTCAATTCAATCCACGTGTTATCAAGAAACAGCTAAGACACTAGATAGTGCAAAGGCTATGGGCCCTGACAATATTTCAGCAATAGTACTGAAGACTTGTGTTCCAGAACTTGCTGCGCTCCTAGCCAAGCTGTTTCAGTACAGCTACAACACTGGCATCAACCCAGCTGTATGGAAAATCGCCCAGGTATGTCCTGTACACAAAAAGCAGGACAAATCTAACCCGGACAATTACCGCCCCATCAGTCTACTCTCAATCGTCAGTAAAGTAATGAAAGGGGTCATCAACAATGCTATCAAGCAGCACTACTTAGCAATAACCTGCTCACTGATGTTCAGTTTGGGTTCTGCCAGGACCACTGAGCTTCCTCAATATAGCCTTGGTTCAAACATGGACAAGAGATAACTCTCAAGGTAAGGTTGTTCTTGACATCAAAGCCGCAGCTGACAGAGTGTGGCACCAAGGAGCCCTAGCAAAACTGGAGTCAAGGGGAATCAGGGAGAAAACTCTCCACTCGTTGGAGTTAGCACAAAGAAAGGTGGTTGTGGGAGGTCAGTCATCTCAGCTCCAGAACATCACTGTAGGAGTTCCTCAGCCCAACCATTTTCAGCTGCTACATCAATTCTCGAAGCTTGACACCATCCAGGACAAAGCAGCCCGCTTGATTGGCACCACATCCACAAACATTCACTCCCTCCTCCACCAACGCACAGTAGCAGCAAGCAGCAGCATCTACAAGATGCACTGCAGGAATTCACCAAGGCTCCTTAGATAGCACCTTCCAAACCAACGACCACTACCATCTAGAAGGACAAGGGCAGCAGACACGTGGGAACGTGGAAGTTTGCCTCCAAGTCATTCGCCATCCTGACTTGGAAATATATCGCCTTTCCTCACTGTCGCTGGGTCAAAATCCTGGAACTCCCTCCCTAACAGCACTGTGGGTGTACCAACACCACATGGACTGCAGCGGTTGAAGAAAGCAGCTCACCACCACCTTCTCAAGGACAATTATGGATGGGCAATAAATTCTGGCCCAGCTAGCGAAGCCCACATCCTGTGAACGAATAATTTAAAAAAAAATTAAGACCTTGTCCAATAAAGGAAAGCATTCCATATGTTTTCTTTACCACATGCCCTGGCCACCTTCAGGGGCCTGTAGACATGCACTCCAAGGTGTCTCACTTCCTCAACTCCTCTCGGTATCCTCCCATTTATTGAATATTCCCTTGCTTTGTTTGCTGTGCCCAAATGCATTACCTCACACTTCTCTGGATTGAATTCCATTTGCCACTTTCCACCCACTCAATCAAATCATTTATATCATTCTGCAGACAATAGCTATCCTCTTTTCTATCAACTACACAGCAAATTTTTGTGTCATCTGCACATTTCCCAATCATGCCTCCCACATTTAAGTCCAAATCATTAACATATACGACAAACAGCAACGGGCCCCAACACTGAGCCCTGTGGAATGCATCTGGAAACTGCTTTCCATTTGCAAAACATCTATCGACCATTACTCTGTTTCCTGTTGCTGAGCCAATTTTGGATGCAATTGCCATCTTCCTCTGTATCCTATGGAATTTCACTTCTTTGACCAGTCTTCCATGTGGGACCTTGTCTACATGGATTTTAATAAGGCATTTGACAACATCCATTGCACTACCCTCACCAATCCTCCTTGTTACATGTCAAAAATTAATTAGGAAGATCCAATCTTCCCCTAACAAAACCATGCTGACTATCCCTGATCAATCCATGCCTTTCTAAGTGACAGTTTATCCTGTATCTCAGGATGGATTCCAATAATTTGCCCACCAAAGTCAGACTGACTGACCTATAACAAAAACAGAAAATGCTGGAAAAACTCAGCAGGTCTAACAGCATCCAGACTGGAAACATTAACTGTTTTTCTCTCCACAGGTGCAGTTAGACCTGCTGAGTTTTTCCAGCATTTTCTGTTTTTGTTTCAGATTTCCAGCACCCGCAGAATTTTGCTTTTATCTGACTGGCCTATAATTTTGATGAAGGAGGGAGCCACTAAACAGGAAGGAGAGGGGGAGCAAAGAAGGCAAGGCAGAAGACAATGTGGGAGGGGAAAAAAGAGAATGGTCGGAAGGAGAAGGTGGTGGAGGAGAGTGTGGATGAGAGGTGAAAAGAGAGAGGAAGTGAGCAAAGTGACATTAGGGAATTGGGTGGTAGGATGGCATAAATGAGGGGATGCGAGAAGTTGTCAGTTTATAGAAGCGGAACACGAGGCCAGGAAATTTCAATCTGTGCTGCCAAGGAGAATGAGTCCAAAATTCAGCTCTTGGGAATTGTGTAAATGAACAACCTCAAAATTGGTTCTAGAGTTACAGCTCTTGCAGTTTTCCCTTCCATGGATTTCATTTTCAAATATAGCTGAAAATTTCAATTATTCCTTTTTAATCTTTTGTGGTGTGTGGCACTGTGGAGCATGACCCTTCACCTAGGTTTCTCAGTCAAGAATAAATATGGCTGATTGGTAACACTGAATAAACAGAACACAAGCTTTGTTCAGTTAGGGGTTTTGATGGTAACTTTGTGTTGTTAGAGTCAGCATTCCTACAGTTGAGTGCTTTTGGGAAATTGAATATTTAAATCAGCTTTGGGCATCATTACAGCCTGGGGAGTAAAGGATTAACATCAGAAGCACCTAATGTAAATATGATATAATGACACACGACTAAGTGACAGAACCGGAGAAAGGAGAAGTCCAACCTTGTGCAGAGTTTCTAAGATGTACGTAGAGCTGTAAATAAATGATAATGGTTTTATCAAACTACAGTCATGAGTAGCTTACTTAGGGAAAATTTACAAACCCCGAAGAACCCCATCTAGACCAGCTCAACACTGGGACAACTGGAGGAGATTTTCCAGGTTTGGAACCGCTTCTGGTTTGCACAAAAAGGAACAAAAGGATCAAGTTAGTACTTCATTCTGCAGTTGGAGCTATTGTCAATGATGTAATAGCAAGGCAGAGTTGATGCAATTTCACGCACCTTCAAGGAGGTCCTCCAGGCATTGATTCATACTTCAGCATTTGCTAAAATTTAATTATAGAATGGGCAAAATTTAACAAACAAAAACAAGGACCAGGTGAAAGCATGGATTCGTTCATCAACTATCTCTACGGTTTGGCAGAAAATTGCGACTAAGGAATATTGAGGGATGAATTTATTTGTGATTGCATAGTAGTTGGAGTCCTAGATGAAGCTTCATCAGATCTCTTGCAAACTTTAATTAAGGCAGTACAAATCATGAGGCAAACTGAGCTCAAAGCAAAACGGAATATTTGTTTGTGGGGAAAATGAGGTCCCTTGGAAATGAATGAGTGAGGCTGTTCAATATGTAGGCCAAAAGAGGGAAAGTGTACAAAAACAGAAACCTCTGAAAACAGGGAAAAGTACGCCAATCTCCATCTAGAAATGCTCTTGGTGTGGCGGGAAAATCCTGCACAAACAGGAAAAGTACCCAGAAGGGGGAAGCAGTGTGCCACAACTGTGGGAAGTTAGGACGTTTTAGAATTATTTGCCGATCTAAAACACAACCTGCAAAAAGAAAGAAAAATATTAAGGCCAACCCACGTACAAGGAGTAGAAGAACCACAGAAAAAAGGAAATAACTTTCCCAGGAGAAGTATATAAAACAGAAAATAAATTCAGGAGCATTAAACTTGAAGTAGATGGACACCCCACAAGAGTTGAGACACATGGGTAGGTGTTTCAGTCTTATCTGATTAAGTAAATGGCTTAAGCACATTATACTACAGACAAGATCCAGGTGGGACTACACTGGAAGCCATAGGACAATACCTGGCAAAATTAAAATACAAGGATAGAGAAATCATTGAACCTCTGTCATCAGAACCAAAAGTCATTGCTATTAAGCAGGAGGGCATGCTTACAATTGAAGGTGAAGCTGATCTATAAAGTTGAAGTTGCTAACTAGCAGTACAGTAGCACATTCATGAATAAATTTCCAAGATTATTTACAGATTTGGGAAAACTGAAGACCAAATACCATATTACCCTAGTGTGGTAATCTGAGGTGCAATACACCTTTAAGAGAATGTGAGCAGATTGACCATGTGACTGTATTACCTAATTGCTTTGTAACACAGGCTATGTCAATGAGTAGTTTAGAGTAGGGTGTGGTTGGAGAAGCACACATCATGTTAGTGCTCTGTTACCTGTGTAGATAAACAGCATGTGCTTCATCTTATATTGGTCTCTAAGGCTGCAATATATTGTTGTCAATTCATCCGCCGGTAGACAGGCGTGCAACTGTGTTCACAAGCAAAGCGATTCAACAGTAGAACTTAACAACTGGCAACGAGACAAAACATGACCATGAAAATTCCATTGAAGTCAATCAGTCGTGCCACGTGATCAGGCCACCGATGACTGGTCACATTATATTGAACGCCTTGTGTTCTTCTTTTTGGCCAATGACGTATCAGGGGAGGAGGAGGTGGGAATCCTCTTATCGACACGTGGCAGTAAAACATACGACTTAATTCGTAGTCTAATGGACCCGATGCCCCAGATTCCAAGTTGGTGAATCTTATGAAAAGCCACTTTCAGCCGAAACCCCCAGTAACAACGTAGCATTTTAAACGAGGTGTCACGCCTCTGGAGAGACACTCGCTTGCTATGTAGCAGTCTTAAAACAACTGACAGAGCTCTGAGTTCGGGACATCAATTAATGACATGTTGAGAGACCGATTAGTATGTGGGATTAATGAAGATGCCATTCAAAAGAGGTTGTCAGAAACAAATTTAGACTTCCAGCAAGGTCCATCTTTGCTAAGTTAAAGACATAAATCTGGAAAATTCAGATGCTAAATTAAAGACATATACTGGTGAAGACATATGAGTAAGAGGTATATGCAAAGTTCCAGAACAGTATGGCCAGTCTGCTAATCTAGCCCTAATAATGATAGCAGGCAAAGGGCCAAGTCTCCTCAGAAGAAACTGGTTAAGAGAGAGCAATCTTGAGGCTACTGAGATCTCAGTTAGAAGCAGGAAATGTTACTGTTTGGAAAAAGGAGCATATAAAGACTCAACAAAAGGAACTTGTAGAGCTGATGCTACAGGACAGAGTTCAAGTTGAAGTCAGTAACCTCCAAAAAGGAAAGAGAAAACCTGCTGAAGGTTCTGCATATTGCAAGATTCCCTCCAATCCCAGTTTGTACCACTAAAAAAGGTATGAGAAAGAACAGAAAGAATTCAGCATATCTCTGGCCGAGATAAAGAATCAGCTAGGCAGGAAAACACAACAACACTTAATTCTCCAGGAAACAACTAACAAATATAAAAAAGAAATGGAAGAGCTGAAGAATCAGCTACATGAAAGCCAAGATGCCTTAAAAATAGAAACCCCTGAGTTTTCAAAGGAGTTAACAGATGAGGAAATGCTGGAAGACTCAACCACTGAGTTCACTCAAATTGAGCTTATACCTGAGCCTAGTCTGGCCAATAGAGAAATTGAAAAGAAGGGTGAGATTAAAGTCAGCACTACCAAGAAGAAAACCCATCAAAAGAAGACAAAAAGAAAAAGCAGAATTACTAACAAGGCCCCAAAATGTATTTATTTTCACACAACAGGAAGCTGATCATTCAGTGTTGAATTTAGCCTTGCCCAACATCCTGATTCTCAGAACCTTCCTGACAGTTGCCCTTCATATTTCTGAACTTGGAAGGGAGGGGCAGCAGGACTGCATGCGATGGGGCTCAATAGAGGATGAAAACATTCCCATTGGAGTCCATATCACAGGTAGTAGGAACTCCCCGGGCTTTGGAAGTACCTGTATGATTGGTTGAGCCTGAGAGAGCTGAAGAGACTAACTTACAGGTTCCTACTGGACAGCCTGGTGGACAGATAACTCCCGAGAGGGAGGCCTTGGATAAACCATCTGAAGTCATAGAACTACAACATTCGACATGTTTGAAGAAGCCTCCAGAGAGACTGAATTTGTAATAGTTATTTATGTAAATAGTTGATATATTGTAAAGATTGTAAATTGTACTTTCGAGTAAAGGGGGAGGGATCTGGTAATGAGGTGCAATACACCTATAAGAGAATGTGAGCAGATTGACCACATGACTACTACCCAATTGCTGTGTATTGCGAGCTACAATGTCAATGAGTAGTTTAGAGTAAGATCTAGCTGGAGAAGCACACATCATGTCAGTGCTCTGTTACCTGTGTAAATAAACAGCATGTGCTTCATCTTATATTGGTCTCTGTATCTGGAGAATATTGTTGCCAACTCTCCTGCCGGTAGATAGGCCTGCAACCATGTTCGCGAGCAAAGCGACTCAACAGTAGAACATAACACCTAGGAGTTGATGCTAAACCAATTTGCCCCTTCATACTGAGGAAGGTCCCTCATCCACTCCTGGACAAAGTCAAGGACAAAATTGGGCACATGGTATAGCATGGGGTTCTCTCTCTAGTAACCATACTGACAAAGCAGTGTTCTGGAATGGTCATGCTTCCAAAGGCAAATGGCTGGATTAGGATTTGCATGGACTTAACTTAACTAAACAAATCAGTGGAATGTGAGATCCACTTGATGGCATCAGTGGTTGAGCATCTTGCCAAACTATATAAAACTATCCTTTTTACCAAATTAGATGTAAACAGCGGATTTTGGCAGTTGCCCCTGGACAAAAGAAATCCAGACTGTTGAACACGTTTATAATGCCATTAGTCGTTATTGATTTAACACATTTGGAATTGCGTCTGCTCCAAAAATATTCCAGAGAACAATGTCTCAGACCCTAGAAGGCATGGAAGTAGTAATATGCCATACGGACGACATACTCGTATGCAGATCCACGAGGGAAGTCATGACTGTGGAATGACACCAGTCCTGAAAGTTCTACAGGATGCAGATTTGACATTAAATGTGAAATGTGAATTTGCAAAACCTACGATTAAATTTTTAGGGCACATGTGCAACCCTCAGGAATAATAGCCAGCCCACAGGAAACATGATTAGAGAGTTTCCACAACTCAGGAACATTACAGAGCTACAGGCTATTCCTTGGAATGGTCAACCAAGTAAGCAAGTTCCTACCACAGAAGCCAATAAGCTGTTGCGACAGGGTCAACAGTGGTGCTGGAATGTGGACCAGCAAAGTGATTGAGAAAATCAAAAACCTTCTAATTTCTCCTGAAATTTTAGAGCACTATGATCCAGAACTGCTTACCATAGTAGCAGCTGATGCATCACCAACAGGTCTGGGTGCAATTTTATTTCAATACAAAGAGATGGTAAACATAGATCAGTTTATTATGCCTCAAGATCACTCAGACACAGAAAAATTTTATGCTATAATTGAGAAGGAGCATTGGCAGCAACATGGGTATGCGAGAAGTTCTCAGACTGTGATGGGATTGCAGTTTAAAATTGAAACCAACAATAAACCACGAGTCACTCTTCTGAACATGAAAGAGATTACAAGGATGCAGCCTAGAATTCAATGCTTCGGACTGAGACTAAAAAGGTATGATTCAGTATCTGAGTATGTTCAAGGGAAGTACCAAATGACAGAAAATGCACTCTCAAGAATACCAGTTGAAGGAACCAAAATAGAGGATTTGAATTTATTGAAGAGTTGGAAGTGTATACATCATTCATTATCAAACATCAACTGACTATTGCAAAGAAGCTATGGAAATAAAACAAGCACAACAGCAAGATGACAAATGGGTGGATAAAGGAATACTGTCTGGAAGGATGGCCAGGTTATACTCCTAACAACCCAGTACTATGGCAGCACTTCCAATAGAGAAAACACCTCACAATAATTGATGATCTCCTATTTTTAATGACAGAATAGTCATTCTGAGAACACTTGATATTTTCCAAAAAATTCATCACTGTCACCTGCCGACTTATCACAGTTGTTTAAAACAACAAACACCAACAGCCTATATATCCTGGTGTGGTATCGCTCCCCCGATATAAGAACGATAGCCAGCAAGAAAGAGCGACTCTGTCAAACATCAGATGAGAGGCACCCTTTACATGATCATACACCTACACCCAGCTGCCTAACGTCAAGGAAGAGCTTCATGTTCCATTACAATCAACCCCATCTGAAGGCCGCATCGCCTTGTGGAAAGACCGGCTTGCCAGTCTCGAACAACCCCCAGCGATGGAAATTCTACTGGATGAAAGCCTTCCCCCAGGAGCTAATTGCAACTGGGCAACCTGGAAGTGATTTAACAGACTTAGGACTGGTATAGGTCGTTCAAAAGTGTCACTAAGCACTTAGGGATACACAACCTGCCCGACAACTTGTGAATGTGGAACTGAGCCACAGACTATGCAACATCTCCTGCAATGTTTACCGCTAGAGGAACCCTGTAGATCTTGCCGAATTCAACAAGACGCAAAAACGTGTCCAGTTCTGGCTGGGCCATGTATAGACTGTCCATGGACATGATAAGACGACGACTTAGGGATAGCAAAACATTGAGCAAGAGGCCAGCAATCAGTCTGGTGGCCAGGCATAACTTATTCTATTGAAGAGTTAATTTCGAATTGTCTTACGTGTGCAGTGAACAGCCAAGAGCAAAGAGAACCGCTGTCACCCTCCACTTTTCCATCAAGGCCATGGAAGTACCTGGGAATAGATTTATTTTATTTTAAAAGGCAAGGTATTTTTTGTCTTTAATTACTACTCCTGATGGGTTGATGCAATGACAGATTGCACAGCGGAAACAGTCATGCACTCACTGAAGATAAATCTATGCAACTCATGGCATCCTGGACATTCTAGTGTCAGACAATGGTCCACAATTTGCTGATGAAATATTCCACAACTTTGTGAAGGAATATGGATTAATATACATGACTAGCTCACCTCGATATCCTGAAGTGAGCGGAGAAGCTGAGAGAAGTGTTCGAACCATCAAAGACTTGATGAAGAAAAATGAAGATCTCAGCTTAGACCTTCTTAGTTACTGAACCTCACCACTACAAATGGGTTCTCACCATCGTTATTGTTAATGAGAAAATGACTGAAAACACAACTTCCAGCTCTGTAACAGAAACGAGAACCAAATATCCCCCTGAATGAGCATGAGAGAGTAAAAAAGCATAAGGAAGAACAGAGATACAAACAAGCTCGCAACTTCAACTTGAGGCACAGCGCATGAGACCTATCAGTACTGTATGGGGAGAGAGACGAACAGAAAAAAGACAATAACAGAAAGAGCTCCACAATGGAGATCTTATAGGATTGAGATGGACCAGGGAAATATAAAGAGAAACTGCAGTGTCTTCATATCCTTGGAAAAAAGCAGAAAGAAACTTGGAGGCTTATTCAGATCCAGATGGAGATAAGGAATAAAAAACAAGACAAAGCTCAATAGCTGCCCAGAAGGACACTGATATCAAACAAAGAACGTCCTCAACATTAGAAAGAGATCAGAACAAGATCAGGGATATTCGTCAAGGCACCTTGGAGACGAACCCTGTGAAGTCTGAGACTTTGGGGGGGGAGGTGTAGGAGGTTATATACAGTTGGGATAAAGATTTGGGGGGAGGTGTAAAGGGTTAACACCAGATGCATCTAATGCTGATGTAACTATGGTGTAATGACACATGACTAAGTCACAGGAATCTGGAGGCAGGAGAAGTCCAATCTCATGCAGAGTTCCTAAGATGTACGTAGGGCTGTAAATAAACGATAATGCTTTGAACAAACTGCAGTCTTGAGTAGCTTACTCAGGGAAAAGAGACAAACTCCAAAGAACCCCATCTAGACCCCAAATGCACAATAAAACATAGCTTGGGGGAGAGAAGAACATTGCATTTGTTTTGGATGAATTACACACAAGATATTTGCAGTCAGAGCGATTTACTTACCAGGGCATTTGTGGACATTTAAAAAAATATTCAAACTTTAAAGTTTGCATAGACTAAGCAACTTTTGTTGAGTGTTTTATGCTCCAGGCAATGGCTAAGTTTTATTTCTATTGTTCATTAAAATTGAAAGCTGATTATTCATCTGTGCCAGGCAAACTGGGGATCAAACCTGGGACTTCCCTGTGTGTAGTTCAGGTATTTAATGGAAGTCATTTTTTTTTCTCCCGAGGTTAGTTGGAGGCAAATTGCTAGTCAGTAGATTGTCAACGGTTTATAAATACCTGGCTACTCTCCAAGATGAGAAAAAAGTAGGTTGCTATCTTTTTCTCTTTGATACTTTTAAAGCGACATGTCTGGATGCATCATAGGATTACCCAAGCTTGGCCAAGTTGTGGATATAAGTTTTAAAAGCGCTTGCAGTTAAAAAAAAAAATCTAGAATGAATATAACCCTCTGGCCAGGCCAGAAAGTTGATGAATGGTCTATGAGTTATACTGTAATAAACTGATAGCTTGATCTCAGGATCAAGGTATGTAGAATGCTCAGCACTGCAGTTAAACGTCAGGATAGATAAACAAAGTACATGATTTGGAACATTGTTGTGCTAACGGTCAGGTCATTCCATGATTGCTTTACAAATTCCTTCTTAACTGGTCATTCTGTGTTTATGTTGTAAACTCATTTGTAATTAAGAACATTGTGAGTTAATGATGAATTATCCCAAAGATGGTATATATAACTGACAGAAACTGTGTAACTTTGAATTGCCTTTTAGAGCACTCTGAAAGAGCATTTTCCATTTGTGCACACTTGCACTGAATAAAAAAAACTGCTGCTTGAGATAACCTACAGTTGACTCTGTGTTAGATACTCCACAGCAACTGGCACTCCGAGCAGTGTCTCCAGCAGAAACTGAGGAACTGATCAGTTGGATGCACCAGGCAAGTGAGTATTTTTACTTTACCACTCACTCAAGAGTGCAAGACCACCGTTCGTGTGACACAGTTCACGGAGACCCAAGTCGGTGAAAGCGAGAAAGCAGGAGCTGCACAGTTAGTGGTGAACTTCCGGTAGGCAGGTCAGACTGTTGCACTAGAGAAATTATGGTAACCTTTCCATTTTAAAATACATAAAGAAGGGGATTGTTGCAATATGGACACTTTTGGGGCTGTTGGGTATTAGATCTGAAAACTCAATCATTTTCCACTGAGAATGTGATTTGTTTTTTTTTAAAAACTTAGTAAACATAGAATCAGAATGATTACTGCACGGAAGGAGGCTATTGATGTTAATGTGACATCAATTACATTGTTACGATCAAGAGAAACAGATGAGTATTAACTATCTGAGCCCATATAAATAGGTGGCAGCTGGGACACTGGGTGAAGTGGGAAGAGAGCTGTGAGACTGAACAAGTCAATCAACTGTTTCAATAAAGAAAAGCTCTGCGTCTTAGTTTTGGCTTCACCAACCAGCTTGGATCCACTAACAATTCAGCCTGTCGTGTCTGTGCTGGCTCTCTGAAGGAGCAATTCACCTAGTGCCACTCCTCCACCTTCTACTTGTAATCCTGCACATTCTTCCTCTTCAGATAATAATCCAACTCCCTCTTGAATGCTTCGATTGAAACTTCCTCCACCACATTTTCAAGTACTGCATTTCAGATCCTAACTACTTGCTTCATGAAAAAGTTCCTCATGTTGCCATTGCTTCTTTTGCCAATTCCTTTAAATCTGTATTCTTTGGTTCTTGATCTTTCCACCATTGAGATCTATTTCTCTCTATTTACCCTGGCCAGACCCCTCATGATTTTGAATACCTCTATCAAATCTCCTCAACCTTCTTTTCTCCAAGGAAGACAATCCCAGCTTCTCTAATTTATCCACATAATTAAAGTTTCTCATCCCTGGAACTGTTCTCATGAGTCTTCTCTCAACCCTGGAACTGTTCTCATGAGTCTTCTCTGCACCCTCTCTAATGCCTTCACATCCTTCCTAAAGTGTGGTGCCCAGAACAGGACGCAATACTCCAATTGAGAGCGAACCAATGTTCTAAATAAGTTTAACATATTCTCCTTGCTTTTATACTCTATGTCCCTATTGATAAAGCCTAGGATGCTCTATGCTTTATTAACTGCACTCTCAATCTGTCCTGACATCTTCAATCATTTATGCATATTTACGTCCAGGTCCCTCTGCTCCTGTGCCTCCTTTAGAATTGTACCCTTGATTTTGTATTTTCTCTCTGCGTCCTTTGTACCAAAATGAATAACTTCATACTTCTCTTTATTAAATTTCATCGGCCACTTGTCCGCCCATTACCTGTCTATGTCCTTATCACAGTTCAGAATACTTCCAAGTTTTGTATCATCTGCAAATTTTGACATTGTGCCCTGGGCACAAAGGTCTAGGTCAGATATATCAGGAAGAGCAGGTACTTAAATCTTTTTTTATTTATCCCTGGGGAACTCCACTATAAAATTTCCTCCAGTCTGAAAAAAAACTGAACCACAACTCTTGTTTCTTGTCGCTCAGCCAATTTCATATCCATCATATTTGCTACCATTCCATTTATTCCATGAGCTCCAATTTTGCTCACAAGTCTATCAAATGCCTTTTGGAAATCCATGTCCATCAACAGCATTACCCTCATCAACCCTTTTTGTTACCTCATTAAAAAAACTCAAGCAAGTTAGTTAAACACGACCGTCCATTAACAAATCCATGCTTAATTAACTCGCATTTGCCCAAGTGCCTGTTAATTTTGTACTGAATTATTTTTTTCTAGAAGCTCCCTAACCACCGAGGTTGAACTGATTGGTCTGTAATTGTGGACTTATCTTTACAATGTTTTTGAATAAGGGTATAACATTTGAAATTCTCCAGTCCTCTGATACCCATCCCTGAGTCAAAGAAAGATTGGAAAATTTATGGCCAGTGCCTCCGCAATTTCCACTCTCACTTGCTTCAGTATCCGGGGATGCATTTCATCTAGTCCTGGCACCTTCTCAACTTGGAAGTACAGACAGCCTATCAAATACCACCTCCTTATCAATTTTAAACCCTTCAAGTGTCTGAACTACCTCCTCTTACATCATGACCCATGAAATATCTTCCTTGGTAAAGATGGATGCAAAGTATTCATTTAGTATCTCAGCCATGCCCTCTGGCCTCCATGTGTAAATCCTTTTTTGGTCTCTAATCGGCCCCACTCCTCTTACCACCCCTTTATTATTTATATGCCTATAGGAGACTTTTGGATTCCTTTTTATGTTGGCTGCCTGTCTCTTCTCATACTCTCTCTTTGCTTCACTTATTTGTCAGTTCCCCTCTGAACATCCTATATTCAGCCTGGTTCCCAGTTGTATAGTTCACCTGACATTGTCATAAGCAAACTTCTTCTTCTTCTTCTTCATCTTAATGTCTATCTCTTTCATCATCCAGGGAGCCATGGATTTGCTTGCCCTACCTTTCCTCTTTGTGGGAATATACCTCAACTGTCCCCAATCTACCTCTTCTTTAAAAGGCAGCCCATTGTTCAGTTACAGTTTTGACTGTCAAGCTTTGATTCCAATTCATCTGGACCAGATCCATTCTTACTGAATTGAAGTTGACTTTCCCCCGTTTAATTATTCTTACTCTGGATTCATCCTTTTTCATAGCCCTATGATACAAAGATCACTGTCTCCTAAATGTTCCCCTGCCGACACTATCCACTTGGTCCACCTCATTCCCAAGGTCCACATCCAGCAGTGTATCCTTTCTCATTCGGCTAGAAAATACTGCTGTAGAAAATTCCCCTGAACACACTCTAGGAACTCCTACCCCTTTTGCCAAATAAACTACTATTATCCCAGTCTAAATTCAGATATAGAAAGCTGCCATTATAACTACTTTATAATTTTTGCACCTCTCTGCAATTTCCTTGCAAATTTGTTCCTCTACATTTTCTCACTAGTTGGTGGCCTATTAGCTACACCGCACAATGTAATTGCACCTTTTTTGTTCTTTGGCTCTAGATTCTGTCCTTGACTCCTCTGGGACATCTCCAGCACTACGATGTTCTCCTTAATCAATAATGCCACCCACCTATCTTTCCTGGACACATTGTATCAGGAATATTTAATACCCAGTCCTGCCCTTCTTTGAGCCAGGATTCTGTTATAGCCAAATTATCATATGTTCCCTGATCAGGTTCCCATCCCCTGCTACTTTAGTTTAAACCCTGCCCCATAGCTCTAGTGAATACCCCTGCAAGGATACTGGTCCTGCTGGGTGCAACCTGTCCAACTTGTACAGGTCCCATTTTCCCCAGAATCAGCCCCGATGCCTCAGGAATCTAAACCCCTCCCTCCTACACCCTCTTTCCAGCCTCCCATTCATCTGGTCTATTTTCATATTTCTGATTTCACTAGCACGTGACACTGGGAGTAATTCTCAGATTACTACCTTTGAGGTCCTGCTTTTAAATTTATTTCCTACCTCCCCATATTCTGCTTTCAGACCTCATCCCTCTTTTACTTATGTTGTTGGTACCGATATGGACTACAACTTCTAGCTGTTCACCCTCCCCCTTCAGAATATCCTGCAACTGCTCAGTGACATCCTTGACCCTGGCACCAGGGAGGCAACATACCATCCTGCAGCCACAGAAACATCTATCTGTTCCCCTTTTGATAGAATCCCCCAACACTATTCCTCTCCCATTCTTTCTTCTCCTTCCTGCGCAGCTGAGCCACTCATAAGGCCATGGATTTGGCTCTTACTGCATTCCCCTGAGAAACCATCTCCACCAGCAGTATCCAAAACAGAATATCTGTTAGAGAGGAAAATAGACCCAGGGGACTCCAGCACTACCTGCCTAGTGCTTTTAGTCTGTCTGGCGATCACCCATTTTCTTTCTTCCTGTGCATCCTTTACCTGCGGTGTGACCACTTCACTCTATGTGCTATCCACAGTGACTCCAGCCGCAGCTCCAAAATGTGGATTTCAAATAGCTGCAGCTGGAGATACTTTCTGTACATGTGGTCACCCTGGACACTGGAAGTGTCCCTGACTTCCCACATTGCACAGGAGGAGCATTCCACTTGGCCAAGCTGCCCTGCCATGATTTACCCTTGAATGACTCACTTTACCTTTACTTCCTCTAGTTTAGAGAATATTAAGAAGAGAAGAAATACTCACCAGGTCCTACTTACCAAGACCACTGCTCTTCTTATTGAGGAAAGATAGTGTGGTAATCTGAGGTGTAATACATCTTTAAGAGAATGTGAGCAGATTGACACAGCGATTACCCAATTGCTGTGTAATGCGGCCTAAAATGTTAATCAGTAGTTTAGAATAGAGTCTGGTTTGAGAAGCACACATGTATTAGTGCTCTGTTATTTGTGTTAACAAACAGCATGTGCTTCATCTTACATTGGTCTCTGCATCTGCAGTATATCGTTTACCAACTCACTCACCAGTAGATAGGCATGCAGCCGTGTTCGAAAGCAAAGCAACCCAACAGAAGGAACATAACAAGTAGAAGATGAAAGTATCCCTCCTTCCCTCTTCACCAAACTCCAACTTAAGCACTCTAATGCAGCCCAAAGCAACACTCCAGGGCAGACAAAAACAGCATTGTAGATGGCCTGCTTTTATGGTGTCTGAATTTAGCTTCTGAAAACCTGTTTAAGCCAATTATTTAATTAACCAGTTGCAGCTGCAAGCAGAGCCCGTTTTAAAGCTGGACTAAAACTCACCTTCTCCCAGCCCAAAGAGCAACTTTTAGTTAGTTGTTAAATTAAAGAAAGATTAGATTTTAGATAGAAATTAACCTTTAAATTAACCCTGAAAAGTTCCTATCTCACCAGCTCCAACATAAGTAACTCTTTAGAGTAAAACACGTTTCCATCTGTTTCAGATGAAGTTACATTGTTTCATAGTTTGCCATTGTGAGATTTGAACTCTTGATAATCTTTTAAATGAAAACCAAATCAACAAAATTGGGATAAATCAGGCACAGCCCCTAATTCAGGTCAGCTGTAAAACCAAGAAAAAAGTTTAAAGGAAACTTACAAATTTTAAATCAAAATGTGATTGAAGGGGTCAACAAAACACCCCAGTCCCCGCGGTGCCCACCGAGCACGGAAGGCCTCGAGAGTGCCAGCAGACACCGCGTGCTCCTTCTCCAGGGACATCTGGCAGCGAACGTAGCCGCGGAAGAGGGACAAACAATCGGGCGGGACTCCCCCGTCGATCGCCCGCTGCCTGGACCTGTTAATGGCCAACTTGGCCAGGCCCAGGAGCAGGTTCACGAGGAGGTCCTCCTCCTTCCCGACCCCCTTCCGCACCGGGTGCCCATAGATCAGGAGCGTGGGGCTGAAGTGCAAACAAAACATCAATAAAAGGTTTTTCAAATAACTAAAAAGGGAGTGCAGCCTACAACACCCTATGTATACATGGTCCACGGACTCCACAAGACCGCAAAAAGGGCATGTGTCCTGAGAGTCCGTGAACCTATGCATCCTCTTATTATAAGGGACTGCTGCATGCAACACCCTCCAACCCAGGTCCCCGATAGAAAGGGGAAGGACACCTCCGTAGAGGGCCTCCCATCGAGGGCCTCCGCCGCCGGACGGCAACAAGGCACACCAGGGCGTGTCCGGTCGACGGACAAGGGCGAGAAAATGGAAGGTGTGCAGCAGCAGTCCGTACAAAAAGCCCCTCTTTGCCGTGCCAAAAGGCACAGAGGGCATGTCCCCGAGGCGGCTCATTTTGCGGGGCACCAGCACCCGAGGGAGGGTTCGGGGCTTGGGAAATATTTGTTCAATGTCTCTTCCATTTCATAGTTTTGCTATTGGGAGATTTGAACTCTTGATACTCTTTTTGAGTAAACCTGTTTCCATTTGTTTCAGATGAAGTTACATTGTTTCATAGTTTTGCCATTGTGAGATTTGAACTCTTGATCTTGGGGTTACAAACCCAGTACCATAACCACTTGGCCATTTAGGCCTTAACCAATTGAACTCTTGAATATTGAATTCAACAACTTTAGGTCGTGAGTCCCCTCCCCCATCCCCACCCCCTTTCTGTTTCCCCCTTCTTTTTTTTTCCCAATAAATTATAAAGATTTTCCTTTTCCCACCTATTTCCATTATATAAAAAATAAAAAAAAACAAAAAAAAAAAACCACTAGAGCTATACCTTGAGTGCCCTACCATCCATTCTTAATTAGCACATTCGTTTAGATAATATCACCAACTTTAATTTTAACACCTATGTGTTCTATTGTACTATTGTTGTTGACATCTTTTGATGATCTGCTTCTATCACTGCTTGTTTGTCGCTACAACCACACCAACCCCCTCCACCTCTCTGTCTCTCTATCTCTCCGCCCCCCACACACACACCTTAAACCAGCTTATATTTCAGCTCTTTCCTGGACTCGAACTCAAGTTCTGTCGAAGGGTCATGAGGACTCGAAACGTCAACTCTTTTCTTCTCCGCCGATGCTGCCAGACCTGCTGAGTTTTTCCAGGTAATTCTGTTTTTGTTTGTTCCATAGTTTGCCATTGTGAGATTTGAACTCTTGATACTCTTTTTGAGTAAACCTGTTTCCATCTGTTTCAGATAAAGTTACATTGTTTCATAGTTTGCCATTGTGAGATTTGAACTCTTGATTTTGGGGTTACAAGCCCAGTACTATAACCACTTGGCTATCATTACCACAACTGTCCAACATAAGTACTTAAAGTAGCCCTCTATCGAAGCCAAAAAATAAACTAATTCTGATTGTCCTCTTGATTATGTCCTGATTTCAGGTGACAATTTGCATTCCAAAGTCTCACTCTTATTTGTTTAAAAAAATAACTTTTTTTAAAGCTATTTCTGACTTAAGAATAAGCACAGTTCATGTGTTTAAAAGGATTTGTGATGAGTCTCAGTCCGATTCTAACTCTCATCCCAGTTAAACTGTTACTATGGTGACTGTTAGGCCTATCTTGCCGCGCTGCTCGTTGGCAGCGGGAATTGTGGGAAGTCTCGCAAGATGGCGGCGTTGGCGTTCGAGGTGGTGCTCAGTTGTGATGCTGGGGGCTCGCTGTGGAATTGCAACGTGTGGGAGCCGCGCTCAGGGACTACGCTTACCAGCTACCGGGGCGGCAATACCTCGGCTCGTGGTCTGTGCATGCTGGCTGGTGATTACCTCCTGGGAGCGCAGCTCGGCAAGAACTACATCAGCGTGTGGGAACTGCAGAGGAAGGTGAGTGACTGGCGGCAGCGGGGACCGACAGGGAAGGAACATAAGCTGTCTCCCAGCTAACGGTTCGGAGAACTCCTACTCCTTCCACGCAAGAATATGTCAGGAGACCCGGTTAAGCGTACGCGGAGACGCTGCGAATTTAACCAGAAACACGTGCTGCTAGTCCAGCCAGGAGCACCCATTGCTTTGCAAAGTTATCTGAAGTTACACAGAAATAGGAGCAGCAGTATGCTATTTGCCTTGAGCCTACTTTGTTATTCACTAAGATCATGGCTGATCTAATACCTTAGTTACACCTTCCCGCACTATCCCCATATCCCTCGATTATCTTATTGTCTAAAATCTATCGATCTCTGTCTTGAATATACCCAATGACTGAGCAGGCACAGCCATCGGATAGTGAATTACAAAGATTTTGAGTGAGGATATATTTTTCTTCATCTCAGCCCTAAATGTTTGATCCTTTTGCTCTGTGATTGTGGCCCTGTATTCTAGATTATGCAGCCAGGGCAATCAGCCTCTCAGCATCTTCTCCCTCCAGCTCTCTCGGAATTTAATATTTCAACGAAATCATCTCTCGCCCTTCTAAACTCCAGAAACTGTAGGCCTAGTCTATTCAACCTCTTCTCACAGGACAATATTGTACACCAGGAATCAGTTTAGTAAATCTTTGCTGTAATCCTCTTGGGTCAGGAGACCAAAACTGTGCACAACACACCAGGTGTGGTCGCACCAAGGTGCTATGCAATTACAGTAAAACAAGTTTACTCTTATATTCCAGCCCCTTTATAATAGATGATGAAATACCATTTGCTTTTCTAATTGCGTGCTTTATCTGCATGTTAACTTTGTGCTTTGTACAAGGGCACCCAGATTTTGAAGGATACCAACATTTCTCAGTCCCTCACCATTTAAAATGCTGTTTTTCAAACCAAAGTATATAACTTCACAATTCTCCATTATATTCTATCTGCTACATTCTTGCCTACTCATTTAAGTGGTCTAAATCCTTTTGCAGCCCTCTTGTATCCTCCTCGCAGCTTACTTTCCCACCTAATTTTGTATCATCAACGAATTTATTGCATTTAACCCACTCATTTAAGTCATTGATATAGATAGTAAATAGCTGAGGCCCAAACACTGATCCTTACGGTATCCCACTATTACAGCCTGCCAATCTGAAAATTACCCATTTATCCCTATGCTATTTTCTGTCGGCTAATAAATCCACAATCCATGCTAATACATTAACACCCCCAACCCCAATCTCACCAAATCCCAAAAACTCAAATTTTGGGTTATCATTTTGTGTGGCATCTTCTCAAATGCTTTTTGAAAAGCTGAATACATTACAGCAACTCCCTTAACCAAACTTGAAAAACATTTTAAAAATTTATCAAACGGGACTTTCCTTTCATATTGACTGCCCAATCATATGATTTTCTAAGTACTCTGTTATCGCATCCTTACTTATAGATTTTCATTTGCATTTTCCTACTACTGATGCCAGGCTAAATGGCTCCTACTACCCTGTTTTCTCTCTTCTTCCTTTCTTAAATAGCAGGGTTATATTTGCTACCTCCCAACCCATGGGTATTGAGAATCTAGGAAGTTCTGGAAAATCAAAACAATTGCAGCCACTATCTCTGTAGCCATTTCTTTTAAAACCCTGGCCACCAGGTCCAGCTGATTTGTTAGTTTTTAGTCTTGTTGCTTTCTGCAATACTATTTCTTTATAATATTAATATCCTTAAGTTCATCATTTCCTTAGAGCCACAGTTCCCCACTCCTTCTGGAAGGTTTTGTGTGTCTTCTACTGTGAAAGCAGATACAAAGTATTTGTTTAATAAGTCTGTTGTTTCCATATTTCTTAGTATAATACCCCCTCTTTCTGTCTCTAAGAGGCATATGTTTACACTTTTTAATCTCTCCCTCTGTAAAATGCATTTACAATCTGTTTTCATGTCTCTAGCTAGTATACTCGTATCTTATTTTCTCTTTCTTTATCAATTTCTTGGTCATACTTTGCTGACTTTTAAAATCCTCCCAATCCTCAGTTGTATTATATAATTTTTTGGCTTTAATGCTACCTTTAGCTTTTCTTGTTAGCCACCTTTGGCCCACTTTACCCATGGGGATTTTATTCCTTAAGGGAATATATGATGATTGACTTAATTCTTTAAATGTTTGCCATTGGCCTGTTTCGGAGGGTTGTACCTTGGAGGTACACCAGACGATTTGTGGGGATGGCTCTGAAGTCCCCATGCAAGAACAGCACGAGAATTGCACGGGAAGCATCAACTTCCGTTGGGCAATTATCCTGTGCCTGGAACCCTCTGAAACTCCAATTTAAAGTTGGAGACTTAGGGTGGTACCGACTTACATAGCAGAATAGTTACCCAGGAAAGGTCAGAAGGATTAAAACCAGTTTTAATTCCTGGGTAACTATACTACCGAACACCCGCTCCTTCTCCGACTATCCCCCCCACTGATCCTCTGACTATCCCCTGACCATCTTCTTTGCCCCTCCTGACCCCCGACCCATTCTATCCCCTTACCCATTTACCTTATATACTTAACTTCTCTCCTAGCTTGTCAAAGTGGCTGTGACATTTAAACTTACCGGTATATGGCAGCTAGTGTCGTAAAAAGGAGGTGTGGCTTTGTTTCCCCCAATGCTTCTACACTACACTGAAGGACTCCAGGAGCAGCTACACTCCTCAGCAGGCCCGGGGTCGATGTCCGATTGAGAAATGTGGAGCTGCAGTCCATGATGAGAAAATAAGAGCGGAGTGGCAATCCAGCTGAAGATTCGGCTCAGTGCTTATCTACCGTCATAACTTTTAATCCAAATGACTAATCTACCTTAGCCAACTCGCCTGTTCAAATTTAAAACCCTAGTTTCAGACGTAATTAAATCTTGCTCAAACTCATAAAATTCATCATATTATGATCATTATTCTTCAAAGGCACCTTTACTACAATGTTATTAATTACACTGTATCCTCTGCTAGTGCAAAATGGTCATTGATACCTGTTTGCGCAGAATCCAATGACATTATTTACAGGAGACACAATCCACTCTCATGAGCGGTGACATCATTTTGGCAGTTTACTTCATTGCCCATGGATCTCTAAAATAATTTATACCACACAAAACAAAACACAACCATACCTCTGTACTAAATTTCAAGCACCTTCTTGAGCCTAGCAGTGGATGAGCACTCGGGCCGCAGCCATTTCCCTGTCTGTCAATTCTGCGTTTGGCTGCAAATGCAGCCTATTAATTAACCCTATCTCATTGCACAATACTACAATTAAGATAGTGTGATTACTGTAATACCTTTGTAATTAATAGTAAAGACAAAAAAGTAATTAACAATAAGATAATGGAAAGATGGATAGGGACAAGGCTGGGAGCACCAGCTAAATTCTTAATGGACAATGGAGGGGAATTTGCCACTGATGAATTCAGACGTGTGAGAAAATGTGAATATTGTGGCAATGCATAAAGCAGCAGAAAGTCCTTTTAGCAATGGGATTTGTGAGAAATCACACCCGTGATTGATGAAATGCTCCGAAAAATTTTAGCTGACCAACCAAATTGTAAATTGGCAACTGCTCTGGTGTGGGCAGTATATGCAGAAAACACGCTTCAGATGGTTGAGGGCTGTAGCCCCCATCAATTAATATATAGCAGGAATCCAAAGGTACCTTCAATACTGTGGGACCATCCCCTGCCTTTGGAGGGGACAACCATTAGTTCCATTTTTGTAGAATATTTGAATGCTGTGCATGCAGGGAGGAGAGCATTTATTAAGGCAGAGGTTTCAGGAAAAAGTCAGGAGAGCTTTGAGGTATCAAATCAGGCTGTCAGAAATGAATTTAAACCCAGGGACACGGTGTATTATAAAAGAGGACAGAAAGGATGGCGAGGCCTAGGAAAAGTTATAGGCACTGAAGCAACATGATAATCTTGCAACAAGGTAACCAAAATTGTGAGAATACGTTCCATGTGGCTTACTGGCACTGATTACACATTGATGGAACCTGGACAGATGATAGAAACTGAAGATGCACCTTGTGCTTCACACATGTATTTGCCAGACCTGTACAGACAACAGATTGTGGCAGATAATGGGCTGACTGAGAGTGGATCTAGTGATAGTGAAGATCAGGATAGGGCCATTTATCACAAGATCAACTACCAAAAGCCTATATGCTTTTAGCGGCTAGTTAGTGGAAGAAAGCCATCCTAATAAGAAGGGCAGGAAAGGACACTGGGAAATACAAAACCTGGCTCAATGTACAAGACAAGGGGCAGAATATGGATTGGCAGAAGGAAGTAAATATGTGCAAAGCCAGGAAATGTAGTGTATGTTCATACAGTGGGCCTAACAGTGATCACGGCCCAAGGAAAAGATCAGAAACTTGTGAAAGGGAGTCTAGTCGTAGGAGGGACAGGTCGAGTAGTAGTAGTAGTAGTCCAGATAAGGACAGGGGACCTAGCAGGGGACATAGTTCAACAAGAGCAAGGACCAAAGAACAGGCGAGGAGCGACACAAGAAGTAGGACCCCATACAATAGAGAAGCGCTAGTGGCCATGGACAAGTTGGATGGTAAATTGGTAAAGGAGGCAAAACATAAAGAACTTGATGTTTGGAGAGAGTTTGAAATTTACATGGAGGTGCCAGACAAAGGACAGCCAGCATTGCCCCATAGATGGATATGTACGGAGAATGCACTCCCTGATGTATAGTATAAAGCTACAGCTAGACTTGTAGATCAGGGATTTGAGGAACAACTGGGCAACCAGGAAGTTAAAGCAGTCTCCTCAACAGCAGGAAAAGTAAGTTTGAGGATTTTCCTAGCACTGTAAGTGATATACTCATCAGAATGTGAATCCATTGACGTCACAGCAGTATTTTTGCGAGGTGAATACTATTCTTAAAGCCCCCAAAAAAAGCTGGAGATCTAAAGGGGAACTTATGGAGGCTGAACAAATGTGTTTACGGGCTAAACAATATGGTATTTTTCAGTTACGCCCTTCCTAAATGCTGGTTTTCTCCAGCTAACAGCAGATCCAGCAATGTTTTGTTGGAACTCTGACGGAAAACTAGCAGGCATTTTCTTAATGCCCGTAGATGATTTCCTGGGGTGACATTTGAGAAATTTGTGATAGATAAAATTATAAAGGAATTCAAAATTGGAAGTTGGGCTTCTGGAGCTTTTAAGGATATAAGGTTGGACAGTAGGTAGACTAAGTTGGGAATAACCCTAACCCAACAGCCTCCCTAGGGAATGTCAATAGGATGCCGATAAATCGGGCTAGATCCTCACAGAAGAAAGAGTCTACAACCAAGGAAGAAGCAGATTAGTTGAGAAGCTTAATTGGACATTTAAATTGCACACAGACTAGACCGGATGTATGTTGTGATGTATTAGAATTGAGCACCATGCTGAAATATGCTGTTAAATAAGCACATGGGGAAGTGCTTAAAGCAAAATAAGACATTGAAGAAATTAAATTTAGAAGAATATAAGCTTAGATTCCCAGACCTGGGTGACCCAGGAGGGGTGAAATTAGTCGTTTTAGTGACATCTTGCACACTAACTTTCCCAACGGTTATTAGAGTACTGCAGGATTTGTAAAAATATTTTTAATGGGAAGAAATGATAAATGATGTCCATTAGCATGGAAATCAAAGAAAATAGAGTAGCTAAAAGTACCTTAGCTGCAGAAACATTTGTGCTGGTAGAAACGGCAGATATGGCTATGTATTTATTGAGTGTTTTAAAAGAACTCCTATTTAAGGGGCAACTGGGGAAAAATATGTCTATAGAATGCGATATAGATAACTGTTCGTTCTGGGATAATGTCCATTCTACAAACTGTTACGCAAAAGATGTTGAGGATTGATCTCGTGAGTATAAAAGAGATGTTGGAAAGGAAGGAGATTTCAAAATAAAATGGGTCGACGCAAGTTGTCAGATTGTTTCACAAAAAGAACAACTTGTCTAAAATTGTTGGATATCCTTGAAGAGGAATGCCTTGTGTTATAAAGGAATAGGAGAAAATGAAAATGTTTTATGTTGTAACCTTATTTAAACAGCTTTTTTGTCTTCAAGATGGTGGTGTGGGGGAATATGGTGTATGTTAAAGATTGATTATACAATATAACGTATTATAATTTTGTATTTTTCTTATAGTTTTGTTTATGTATCAATTTAATTGAAAGAAAGCAGGAGAATCTGTTAGTAGCTAAAGTTTTGTTGATGGATATTAAATTTCTAGTAGTTTAAGGTGATAAGGTGAACAGGTGTTGGGTATTGATTAGTTAATTATACTTAAATGTGTATATGTTACACCCAATTTGTGAAACTGCCTATTTCATGAAATGGCCAGTCAAATTGCCCATTCCTTGAAATGGGCAGCCTACTTGTACAGTTCAGGAAATTGGCAGTTTGAACATCCAATTCATATAAATGGAAGTTGGAAAACTCGCCCAGTTCACGAAATGGTTAACTTTTATGAATGAAAAATAAAATTTCATTTACAAATGTATAATTTGCTTAATTCTGTTTATTGTCCTTTTATGTTTCACCCAGTATTAAATCCAAACCATTTAGAAATAGCTTACATTCATCAATGATTACAATATAGCAAAAACAAATAAAGAAACAATTCATATATGCACAATGTCCCTTTATTCAATGTACATTTCAGATTCATTATGACATCCAAACATTTCAAATTCATTGGTTTATGTTCTGTTATATTTCATTCAGGATCACACCCAAATATTCAGATAGCTTATACATCAATGTTTACAAAAACAGCATAAATATAATCCATACATATTTAATATGCCAGCACTGGTCAACGTTGTCACAAGACTTGTGGCTTTGACAAGCACTGTTGCACTGCAGACCTGCTTTCAAACAGGAATATCATCTTGATAAGCAGTTACTTCCACAGTGATATCTCTGGAAGCCTTGCCCGCCACAAATAATTGGAGCATGTACAATCTCACGAAGGCAGAGTTGTTCTGGTGGAATGTCTTCTGCACTTAGTCCATTGTACTGCACAAATTCAAACTGATTCCTGGCAGGTTTGTTGTTCACAATCCCCTTAGCTGTTCCAATGGTGTAGCCAGTTCCATCTGCTACCAGCATCACACCTATAACATTTAGTGGGTCACTCTTGCTGCGATCAAATGCTGACACTGGGACAACCACATTGTCTCCAACAGCAACGACCTGAAGTGATCTTGTGCTGTGTGCCATCATCCACTTGGCTTGCTGTGTAATGCTCTGTTGTGCCACCTTCCTTGCATGTCTGGCAGGATCAGATTTAGGGTCATCTGTTGTGGATGATCCAGAGGCCTGTTCAGGATACTTCATGGCGGATGGTCCCAGGGATGTCTCGGGATCGTCCATGTTGAATGATCCAGGGGCAGGCTCAGGGTTGCCCATGTTGGGTGGACCAAGGGCCATTTTGGGGTCATCGATGGTAGATGGTTCTGGGACTCGCTCAGGATCTTCCATGCTGGATGGTGCAGGGGCTGACTTGGAGTCATCTGTGGTGAATGGTTCTGGGGCCAGCTCAGGATTGTCCATGGAGGATGGTCCAGGGGCCAGTTCAGGATCAGGATTTTCCATGTTCTCCTCGAAGTCTTTCCAGTTCTCCTTCGAGGGCTGTGGAGGTTCTGTTGAGGAACTCAAATGGCAACTTTGATCTGAGGCTGCACTGTGGTTTGTTTCCAGTGAGTGCTTGCTAAGGAGCCATCTTTACCACCTGCTGTTCATTGGCCACTGAACAAAACGGACACCATAGCTCCACTGAACACAGTTGCTGTTATGCATCCAGGTCATTAGCTTCAGCTCTCAATCATCAGTAAACTGATGGAAGGAGTTATCAGCAGTGCTAGCAAGTGGCGCTTGCTTAGCAATAACCTGCTTGCATGCTCAGTTTGGGTTCCGCCAGGGCCACTCAGCTCCTGACTTCATTACAGCCTTGGTTCAAACATGAACAAAAGAGCTGAACTCCAGAGGTGAGAGTGACTGCCCTTGACGTCAAGGCCACATGTGACCAAGTGTGGCATCAAGGAGCCCTAGCAAAACTGGAGTCAATGGGAGTAGGGGGGAAATCTCTCCGCAGGTTGAAGCCATACCTAGCACAAAGGAAGATGTTTGTGGTTTTTGGAATTCAATCATGTCCGTTCCAGGACATCACTGCATGAGTTCCTCAGGGTAGTGTCCTAAGCCCAACCATTTTCAGTTGTTTCATGAATGATCATCTTTCCATCATAACATCAGAAGTGAGGATGTTCGCTGATGATTGCATGATGTTCAGCACCATTCGCAGCTCCACAGATACTGAAGCAGTCCATGTCCAAAAGCCGCATGACCTGGACAATATCCAGGCTTGGGCTGACGAGTAGCAAGCAACATTCACACCACACAAGTGTCAGGCAATGACCATCTCCAACAAGGGAGAATCTAACCATCTCGCCTTGACATTCAATGGCATTACCATCACTGAATTCCCAACTATTAACATTCTGGGGTTACCATTGACCAGAAACTGAACTGGACTAGCCACATAAACACTGGCTTCGACAGCAGGTCAGAGACTAGGAACCCTGTGGCGAGTAACTCACCTTCTGACTCCCAAAGCCTATCCACAACCTACAAGGCACAAGTCAGAATTGTGTTGGCATACTCTCCACTTCTTGGAGCTGCAGTCATCCAGGCAGCACTCGAAGCTTGACATCATCCAGGACAAAGCAGCCTACTTGATTGGCACCCCATCCACAAACGTTCACTCCCTTCACCACCGTGCACAGTAGCAGCAGTTTAACATCTACAAGATGCACTGCAGAAACTCACCAATGCTCCTTAGACTGTGCCTTCCAAACCCGCGGTCACTACCATCTCAAAGGACAAGGGCAACAGGCACATGGGAACACCACCACCTGAAAGTTCCTCTCCAAGCCACTCACCATCCTGACTTAGAAATATATCACCGTTCCTTCAGTGTTGCTAGGTTAAAATCCTGGAACCCCCTTCCTAACAGCACTGTGGGTGTACCTACACCACATGGACTGCAGCAGTTCAAGAAGGCAGGTCACCACCATCTCAAGGGCAATTAGGGATGGGCAATAAATGCTGGCCTAACCAGTGAAGCCCACATCCCTTGAATGAATATAAAAAAAAAGCATTACTGTGTTCCACAGAGCCTTGACTCTGTGGATGTCTGGGACATCCGTTGACCAACACCAGTTCTTCTCAGTTCTCTGTGTTCTTCTCAGAGTGTTGCCAGTTCTTGGATGACTTGTGCTGTGTACTCCCTTCCGTTATCTGACTGAAGAATATGTGGGGCTCCGTAGACTAGAAATATGAGAAGCAGCTCACGGACAACCCCAGCTGCTATCTTGGGATTTCAGAGGACGAATGATGTGAAACTTGGTCAGGTACTTTGTGTAGTGCAGTATGAAACTTCTTTGTCTGCATATCAACCAGGCCTACAACGTTCAATCAAATCGTTGACAGACACAGGTCTCACAACCACTCTTATTGCTGTCTACTGCCTGCATTGCTTTTTTTATGTATCTCTCACAGTGACTGATGTATTATCCTATAAGAGACCTTGGGATGTTTGCATACTTTTCAGAACTTCCACCAGGCACCATTTATGACTTTGTAGACAAACTGCTTCCCCAAATTTACAATGTTCATGCTGCTATTCAGCAATGTAGTACATGATGTTAAGCTTGTACTTGCAACAGGCTTGAGCAACAATTCCATAAATAAGTTTTTAAAACTCATACATTGCACTGGCCATTTCATGAAATGACCAATCAAACTCTCTATTTCATGGTCTGTGAAAAGGGCTTGCCCAGTTCATGAAATGGTTTCTACCAATGCCCATTTCATGAAATGGGCAGTTTCACAAATTGGATGTAACATATATAAAGAAGCGTCAACCAGCACTAGGTGTCTGCTGTTGGGGTGGGGAAGTAAGCTCTGTGGTGAACAATAAATAGTCTCTACTAAAGCATCCTAGCTTGTGTCTTCACTATGTTCATCACTAAGCACACAATGTGACTGTTGATGATGCTCATATGACAAAACTAATGTTATTGTCAGAGGTTGGGTGGGAACTATCAACACTGATGCATGAGTTTCAGTTGCTTTTAAAGTTGTGTTTACAAAAGTAAGAAGTTGCTTTTGTATAATTTCTGTAGTGTTGCTGAGATCCTTTACATCCATAGCACAGAGTGATCTAACCAAATTCAACACAGTAGAAATCAACTCATGGTTTGATGTTTTATACTGGAAGAGGCCTATAGTAAATGGGATTCAATGTTTTGAGGGTTCATGTTGTCACTTGGTACAGTGTAGTAGGTTCCTCGTGATGGTGAACTCCAGGTGCTGCTCCTGAAAGTGCATAGGGATCTGCCATTGCCTCTTATATTTACTTTTAACAAAGCCAATATTTAAATTCTATTCAGTGATACTTGAGAGTGAATAATGGATGGTCATTTGATTGGCTGTGTTGCTCCACGTAGAAAAATCTCTACAAGCATCTTAAAGTAACATAAAATCAGAGAGAGATTATTGGCACAGGAGGAAGCCATTCAGTCCATTGTGTCTTTTGAAGGTTGGAAAAAGAGCTATCTAGCTAAATTCCACCTTCCAGTTCTTTCTCTGTAATCCTGTAGATTATAGCACTTCTGGTACATGTCGAAGTATTTTTTAAACGTGATGAGAGTTGCTGCCTCTACCACCCTTTTCAGGCAGAGAGTTCTAGACCATCCACCCTCTGGCTGAAAAACGTACTCCTCAACTCCTTGCTAATCCTTCTACCAATTACTTTAAATCTAAGCCCCCGGTTATTGGCCTCCCTGCCAATGGAAATACTTTCTTCCTATCCACTCTCCCAGGGCCACTAATGTACCTCAGTTATAATATATTGTATATTAATATCCCTCAGTTAAATCTCCCTTCAGCCTCCTCTGTTGGGGGGTCTTTCACACTGCTCAGGGTTGGGTGGGTGTCTGTTCCCTTTTTGACCCACTTGGGTGGAATGCAAATTGTATATTCTGGCTTGCTAGCAGCCCTCCATTATCTTTATAGAGTTACAGGTTTTTTTTTGAAAATCTAGCCAGAAAAAGGAGCATTCAAAATTGTATTTTTTTTTAAAAAGCACATCCTCGTAACAAGCGTTCCAAAGAAGAGTCATATTGGACTTGAAATGTTCATTCTGTTTTGATCTCCACCGATGCTGCCAGACCGCCTAAGTTTTTCCAGCACTTTCCGTTTTTATTAAGGAAAATAGCTCGATAGTTTTCACATGATTTATCTTCCTCCTTGAAGATATTTATACTTGGTGCATTCTTGAAATCCTTTATCCCCCCAAGTCTGTAGGATGTGTGCATGGAGTCTTGATTGGAGTAAAAGCCCACCAACTTTGAAGACGTCAGCTGGAATGCCATCAGGGTTGCAAACTTTCATATCATATCAATTGACATATCATTTGCAAACCTCTTATCCATGTTCCCTACATTTAAGTCTAAATCATTGATATTTTCTGAGGAACAACAAGGGACCCAATACTGAACCCTGCAAAGCCCCACTGGAAACAGCCTTCCAGTCATGAAAACACCCATCAACCATAGCCCTTTGTTTCCTCCCACTGAGCTAGTTTTGGATTCACCTTTCCCTTGGATCGCAAGAGCTTTTAATTTTCTGACCAGTCTTCCATGAGGGACCAAAAGTCTTTCTAAAATTCATGTAGATATCATCAAACATCCACCCTCCTTGTTACTTGCCCAAGAAAATCAAAATTAGTCAGACATAATCTTCCCTTAACAGATCCATGTTGACTGTCCTTGATTAATCCGTGCCTTTTAAATGACAATTTATATTCCTCAGAATTTTTTCCAATAATTTGTACATGGCCGAGATTACACTGACTGGGTCTGTAATTACTCATCTACCCTTTCCTCTGTTCTTAAACAATTGTGCAATGTTAGCTGTCTTCCAGTCCCCATGCCTGTAGCCAGAGAGGACTGAAAATGATGGTCAGAGCTTCTGTTATTTTTTCCCTTGCTTCCCTTAGCCGAGGATACATTCCATCCAGGCATGATGCTTTCTCCACTTTCAACAGTGCTAAAAAGCTTAATATTTCCTCCTTCACTTTGTTTATCTTATCCAATTTTTCACTTTCGTCGTCCTTAACTACAATGTCTGCTGTATTTCCCTCTTTTAAGAAAACGCACAAAATATTCGCCAAGAACCACGTCTTCTGTCTCCATGCACAAAATACCTTTTTTTGGTTTCTAATTGACTCTATTCTTTCTTTAGTTATCCTCTTTGCTCTAAATGTGTTCATAAAATATCTTTGGATTTTCCTTGCTTTAACTTGCCAGAATTTTTCATGGTCTCTCCTTGTTTTCCCAATTTCCTTTTTAGTCTCACCCCTGCACTTTCTATACTTTCTTAGGCTTTCTGTAGTATTGAGCTTTTGACATCCGACTTCAACTTTTTTTGCCTTACCTTACTCTGTACGCTCTTTGAAATCCTGGGGCAGTGCAGATTTGGGAGTGCAGAGTCTCAAATGAACTTTTAAAAATTGCACCAATGTTTAACATGTATTTATCACTGAGCTGCTGCACTTGGTGTGTCTTTTCTGGCTGAACACTTGGTTAGGTGTAAGATTCTTTGCTTGGACTAGTTGATTGTAAGTTTAACACGTCGGATAAAAACTGTTCATATGTGTATGAATCACGCCATTTAAAACTATATTTTTCTTTTGAAATATGGAAAGACATTACATTATCTGGATACTTGGATGCGGTCCTGGAAGGTTTTTAAGAAAGCCATAAGTTCACCTTGGAACTGTCAACAAGCATGCCTTTTCTAAGAAATCACCTGACTATCATGGTACTTGAGGGGGAAGAGCAATTTGTTTGTTTTGAACTGCAATCATTTTAATTGATGGGGGAAAAAAACTGTCAAAGGCTAGTGATTTACTGGAAATCACATGACTGAGACAAGTTTTAAGTTTTGAACCTTTTATACTATGCGTTTTGGGGAATAAACCAAAAAGGAAGGCTGCCCTAACTCGTGGCCTCCCTGCCTTGCCTGAAATTCCGTGTATGGTTATCAACCTGCAGCCAGAGAATCTTCATCTAAGTATAACTTGTCTGCATTTGCACCTGAAAAACTGAGATGAGAATCGATCCAGCTCTATACTCTCCTCCACGCCGAAGCTCTGGTGGTGAGAACCTCCCGACATCTACTGGGATCAGCAGCCTGTCTTCACATGAGGGAGCTCCGGATCAACAGCATCAAAACCCTGCGACCTTTATCCTTTATTTTATAAGCCTATCTTCCAAAACCCATCCCTGCAGAGGCTCTATCTGTTTGTACTTTGTTTGTGTGCGCGTGCTGGGGTATTTTTAAAAAGCGATAGATTTTGTGTGTGCGTGCGTGCGTGCGTCCGTCCGTCCGTCCGTCCGTCCGTCCGTCCGTCCGTCCGTCCGTCCGTCCTCCCGTCCCGTCCCGTCCCGTCCCGTCCCGTCCCGTCCCTCCCCGTCCCGTCCCGTCCCGTCCCGTCCCGTCCCGTAGTTCAAATCTTTCGATGTACCGGTAACAGCTAACAGTAGTCCCAGTGAATAACAGTTGAGTAACAGTCTATTGTTTCAGTGGTGTATAATTGGAAATGATGCTGTGATTGAGCACTTTTAATTCCTTTTAATTTAGGATCAGCTGCAGCAGAAGATCATCTGTCCCGGGGTTGTGACCTGTCTCGCTGCATCACCTAATGGACTTCACGTTACTGCTGGGATTGGAGAGACCATCTATGTGTGGGAGGTAAATGTTAACGTGCCTGTTTACTGTTGAGCACTGAAACTGTATACAGAATTGGGATTTGGACAAAAACACACAGTGGCTTCAGGCTTAGTTCGTAGAGAGTTCTTATGTCAAGTTCTGTAAAACTTAGTCTCCATAGAACTTTAATCTTCCCCAGGCTAAACAGTTACGAAAACAATAGCTGGTATTTCCCAGCCCCGCCTGCTGCTGGGATCTTCCAGTTCTGCCGAAAGTCAATGGACTTTTGGCTGGCATGCCAAAGTGGGGCTAAAATATCCCGTCCAATGTCTCATTTCTAAATTGTCAATTCCGTGTTAAAATGAATTGAAAATGTAATTAAATAGACATGGAAACATTTCAAGCTAAATATTTGACCTGCCGGTTTTGTTTCTTGAAGTGCATCAGTAGTCACTTTGCTATAGAATTTGCAAAAGTTGATTGGTTATTGGAGTTAAATTGAGTGAAATTTCCAGGTTCTGTAACTGGAAGCATTTCTTTAAAATAACCACAAAGTGGCACTCTATGCACATTTCAGAGTCAGAAAAAAATTCCTGCTACTTCACATTCTCAGTGGGGTTTCATTTTAATTTTTTTCATCATTTTATGGCTGTGATAGTTAAATGTGGTGCAGCTGAAGACTTAATTGAGGTAACCTGAGTGCAGATTCTGAAACCAGAATTCACAAAGAGAAAAAAACAGCAGATGTTGGAAATCTAAAGCAGAAACAGAAAATGATGGAACATTCAGTAAGTCAGGAAATGTATTTAGAAAGCATATTTCCAACATCTGCATTGTTTCACCATTTGTTTGCATTGTTTAGTTTAGTCCGACTTCTGCCTACCTTGGAGAAATTTTTGTTCCTCTTCAACATGATTTCCATTTGCCCTTTTTATTCCTTTCATCTTCATTGCTATCTATGTACCTTGTTTTTGATCACACCTTTGCTAAGGCCCCTGTTCTACAGGCACATCTCTTTTCTCAGCACCAATCTCCAACTCTGATTCAAGTCACATGGATTTTTTGCTTAAATCCTATGTTGGATCCATCCGTGATCACTGAAATTTGCATGAAATTCAACGGTCCACAAATAACTGTTTTCATCACTTCATGTTCTTCCTCTCCTGTTTAATTACTCAATCTATCCCTTCTTCCCTTCTTAAACAGTAGTACAATGTTAGCAGTTCTATAGTCTCCTGGCACCATGCCTGAAGCCAGAGAGGACTGGAAAATGATGGTCAGAGCTTCTGTTATTTCGCCCCCTGCTTCCTTTAGCCTGGGATACATTCCATCCAGGCCTGGTGCTTTCTCCTCTTTCAACAGTGCTAAACAACATGTTCCCAAGCCCTCTCTCCCTTCCTCCTTTTCTCACTTCACCACCAACTGTATTTCAGAGCTGACCTTGTCTTCAGTTCCATATCATCCTTTTTTTCGCCAAAGGGATCCCCCCCACCTTTTCACACAAAGACCTGGCTCTTTGTTTTGTCTTCAGCCTCCCAAATCCACTTGGATCCTCCACCTATCCTCATGTAGCAATTAGGAGAGCAAAAAGGGGATATGAGAAAGCTCTGGCTGGTAAAAGTAGGGGAAACCCCTAGATAGTCTATAAGTATATCAATGGGAAGGGGATAACCAGGGAAAGAGTAGGGCCCATAAGGGACCAAGGGGGCAAAGTATGGGTGGTGCTAGAGGACATCGCTAGAGTATTGAAAAAATACTTCACATCCGTCTTCACCCAAGAGAATGAGGATGAAGGTATCGAACTTGGGGAGAGAGACTGCGAGGTTCTTAAGCAAATTGATATAGGGAGTGACAAGGTACTGGAGTTGTTGGCAGGCTTAAAAGTGGACAAATCTCCAGGTCTGGATGATTTGTGTCCCAGACTGCTGATGGAGGCAAGGGAGGAGATCGCAGGGGCTCTGATCAAAATTTTTAATTCCTCTCTGGCCACGGGGGAGATGCCAGAGGACTGGAGAACAGCTAATGTGGTTCCGCTATTTAAGAAGGGCTGTAGGGATAAGCCAGGGAATTACAGGCCGGTGAGTCTCACGTCAGTGGTAGGAAAACTATTGGAAAAAGTTCTGAAGGAGAGAATCTATCTCCACTTGGAGAGAGAGGCAAGGTTTGATCAGGGATAGTCAGCATGGCTTTGTCAGAGGGAGGTCATGCCTAACAAATTTGATTGAATTTTTTGAGGAGGTGACCAGGTGTGTAGATGAGGGTGGTGCAGTTGATGTAGTTTATATGGATTTCAGCAAAGCCTTTGGCAAGGTCCCACATGGGAGACTTATAAAGAAGGCAAATGCACATGGGATACAGGGTAGTTTGATCAGGTGAATTCAAAATTGGCTTAGTTGTAGGAGACAGAGGGTGATGACAGAAGGATGCTTTAATGACTGGAAGCCAGTGTCCAGTGGCGTAACACAGGGATCTGTGTTGGGTCCCCTATTATTCGTCATTTGTATAAACGACACAGATGACTATGTGGGGCGTAGGATTAGTAAGTTTGCGGATGACACAAAGATTGGCCGGGTGGTTAACAGTGAGGGTGAGTGTCTTGAGCTATACGAAGATATAGGTGGGATGGTCAAATGGGCAGATAAGTGGCAGATGGAATTTAACCCTGAAAAGTGTTAAGGTGACACACATTGGAAGGAGTAATTTGACAAGGAAGCATTCAATGAACGGCATGACACTAGGAAGTTCTGAGGAACAAAAGGACCTTGGCATGTGTGTCCACAGATCTCTGAAGGCAGAGGGGCATGTTAGTGGGGTGGTGAAAAAGGCATATGGGACAATTGCCCTTATCAATCAAGGCATAGATTACAAAAATAGGGAGGTCATGTTGGAGTTGTATAGAGCCTTGGTGAGAACACAACTGGAGTACTGTGTGTAGTTCTGGTCGCCACATTATAGGAAGGATGTGATTGCAGTGGAGGGGGTGCAATGGAGATTCACCAGGATGTTGCCTGGGATGAAACATTTAAGTCATGAAGAGAGGTTGGATAGACATGAGTTGTTTTTGTTGGAGCAGAGAAGACTGAGGGGCGACCAGATCGAGGTTTATAAGATTGAGGGGCATGGGTGGATAGGGAGCAGCTGTTTTTCCCTTAGTTGAAGGGTCAGCCACAAGGGGGCATAAGTTCAAGGTGAGGGGCAGGAGGTTTAGAGGGGGGATGTGAAGAAAAACTATTTTACCCAGAGAGTGATGACGGTCTGGAATGCACTGCCTGGGAGGGTGGTGGAGGCGGGTTGCTTCACATCCTTTAAAAAGTACCTGGATGAGCACTTGGCACATCATAACTTTCAAGGCTATGGGCCAAGTGCTGGTAAATGGGATTAGGCCGGTAGGTCAGGTGTTTCTCACGTGTCGGTGCAGACTTGATAGGCCGAAGGGCCTCTCCTACACTCTGATTCTGTGTGATATATTCTCTGATTCTTTTTAATGAGAGCTGCCAGTCATGTCAGTTTTTCTACTCCCCTCACTCAGCACAAGTCAGAGACTGGGGAAGATGTTTCTTCCTGGGAAGAAATAAAGTTCAAGTTTAAAATCCTGTACTGGTGCTTCCACTTTGTTGATAAACTGCAAACCTGAAGGAAACTTGGTGAGCTGTTCTCTCAGAGCTCATCAGTGGTCTGATAGAACCTTTGGATCCCTTTCTGAGAGGATGATATGAGCAGCTCATTTCTGTGATACTGTAGTGCTCAATGTGGGTAAATGGCATCACACCTTTATGAACTTCTCTAGTGAATTGCGCGTTTTTTTCGATGCAAGGTTGATTTTTAATTTGCAAAGAATTGGTAGATAATGAACTCAGATTAATATTTTCACAAGTTAATTTTGGTGGAGGCTTTTTTTGTTCAAATTAATTTAAGTGAACATAGTATAAAAATAAAAGAGGATGACTTGTTATGTTTTGATGCAGCATGAAATGAAAATATTTGGACTTACTCAAGGTTATGGACATTATAAATTGAATTGCAGCTGAATCATTCTAGAGGGGGTAGAAAGTGTAAATAGAGCAGTAATCAGATGCTATGTTCTTACGTAAGAAATATATGGAGATGATAACCTGGGCTGTGCTTTGACCTTATGGGCTCATAACAAAATTGTGCCTGGGGCCCAGGAAATGTCTATCTTGTGTCCATAGTACATTTTGAACAAATGATGTTGTGAATAGTGTAACGGGTTTATGGTGCTAATTTTTTGCTTTGTTGTTTTCAGGTATCTACTGGAAACCTCCTGCTCACACTTAACAGGCATTACCAGGACTTAACATGCATTCGCTTCACTGATGATAGCAGCCACTTCATCTCAGGAGGGAAGGATAATCTCGTGCTGGTATGGAGTTTGTGCAGGTAATGGATTAAATAGAAGGTAGTTTTAAGGGTGTCTGACTTCAATGAAGTGGTGCTACAATTTGGCTGCTATCTAATGCAGCAGGTACTGATACTTACTGTATGACTCTACTCTACAGCTGTAATTCTTAGTCATTTTTATACTAGAAAGTAACAGGCCTATTGAGAGACCTAAGCAATAGTTGCTAAGGCATTCAATTTCAAGTTATTTGACCAAAGGAGGTGGACATAGTTAAAAACAAACTTTTGATTATCTTCTGTTTAAGTTGAATTTATGAGTCCATCCCTTTTTTTTCCTCCTAGACTTGATTATTCCAACACACTCCTGGCCAACCTTCCATCTTTCATTGTCGTCAGACTTGAGGTCATGCAAAATGCTGCAGCTCATGTCCTAACTTGCACCAAATCCTATACATCCACCATCCCAATGCTTGCTCATGGACTTAAATTGACTCCTTGGTTTTAAAATTTTCATCCTCTCTGGCCTCACCTCTCCCTATCTCTATAAACTTATCCAGTCCTACAACCTTCCAAGATATTGCACTCCTCCATTTCTTGCCTCTTGCACATCCCCAATTTTAATCACTTCAGCTACTGAGGCACTAAGCTCTAGAATACCTTCCCTAAACCGCTCTACCTTTCTATTCCATCTCCTCATTTAAGACACTCCTTAAAACCTACATTTTTGATAAGGCTTTTGGTCATCCACCCTCTTATCTTATGTAGTTTTGCATCAGATTTTGTTTGATGATGCTCCTGTGAAGCATCTTGGGATGTTTTACCACGTAAAGGTGTGATATAGATACAAGTTATAATTTGTGTGGGGCAGCTTCCCTTGTTGGGTCTTCCATTAAAATTAACAGGATGGAAAATCATGAGTGATATCCTCATATGCTCCCTGTGAAAGTGCATCATTCTTTATCTTCATTGGCCTCTCAGTTGCTTATGGTTGAGCCCTTGGGCTGCATAATGGCAACTGCAGAAAAAAATACTGAAATCACACAATCATTCCCCTCTACAAGGCAAATTATAAGATAAAATAACTTGTGTAATTAACAATGCATAATAATGATCCTCTTGTCCACATATTATTGTTTAAAATTACAGGAGAGTCACTGTGGTTCTGCAGCTTAGATATGGGCAGTCTTCTAACTGTTCTGACCACAGGTTAACAACATTGCCAATCTGAGACGTTGGTTCCAACCTTCCCAGCAGGTGTTTGTGGCAATTTGTAGAGTTATTGGGGCAGTGATTAGGATGAGTGTTGTGACTCTTTAGAGTTGCTAGGTGAATGGAGTACCTGATCTGACTGCTTTCATATCGACACCATGCCTCATTTCTTTCTTTTGAATGGATTAACTCCAGCAGAGGGGCACAACATCTTTATGGTTATAATCTTGTTACACTTTTTGGATTTTTGTCCAGATAGAAGACCATGTGTGCCTGACTCTGCTTGAATACATTATTCATTTCAAAACTCCAGTCCTTAATATTATGATAGGCATTTAGTAATTAAGTCTCATAGATTTCCAAGCTATTGTCCCTGAGGGAATTCCAGGACTTCCATAAGGGCATTAGATATCTGTGATTGCGTATAACATGTGCTTACATATAGATGTACGGCACAGAAACAGGCCACATGACCCAGCCAGTCCATGCTGGTGTTTATGCTGCACTCGAATCTCCTCCTGCCTTTCCTCATCTAAATCTATCACTGCAAACCTCTTCCCTTCTCCCTTATATGCTTGACAGCTTCCCCTTAAATGCACCTATACTGTTTGCTTCAACCATTTCCTACGGTAGTGAGTTCTACATTCTCGGCACTCTTTGGGTAAAGAAGTTTCTTCTGAATTCCCCTTTGGATTTCTTGTTGACTGCCTTATATTGATGGCCTCTAGTTATGCTCTTCTCGACAAGAAGGAGCATTTTCTCTGTCTCCACTCGATCAAAACCTTTCATAATTTTAAAGATCTCTATTAGGTCACCCCTTGGCCATCTTTATTCAAGAGAATAGAAACCCAGTCTGTTCATCCTTTCCTGCACCCTCTCCAGTGCCTCTGTATCCTTTTTGCAGGTGTAAGGGAGGACAGTGATTGGGACTGAAACCCTTTTTCATTCGGTGCTTCTTTTACGATTCTGGAGACTAGTTGCTGAATCTGATCATTACATGTTCCACTGCTAAACCTTCTGCCTTTGCTAGGATTTCCCCATGTGAGTTGGATTCCCTGTCACCTCAGATTAAAGGTTTCACTCTTGGAACTGTCCAGAGCTTTCCCAATGAGTGTAACTAGCTTACTGATATATTTAATACAGCATATTACCTTGATAGCATGCTCTAATCTGTCACACTCATACATTTAACATACATTTTCATCCCAAGCTGTATTTTCTGATTAATACGCTGTAATACTTTTATTTTAGCTTTCAATTTTAGTTCCATAATCCCATAATAATTATTCTACCCTAATCACCTTATGAATAAGTCCTAAATCCTTATGAACTGGTTACATTGCAGTGCTAACTTTGGTATGATTTGAAAATTTCCTCTGCATTTTTGTCAATTATTCTTATCTATCTATATGTATTATATACAAAAAAAACTTAGCTTGCTCATACTTTGTGGTCTACAAATTCTTACTTTCTGTTATCACCTTAGGTTAAATTTTATAGATTATAATTCCTATGTCCACATTTATTATACAAACTACCTATGTAAATGTTATGCTATAAAGTACCCTTCCACCAGTGGCAGCACCCATCATCATCATGTGTGCTCTGCCTTAAGGCAGGTCCCTTGATTTATAGTAGTTTTCTCGTATCTCTATCCTGTGCTATTCTTTTCATTTGCCAATGGCTTCCTTTAATTTCCAAGCCGTCCAACATTGATATTTTCTTCCTTCCTCTTCTTTGAAATCTTCCCTCCGTAATGTAGTTTACAAGTCCATTTCCTCTTAAAATGTGCCCTACCCAGTCTCTCTGCTTTTTTCTAATTATGTTCAACAAATTTCTTTGTTTATTCACTCTCTGCAGCACTTCATAATTTGTTAATTTTTCTATCCAGCAGATCCTTTCCATTCTCCCACATTTCAAAATTATTCAACAAGTTGATCTGCCCCTTCCATAAAGTCCAAGCCTCACATCCATACAAAACAACACTCCAAATCAAACTCTCTGCAAGTTGCTTTTTGAGCTGTTTGTTCAGCTTTCTGGTTAATAACTGAATCTTCTTACCAAATTCGTTCTCTCCCATTGCTATCTTTGTTTTTAATTTCTGTGCATGGGACAAACAGTAACAGTGGGAGTAGCCAAACCAAAGTCGGAACCATGTGTAATTGGAAGAGGAGTTTGACAAGGATGTTCTTCAGTGTCTGTGCAAAAGCAATGATCAAAGAAGCATTTGGAAGCACAGAATCTGGTGTTAAGATTAGCAAGGGGGGTGGGGGGGTGGTGGCAGAGGTAGCGCGGGCGATTGATAACATCAGTTAGATTTGCAGATGGGAAAGCACTTGTAGAAAGCCCAAAAGAAGGATCGCAAGAAGTAGTAGACAGACTAGTAACAGCGGGATGAACTTTGGAATGAAAGTGAACATTGGCAAAACCAAAGTGATGCATATCTCAAAATCACCTAGAAATACATATCTGTAGAAGGAAGAGAACTAGAACAGGTGCAAGAATTCAAGTATTTAAGAAGCATGATATTTGCAGATGGAAAATGCAACAAAAATAAGAACAAGGATGGCAATGGGAAAGACCTATATTTGGTAAGAAGAGACAGTTTCCAACCGGAAAGTTGGTAGTATTATACTCCCTTAATTTTACGTCTTGCAACTCCTTGGCCTGGAGTGTAGAGAATTTCTAAGCTCCAAACATTTTAACTTGGCTCTTTACAAATTGCCCAATGTTGTGCTATTCTGTAACTATAAATCTATTTTTATATTAAAATTACTGGGCTGGCTGCAAACAGAGCTTCTATATCAGTTGACATCCATGGAAAATGCATACTGACAGTTCCCGTATGTATTGGCGTGTGAAGGTTTCAATGTTACAAAAGAAGTAACTACTTGAACAATAGTTGAACTTTTGTTTAAAAGGCAAAACACTGCAGATGCTTGAAATCTGAACTCTGTGGAGGGATTGATGACCTTTCATTAGAACTTAGCTCTGTTCTGCTCACTTTGGGCAAAAGATCATCAGCCTGAAATGATGTTTGAGTCTTCAGTGATGGCAACCATATTAGCAAATATGGGTAAAGGAAGTAAGGAAAATATTTCCATATGGTGGTCTGGTATTTGCTTTACTTTTAGAATCATATGGCCATAGAAATTTACAGCATATAAGGGAGCCAGTGGCTCATTGTATCTGTGCCAACTAAAAAAGAGTTATTAAATCTAATTGCATTTTCCAGCTCTTGGTCCATAGCCTTGTAGATTCCAGAGCTTCATGCGCATATCCAAGTACTTTTTGAATGCGATGAGGATTTCTGCTTCTGCAACCCTTTCAGGTAGTGTGTTCTACACCCCCACCACATGCTGGGTGAGGAAATTTCTCAAATCGCTTATAATCCTTCTGTCAATTACTCTAAATCTATGTCCTGGTAATTGACCTCACTGCTGAGGTGCAGAGGTCTTTCTTATCTGTTTCAATGAGGCTACCCTTCTGTGATGAGTGACTTGTCATATTTGGCATATAGTTTTTCTAGAAACTATATATTTATACTATTTACAAGACTTCATGTTAAGTACAAGGTTCCATGGATGCAGTCTATTGTCTTGGAGCCTCTTGGTCATCTGACCCTGATGACATGCTTACATCATCATTAACATCATTGTCTCATTTAAATAATCATTAATTCTTTACACTATCTACTCCTATTAAGATCCGTCATAATTTTATGCACCTCAATTAAATCTCCCCTAAACCTTTTTTGTTCCAAAGAAAACAACCTATCCAATCCTTTTTCATAGCTAACATTATACATCTCTGGCTACATCCTCACATACTTGTCTGTATTCTCTCTGGTGCAATCGCATCTTTCCAATAATGTAACCAAAGCTGTATGCAGAACTCTAGCTGTGGGCTTTATACAGTTATAGCATAACCTCCCTGCTCTTATGTCTGTGCTCAGCTAAAAAAGAAAGTATCCATTACGCCTTTGTATCCATCTTTTCTATCTGCCCTATCTTCAGTGACCTATGGACATGTACTCCAAGGTGCTCTGCTTTTCATTGTTTCTCAGTATTCTACCATTTATTGTCATTCTCCTACTTCCCCAAATGCATTCCCTCACACTTCTGATTGATTTCCATTTGTCACTTTACTACCTACCTGACCAGTCCACTGATATCTTCCTGCAATCTACAGATTTCTTCCTCACTTTCAACCTCGCAGCTAATTTTCGTGTCATAGAGGTCTAAGGCACAGAAAAAGGCCCTTCAGCCCATCAAGTCTACGCCAGTCAAACGAGCACCTAGCTATTCTAATCCCATTTTCCAGCACTAGGCCCATAGCCATTGTATGCCATGGCATCGCAAGTGCACATCCAAATACTTCTTAAATGTTATGAGGATTTCTGCCTCTACTACCCTTTCAGGCAGTGGGTTCTAGATCCCCACCACCCTCTGGGTGAAAAATTATTCCATGCATCCCCTCTAAACGTCCTGCCCCTTACCTTAAATCCAAGCTCCCTGATTATTGATCCCTCCACCAAGGGGAAAAGTTCCTTCCTGTCTACCCTATCTATGCCCCTCATAATTTTATCTACCTCAATCATGTCCCCCCTCAATCTCCTTTGCTCCAGGGAAAATAAGCCCAGTCTATCCAGTCTCTCCTCATAACTAAAACTCTCCAGCCCAGGCAACATCCTGGTAAATCTCCTCTGTACACTTTCTAGTGCAATCACATCCTTCCTATAATGCGGATTTCAGAGCTGCACGCAGTTCTCTAGCTGTGGCATAACCAACGTTTTATACAGTTCCGGGATAACCTTCTTGCTCTTATATTCTATGCCTTGGCTAATAAAGGCAAGTATCCCATATGTCTTCTTAACCACCTTATATACCTGTCCTGCTACCTTAAGGGACCCTCTGATCCTCAGTACTTCCCAGGGTCCTACCATTCATTGTGTATTCCCATGCCTTGTTTGTCCTGCCAAAGTGCATCACCTCACACTTATCCAGATTAAATTCCATTTACCACTGATCAGCCCATTTGACAAACCCGTCTCTATCCTGTAATCCAAGGCTATCCTCCTCACTATTTACCACCCCACTAATTTTTGTGTCATCTGTAAACTTCTTTATCATGGCCCCCACATTTAAATCCAAATCATTGATATATATACCACAAGCAGCAAGGGACCTAGAACTGAACCCTGTGGAACTCAGTCACAAAAATCCCCTTTGTTTCCTGCCAGTGATCTAAATTTGGATTCATCTTGACGCTTTCTCTTGGATCCTATGGACTTTTATTTTTCTGACCTGTCTTCCATGTAGGACATATTGAGAACCTTGCTGAAATCCATGTAGACTACATCAAATGCACTACCCTCACCAATCCTCCTTGTTACTTCCTCAAAAAAATCCATCAAGCTAGTCAGAGGTGTCCTTCCCTTAACAAGAAGTGTGAAGTGATTCATTTTGGTAGAAAGAACGTGGAAAGACAATGAAAATTAAAGGGTACAATTCTAAAGGACGGCCAGAGCAGGGGGACCTGGGTGTATATGTGTATAAATTATTGAAAGTGGCAGGGCAGGCTGAGAGAGCAATTAATAAAGCATACAGCATCCTAGGTTTTATTAATAAGGGCATAGAATATAAAAGCAAGGAAGTTGTTATTTATTTATTTATTTATTCACAGGATGTGGGCTTAGCTGGCTGGGCCAGCATTTATTGCCCATCTCTAGTTGCCCTTGAGAAGGTGGTGGTGAGCTGCCTTCTTGTACCGCTGCAGTCCATGTGGTGTAGGTACACCCACAGTGCTGCTAGAAAGGGACTTCCAGGATTTTGACCCAGCAACAGTGAAGGCATGATGATATATTTCCAAGTCAGAATGTTGAGTGACTTGGATGGGAACTTTCAGGTGGTGGTGTTCCCATCTATCTGCTGCCCTTATACTTATTAGACTTATATAGAACACTAGTTTGGCCTCAGCTGGAGTATTGCATCCAGTTCTGGGCACCACATCTTAGTAAAGATGTGAAAATATTAGAGAGGGTGCAGAAAAGATTCATGAGAATGATCCTGGGATGAGGAACTTCAGTTACACAATAGATTGGTGAAGTTTAGGACTGTTTATCTTGCAGAATAGAAAGTTGAAGGGAGATTTTATGGAGGTATTAAAATTATGAAGGTGTGGACAGAATAGATAGGGAAAAATGTTCCCATTAGTGGAAGGATTGAGAGCAAGAGGGCAGACTTGAGTAATTGGCAAAAGAAACAATGGCAACATGAGGAAAAGCTTTATCATGCAGTGAGTAGTTAGGATCCAGAGTGGACTGCTTGAGAGTGTGGTGGAGACAGGATCAATTGAGGTATTCAAAAGGGAGTTGAATTGTTATCTGAAAAGGAAGAATGTGCAGGGCTACGGAGAGAAGGCAGGGAAATGGCATTAGGTAAATTGCTCCTAAGGAGAGCTGGTGCAGACATGATGGGCTGATTGGCTGCTTTCTGTGCTGTAACCATTCTATGAAATCCATACTGATTGCCCTTGATTAATCTGTGCCTTTCCAAATGATGATTAATACTTTCCTCAGAACTTTTTGCAACCATTTGCCCACTGCAGAGGTTAGGTTGATTGGCCTGTTATTATTTGGGCTATCTCTTTTTTCCATTTTTAAACAACACTAAAGTGTTGGTAGTCCTCAGGCACCATGCCTGTAGGCATAGAGGATTGAAAAATGATAATCTGAGCCTCTGCAATTTGCTCCCTTGCTTCTCTTGGGATACATTTCCCTCTTCTGGGATACATTTTATCTGGACCTGGCAATATATCTACTTTCAAAGATTCGAAATCCCTTAATATTTCTCCCTCACTATGTTTATCCCACCCAATGATCCATACTCCTTAACTACAATTTCTCCATCATCCAATTCTTTTATGAAAACAAATGCAAAGTATTCATTAAAATTTTGCTTTCCTAATTTCCTTTATAACTTCTCCCCTGCGAAACTGAGGACTACTAACATTGTAGTGTTGTTTAAAAAGGGGAAAAAGAGATTGGCCTGTAATTACTTGGGCTATCAGCCTAACCTCTGCAGTGGGCAAGTTATTGAAAAAAGTTCTGAGGGAAATATTAATCATCATTTGGAAAGGCACAGATTAATCAAGGGCAATCAGCATAAACTTCACTAGACCTTCTGCATATTGAGCTGTTGATGTCTGCCGTAAACTTCCCTTTTTTGCCTTATCTATGCTATCCCCGGCTCTGTGACAACAAAGAAGTTTTAGATTTGGAAGTGCCATCCCTTTTCTTTCTAGGAACAAATTTGTTCTGAACCCTCTCCATTTCTCCTTGAATACTTCCCACTGCCCTGACTCTGGTTTACCTTCAGGTAGCTGTTTCCAGTTCATCTTTGGTTATTAACATTTGTTTCCCCAGTTGAGAACTTTTATTTGTGGTCTATCTTTATCCTTTTCCTTAACTATGCGAAATCTAAATGAACTGAATTATGATCACTACTACCAAAATTTCCCCATTAGAGGCTCGCTATTTATTTAACTTTGCTAATGGAGACCTGCTCTTCAGGTTTCCAGATTAAGGTCTGCTCTTTATTTTCTTGATTTTTCTGATATAGGGAACCTCCCCACCTCTTTTCTGGGCAGCTCTTCAATTAATTTTGCCTATGTGTAAGGCTGCTATCAATTTATTAACATTTAATTGGTTTTACAGATGAATGGTTGCAAGTTTAACAAACACACGTACTAACACCTCAAACTGACTGCTACATGTGAACTGAGCTTAATCAGTTTATGGCGGTCAGGCTGGAAAATATTTTAAACTGATCTGAATCAAATGTCTTTGGGTTATGATGTGATTGACCTGCAGTGATTCCCACTGAAGTTATGCTTCTCCATTCCCATAACTGTTTGCATTTCACTATTCCCATATCTGCGTGCAGTCCTGCTCCCATAAAGTTTATGGCTACAGAGTTCAGTATGTAGTTCTAACCAAATGTTAACTTTTCCTTATTTTCTCTTAATCTTCATCCAAGTACTGGTAACCTTTGCTGTCATTGAAGCAGGATTACCTTTAAGAAATTTGTACCCTTGTGCTATCTCTTGGTGCTGCTGTTGCTCCATTATAGAATTTATAAATGCTTATTCTGAGCTGCACCTTCATTCTTTTATTTATATACTTTGGTGAGAAGTTCTGAGTGGAGTTCTCCAAGACTGATTGTTAGGACTATTTTATATTTACATCAATGACTTGGATTCAGAAACTCAATGCAGATCGGTTACATTTGCAGATGATACAGAACTAGGAAGCCCAATAGAACTGAAGGATGTACCTCAGAAATTACCATAATTTTGACAAAATATGTTTATGGGCAGAACAATGGCAAAATAAACTTAGTAAGACAAATGTAAAATAAGAAATAAGCAAGGGTGATTCACGTACTCCCTAAAAGGTATTGAAATTGTTAAAGAAGTTCTAGAAAACCAAGGTGCCTGGGAGGACCATCACCTCCCAGTTGCTTATCATCCATACCTGGACGTTTATTGCTGTTCTTTCGTTGTTGCTGGGTCAAAAATCTGGAACTTCTCATCTAACAATATTGTGAGAGTTCGTTGTGAGAGTTGTGGTGAACAAGATGATGGCTGTCCATCATCTTTTTAAAGGCAACTAGGGGTGTTGGCCTTGCTAATTACGCCCTGATGAACAAGGAGTAAGAGTAGGCCATTCGGCCTCGAGCCTGCTCCGCCATTTAATAAAATCTGGATGATCTGATAGCAACCTCAAATCTGCATCCCGACTATCCCCGATAACCTGTTACCCCCTTGCTTACCAAGAACCTATCTACCTCCGCCTTAAAAATATTCAAAGACTCTGCTTCCACCACCTTTTCAGGAAGAGAATTCCATGAATATATGGAATTAAACGTCTGGTGATGACCATGAAACCATTGTCAATTGTTGTAAAAACCTATCTGGTTCACTAATGCCCTTTACCTTACCCGGTCTGGCCTACAGACCCACACCGATGTAGTTGACTGTTAAATGCTCTCTGAAGGGCAATTAGGGATGGGCAATAAAAGCTGGTTTAGCCAGCAATGCCCACATCCCATGAATGAATAAAAAAAAGATCCACAACCCTCAGAGAAAAAAATTTGCCTTGTCTCCATTTTAAATGGGCAACCCCTTATTTTTAAAGGGTGACTCCTAGTTCTAGGTTCTCCCACAAGAGGAAATATCCTCTCCATATCCACCCTGTCAAGTCCCCTCGGGATCTTGTATGTTTCAATTAAGTAACCTCTTAGTATTCTAAACTCCAGTGGATACAAGCCTAGCCTATCCAACCTTTCCTCATAAGACAACCTACCCATTCCAGGCATTAGTCTGGTAAACCTGCTCTGAACTGCTTCCAATGCACTTACATCCTTCCTTAAAAAAGGTGATCATAGTACTCCAGATGTGGCCTCACCAGTGCTCTGTATAACTGAAACATAACCTCCCTGCATCTGTATTCAACCCCCCTTGCAATAAATGATAACGTTCTGTTAGCCTTCCCAATTACTTGCTGTACCTGCATACTAGCCTTTTGCGATTCATACACGAAGACACCCAGATTCCTCTGCATTTTGGAGCTCTGTAGTCCCTTATCATTTAGATAATATGCCTGTCTTTTATTTTTCTTATCAAAATGGACAATTTCCCATTTTCCAGATCTTTTCCCACTCACCTAGCCTATCTATATACTTTTGTAGCCTTCTTATGTCCTTTTCACAAATTACTTTCCTACTTGTCTTTGTGTCATCAGCAAATTTGGCAGCCATCCCTTCATCCAAGTTATTTATATAAATTGTAAACAGTTGAGGTCCCAGCAGTAATCCCTACGGTACACCACATGTCACACCTCGCCAACCTGAAAAAGACCCATTTATGTCTACTCTTTGCTTCCTGTTGTCAGCCAATCTTCTATCCATGCTAACATGTTACACCCTATACCACGAGCTTTTATTTTCCGCAATAAGCTTTGATATGGCACTTTAGCAGACTCCTTTTAGAAATCTAAGTACATTACATCCACTGGTTCCCCTTTATCCACAGCACATGTTACTTCCTCAAATACTCCAAGAAGTTGGTGAAACATAATTTCCCTTTCACAAAACCATGTTGACTCTGCCTGATTACCTTGAACTTAACCAAGTGCCCTGCTATAGCTTCTTTAATAATGGCTTCTAACATTTTTCCTGTGACAGATATTAAGCTAACTGGCTTTCTGTCTCCCTTTTTGAAGAATGGAGTTCCATTTTCTATCTTCCAATCTAATGCGACCTTCCCCGAATCTAGGGAGTTTTGGACAATTAAAACCAATGCACCAACTATCTCACTAGTCTCACTAGCCACTTCTTTTAAGATCCTAGGATGAGGTCCATCAGGACCTAGGCACTTGTCGGCCTGCAGCTCCAACAATTTAGTCAATACCATTTCTCTGGTCGTTGCAATTTTCCTGAGTTCCTCTCTCCCTTCCCTGATTTATAGCTGTTTCTGGGATGTTACTTGTATCCTCTATAGTGAAGACTGACACAAAATACCTGTTCAGTACATCTGCCATTTCTTTCTTTTCCATTATCAATTCTCCAGACTCGCTTTCTATAGGACCAATGCTCACTTTATCAACTCGTTTCTTTTTTAAATATTCATAGAAACTCTTATCTGTTGTTATATTTCTGGCTAGCTTTCTCTCGTATTCTAATTTTTCCCTCCATATTAATGTTTTCGTCATCCTTTGTTGTTCCTTATATTCTGTGCAATCTTCTGTTCTTCCACCTATCTTTGCACAATTATATACTTTAAGTTTGATACTATCTTTAACCATTCTAGTTAACCACGGATGGTGTCTCTGCCCCTTGGACTTTTTCTTGTTGGAATGTATCTATTCTGTCTATTCATAAATATCCCCTTAAATGTTTGTCATTGCATCTCTATTGACCTATCCCTTAACCTAGTTTGCCAATTCATTTTAGCCAGTTCTGCTTTCATGTCCTCAATTGCCCTTATTTTTAATAGTCTTGGACCCACTCCTCTCTCCCTCAAACTGAATGTAAAATTCAAGCATTTTATGGTCGCTACTACCTAGGGGCGCCTTCACTATGAGATTAATTAATCCCATTTTGTTGCACGATACCAGGTGTAGTATAGCCTGCTCTCTGGTTGGCTCCAGAACATGCTGTTCTAAGAAACTATCCCAGAAACATTCTATGAATTCCTCATATAGGCTACCTTTGCCCATATGACTTTTCTAGTCTATATGTAAATTAAAATCTCCCATGATTATCACTGTGCCTTTCTGACAAGTTCCCTTTATTTCTTCCTTTATGCTCCATTCTACCATGTGGTTAGTATTAGGGGGCCTGTACACGACTCCCACAAGCGACTTGCCTTTTCCATTTCTCATCTCTACCCAAACCATTTCCACATCCTGGTTTCCTGAACTTAAGTCATCCCTCTCTATTGTGTTAATACCATCATTAACTAATAGAACCATTCCTCTACCTTTTCCTCGCATCCTGTCCTTCCTAAATGTCCTATGCCCTTTAATATTCGGGACCCAATCCATGTCTGCCTGCAGCCACGTCTTTGTAATGGTTGTTAAATTGTACTTACTTACTTCTATGTGCACTTTTAGTTTATCTGTTTTGTTTTGAATGCTTCGTGCATTCAGATACAGAGCCTTTAGTTTTATCCTTTTATTCTTTTTATAACCTGTAGTTGATTTACTGTTAGAATTGTACTCTCTATCTCTTCCTGTCACCATCTGCTTTTCATTTCCCATAATAATACTTTTCTCTTTTGCCTTGCCTCTATTCTTTGATTTACCACATCTTCCCAAGTTTGTACCCTGCCCCCACTACTTAGTTTAAAACCCTGCCCACTTCCCTAGTTATGTGGCTCGCAAGAAAACAGGTCCCAGCATTGTTCAGGTGTAGTCTGTCCCAATATCTTTGTATTGGTGCCAATGCCTCACGAACCAGAAAGCACTCCTCCCACAGCAGGCTTTGAGCCACACATTCATCTACCTAATCTGATTTGTCCTATGCCAGTTTGCGTGTGGCTGAGGCAATAATCCAGGGATTATGACCTTTTGAGGTTCTGCTTCTTAATTTGGTGCCAGGCTCCCCTCACTGACTATGCAGAACTTCCTCCTTTGTCCTCCCTATGTCGTTGGTACCAACATGGACCATGACAACTGGGTCATCTCCCTCCCACGGCAAGTTCCACTCAAGCCCAAGCAAATATCCTGAATCCTGGCACTGGGCATGCAACACAGCCGCCTGGACTCTCGCTCTTTGCTGCAGAGAATGCTATCAATCCCTTTGACAATATGGTCCCCGACTACCATTACATTCCTTGTAATTCCCCCTGCTTGAATGGCTTCCTGTACCAAGGTGCAATGCATGGTTAGCTCATCCACCCTGAAGCCCCCACTCTCATTCAAACAAGCTGAAAAAAACCTCAAACCTGTTAGACAATTGCAAGGACCAAGGCTCCTACCCTCTGGGTCCCCTCAATTGTAGTCACACCCTCCTGCCCCTGACCACTGACCAAATCAGAAGACTCCATCCTAAGGGGTGTGACTGCCTCCTGGAATAAAGTGTCCAGGTAACTTTCCCCCTCCCTGATATACCACATTGTCTGTAGCTTGGCCTCTAGCTCAATAACTCTGAGGCGAAGTTCCTGCAGCTGCAAGCACTTATTGTCGATGCGTTTGCCTTGGATTACACCAGTATCCAGAAGCTCCCACACTCTGCAATCACAGCGCATCACCTGCCCTGCCATCTCCAATATGTGTTAATTAATTGCTATAATTAATAAAGCTTACACTTCCCTGTACATTTTGGCATTGCCAGTAAACTTTACAATACTGATAAAACTAATAACACCAGCTACCGGTTTACCTGCTCCTTCTGCTGCACCAAAGTGGAAATCAAATACTGAAGGTTGAAAAAAAGTAGAAGAAAAAAATAGCACCTACTCCACACCCATCACCGAACTCCCCACTCAGGACACTAGATAAGGTTTACTACAAGAAGTAAAGTACAGCTTTCCCCCATGCACCAAATTCCCACTTTGAACCAAATTCCCAAATATACTCACTCAGTTTCACTCAGGCCGAAATCTCCCCCCTCTGACCATGTGTCCCTTACTGATCTAGATGTTGGACCCAGGAGGAAGTTTAGTGTATGTGAAGTTTAGTCCTCATTCACACCTTAGCTGACAAATGCTTCTTGTTTCTTTTTTTTTAAATCAATCAATACAACTGAACTATATTGCCAGAAGAGCTGAACTTATCTTAGCTTAGAGAAAGTTACGATCGAACTGTATAATGCTCTCTTCAGACTGCTCCTTAAATTCAGTGTCGCCGCACACATTGACAACAGCTAGGAGCTGGTGGTATTGCAGAGAAGAGCCGCAAAACAATTTCTGGTGGTAGAGAAATGAGATATAAGGAAAGATTGGAGAAACTAATGGATAGGGGGTGCCTAAGAGGTGACCATATAGAATTATGCAAGCTAGATAAGGGAATGGAAAAGTTAAATCCAAAACATTACTTTTAAATTAAATTATGGCTTGGCTGTTCATTCAAGATATTGGTTTGGGAATGGTTTGACTGTTTAGCATTGAGTTCTCTTTTTGTGGGATTTAGGTCTGGCTGCTGAGGAGCACTTTAAACCAGCAGCTCATAACATTTGTCAGAATTCAGTAAGCTACACTGCTAATGAACTGTCTTGCTCTGACATCTTATTTCAGAAACTGTCAAAAGATGTTTTCAGCATTATAGTCCCTGACTGGTTGGATAGGGCAAATTGAAAGATACTGTAGTAGTAATAATTGTCAGTATCAATGGACTGATGCTAAGCTTTCTTTGGAATACATTATCTAGCTGGTAGCCTAAAATAATGGCCTGTGGTGTATCACTGTTAAAAGTAATGCATTGTTATGGTCATGACTTGTTCAAAAAAAATTCTCATTAGCATATGTGTGCATAACAATTTCTATGGAGTAGGAGTAACATAGGTGCTTTTTGAGGTTTATATGTTCTAATTTTATGGAATACTGAGCTCTTGCTGCTGCAAGCCCTAAGGCTTCAGTTGCTGAGTTCATAATGGCAAAGATGATGACTGTTTTTGCTTAGTTTGAGTCCTCTTTTCCAGACTTTCGTTTTGCACTCCTTAATTTGCTCCAGCTTCCATTACCAGGTTTACATTAGAGTAAAAGAGGGCGTGAGGGAGCTTAGTCTGCTTGTATATAGAACTTTATGTAAGGTTAAACGTTATTTCACTTTGTATGAAGAAGATCCCACAGCTCATTTGACTCATTCTTTCACAATCCCAAACCAAATATCTCTCCATTACAGGAGCTGATTACTGAATGATTTCACTGACACAGATCTTCTGGTCAGTGGTGATGCTGAGGATATTGCCAATGACAGTGAAGATAATTATGATCCTACCTTTTGCATCCTTGTAGCCAGACCTTCCTGTTTTAGCAGCAGCAGCAATGCTTCAGGTCAGCCAACCATGGAGGGCAGTGGTGAGGAGCAGCAGTGGAGAGGGCATGCCCTCTTTATACAACATCAACTGCTGTGTTCAGTTTGTAATGGTCATAAGGGTTTCAGTGGAGTGGGGTGTTTGGGAGGGTGCATTTTGGGGTGGGTTGGTGGGGTTGGGTGTTCAGGGATGGTAGTTGGGTTTTGGGGGTTCGGGTTGTGTAGTCATGTTGGAGGTGGAGGCACTCTGGTCGAGATGTGGTTGGGCAGAGGTATATGTAGGGGGATGGCGTTTGGGTTACGATATTAATCACTGAGCTATACCAGAAGTTAAACTGGAGTTAGTATCTGGGTAAGTATTTAGCATCCTGCCCAAGTCTCTGACCCTGAGCTCAGTGTTGGGGATGTGTCCTGGGCAGCGCAAATCAGCCTATCTGAAGTGCACTGGTCAGGATTTTTCATCTATCATAAAGCACAACAGTGGTGAAAGTCTCGAGATTCGTTCCGTTGGTATCGGAAGATCCAGCCCAATGTCTCGGCCTTAACCTTAACTGTCAGCCATGGCTCAATTGGTAACACTTCTGCCTCTGAGTCAGCAAGTTATGTTCCACTTCAGAGATTTGAGCACAAAAATCTAGCTGACACTCCAATTACTGAGGGAATGCTGCACTGCTGGAGGTGCCATCTTTTGGATGAGCCATTAAACTGAAGCCCTGTCTACCCTGTCAGGAGGATGGGTAGACTATAGACTGCCAAATAGTGAGAAGAACGTAGAAGAACAAATCTGCAGGGAAATTACAGAGATACAGGCATTATAGAGTGGTTATAATGGGGGAATTTAATTACCTGAATGTAGATTAGGACAATGGTAGTGTAAAGGGCAGAAAGGGGCAGAAGTTTCCAGATTGTGTTCAGGAAAATTTTCCACAGTATGTGTCCAATCTAACAAAAAAGATGCAGTGTTGGACCTGGTTCTTGGAAATGAAGCGGGCCAAGTAGATCAAGTGTTAGTGGGGGAGCATTTAGGAGACAGTGATCATTGTATTGTACGTTTTAGGATGATGACAGAAAAGGATGATAGGCAATCCAGAGTAAAAATAATTAACTCGACAAGAGCCGACTTTGATGGGGCAAGAACGGAGCTGATCCAAATAGACTGGAACAAAAGATTGGCAGGGAAAACTGTGGCTGAATAATGGGCTACCTTCAAAAAAGAATTTGTTCGGGTATAGTCAAGGGAAAGTAGGACAAACAAATCCAGAGCTCCCTGGATGAAAAAGGAGATTGAAATTGAGAAAAAGAAGAAAAAGTGCGCTTATGACACGTGTCAGGTAGAAAATACAATTGAGAACCAAGAGGAATACAGAAGGTCCAGGGGGAGGTGAAAAAGCATGTTAGAGAAGCAAAGAGGGATTATGAGAAAGATTGGCAGCCAACATAAAGGGGAATCCCAAAGTCTTCTATAGACATGTAAATAGTAAAACGGTGGTAAAAGGAGGAGTAGGGCCGATTAGGGATCTAAAAGGGAATTTACAAATGGACGAAGGAGCCATGGCTGAGATATTAAATTAATAATTTGCATCAGTCTTTACCAAGGAGGTAGATGCTACCCCAGGCCATGGTGACAGATGAGCAAACTGTCACTAGAAGGGTTCAAAATTGATTGGGAGGAAGCGTTGAATAGACTGTCAGTACTTAAAGCTGACAAGGCACCGGGACTGGATGAGATGCATTCAAAAATATTGAAGGAAATGAGAGTAGAAATTGCAGGGGCTCTGGCCATAATTTTTCAACCTTCCCTAGACTCAGGGGTGGTGTCAGAGGACTGGAGAATTGCAAATATGCCCTTGTTCAAAAAAGGTTGTAAGGATAAGCACAGCTATTTATAGACCAGTCAGTTTAACTTCAGTGATGGGCAAGATTCTAAAAACAATTATTTGGGATAGAATTGGTAGTCACATGGAAAAATATGGGTTGATGAGGAAGAGCTAGCATGGATTTTTAAAGGGGAAATCGTGTTTAACTAACTTGCTGTAGTTTTTTGAAGAGGTAACAGAAAAGGCTGATGAGGGTAACACTGTTGATGTGGTGTGCATGAACTTTGAAAAGGTATTTGACACAGTATAACAACTGACTTGTGAGAAAAGTTATTGCTCATTGGAATAAAAGGGACATTAGCAACATGGATACAAAATTGGCTAAAAATAGGAAGCAGAGAGTAATGGCCAATGGATATTTTTTGGGCTGGAGTAAGGTTTGTAGTGGAGTTGCCCAGTGGTCGGTATTGGGACACTTGCTCTTCCTGATATATACTAATGATCTAGATCTTGGTGTGCAGGGGACAATTTCAAAGTTTGCAGATGATACAAAGCTTAGGAGTGTTGTAAACTGCAAGGAGGATGATGTGGAACTTCAAAAGGACATAGACAAGTTGGTGGAGTGGGCAGTTAGATGGCAGATGAAGTTCAATGCCGAGAAGTGTGAGGTGGTGCATTTTGGTAGGAAGAACATGGACAGACAGTATAAAATAAGGAGTGAAATTTTGAAGGGGGTGCAGGAGCTGAAAAACTTGGATATATATGTGCATAGATCATTGAAGGTGGCAGGACAGGTAGGGAGAGCAGTTAATAAAGCATTTGGTATCCTGGGCTTTATTAATATGGGCATAGAGTACAAGAGCCAAGAAGGTTTGCTGAATTTATATAAGACACTCGTCAGATCGCAGCTGGAATATTGTGTACAGTTCTGAGTACCATGTCATAGGAAGGATGTGAACACATTGGAGAGAGTGCAGAAGAGGTTTACAAGAATGGTTCCAGGGATGAGAAACTTGAGTTATGATGATAGATTGGAGAGGTTAGGATTGTTTCTCTTGGAGAGAAGAAGGCTGAGGAGATTTAATAGAGATGTTCAAAATCATGAGGGACTGGACAGAATAGATAGGGAGAAGCTGTTCCCACTCGTAAAAGGATCGAGAGCGAGAGGGCATAGATTTCAATTGATTTGCAAAAGAAGCAAGTGTGACATGAGAAAAAACATTTTCACACAACGAGTGGTTCGGGTCTGGAATGCACTGCCTGGAAGTGTGGTGGACACAGGCTCAATTGAGGTATTCAAGAGGGCATTAGACGATTATTTGAATAGAAACAACGTGCAAGGGTATGGGGAAAAAGTAGGGCAATGGCATTAGGCCATAATGCTCATTTGGTGAGCCAGTGCAGATATGATGGGCTGAATGGCCGTTAAGATTCTGTGACGTATAAAATTCTATGGCATTATTTCAAAGAAGTTCTGAGGAATTATCTCTAAAAACTTGGCCAAAAGCTTTCCTTCAATCAACATCGCTAAAACAGATTGTCTGGTCATTATCACATTACTGTTTGTGGGAGCTGCGTTTCCTACATTTTAACAGTGACCACACTTCAAAGATAACAAAAGTACACTTCACTGGCTGTAACGCGCTTTGGGATATCCTGTGGTCATGGAATCAACTTGTGTTTATATAGTGCCTTTAACATAATGAAACATCTTGAAGCTCTTAAGAGAAGCATTATAAAACAAGGTATGACACCAAGCCACACAAGGAGATATTAGGTCAGATGACCAAAAGCTTGGTCAAAGAGCTGGGTTTTAAGGAGTGCCTTAAAAGAGGAAAGCAAGGTAGAGAGGTATAGGGGAGGGTATTGTAAATCTTGGGGCCTAGGCAACTGGTTGTAAGAAGACATTGAGACTAGGATGCTTTGGTGGAGTCTGTTTATTGCTTACCACAGAGTTTACTACTTCACTCTGGCTGACTCTTTTTGTATACACATCTAAGTATAATTAATTAATCAATACCACACACTTGTTCACCTTATTACCTCAAGCTACAAGGTATTTGACATCCATCAACAGAACTTATTAGATATTAACAATGGACGCCAATAGTGCAGCAATTAAAATTAGAGATGCACAAGAGGCCAGAATTAGAGGTGTGCAGATGTCCAGGAGGGCTGTGGGGCTGGATGAAAGTGAAGGGCAAGGTCATGGAGGAATTTGAAAACAATATTGAGAATTTTAAAATCAAGGTGTTGCTAGACTGGAAGCTAATGTAGTTCAACAAACATAAGGGTGATAGGGGAATGGGACTTGGTGCGAGTTAAGACATGGGTAACAAGGGATAATGTAGGAGGGCAGCCAGGTGTGCTTTGAATAGTCCAAGTCTAGAAGTGTTGAAGAGCACCACATTAATTGCATTCTTTCTTTTCTTCTCTGGCAAACCCAATAAAGCTACTGAGCATTCTCTGTGTAAGCAAATCTTAATGTGTCTGCTCTAAATATCCTCCCCTCTGACCAGAATGTGTGCCCCATTGTGCTGCTTGTACTGATGCTTTAAAGTATTGTTATAGTTTTATATGACTTCTGTTGTTGCTATGTAGAATGGAGCAAGCTAGTGAAGTGTTGACTTTTTTTCCCCATTAGTATCTTACAGGTCAGTTTTGCCCGTGTGCCTGAACCCCGATTCGTCTGGACTCGCCATACCTTGCCAGTGACAGACATACACTGTGGAGTTGGAGGCCCCCTATCCCGTGTTGCGACAGCATCTCTCGATCAAACTGTTAAAGTGAGTTTGTTCTCTTCAAAGCATAGATCTGACTATGTTCCTTCAGCCAAAACTGGTTTAATAAAACTTAGAACTGAAATAGAATACCAATGTAGGCTTTGTTTCTGGGACAGCAGATCATTGAATATTGAATTATATTTATATAGTGCCTTTCCATGTGTCTGAAAGCATCTCAAAGTACTCATGAATTACATTTTTGGCTATTGTTATTAGGAAGCAAATGTAGCAATTGTTTTGTGAACAGCAAATGTTGCAGAATGGTGCTTTATTTTTTGGTGGTGTTGGTTGAAGGAGGGAATGTTGACCACAGTGAAGATTTCCTGTTTTCTTCGAAATAGAGCCTTGGGCTTCTTAAGAGTAGAAGTGCCCTTGATCTGAAGCCTCATCCAAAGAATTAAAACTTTGTAGGCTTTTACTCAGCACCAAAGGCATACCCTGTAAGTGAACCCTCAGTGTATTTGAACCAGCGTATGATTTTGTGCACCAATAACTGGTAGTGTAGTGAGTGCATATGTTGAAAATAAATTTTTCAATGACTGGACATATTACAAGTCTTCCAGTGAGCTGCAGGATTTTATAAATAAATGCTCTTATCAGGCCAGAGCTTTGAATTATGGTACAGGTTTATTAACAACAAATGCAGCATCTAAGGCAATGAAGTATGTTGACAAGACATTGCTGCTCCTCCTTGAACTTAAAAAAATAATAATCAAGAATGACCTTTCATTAATACTCTTTATAAAAAGAACCTGAGAGAGTGCATTTTACTGAAACTGATATGCGGCTGATTATTTAATCCCCATGGAGCCTTTGGCTTTACCCCAATAGCCTCAGAAGAACTAATGCGATGGACACAGGCTGCTAATTACAAACCCAAATCAGGTTGCTGACCCAGGGACAGACACTGTCAAAGTGGACAAAGAATCACTGTATCTACCTCTCACCAGCCTTCTAAGAAGGATTCACTATTGGATCAGGTAATGGCAAATGAACGAGAGCAGGCTAAGAAAGTAAAAGGGGAATGTCTAGGCAATAGCAATAATATATTACATTTTAGGATAATAACCGAGAAGGAAATATGTATGACAAGGATCAGGGTAATAGATTTGTGGAAAACTACTTTTGAGGGGCTTCGGAAAATAAAGTGGTGAACAGTGATGTAGAATAGCAGTAGGAAACATTTAAAACACTATTCAATAGAGCCCAGGAAAAATATATTCTGCTGAAAAGCAAGAACAAATTAAATATTAATGAGACAATAAGGTTATGATAAAGACATGAGGGAAAAGTTGAGGGTAAGGAAAGGGTCATGCATAAGTATGTGGATGCAGGGGAGAGCATGACAAAGGAGAAAAGGAAGAGACTAGGGGAAAAGTCAAAAGAACATTTGGAAAGGCAAAGATGTACTGGAAAATTAAACTATCAAAGAACTTGAAACAAAATAGTAAAATTTTTACCGGCACATAAATTAGAGAAAAAAAATGTCAATGGGATTAAGGTCAGTATGAAATCATGGGCAGCAGTAACAAAAAAGCAGAAATATTCAATAATGACTTTTCTTCAATATTTATCCGGGAGATGGATCAGTTGGCCAAGACATAAGATGAGATTAGAAATGATATAACCATGTTTCAAATAAAAATAGAAAAAATATTAACCAAACTAATCAAACTCAGAGGCTAAAATCCCTTGTCTGAATGAATTGCAGCTGTGTATTTTGAAAGAAACTAGGGAAGATATAGCAGACGTCCCATTACATGTATTAATAGGTGTAGTGCCCAGAGGACTGACGGGTAGCTAACTTTCTACCTATACTTAAGAAAGGAGGTCTAGCAAACAATATACCATTCAGCTTAACATCAGTAGTTTAAAAAAATAACAGAATCCCTACCAAAGGAGAAAATAAAAAAACTCCACAAACCAGAACTGTGATAATGAATATTCAAAAGGGAAAGCCTTGCTTGACTGACCCCATTATGTTCTTTGAAAAGGTAACAGAGAGTAGATAGGGATAATACAGTAGATGTAATATATCTAGATTTCCAAAAAGGCCTGTGATAAGTTGCCACAAAATAGACAAATGAATAAGGTCAGAACATGCAGAATCAGAGGTCAAACAGCAGAGTGGATAGCTAATTAGCTGAAAAACGAAGTTGAGTGTAGAGGCATAGGGTGGCTATTTGGAATGGTATAAAGTGGAAAGTGAAGCTCCACAAGAATTGGGGCCACTGTTGATCACAATTTACATTAACGATTTGAATTTGGAGTCAGGAATACAGTTTCTAAATTTGTGAACGACATCAAATCGGACTACAGTCAACACTGAGGAGGACTGTAACAAATTACAAGAAGACATTAATAAACTGGCATATAATTGACAAATAAATTTCAACATCTATTAGTGTGATGTGTTATGTTCTGCTCAGAAAAGTAAGGAAGTCACATATTACATGGAAAGTAAGAATGTAAATAGAGCGGAGGAGCAAAGGGATCTGAGAGTATTAACACACAAATCACTAAAAGCTAAAAACACAGATTAAGGTCATAACAGAAACAAACCCAGCACCAAGGCTTCTTTTTAGAGGGATAGAATTGAAAGGTAGAAAAGATATTATAAATTTTAAATCAAATATTGGTTTGGCCATACTTGGAGTACACTTCTCGTTACCATATTATAAAAATTATATAGAGTGTTAGGAAATTGAGATAGTTTAAGTTATATTTGTATTTTTTGTGTGTTAGGAATGAGTTTTAGTTTTAATCTTTATTTGATTTGTATTTCTGTATTTGTGTGGTAAGAAAAGGTCAAATTGAATTTTAGTTTCACTTAAAAAGGTGCTTGCATTTCTAATGAGGTTTTTAGGACTGTTGCAGTTAGGTTAAACAAACAAGAGTAGAAGAATTGGCCTGTTGCCTAGCAACAGGGCCCAGAGAGGCAGGTCCCTCCCACAGACACACACAGAAACAACAGTTTGTTTTGGAAGTAGCTGCCAGGAGAGACTGGAGCAAAGGGGACAGATAGCCAGTCCCAAGCTAAAGAGAAGACCCCAAAAATCCAGGGGTGTGGAACAGGGGAAAGTCCCAAGCAGATCTTCTAGTCAAAGGAAGGACAGGAACCTGGAAAAAAGTCCTGTTAATAAAGTTAAGAGTTAGGGGCAGAAAGGCTGCAAACTTCAGATTTAAAGAGACAAAAACTACAGAAAGCAGATTTAAAGTGAGAACAGCTCGCAAGAGGCAAAAAGGGCCAAAGAGACGGCTGAATGTCTGTAACTCTTTGCTATGGGCATGTGAAACAGTGGTGTACTGTTGACGGCTGAGTTGATGAGAGAGGGTGCGTGGAAGACAGCTTGAATGCATGTGGTGACCCAGGGAGAGGAGTATCAGAAGGAGGGTTTGAAACCCTGGAGGTGAACCCTTGTGGAAGAAGTATGAGAGCGCGAGCCGGTTTTGGAGAAGATTCCAAAGCGAGTTCTTGGAGATTGGAAACCCTCATGTGAAAGACAAAGTGCAGTGAGACTAGTTGGCTCATGGTGTGACAAGCATCTGGGGGTGTCCGGGTGCGTGTTGAGGGGAGATCCATAGCATCTGGTTGAGATGGCATATGTCACTTGGTTTCAGAGTGTGGTGTGTCTGATCACAGGGTGCCTATTGGTTTACATGGATTGTATATTTACTGTGAACATTAAAGTGTAAGGTAGCTTTTGTAACTTGTGTTATCCTTACAAATCTGTATATATCTGTAGAAGTATAGTTGTGGGTGAAGGAGTATTGTAATATAGTTCACCTTGTTGAATAAATGTTTTATTCGTTTGTTAAAAGTTCATCAGCTGACTCCTGTGATTCTGCTCAGCAGCTGCCCTCCACATATCTAAACACACAAATAATAGTTAGGATCTATCAGGCTGAGTTCCACTCTGGGATCAGGCTTATCCAGGGGTAACCTCAGCTGAGATCATAACAAGAGGCACTGGAAAGGTTTTACTGATCATGAAAGGATCAACATAATTGGGTCTCATTTTTTCCCTCCTGTAAGGAGAAAGCTGGGGAGGACCTAATAGAGAAGTTTAAAATTCTGAAAAGTTTTGACATAGTTGACAGAAAAAGTGGTTTCTTTGGGGAAGAGCAAAACTAGTGAGCATTAATATAAAATAGTCATCAGGAAATCAAATAGAAAATTTAGAAGAAGTTTCTTTACCCAGAGAGTGGAAAGAATTAGATGAAAAAGAATGAGAGGAGGCTCGATCGAAGTCTGGACACTGGCATGAATTGTTTGGGCCAAATGGGCCTGTTTCTGTGCTGTATCTTATCCTATGTATTTATATATAAGCCTTTTATTAATTTCTCAGCACAAAAGGGAATTAAAACACTGTTTAGCAACTGCCATTCGCAGCTGGGTTCTAATTCATCAACAAGTCTTCTATTTCTACCCTACCAGCATGTCAAGCTGACAATCAGGCAAATTGAATAGACCAACACCTATGTAAGTAGCAGCCAGGGAGTACTCCTAGTTGGACCAAGGCTAATAGTTTTGCAGTTACCTCTTAATGGGCAATTAAAAGCCAACTGGTCACGTATCCATAGGTTTGTTCTTGGAGTGCATACACTGGCATTGTATAATGTATAGCTCTCAGACCCCATTATTTCTTTAACTGGATCTGACTTTGATAAAAGCAAAAAACTGCGGATGCTGGAAATCCAAAACAAAAACAAAAATACCTGGAAAAACACAGCAGGTCTGGCAACATCTGCAGAGAGGAACACAGTTAATGTTTCGAGTCCGAATGACCCTTCAACAGAACTAAGTAAAAATAGAAGAGAGGTGAAATGTAATCTGGTTTAAGGGGTGGTGGGACAAGTAGAGCTGGATAAAGGGCCAGTGATAGGTGGAGATAACCAAAAGATGTCACAGACAAAAGGACAAAGAGGTGTTGAAGGTGGTGATATTATCTAAGGAATGTGCTAATTAAGGGTAGAAAGCAGGACAAGCAAGGTACAGATAGCCCTATTGGGGGTGAGGTGAAGGAATCGAAAAAGGCTAAAAGTTAGAGATAAAACAATGGATGGAAATACATTTAAAAATAATGGAAATAGGTGGGAAAAGAAAAATCTATATAAATTATTGTAAGAAAAAGTGGGGTGGGGGGGGGAGGGGGATCAGATAGTGTGTGAGGATGGAGGAGAGAGTTCATGATCTAAAATTGTTGAATTCAGTATTCAGACCGGAAGGCTTAAGGTGCCTAGTCAGAAGATGAAGTGCTGTTCCTCCAGTTTGCGTTGAGCTTCACTGGAACAATGCAGCAGGCCAAGGACGGACATGTGGGTATGAGAGCAGGCTGGAGTGTTGAAATGGCAAGCGACAGGGAGGTCTGGATAATGCTTGCAGACAGACCGAAGGTGTTCTGCAAAGTGGTCACCCAGTCTGCGTTTGGTCTCTCCAATGTAGAGGAAACCGCATTGGCAGCAATGAATGCAGTAGACTAATTTGAGGGAAGTGCAAGTGAAATGCTGCTTCACTTGAAAGGAGTGTTTGGGCCCTTGGACGGTGAGGACAGGGCAAGTAAAGGGGCAGGTGTTGCACCTTCTGCGGTTGCATGGGAAGGTGCTGTGGGAGGGGGTTGAGGTATAGGGGGTGATGGAGGAGTGGACCAGGGTGTCCCGGAGGGAACGATCCCTGTGCAATGCCACCGGGGGGGAGGGTGAAGGGAAGATGTGTTTGGTGGCGGCATCATGCTGGAGTTGGCGGAAATGGTGGAGCATGATCCTTTGAATGTGGAGGCTGGTGGTGTGATAAGTGAGGACAAGGGGGACCCTACCATGTTTCTGGGAGGGAGAGGAAGGTGTGAGGGCGGATGCGCGGGAGATGGGCCGGACATGGTTGAGGCCCCTGTCAACCACCGTGGGTGGAAAACCTCGGTTAAGGAAGAAGAAAGACGTGTCAGAGGAACTGTTTTTGAAAGTGGCATCATCAGAACGGAGGCAAAGGAACTGAGAGAATGGGACGGACTCCTTACAGGAAGCGGGGTGTGAGGAGCTGTAGTTGAGGTAGCTGTGGGAGTCGGTGGGCTTGTAATGAATATTGGTGGACAGTCTATCATCAGAAATTGAGACAGAAAGGTCAAGGAAGGGAAGGGAAGTGTCAGAGATGGACCATGTGAAAATGATGGAGGGGTGGAAATTGGAAGCAAAATTAATAAAATTTTTCCAGGTCCAGACGAGAGCATGAAGCAGCACCGATGTAATCATCGATGTACTGGAGAAAGAGTTGTGGGAGGGGGCCAGAGTAGGACTGGAACAAGGGCTGTTCCACATACCCCATAAAGAGACAGGCATAGCTGGGGCCCATGCGGGTACCCATAGCCACACCTTTTATTTGGAGGAAGTGAGAGGAGTTTAAGGAGAAATTGTTCAGTGTGAGAAGTTCAGCCAGACGGAGGAAAGTAGTAGTGGATGAGGATTGTTCAGGCCTCTGTTCGAGGAATAAGCGGAGAGCCATCAGACCATCCCGGTGGGGGATGGATGTGTAGAGGGATTGGACGTCCATAGTGAAGCGGAGACGGTTGGGGCCAGGGAACTGGAAATTGTTGATATGATGTAGAGTGTCAGAGGAATCACGGATGTAGGTGGGAAGGGACTGGACAAGGGGAGAGAGAATGGAGTCAAGATAGCAAGAAATGAGTTCCGTGGGGCAGGAACAGGCTGACACGATTGGTCTGCCGGGACAGTCCTGTTTGTGGATTTTGGGTAGGAGGTAGAAGCGGGCCGTCCAAGGTTGAGAGAGTATCAGGTTGGAAGCTGTGGAAGGAAGATCTCCAGAGAAGATGAGGTCAGTAACTGTCCTGGAAACAATGGCTCTGACTTTGATCCTGAAAGTGCTGTAATAAAAAGATGGAATAGAAATATACTGGGGCAGTATGCAACATTTTCAAATGTCGCCAATTTTCTGAACACTGTACTGAAGCATCAACCTAGATAATGCACTCGTGTTTGGAATGAAGTTTAAGCCCATAATACTCATTTTCTGGAAAGAGTGCAATTTGCTAAGTGGGATGCATATTCACATAAGAAATAGGAGCAAGAGTAGATCACATGGCCCTTGAGCCTTCTCAGCCGTTCACTGAGAGCTACCTTACAAACGCACTTAATCTTGTATCATTGGCCTTTGCTCAGTTTGAATTGATAACCTGTGCTCACTACTGCATTTCAAGCCTATGGTGATATGAACTTTTATAGAAATCTGCAGAACAATATTGTAGTCCAATAACTTATTTGAGGATGATTTTAGAATCAGATTGAGTATGCATGAAGCTAATAATTGAGGTTACTCTGCTTGGGTGAAGTGAGTGTAAATTTCTCTAATGTACGTGCAGTATTGTTAACAATTCCATTCGCTCTTAAACTTGAAATGCATTTAATCACACAGCCACATCTAGAATATATAGATTTTAAAAGCTCTGAGTTTGGCGTTGTTCTAAAGGTTTCACAAAGTTAGCTGCCAAGCTATAGGTGGAGCCAACTGTACAAATTCAGAATCATTCATGCAGGTTACGTACAAACTTGAAGTTGTGGCACTCTGCATATCATCATCAAGAGCATAGATATCCACGTTATTTTGTACATTGTGTTGATTGAAGATATAGCAATTGGATTTTAGAACAGTTGTCCTCATCTTACATATAAGTAAGTCAAAGGTAAAAGTACTGGTATTTGAAACCCATTTATAATTTGTAATTGTGGGGAAAAAAACAGAAATCAATGAATTCCTAATTTAAACTTGAAGTCCAGGTCATTTCTAAGCTTGCTATACTACAAACAAAAATGACATTACTTAGTACAAGGGCAGATTGTTTTTGTTTTTTTTCCCAATTCCTCCTTACCCTCTCTCCAAAGGCCAGGGTATTGTTTGTATATTAATAGAAGGTACATCTCCCAAGTGGCTATTTATCAACTGTGAACCTAGAAAATGAATGGTATTGGGCTGTTTAACCACTGTAGTCATCATGACTCAGCCTATTCCTATTCTGACATGCCCACATGTACATTTTCCAGATGTTGTTGAATAGTGACAAAAGGGCAAGTAGCTTAACAGATTTCTCCCCATCAGTCTCTCGATGTGTAGGATCCTGAGATGAATTGTAGCACTCTAATTGTTGTTCTGATTGAAATTAACCTAACTCAGTACAGACTGTGGATTGGACCAGGGACTTACTAGTCTCTATGATTTCATCTTGGGTTGACTGATGCCTAGATTCTTGGTGAAAATAAAAGGAAAAGTGCTCTTCGGTATATATGCTGCTGACTGTATCTAAGTTGGTTGCCAGATTGGGTTAAGAGAATTGTTGCACAATAAAATTGTAAGGATTGTTGGAATTCAGGATATCAAAGTCAATACATCTTATAACCCTTTACTCTCAAGCTCCAAAATGATTCAAATTGATAATCCTTACTGGTGACAGTGGTTACATTTTATTCAGTATAAATAGAACCCAGGCACATACTGATGTCAAAGTAGTTGTATCAAAGTACAACAGCGTTACCATTGCGCCCTGATCATGTCAATCAATGCAACATGTAATACATCTACAGTTTCTGTGCTCGGGGAATCCCTTGTACATTTAACCCGCTTGTTACCTTACTATTGTTTGAATGGCCCAATTACAGAAAATGGCATTTAACCATCTGCCAGCCCAAGCCAAGTCAACTCTCAAGGTCTCTCCCATACCCATAAATATCCCAGTGCAAGCTTGACTAAAGCAAGAAAAACCTGGTGGCCTCGGCTATTTTGTCTCATTTCTACCCACATCTGGACCTCAGGTTCTGCAAAGGTGTTTATCTTTAGTTCCCACACTTTAGTTTTCACACTAAACGGTAATTAAGGATTGGCAATAAATGCTGGTGTTCCCAGCAGTGTTCACATCCCATGAAAGAAAAAAAAAACTGCTAGATTTCTGCTGAAGTTTACCTATTGATCATGAGCTTCATTTGCACTTTTAGAACCAATAAAATTTTTGATCGATGAAGGCCCAAAGCAAAGTTTCCCTCATGTTACCCTTCAACATTACTTACCCAGTGCATTCTAATGCCCACTGGTTCCTTTTATTTAATAAACTAAAATAGTAACATAAGACATAGGAGCAGGGGTAGGCCATTTGGCCCTTCGAGTCTGCTCTGCCATTCAATAAAGTCATGGCTGATCTGGCTTTGGTCTCAACTCCACTTTCCTGTCTGCCCCCCCATAACCCTTTACTCCCACTGTCTATCAAAAAGCTGCCTAACTCAGCCTTGAATAAATTCAATGACCCAGCCTCCACTGCTCTCTGTGGAAGAGAATTCCACATACTAATGATTCTCTGAGAAAGGAAGTTCTCCTCATTTCAGCCTTAAAGGGGAGACCTGATATTGAACTGCTGTTTCCCTTTTTGGAACTTTCCTCTCAATTTTCTGCCCTGTGTGCACAAATAGATTGCATACTAATAAACTCTTCCCTTTCTCTTGATTTAAACTTGCCCAGGTTGATCTGATCCTAGACCCAATTGACTATCTTCTTGTACTAGTCCCCCCACAAGAAATTAGACCAAGTCACTGGTAGAAAAATTCTCCAACACCCTGTCTCTGGCACACAAAACACAGTTACCCATCCTGAACTTGCCTGAAGGTTATTAAGATCCTGCTTACACTGGGTAATATTTTAAAGTGAAAACCAACTACTGTCTTACCATTCCTAGAATTCAGGGTATTGGAGACAATTTGCCTTTGAACCCCTTATTCTCAAGCTCTGAAATGATTTGAAGTGATAATCCTTATTGGTGACAGTATATATAGTTTATTCAGTATAAGTCAGCTGTGCAAACATATGAATGAGGAGCAGCAGTAGGCCATTTGAACCCGTTCTGCTATTCAATAAGATCATGGCTGATCTGATCGTACCCCAACTCCACATTCCCACCTACCCCCGATAACCTTTGACTCTTGTTAGTCGAGAATCTATCTACCTCTGTCTTAAAAATATTTAATGACTCTGCCTCTACTGTTCTCTGTGGAAGAGAATTCCAAAAACTTAGACCCTCAGAAAAAATGTCTCTTCATCTCCTTCATGAATGGGAGACCCCTTATTTTTAAACCATGTTCCCTTGTTCTAGTCTCTCCCTCAAGGAGAAACATCCTTTCAGCATCCACTCTGCCAAGTTCCTTCAGGATCTTACATGTTTCATTAAGATCTTCTTTCATTCTTCTAAACTCCAATGGACACATGCCCAACCTGTCCAACCTTTCCTCATAAGATAACTCCAAGATAAGACCAAACATGTACTAATCACAGTGCAGAAGAGGCCCTTCAGCCCATCGAGTCTGCACCGACCGTGAGAAACTCCTGACCTACCTACCTAATCTCATTTACCAGCACTTGGCCCATAGCCTTGAATGTTATGATGTGCCAGGTGCTCATCCAGATACTTTTTAAAGGATGTGAGGTAACCCGCCTCCACCAGCCTCCCAGACAGTGCATTCCAGACTGTCACCACCCTCTGGGTAAAATAGATTTTCCTCACATTCCCCCCCCCCCACCCCAAAACCTCCTGCCCCTCACCTTGAACTTATACCTCCTTGTGACTGACCCTTCAACTAAGGGGAACAGCTGTTCCCTATCCACCCTGTCCATGCCCCTCATAATCTTGTACACCTCAATCAGGTTGCCCCTCAGTTTTCTCTGCTCCAACGAAAACAATCCAAGTCTATCCAACCTCTCTTCATAACTTAAATGTTTCATCCCAGGCAACACCCTGGTGAATCTCCACTGCAATCACATCCTTCCTATAATGTGGCGACCAGAACTACACACAGCACTCCAGCTGTGGCCTCACCAAGGTTCTATACAACTCCAACATGACCTCCCTACTTTTGTAGTCTATGCCTCGATTGATAAAGGCAAGTGTCCCATATGCCTTTTTCACCACCCCACTAACATGCCCCTCTGCCTTCAGAGATCTATGGACACACACGCCAAGGTCTCTTTGTTCGTCAGAACTTCCTAGTGTCATGCCGTTCTTTGAATATTTCCTTGTCAAATTACTCCTTCCAAAGTGTGTCACCTTACACTTTTCAGGGTTAAATTTCATCTGCCACTTATCTGCCCATTTGACCATCCCATCTATATCTTCCTGTATTCCAAGACACTCAACCTCTCTGTTAACCACCCGGCCAATCTTTGTGTCATTCGCAAACTTACTAATCCTACCCCCCACATAGTCATCTATGTCATTTATATAAATGACAAATAATAGGGGACCGAGCACAGATCCCTGTGGTATGCTACTGGACACTGGCTTCCAGTCACTAAAGCATCCTCTGTCATCACCCTCTGCCTCCTACAACTAAGCCAATTTTGAATCCACCGTATCAAATTACACTGTATCTCATGTACATTTGCCTTTTTTATAAGTCTCCCATGTGGGACCTTGCCAAAGGCTTTGCTGAAATCCATATAAACTACATCAACTGCACTATCCTCATCTACACACCTGGTCACCTCCTCAAAAAATTCAATCAAATTTGTTAAGCGTGACTTCCCTCTGACAAAGCCATGCTGACTATCCCTGATCAAACCTTACCTCTCTCTCCAAGTGGAGATAGATTCTCTCCTTCAGAACTTTTTCTAATAGTTTCCCTACCACTGACATGAGTCACTGGCCTGTAGTTCCCTGGCTTATCTCTACAGCCCTTCTTAAATAGCGGAACCACATTAGCTGTTCTCCAGTCCTCTGGCACCTCCCCCGTGGCCAGAGAAGAATTAAAAATTTTGGTCAGAGCCCCTGTGATCTCCTCCCTTGCCTCCCTCAGCAGTCTGGGGGACACATCATCTGGACCTGGAGATTTGTCCACTTTTAAGCCTGCCAACACCTCAAATACCTTGTTACTCCCTATATTAATTTGCTTAAGAACATTGCAGTCTCTCTCCCCGAGTTCGATACCTTCATCCTCATTCTCTTGGGTGAAGACGGATGTGAAGTATTCATTCAATGCTCTAGCGATGTCCCCTGGCTCCACCCATAGATTGCCCTCTTGGTCCCTTATGGGCCCTACTCTTTCCCTGGTTATCCTCTTCCCATTGATACACTTATAGAATATCTTGGGATTTTCCCTACTTTTACCAGCCAGAGCTTTTTCATGTCCCTCCTCTTTGCTCTCCTAATTGCTTTCTTAAGCTCCACCCTGCACTGTCTGTACTCTGTCTGTACTCCACTAATGCCTCTGCTGATTTGTTTCCCTTGTACCTGCTAAAAGCCTCTCTTTTCCTTCTTATCCTAACCTGAATATCTCTGGTCATCCAAGGTTCTCTGTGGGTTTGTTACTCCTTCCTATCACCCTAGAGGGAACATGTTGAGCCTGTACCACCACCCCACTCCCCCCCCCCCCCCAATTTCCTTTTTGAACACCCCCCACTGTTCCTCTGTAGCTTTCCCCACAAGTAACTGTTCCCAGTCTGCCTTGGCCAGATCCTGCCTTATTTTACTAAAATCCACTCTTACCCCAATCCAAAACATTTTTTTGCAACTTGTTGATTTCCTTGTCCATAACAATCTTAAACTGTACCATGTTGTGGTCGTTATTTCTATTGCTAAAATGATCGCCCACGACCACCTCAGCCACCTGTCCGGCTTCATTCCCCAGAATTAGGTCCAGCACTGCGCCGTCCCTTGTTGGACCCTCTGCATATTGTCCTAAAAAGTTCTCCTGTACACATTTCAAGAAATCCACTCTATCCAAGCCCTTAACACTATGTCTATCCCAATTAGTGTTGGGAAAGTTTAAATCACCTAATATAATAACCCTATTGTTACTGTTTTTACACACCTCCACAAATTATGCACATATTTGCTCCTCAATTTCCCGCTGACTATCTGGGGGTCTATAATAAACACTTAACAATGTTGCTGCCCCTTTTTTATTGCTAAGCTCTACCCACAAAGCTTCATTCGATGCCCCCTCCAAGATGATATCTCTCCTTACTGCAGTACCTGACTCCTTAACTAATAATGCAATGCCGCCTTCTCTTTTACCCCCTCCCCTGTCTCGCCTGAAGATTCTATATCCCGGAATGTTGAGCTGCCAATCCTGCCCTTCCCTCAACCATGTCTCAGTGATGGCTACTATATCACAATTCCACATGTCAATCCTCACCCTTAACTTATCCGTTTTACTGTAATACTCCTGGCATTTAAGTAGAGGCCATCCAGCCTTGCTCCCTTGAAGCTTAATGCAGCTGTACTCCCTCTGACTTGATTGTTTTACTGTATTATGATGTGTTCCTATTCTGCTAACATTGTGTCCCATCCCCCTGCTGAATTAGCTTAAACTCCTCCGAACAGCACTAGCAAACCCGCTTTCAAGGATGTTAGTCCCGCTCTGGTTCAGATGTAGACCGTCCCACTTGTACAGGTCCCACCTTCCCCAGAAACGGTCCCAGTGATCCAGGAATCTAAAACCCTCCCTCCTGCACCAACTCTTAAGCCACGTATTTATCTGTGCTCTTTTTCTATTTCTGAGCTCGCTAGCATGTGGCACTGGGAGTAATCCAGAGATTACAACCTGAGAGGTCTTGCTTTTTAGTCTACAGCCTAACTCCCTGAATTCTTGATGCAAGACCTCATCCCTCTTTCTACCTATGTCATTGGTACCAACATGAACTATGACCTCTGCCTTATCACCCTCCCCCTCTCAGCAATAGTATCAAATCACAGCAACATTACCATTATGCCCAAGGTTGAAGTGCAATCTCCAGAAACTGCTCCCTCGTCATACCCCAGGTACCAATGCGACAGTAACGCCTCTGTGATCTCTAAGCTTGAGGAATCCCTTCTTATATTCTCTTCACTCAGCAAAGCCAATGGAGAATGATTTAACCCAATCATTACCTTGGAATGGCCCAATTACAAAGATGCCATTTAACCATCTGCTCGCTCAAGCCAGATCAAACTCTCAAGATCTTGAGTTTCCCACACTCAGACTCCTATCAGCTTGTTAACATTCCAGTGCCAAGCTGGACCAAAGCAAGCAAAATATGGTGGCCTTGGTACTCAGCTATTTTGCCTCAGCTCTATGTACCTCTGGGACTCTTAGCTTCTATAAAGATGTTTTATCTTTAGTTCCCACACAGCAAGCTGTTTTTACGCTCTGCTAAATTACTACTGATATTTACCTTTTGACCATTTAGTTCCTTTTATACCTTTTGCACCAATAAAACATTTGGTTAATGAAAGCCCAAACCATTGTTTCCCAATGGCACCTTTCAACCATCTTCACCCATGGCGTAGCACAGGCAGGATTAAAAGTATATTTCAGTATAAACATTATATACATAGCAACTAATGAAACCGCTAATTGGTCAGTAACAGTACCTGAATTAGTTTTTGCTAATTAGCAAGAAAACCTGATGGAGGGATTTCCTAGGTTTCTTAAGGCTGTTGCCAAAGATCAACTGATTGCTAAACTTTCTTAACTTTGAAAGCTGTAATTTTTTGAATTAATAAATAAAAAATTCTCCTAAGGTTTATAAGCTGAGTATTAACGCTGATGCTGCAATAGCATCCTTTTTTAATTAATAGTTCTTATTCCCTTTAGTGAAGTTTTACTGTGTGCCCTACACAAGTTGCATGTGGCTCTCTGGGGTTGGTGACAATGTTAAAAATTAAACCAAATGAACCAAATGACTGTTAAAGTGACTTTTTTGTAAGTGAGTGGCAACTGTTCAATCTTGCAGAGCATCAAAACCAAGCTTGATGCTACCTTCTAATGTCTACTTATACACAGCGCTGCAGTAAGCTCACTCCATAGCTAGCAGGAGCCAAAACTTTTGTTGCCTATTTCTATACCTCCCTTCTGCTAAGCTAGCTGTGATCAACTAACAAAGCAAAGCAAGTGTCAGAGCTGAGACTTCCTGTTCTCCTATCGCGTGAGGCGCTGCCTACCCATTAGATCATAAGGAAAACACTGTCAGCCTAAGTTGGGAGTCAGTTTTATTAATTGATATGGAACCTAGATAGTCCATAGAAATTGATTATAATCTTGATTACACTGAAGCTTAGGAAAAGGTATTAACCAGAGCATTTCGAGGTTGTTACTGGATTTTTAAATATAATTTGCACCATGGTATTTCCATTACCAACCTGGGCAAGTGGCTAAAATTTAAATTTATTGTGTGAGTAATGGTTTCAAGTTGTCCAGTGCCTTCTAAGCTGCCAATAGAGTGGTCCATATTTGGGTCAAATTCTAACCTTGAAAATAGGGTTTATGCCTGAAGTTTGGCCCAGAGATAAGCACCCTGCAACCCTTACCAATTTAATTCCAGCTTCTCTCAGCTGGTAAACAGTGACACCAGAGCCAGCAAGCACAAAATTTCCTCTGCCTCCAATCCTTTTTGGCATATTGTGGGTTGATTCTATCCCATGGCAATTTCTTCATCCTACTAGAGGCACATTTTGTTCCTTTTTATTGTTTTGTTCCATTGATTAAAGTTTATATATAACAGCTTTTGTTGAGTAAGAAAGTTGATATTTGAAGTTTTGGGTGGGTGGGTGTGGGTGTGGGTGTGGGGGGGGGGGGGGGGGGGGGGGGGGGGGCGGGGGGGGGGGGGGGGGGATCTGGCCCTACAAGCAAGTAACACCTCCTAAATCTTTGCCCATTTTCTGCTGATTATAGTCAATTTCTATGGACTATCTAGGTTCCATATCAATCATTGTTTGAACCTTTCCCATTAGGTTTTCATCCTTTTTACAGCACTGAAATGGCCTTAATCAAAGTCAATAATTACATCCTCCTATGTTTGTAATTGTTTGACACCTTGCTTCCTCACCCTCTTAACTTCTTGACAACCTTCAACATGGTCGACCACATCATTCTCTTCCAATACCTCTCTAATCTCCTTCAAGAACTCTGCATCTCTTGACTCTGGGCTGTCATGCACCTTCGCTCTTATTGGTGGCAAGGCATTCAGCCTTAAAGGTCCTGTCCTCTAGGATTCCCTCCCTAAATCTCTGACCCCCTTTAAGTAATCCCTGCTTATATCTCCTTTTATTGGCTGGTTCATTTTTGTTTAATTGCATCTCTGAGAGGTGTTGCAACATTTGGGGGAGATGGTGGCATAGTAGTAATGTCACTGGACAAGTAATCCAGAGGCTCAGGCTAATGCTCTGGGTATATGGGTTCAAATCCCACTGTGGCAGCTGGTGGAATTTGAAATCAATTAATAAATCTGGAATTGAAAGCTAGTCTCAGTAGTGGTAACCAAGAAACTATCATCACTTATCGTAAAACCCATCTGATTCATGAATGTCCTTTAGGGGAAGGAAATCTGCCATCCTTACTTGATCTGGCCTACATGTGACTCCAGATCCACAGCAATGTGGTTGACTCTTAAAAGCCCTCTGAAACGGCTTCTCAAGCTACTTAGTTCAAGGGTAATTAGGAATGGCAACAAACACTGGCCTTGCCAGTGAAAGAATTAAAAAAAAAGTTTGCTGTGCAAAATAAGTTGTTAAGTGTCAGCAGGTCATTTATCCGTGACACACAGTGGTGCTTGGACCTGCCCTCAGCTGAGTGTCATGCACATACACTGAGCCCCGTGTTGGAAAGTGAGCAGTAGTGAAGACGCTGGGTCATTTCCTCCTCCTTAGTTGAGCTACTGAGGTTAGATGTAGCATATTCGCTGCTGCTGCTGTGGCTGAGAGCAGTTAACTGATGCAGACCAGAACTGGAATTAAAGTTCTGTTGAAGAGTCATCCAGACTCGAAACGTTAACTGTGTTCCTCTCTGCAGATGCTGCCAGACCTGCTGAGTTTTTCCAGGTATTTTTATTTTTGTTTTGGATTTCCAGCATCCACAGTTTTTTGCTTTTATCCTGGAATTAAATGTATCTTCTGATAAAGAATTTTTTTTCATGGCCAGAATTAGCATTTGATCTTTGATTTCCTTAAATATGACTTCAGAATTCAGAAGACAGGGAAGGTTAATGAGAAATATTAGATTTACAAAATCACAGATTGGGTAAAGCTTGATTGGCAGAGTTGAGTAATTAGACATTCTATATTCAAAGGTGGCAGAACAAGTTGATGAGGCTGTTTTTTTTTTGAAAAAGATTCTTGGCTTTCTAGATGTTTACAGAATACAAAAGCAAAGTTATGGTAAGCCTTTATGAATCACTGGTTACTTAGAATTAGAAAGAGTCTACAGCACAGAAACAGGCCATGCTGGCGTTTATGCTCCACAAAAGCCTTCTTCATCTAAACCTATCAGCATATCCTTCTACTCCTTTCTCCTTCATGCTTATCTTACTTCACCTTAAATGCCCAAGCTATGGGTAGCAAAGTGGTTATATTACTGCAGTAGTAATCCAGAAGCCTGGAGATGAGATTTCAAATTCCACCATGGTAGCTATGGTATTTAAATTGTTATTGAAATAAATCTGATATCAGTAATGAAGACCATGAAGCTACCGGATTGTCGTAAAAACCCACTTGATTCACGCATTCTTTATGGAGTGATGCCTCCCTCCCTTACCCAGTCTGGCCTATATGGGATCACACCTGTGTGGTTGACTCTTAACTGCCTTCTGAAATAGCTGAACAAACCACTCACTTATACCATAATTTGGGGCGATTCGAGAAAAAAGTTCACCACCACCATCTCGAGGGAAATTAGGCATGGAAAATAGATGTGACATCCACATGCCAAGAATGAATTTTTAAAAATGCTAGTTGCCCTGTGGATGTAACATAAGAAATAGGTACAGGAGCAAGCCAAATGTCCTTTCGGACCTGGTTCGCCACTCAGTAAGATCATGGCTTATCTTTGATCATGATTCCAATTTCCTGCATGATCCCATTATCCCCAAGCACCAACTGAGCATTCAAATCCCTCTGGGGTAGAAAATCTCAAGGAAATTCCTCCTCATCTTGTTATAAAGTGACTTTCCCCTTATTCTGAGACTATGACCCCTAGTTCTTAATTTTCAACCAGGGAAAACTAAATCTACCCCTTGGTCTTCTTCAAAGTTATATAATTGAGTGAAATCACCTCTTATTCTTCTAAACTCAGAGTAAAGGCCCATTGTACTCAAATTCTCCTTGTAAGAGAACTCTCACACCAGAATTCCATCAAATGAACACTTGCTGCATCTCCTCCAAGACAAGTATATCTTACCTTCAGTAAGGAGACTAAAACTGCATACATGCACGAGGTGTGACCTCAGCAAAACCCTAAACAATTGTAGCAAGACTTCCTGATTCTTATACTCCAGTGTCCTTGTAAGAAAGGTCAGCATACCATTTGCCATCCTAATTGCTTGCTGTACCTGCATGCTCCTTTGTGTTACTTGTGCGAAGACACTCAAATCTCCGAACGCCAACGTTGAAAAGTTTTGCCGTTTAAAAAAAAATTCTGCTCTCCTACTCTTCCTATTGAAGTGAAATGATTTCCCCACATTATACTCCATCTACCACTTTATTATTCACTCACTTAACCTGCCTATATCCCTTTGCAACCTCTTTGTGCCCATTTCACAGCTTACTGTCCCACCTAACTTTGTGTAGACAGCACTCTTGCTTCCTTCACCTAAGCCATTAATATTGATTTTAAATAGCCAAAGCCCCAGCACTGAACCTTGTGGCTTCCCACCAGTTGCAACCTGCCAACTTGAAAATGTCCCATTTATCACTACTCTCTGCTTCCTATCCATTAACCAATCCCCTAACCATGCTAATATATTACCCTTAGCTCCTTGAGAACTTATCTTGTATAATAACTTTTTATGTGGTAACTTATTGAATGCCTTTTGGAAATCCAAATTTCTATGGTAGTCCTTTTTAAAAATTCATTCGTGGGATGTGGGTGTCACTTGCTTAGCCAGCATTTATTGCCCATCCCTAATTGCCCTTGAGAAGGTGGTGGTGAGCTGCCTTCTTGAACTGCTGCAGTCCATGTGGTGCAGGTACACCCACAGTGCTGTAAGGGAGTGAGTTCCAGGATTTTGATGCAGCAACATTAAAGAAGTGACATATTTCCAAGTCAGGATGATGTGTAGCTTGGTGGGTGAGCTTTCAGGTCGTCATGTTCCCATGTGTCTGCTACCCTTGTCCTTCTAGATGGCAGAGGTCATGGGTTTGGAAGCTGCTGTCTAAGGAGCATTGGCGAGTTCCTGGAGCACACCATGTAGATGGTGCACACTGTGCATCGGTGGTAGAGGGAGTGAATGTTTCTGGATGGCATGTCAGTCTAGCAGGCTGTTCTGTCCTGGATGGAGTCAAGCTTCTTGAGTGTTGTGGGAGCTGCACTCATCCAGGCAAGTGGAGAGTATTCCATTACACTCCTGACTTGTGCCTTGATGGTGGACAGGCTTTGGAGAGTCAGGGGTGAGTTATTTGCTGCAGGATTCCTAGCCTCTGACCTGCTCTTGTAGTCAAAGTATTTATATGGCTAGCCCAATTCAGTTTCTGGTCAATGGTTACCTCAGGGATGTTGATAGTGGGGGATTTGGTAATGTCATGGGGAGATGGTTAGATTCTCTCTTGTTGGAGATGGTCATTGCCTGGCACACGTGTGGCTCAAATGTTACTTGCCACTTGTCAGCCCAAGCCTGGATATTGTCCAGGTCTTGCTGCATTTCAACATGGACTGCTCCAGTATGTGAGGAATCACGAATGGTGCTGAACATTGTGCAATCATCAGCGAACATCCCCACTTATAACCTTATGACGGAAGGAAGGTCATTGATGAAGCAGCTGAAGATGGTTGGGCCTTGGACACTACCCTGAGGAACTCCTACAGTGATGTCCTGGAATTGAGATGATTGACCTCCAACAGCCACAGCCATCTTCCTTTGTGCTAGGTATGACTCCAACCAGAGGAGAGTTTTTCCCCTTATTCACATTGACTCCAGTTTTGCTAGGACTCCTGATACCACGCTTGATCAAATGCTACCTTGATATCAAAGGCAGTCACTCTCACCTCTCCTCTGGAATTTAGCTCTTTTGTCCATGTTTGAACCAAGGCTGTAATAAAGTCAGAAGCTGAGTGCCCTGGCGGAACTCAAACTGGATATTAGTGAGCAGGTTGTTGCTAATCAAGAGCTGCATGATAGTATTGTTGATGACCCTTTCCATTACTTTATTGATGACCGAGTGTAGAATGATGAGATGATAATTGGCCAGGTTGGAGTTGTCCTGCTTTTTGTTTATAGGCACAGCTGGGCAATTTTCCACATTGTTGGGTAGATGCCAGTGTTATAGCTGTGCTGTAACAGCTTAGCTAGGGGCATGGCAAGCTCTGGAGCCCAAGCCTTCAATACTATTGCCAGAATATTATCAGTGCCTGTAGCCTTTGCAGTATCCAGTGCCTTCAACCATTTCTTGATGTCATGTGGAGTAAATTAAATTAACTGAAGTCTGACATCTGTGATGCTGGGGACCTCTAGAGAAGGCAAAGTTGGATCAGCCACTCGGTGCTTCTGGCTGAAGATTGTTGCAAATGCTTCAGCCTCATCTTTTGCACTAATGTGCTGGGCTCCCCTATCATTGCGAATGGGGATATTTGTGGAGCCGCCTCCTCCTCCTCCAGTGAGTTGCTTAATTGTCTGCCAATGTTCACGACTGGATGTGGCAGGACTGTAGACCCTAAATCTGATCTGTTGATTGTGTGATCGCTTAGCTCTGTTTATCACAGGCTGCTTACGCTGTTTGGCATGCAAGTAGCCCTGTGTTGTAGCTTCACTGGGCTGACATCTCATTTTTAGGTATCCCTGGTGCTGCTGCTGGCATGCCCTCCTGCACTCTTCCTTGAACCAGTGTTGAATCCCTGGCTTGGTGGTAATGGTAGAGTGGGGGATACATTGAGCCATGAGGTTACAGATTGTATACGAGTAGAATTTTGCTGCTGCTGCTGCTGATGGCCCACAGTGCCTCCTGGTTGCGCAGTCTCATATTGCTAGATCTGTTGGAAATCTATCCCATTTAGCATGGTGGTAGTGCCATACAACATGAATGTGAAGACAAGAATTTGTTTCCACAAGGACTCTGTGATGGTCACTCCTACTGATACTGTCATGGACAGATGCACCTGCAGCATGGAGGTTAATAAGGATGAGGTCAAGTATGTTTTTCCCTCTTGTTGGTGCCCTCACTACCTACCGCAGACCCAGTCTAGCAGCTATGTCCTTTAGTGGTGCTACCAAGCCACTCTTGATACGGACATTGAAGTCCCCCATCTACTCTACATCTTGCACCCTTGCCACCCACAGTGCTTCCTCCAAATGGTGTTGAACGTGGCCGAGTACTGATCCATTAGCTGAGGATTGGTGTTACGTGTAATCTGCAGGAGGTTTCCTTGCTCATGTTTGACTCAATGCCATGAGACTTCCTGCAGTTCTGAGCTGATGTTGAGACTCCTAGGATGACTCCCCTCTCAACTGTATACCACTGTGCTACCATCTCTGCTGGGTATGTCAGTGGGACAAGATGGTGGTGCCTGGGATTTTACCTATAAGGTATGATTCCATGAGTGTGACTATATCAGGCTTTTGCTTGACTGGCCTGTGAGACAGCTCTCTCAATTTTGGCACAAGCTCCCAGATGTTAGTAAGGATAACTTTTCAGGGTCAACAGGGCTGGGTTTGCTGTTGTCGTTTTTAGTGCTGAGGTTGATGCCAGGTAGTCCGTCCAGCTTCATTCCTTATTGACTTTCTAGAGGTTTGATACAACTGAGTAGCTTGCTAGGCCATTGCAGAGGATATTCAAGAGTCAACCACATTGCTCTGGACTTGGAGTCACATGTAGGCCAGACCTGGTAAGGATGGCAGATTTCCTTCCCTGAAGGACATTAGTGAACTTGTTCAGTCAAGTTTTTGATTTATTAGTTGCTATCATATATTCATGACCTCGGGTTTTGGACTTGCCCACAAATGGAAGAGGTGATATAGTTATTTATGGCACAAAAAGGTCATTCAGTCCAGGAAGCCTATGCTGGCTCTCCATGGAGCCCTCTCTATAGCCATAGCCCTGCAAGTTTATTTCCTTCAAGTACTTATCCAATTTCCTTTGAAATCATTGATCATCTCTGTTCCCAATACCCCCTTGGGCAGCAAGTTCCAGGTTGTCACCACTTGCTGAGCAAAAAGTTCTTTTTCATATTCCCCCTGCATCCCTTGCCCAAAACCTTATACCCCTGTCCCCTAGTTCTTGTACCATCAGTTAATGGGGGAACAGTTTTGTCTACCGTAACCAAATTTGTCCTAATCTTGTACATCTCTATCAAATCTCTCCTTGTTCTCCTTGGAGTAAAGGAGATTAATTGCAGCTTCTTCAATCTAACCTTGTAGCTAAAATCCTCCATCTCTGGAACCATTCTGTTCAATCTCCTCTGCACCTTCTCAAGGACCTTCACATCCTTCCTAAAGTGTGACGTCCAGAACTGGAGGCAATACTCTAGTTGTAGCCTACCAGAGTTTTATATAAGTTCAGCATAACTTCTCTGCTTTTGTACTCAGTGCCTCTATTTATGAAGTTGAGGATCCAATATGCTTTGCTAACAACTCTGTCATTATGTCCTGCCTCCTCCAAAGATCTATGTGCATTCACCACTCGTCCCCTCACGGTGCATTTCTCTATATCTATCTATCAAATCATAATCTTATAGACCTCTATCATCACTTCTCTTTTCCCCATCATTTTGTAATAATTATATCCCCTCAGTTTAGGTATCCATGTGAATCTTTTTTGCACCTTCTCTAGTGCCTTGATACCCTTTTTATAATACTGAGACCAGAATTGTGCACAGCACTCAACAGTGTGTAGTTGAACAAAGCTACATAGCATGGGTAACATAACTTCTCTGCTTTTTGAATATATCCCTCTAGATGGTGCTTGTTTTTTTTATGGCCTTATTAACCTGCATACAAATCCATAGTGATTCTGTGCCCCTAGATTCCTTTCTCATGCCTTTTTAGATTCTTGTTATCCTAACAGCATGTGGTTTTCTTTCCATCAAAATGTACCACCTCTCACATATTTATATTGAAATGTATTGACCAGTTAAATGCCATTTCTGTAAGTTTAGTAATGTCTTCTTGTATTTTGTCGCTTTTTTGTCACTATGGGCCCTGCTCACTCCAGTTTGGTGTTATCCACAAATTTCGATTTGGACTTTTGGTTCCAGAATTCAAATCATTTATGTGAATTGTGAACAACAGTGATGGCAGCATAATTCCTATGGTACACTATTTTTCATCTTTTTGCCAGTCCAAGTAGCCACCCATAACCCCTACTGTCAGACTTTTGTGGTCAGTTTACTGTCTATTCTCCTGCTTGTTCCCTATCTTCACATGCTTTAATCTTAGTCATGGCTCAGCTGGGGTATTGATTCAATTCTGCACATTACTCTTTGTTTGAATGATGAAAGAATGATGTTTAGGCCTTGGAAAGGATGCAGAGGGGATTTACATGAATGCTACCAAGAATGGGGGGGGGGGGGTGGGTGGTGCTTCAGCTATGTGGAGAGACTAGAGAAATTGGGATTATTCTTCTTAGAGCTGAGAAGATTAAAGGGAGATTTAACGGGTCATAATGAAATGTTTTGATAGAGTAATTAAGGAGAAACAGTTTCCAGGGGCTAGAGGATCTGTGACCAGAGCACAGAGATTTAAGATAATTGGCAAAAGAACCAGAGGTGTTTAAGGGAGAGGATGAAAATTTGTTTTTATGCAAGGTTATGATCTACATATGAACGTATGAATTAGGAGCAGGGCTAGGCCACTTGGTCCTTCAAGCCTGCTCTGCCATTTAATAAGATCATGGCTGATCTGAGTGTAATCTCAACCCCACAGTCCTGCCTACCACAATAACCTTTCATCCCTTTGTTAATCAGGGATCTATCCAGCTCTGCCTTAAAAATATTCAAAGACTCTGCTTCCACTGCCTTTTCAGGAAGAGAGCTCCATTGGCATTCAAACCTCAGAGAAAAAAATTCTCCTCATCTCTGTCTTAAGTGAGCAACCCTTATTTTTAAACAGTGATCACTTGTCCTAGATTCTCCCACAACAGGAAACATCCTCTCCACGTCCACCATGTCAAGACTCCTCAGGATCTCAAAGGTTTCATTTAAGTTGCATCTTACTCTTCTGAATTCCAAGCCTAACCTGCCCAGCCTTTCCTCATAAGACAACTCGCGTATTCTTGGTGTTAGTCTAGTAAACTACCCACGTCTAGTGGTAGGAGGCATATTCAGTGCAGTGATTAATATTTTTCTTCTGTGCTGATCTTCCATTTTCTGCTCACACTTGGCACTATTCCAGTGAAAGTTTTACAAAGGATTGCTACCCACCCTTGTACCCCAGAGTCGCTGTTGCAGAAGTTAGTGTTTTGGACAGCTTCATAGAAGTTAGGAAATTTTGATGCTGACTGGTCACTGTTATATAGTGATATAATAATACTATGGACTTCATTGTTGGAGTAAAAGCTATATAAACAACTACAATTCACTTTAAAAAGTGCCTTATGATGATGAAGTTATTTTAAAAAGATGCAGTTAAGTTGTGTTTAATATTCCATTTGATTCAGTAAAATCCATTGTGGATTCAATTGGGTTCAGTCAACGTAACTTGGCACCAAATTGGCTGAAACCAACCTTAGCTACTAATCTGACTCCCAAAGTAATTTTGAATTCTGATAATTCCAGGTCTCTGAGTGTTTGGTAAAAGCAAAATACTGTGGATGCTGGAAATCTGAAACAAAAACAGAAAGTGCCGGAAGCTGAGTTTTTCCAGCGTTTTCACTTTTTGTCTCTGAGTGTTTGGGATGTGCTGCAGAATCTTGCATGCCTTAAAAAAACGTAACCACCCCAGGCCTCCTTGTACTTAACTTCACATAACTGCTTCATCCAAGTAAATCATGGCCTTTATCTCCTTAGCTTGGCATCTGCAGGAACTAGTTGAAGAAACCTACAATGTATAGAAATGTGTCTTCATCCCCATGTGCATGAGCAATAAAAGATATTTGTTATATTTAAATTTTCTTCAGCTAATTCTTGCATCCTACGCATTCTGTAAGCCAAGTAGGATCAGAAAAATTGCTGAATGCAATGACGTGAATCTTCTAAAGAGATGAGATCAAGCATGTTCAGATATTCGTCTCTTTGCCAACACTAAAAACCAGCCTCAGCCTAAATAGTTATTACTCCAGAGCTGACAGACACAAACAAGGATTCAGAACCACAAGGGAATTTAGCTGAACCAGGTCTCCTTTTTAATATAAAGCAGAGAATCACGCTAATGTACCAAGCCATTCAGTTATTGAAGATAACAGCCATTTAGCTAGACAATTAATATCTCATGAAGTTGACAATAGGAAGATAATTTCTTTAAAATCACATTGCACAAATGGAACACAGAAGCAGTTAATAAAAAAACCTTTATTACTGTAGCTTAATATGGATATATAAAGGTCAATTTTTGTTTTAAATAACTATATACTTTAAAAGCTTTAATATGTTAATATAGTGGGTGTCTGATGTTTGATAAGGATAGATATCGCTGTAGGACTGAGAAGAGCCAAAGTCAGAGTTAGCGCTATTCAATGATTTCCACCCTTGTCCAAACTGTAGAGAAAGCTTTTCAATAGGTCAGAGCTCAACGTGTCTGCTGATCCCATCATTCATAATGGATATTATAACTCTTGATGCACTTAAAGATTCATATGAAGTGACTTATCGTCAGTTGTAATTAGGAACAGCGTGATCCACTTGCATTATGTAATCAATAATGGTTTTCCCTTTCTACATTCATTATTGAGAGGCAGGAAAATAACAACTGCAGGAAAATATCTTATTTTAAACTGTTAATTGACCTGAGCATATTATCAACCAACCCACAGGCTACTGGAAGAATTGTATAATCTGTATGCAGTAATTCAGAATTAAATGTGAAATAATTGTGTACCTTGCCTTATTTGCCATTTAATGTTTGTGTAAAATAAACACTATAGTTTATTCCAATAATTTTTCTTTGTAAAATATGCATAAGCTGCAGCTGGGTGGCATGAAGTAAAGACAACAGGTACTATGATTGTTGATTAATCTTTCAAGAATATAAGTAACCTTTTTAGCTTGAACTTCTGTTCAAATCAGTTTTTCTTTTTTTGCAAGACATTGGCTCCTTGCCAGTTTATAGTTGCAAGGATTTCAGTTCAAAGTGGGAAATTGCCTAGGCATGTCCTGACAACAAAAAGCAGGCCAAATCTAATCCAACCAAGTACTGCCCTTTCAGTCTATTCTTAATCATCAAAGTGATGGAAGATATCACTGGCGTGCTATCAATTGGCACTTATCAATTATTTGCTTACCGGTGATCAGTCTGGGTTTCACCAGGACCATTTGGTACCAGGTCCTATTTAAGCTTTAGTTCAAGCATGGACAAAAGAGTGGAATTGCAGAGGTGAGGTGACTGTTTTTGCCTTTGTTATGAAGACAATATTTGACTAAGTGTGGCATCCTAGTAAAATTGATGTAAACAGAAGTCAGAGGGAAAGCTGTCCAGTGGAATAAGTGATACTTAGCACAAAGGAAGATGCTTGTCGTTGTTGGAGGCCAGTCATATCAGTCCATGGCCATCGCTACATGAATTCCTCAGGGCAGTGCCCTGGGCCCAGTCGCCTTCAGCTGCTTCATCAATGACCTTCTTTCCATAAGGTCAGAAGTGGAAATGCTTGATGATGATTGCATAGTGTTCAGTTCCATTTGTAACTGCTTAGATAATAAAGTAGTCCATGCCTGCATGCAGCAACAATTGGATAACATTCATGCATGTGCTGATAAGTGGCAAGTAACATTTGCACCATGCAAGTGCTAGACAGTGACCATCTCCAGTGACTCTTACCACCCACACTTGACATTCCATGGCATTATTGTCACCTGAATCTCCCATCATCAGCATCCTTGGGGTGGGGGGGTGGCATAATTGCTCACAAACTTAACTAGACTAGCTAAAAAATATAGTTACAAGAGCAGGTCAGTGACTGGGTACTCTGCATTGAGTGACTCACCTGACTCTCCAAAGCCTTTCTGCCATCTACAAGGCACAAGTCAGGAGCGCAACAGAATACTCTCCAGTTGGATTGATGAGTGAAGCTTCAGCAACATCTACTCAGGATAAAGCAGCCTGTTTGATTGCCACCTCATCTACTGTCTTAAACATTCACTTCCTTCACTGCTTCCCGGAGCTGCAGTGCACCAAATACATGATGCACTACAGCAACTTGCCAAGACTACTTCAACAGCATTTTTCAAACCCATGACATTCACTGTCTGAAAGAAGAACAACAAGAGGAACGTGTGGATTCCACCACCTGCAAGTTGCCCCCCAAGTCATGCAACGTTCTGATTTGGAATGTTATTAATGTACTTTCTTGACATTTGGTCAGCATCCTGGAGCTCCTTTCCTAACAGAACTGTGGGTGTATCCACACTACAAGGACTGCAGTGGCTCAAAGATGATCGCCACCACCTACTCCAAAGGCAATTAAGAACGGGTAATAAATTCTGACCTTGCCAGTGGCATTCACATTCCATAAACAAAAATTTAAAAAAAAGACTCTGCATCACTATCCCCAAGTGGTCTTTATTCACATGTCAGCCTATAGAGAATGTGTCATGCTGTTTAGCCGTAAAGGGTATTATTATTGAGCTTGATACTGTTCTTGACCTAAATACATAAGCTTTGATCAAAGTTCATGAGATAACCGTGAGGGCAGGATCCCTTGTTAACCTCCCCTGTTCCCCTTCTCTTTGTTCACCAACCCCTGCAAAAGAATCAGGGCCACGGATGCTGAAGAAAGTTCTACACCTGCCATACTGAGATAGCAAATTCAGCACCTGGGCCTTTCTTGATGTGTATGGAATCAGCTGCTAATTGGATAAATCCACTGAGCCGTGAGACGAGAAAGTGTACTAGTTGCAGAACTATTTTTGTGGAAAACTTTTTAAATTATAGAATACACAATTCCAGAACATTGTTTCACGTGTTTCATCTGCAAATAATTGTCATTTTAAATTTGGAGCAAAAACCAAGGAAGTGAAAACCCTGCTTTCTGTTGCAGGTTCGAGTCCTTTCAGATTCTTGCTCTTTTGCTGTGGATTTGGCTTGTGCCATAATAGATTAAAGAGTGTGTGACTCCCTCTGGGATTTGAAGTCATATCTAGCTGAAGCTGATTGGATGAAAGTCATTTCTCTCCCTCTGGCTGTAGCATTTTTATGAACATTTGGCTTGTTGAGTATAAACCTATTTCGTTGAATCATAGAATTTTATAGCACAGAAGTCACCTGACCTAGTGTGCCTGCACTGTTCTTTTAATGAGAGATTTATCCCATTCCTCCCACCTTTTCTTTGTCACTTAAAACTTTACATCCCTTATGAAACATATGGGTCCTCCTTCTGATTCACTGGCTAGTGAAAATAGCTTTTTTTCCACCTGTTTATCTTATCAGTTTCATAATTTGGAACAATTCACTAGATTTTCTTGTAACTTTCTCACTTCTAATGAAAAGAACCTCAAGTTCCCTGTCTCTCTTCATAATTAAAGCCTCTGAAACCTTCGATCACAGTGGATCTCTTCTGCACTTTTTCATAGCTTTGACATTTTTCATAAAATAGTGTGCCCAAATGTGGACACACTATTCTGACTGTGGCACTAGCAATGTTTTTTATATTACCACTTTAATCAACTTGCTATTTGTGCTTCCACAATTTACCTTAAAATTAATGCATATGTTATTAATCAACCAGCTTCCTATGTAGCACTTTCAGATGGCCTTTGACAATCTGTTTACATAGCATCCACTGCATTTCTTTTACCTAAACATTATTTCCTCAGAACTCATATATTTATAGAACATGACTGCCCTTTTACAAAATTATTCTAACTGCCTTAATGAAGCTAATTCGTTCTAGGTGAGTATTCATTTTATTCTGTACTTGCCTCTTGATGATAACTCACTATGAAACTTAGGCTAACTGGTCTTTATTTACCTGGTTTATTTCTTTCCCCCTTACAGATTCAAAGTGTTGGCATTGCTTCTATATCCAAGGGTATTTGATAAATTGTGGTCAGAGCCTTTGTTACTTACTTTCTGGCTTCCCTTGTTATTTTTGGATGCATGACATCCTGGTCCAATGTCTTTTTCAGTTTTCTAACATTTCTTTGGTACTATTTTATAGTTATCTTAGTTACTCTATGAATCCTCTTGTACCGTTTTATTTTCATAACTGAACCCTTCTGTGAAAACTGAGGCTAAGTACTCACTTAGTATATTTGTCATTCTTAGTTTACCTTAAGATAATCTCTTTCACCTGTTCACAGCCCTACCCTTTCTTCCTGAACCTCTGTTTTCTATACTGTTAGATTTCCTTTTAAGTACAGCTCTAGGTTTTTCATGTATTTTTTTAAAGTCTCCTTTTAATTTGAATTTCTTCATTCATGGAAGGAAATCAACCTTTTGCTACATTCCTTTTACTTCCTTTAAGGGTATGTCTAGTTATACTCTAAACCAATGTATTTTTTTTTCGTTATCACTTGGTTATCCACTGTGTTGTGTGACAAGTTTCTTCCCAATTTATCTAGATTAGTTCCCTTTATATCTCACTCAGATCTGCAATTTTGGTTTCTGTTTCCTTGATCTCATCATAACCTTGCTCAGTGGTATACGCTCCTAAAGTTCCCATAGGAAGAAACCAAGGTTCAAGGTCTTCTATATTATTAACCCTGGCCCTTGCATTTCCTAGGTGCTTCTGAGTCAAGAGACTGTGGGCTCAAGTTCCTCATCAGGGACTTGAGGACATAATTTTAGCTAACATGCACAGTCCTAAGGATGTGTTAAACTGCTGGAGGTCTATGAGATGAGGTATTAAGCTGTCTGCTGTCTTAGAAAGATATAAAAAATGTCATGATACTTTTCAAAGCCAGTAAAGATATTTGTGTACTTTAGTAATTCCCACCCATTTACAATTTCTGTATCCTCATTTAAATCCAGGCATTGATTAATTAGGGTAAGTTGATTGTATTATGTTTTTTAAATAATGTGTTTAGGGTCATAGTGATCTGCCTAAGGGTAGATCCTCTGCTCATTTCTCCATGCCTTGTGGGCTTGTACTTTCCTCTTCAGTTGCTTGTAGGGGCTTCCCAATTTCAACTTCAAATCACAGTCTTGATAATTCTCTTCCTAAGATCTCTTCTCATTCCCATGCTGATCAATTCTTTATGTTTGGGGAATGCCTTTGCTATTCTAGCTCTGATTTCTTCGTCAGTAGCCATCTTTTGACAAGCAGAAGTTAATTTTTTATGGATCTCTTAGCCTATATATTGTTATTGCAGCTTCTAAAGTGCCAAGGAAATGAACCTTTATATCTTGTTGAAAAGCTGAAGAGCAGTATTTTCCAAAATTTATGAAAGTTGGTCAAACTCAAAATGTGTGCAAGCAGACTCCAGAAAGAGAGTGTTAAAGTGAGTTACCGGCAGGACACCTACGGTATTGACTGAAACTAAGAAGAAAATTTCAATATTGATTTTCTTTTCCCCTAAAGTTGTTTTATGTAAAAGTTAAGTGTGATTATTTACAGCCTGAGGGCGTCACAGTGAAGGAGTTCCTGATAGAAACCAAACAGTCATTAGACGTGATTTGCTTTTAGATCCAAGGGATTATTGAGCTGTACTAAATATGCAATGGGTTGAAATATGGAATTCCAGTTAACAAATTATTCCCATTTTGTTATTTTCAGATTAGAAGAATTGGCAGATAACAAACAATAACTATGAGTTAAGCAGGAAATGCTCGATGGTGACAATATTTTAGTGTTCTTTTTAAGGCACATTGGATTTAGTTTGCCAAGCAAGTCAGTCATTCACATGCTAACAAATTATTTTGAAAGATTGTAATTCATGTAATGAAGTGTTGGGTTTCGTTATGAGGATGAGTGATTGTGGAAGTGGCCCGGATGCAAATTGGCGCTTTCATTAATATAAGCAATTTACAGAAATGCTGATCCACACACATTGTTCCTTGCCAAGCTAGGTTTTCATTTATTAGTGCTTCCACTGTACTGAATGACCCTATCTGGTTCAAAATCAGCTCACATTTTTCTCTCAGGCTTCATTAGCACTGTTGAGTGGTTTAAAATACAATGGTAGAAGTGTACTGAAGCATATAGTACAGTTTGGAATTCAGATCATTCGTTGCCTAAGGTATAATGATGATATGTCGTAAAAATCTTTTATACCTGTTCTGCTTTCAATTGTGGATTTAGTGCTTATTGAGGTGAGGGCTAATAACATTGCAGAATGGAACACACTTTCCGACAAAGCATCCAGGATCAACATAATGCTTTGCTAGATCAGATAATACAAGGTTAGATGCAGTGTAAAGCTTGCTCTACATTGTTTCAACAAAATGCCTCAGCCTTTTCTCATTTGAGCACTCACTGTTATAGCGTGAGAATTTTCCATTTCCCATACCACACATTGGCACATAATTTGCTAGAAGAGTGCATCTAATAATACCTGCCATTCATTAGGCTAGCCCTTATGTATTTAGGTTTTTTGGTTTTTTTTGGCAAATTTCTGGATGTGCCAGCTTATATCATTGCAACAAGGGAAACTGGGTATCTGGGACCGAGCCAACAGGGCAAACAGTTGAGGATCTCTTTAACCAATCAAATTGATGGATTACAAAATTATCAGTGCAAGGACTGAGCAGAAAGTCAAAGTTCAAGGCCAAATCGTGTACAAAAAGGTAAGGAAAGAAAGACGGCGTTGAGAGAGAAAAAAAAAGAGATAGAAAGGAAAAGTTTTTAATTTTACCTTTTTAAGTTCTCCAACAACAATTAAAACCTGAAGGAATGAGACTTAATACTAAATTTTAGCGCCAGAGAGGTTGACTGGCAGTAATTAATACTTAATCACTTTCTAAAAGGACACTTAACTTTTGGGATGAGTTTGGTTTATATCTACTGCGCAAGTACAGCAACTTTATGCTGTTCAGTGTTTTTCAATGATGAGCCAGGCAGTGAGATTTTGTTTTTGCAGATCCCAGAAGTGAAATACAAGTGTCAGGGTAACTAGGCATATTTTGAAATCTTTATTTCACAGATACACAAAGGAGGCCATTGACCTCTTTAGCTAATCCTTCCAACGAAACTTAAGTTTGTGAATAATGGATCTAACTGCCTCTTGAATGATGAAGTTATTCACTTCCAGTAGCCCACCCAAAATGATCATTCCACATATCAACCATTCCTTATATCAACCATTCCTTGTGCTTTCTGGACTTAGTCTGCCTTGACTTTTGCTATTTTGAGCCTATGCCTTCTTGTAATGCAGTTATTAGTGTTTGTATCATGATGCATACTGCACCCAAACTAAATGGGACAGGCTAGATGAGCCTGTGGGCCAATTTTGTTTCTGTGCTCTTGAACTGATGCTCCGGACACTTAGGTAGCAAAATTTGACTTGCGCTAAATGGAGCGGTGTTGCATTAGCTGCTTGTTTCTCTTGGTATTCAGTTCTGTAGAAGTCAATTGAAAATAGGGTGAGGAATATAATATATGGTATCATCTGTTTAGCAGGATCACTGTAGATAAATTTCTACTTTTTGGTACCTTACGTACCTCGATGAGGTTGTCTCTTATTCACTTCGTTTCAACTTCTTGCATTTTTATAGTGCCTTTAGCATAGTAAAACGCTCCAAGGCACTTGCCACTAGCAGTTATGAAACAGAATTTGCCACCGAGCCATATGAGATATGAGGACAAGTAATGATACTTGATCAAAGAGGTAGGCTTTAAGGAATGTCTTAAAGGAGGGAAGAGAAGTAGAGCAGTGGAGCGTTTTAGGGAGGGAACACCAGAGCTCGGGACCAAGGCAGCCGAAGGCACAGTTGCCAATGGTGGAGTGAGAGAAATACGGAATAAGAAGAAGCCAGAATTAGAGAGCAGTGATTTCAGAGGGTCGTAGGGCTGGAGGTAATGGGGGAAGGGGGATGCCATGGCATAATTTTAAAATCGAGGCTTTGCCAAACTAGGAGCCAATCTAAGCCTGTGAGCACAGGAGGTATTGGGTGAACATTGCATATTTGGCACAAGTTAGGATAAGGGCAACAAAGTTTTGGATGAAGTCAAGTTTACAGATAGCACAAGGTGGGGCCTGGTTAGAAAAACATGGAATAATTGAGTCAATAGGTAACAGAGGCATAGATGAAGTTGAAGAGCCCAAGTTTTTCTAACCTTTCCTCGTGATTCAGTCCTCTGTTGTTAGGGATTGGTCTCTTGGCCCTCATTTGCACAATTTCTAAGGCTTTGATTTTTTTGCTGGGATCTCTGACCAGAATGGAATACAGCATTCCACATGTGGTCTGCTGTAACACCATAAAGCTTCAAGAAGCCTCAAATTTAAACTCTAATTTCGTCAGAAAGAGTCACTGATCTGAAACATTAATTGTTTCTCTCTCCACATGTGCTGCCAGACCTGCTGAGTGTTTCCAATATTTTCTGTTTTTATTTCAGATTTACAATATCCACAGTGTTTTGCTTTTGATATGCTGTAATACTCTCCCATTGAACTGTTAAGTACAGAAGGACCATAACTTGAAGTTCCATCAAAGTCAATAATCTAATCTTTCAAAACATGAAGAACTGATAGTACAGCCTTATTTTTTTGGAGGATCGTCATGCAATTTGAGTGACCACTCAAAGAGTGGTTTGAATAAGTTGCAGCTCCAATTTTTTTTTATTGGTAATACATTCACATGGACCATTAATTGGGATTCTATCTATTTCAAATTGTAGCTGGGGTGTTGTAAATCCTCTTGTCAGTAGACTGTGATAAAATAACATTTCCTGTCTTTATTTCTTAACCCCCATAATTTGCAATGTAACAACACAATTTATAAGATTAAAAGAAACAGTCTGACACAGCACTAATAATTGGTGCTGCACTAGCACTTTTAGCCTTTTATATTCTGCCTGACCCAATTAGGATGGAGTTTAAAAAATCAATTACACTGATCTTTTGCACAACGTTTTTGAGCAGTTAGTGAATTTCCACCCATTAGTTTGCAAATTTATAGATTATCTTGGTTTCATAAAAACACTTATTGACTTAAAAAATAAGAATTTATGCAAAGTATCAGCTTTCCTAAAGACACAACAACTGAGCTGTACAGGACAGGTAATTTTCAGGTTTGTCATCTTTGAGGGTGGCAGTTGTTATGATCCCCAGCTGAGGTTACCACTGGACAAGCCTGATTCCAGGGTGGAACCCAGCCTGATAGATCCTGACTTTTATTTGTTTGTTTAGATACGTGGAGAGTAGCTACTGAACAGTCACAGGAGTCAGCTGATGAACTTTTAACAAAAGAATAAAACGTTTATTCAACAAGAAAAGATGAATTATATTACAATACTCCTTCACCCACAACTATACCTTTACAGGTATATACAGATTTATAAGGAGCACATATTACAAAAACTATCCTATATTCTAATGTTCGTAGTAAGTACACAGTCCATGTAAACCAGTTGGTGGCCTGTAGTCAGGCACACCACATTCTGAAAGTGACAGATGCCATCTCAACCAGATACTATGGATCTCTCCTCAACTCTCCCCCCGACCCCCCCACCCCACACAAGTTGCTTGTCACACCATGAGCCAACCAGTCTCGCTGAACTCCGTCTTTCACATTAGGGTTTCCAATCTCCACTCTCCAAGAACTCGCCTTGGAACCTTCACCCAAACCTGACGCTTTCTCTCAGACACCTTCCGAAAGAGGTCATCTCCAGGGTTTCAAATTCTCCTTCCAATGTTTCTCTTCCCTGGTTCACCACATGCATTCAAGCTGTCTTCCACGCACTCTCAACGACTCAGCCATCAACAGTGCTACTGCTTCACATGCCCATTGCAAAGAGTTACAGACCTTCAGTTGTCTCTTTGGACTTTCTGGCCTCTTGCAAGCTGTTCTCAGTTTAAATGTGCTTTCTGCAGCTTTTGTCTCTTTAAATCTGAAGCTTGGGGCCTTTCTCTCTGCTCCTCACTCTTAACTTTACTTAACGGGACCTTTTCCAGGTTCCTGTCCTTACTTTGACTAGATGGTCTGCTTGGAACTTTCTCCTGTTCTACTCCCCTAGATTTTTGGGGTCTTTTCTTTAGCTTGGGACTTGCTATCTCCCCCCTTTGCCCCAGTCTCTCTTGCAGTTGTCTTCAAAACCAGCTTAACTCAAACAGCTTCCAAATCAAACTGCTGTTTCTAGTTCCTTCTCTGTGTGCCCTTGGGAGGGACCTGACTCTCTAGACCCCTTTTGCTAGGCAACAGCTCAGTTTCTCTACTCTTGTTTGTTTAACTTAGCTGCAACAGTTGTAAAACTCATTAGAAATGCAGGCACCTTTTAAAGTGAAACTAAAACTCAACTTGACCTCTTTTAAACACATCAAATTTAAACATTAAAGCTAATTCTCATTCCTAATACCCATAAATACCAATATAACTTTCTCTTTCCTAACACTGTAGTGATGTATCAATTGGCCTTGGCTCTCCTAGATTAGGGAGTGAACATGAGCCAGAATTACTTTTCATAATCTCTATCAAATGATTCACTAAAAATGAGAATTATTCATAAGGATATCCTTCACTCATGAGTAATCTCTGATTTTAAAATCACTGGAAATAAACTAAAAAAAACTATACTGAGCAATTGAATAGTTTCATTGGTATACAGACAGTTTTTAAAAATACATTAATTGTTTTTTGATATGAAAAGGTTTTTAAAGTGTACCTGTGTACAGATAAGTGAGATATGAAGAGCTTTCCCAAACCTATGATGCAATTTATCTTTTGGACGATCATTATTATACTTAAGGGATCACTAAGAGATGGTTGCCACATGCAATCTTTTTAAATCTTGGCATATTCACATGGCCTGTTGAGATTCAGACCATTTTAGAAAGTACCCACCAGTGCCTGTTTGTTGCAATTTGATGAACTTTCTCAAACCATTGCAATGGCAGAATCTCTCAGTTTTTCAAACTGAAGGCATGGCTAGTTTTGTGGGTGGGAAAATTGAATCTTGAAGTAGCATAAAATTTGCAGGAAACAAATGTAAATATTTTTGGGCGGAATTTAGAGTTGCATTTAAAATTTCCTGAATGTTTGTGTAGTTATAACCAATTCTACCTGCATTCTGCTGTTATTACTGGCATAAATGATCATTTGATATTTGATCTATGAATATCCACCTGGAAAAACTCAGCAGGTCTGGCAGCATCGGCGGAGAAGAAAAGAGTTGACGTTTCGAGTCCTCATGACCCTTCGACATAACTATTCTGTCGAAGGGTCATGAGGACTCGAAACGTCAACTCTTTTCTTCTCCGCTGATGCTGCCAGACCTGCTGAGTTTTTCCAGGTAATTCTGTTTTTGTTTTGGATTTCCAGCATCCGCAGTTTTTTTGTTTTTAGCTATGAATATCCACCATTCAACATTGTTCCAGAACATGTATAGCCCAGTAGTTTCTGTTTTATTTCTGGTATTCTCCGTTTTAGGTTTAAACTTTTAATTAAAAAACTATGTTCCCATTAATTTGCAAAATTCATCAGATACTGATGCAGATACAGTGTTAAATGAAACCAACGTTGTAATATCTCACCAGTGTAGAATTTTGGTAAAGCCTTAATGCAGGATGACCAAGCTACAACTGATCTCATGATCTGGCCTATGATTTGTCCCATTTGGATTTCATGGGTATGCAGCTTTTGAAAGTGCTCTTTTACAGAGGTGGCCACAAAGGTGGATAAATTGCAACTGGAGTGCCAAGATATGTTATCAATGCCTGATGATATTTGCAAATTTAATAAGAGTGTAGAGTCAAACATTTAACTAATAACCAAAAACTGAGAATGCCAGAAATATAAAATTAAACAAACTTTTGGAAACAATTAACAGGTTAGTTGCCATTTTTGTAGAGAGCAGACAAGTTAAAATATTCCAAATCTAAACCCTCCTTCAGAAATGGGAAAAATATTGAGCAATAGAATGAAGGGAAAGGGAGAGCAGAAGGTCACACAGTGGGCGAGGGAGTAGAATGGTCCAATAATGTTCAGCCTTTTCTGTCATTACTTTGGATTCAAATTTACATGTTGCTTTCATAACTATAACATGCATCTATATGGTTACAAAGGCCAACAGCTTGGGCCCCTGACTTAGAGAAATAATAAGAAATAGAAAAAAACTATCAGGAAAGAAATTGGGTTTAACAAGAATAAATCATTAAAATAAAATCAAATGGGCAAAGACGAAATTATGTGGGGGCAGGTTGAGTTCAAATGAATTTCCATAATTTCTGCCTGTAAAATGTTTTTAAAAGTGAAGGATAATCAGTCAAAAAATCTAGGAATCTCTTTGCAGTGGATTTTATTTCCCTTTCTTGACATTAGTTTAAATCTGGTAGTAAGTCAAGGGGATTTCCAATGTTATAGCAACAGTAATGTGAATGAGTAAGGGAAGCATTTATGCATTCTTACAGCAAATTAGCAAGTAAAATGCACTGATTGTCCTTCACTTTTATCAGTAAAATAATTGATTGGATATGCTCATGGGGTTAAGATAGAGGCTGAAATATCAGAAACTTTTTTAAAAAAATCCACAAATAGAAAAAATTGGCATCCCAGAAATATAAAATTATTTTTCTGGGTCAGTGAGGCTGTTTAGTAATAATTATGAACTTAGTTCGCTGTTAAAAACCGAGTTACACCTTATTCAACAAAGTTTATCGCAGGTTTTTAAAGAGGGATTGATAGAATAAAAAGGCAAGTTCTCTTTAGTGATTTCTAATTGTTTGCAGTCTGATGGGTGGGGTCCTCAACAGCACACCTGATGGAGAAACATAGAATCACTGACAATAACTTTTGGATCTCAAATTTTTAGCTGCACATGTGCAGACTTCAGAAGTTACTGTCATTTTCAGAGGAGTAATTATGGTGATTGCTGGCAGCTTTATTAACATTACTATCGCAAAATCAAAGCCTACATACTTGGTTTTGTGTATTTGTAGATTTACAGGGAACTGCTGTCAGAAGTGTTCATTTCTAGAACAACCTTTGGAACCAGTTTGGCAGTAATAATTTGTCATTGAGCATTTTCAGCTTGAGATATTTGATATAAGCATGCTTGTCCATATTTGACCATCAATTTAGCAATGTAAATGAGATGTAAGAGAATTGGGGCAGGCAGATGGGATATGGAACTTTTTGTTTTTATTTCATATCTCCAACATCCGCAGTATTTTGCTTTTATTGCAGGATAAATAAACCTGGCTTTAAAATTCAAGTAGCTGGAGTGCATTGTCGCGTGTAAGCCACAGATCTGTCTTTATATTAAGTACATTTCAGTTGAAGTTACCTTATAGTTTGAAACTTGAGACCAGTTCTCATGTATATTGGGAGTCTGTGGGTGTGTGTGTGTGTGTGTGTATATATATATATATATATATAATACATACCAACTGGAGAATTTGGAATGAAAATGAATGGAGGCTATTGAGCTGGAAAATTCTCAGAAAACTATTTACAAGTTTCTTACTGCTTGACTACAAACTGCTTTTAAGGTGCCAGTTTTCATCCTGTTGTTTACTCCATATTTTTTTAATTATTCGTTCATGGGATGTGGGTGTCTATGGCTAGGCAAGCATTTATTGCCCATCCCTAACTGCCCTTGTTCAGGGTGCATATTTAAGAGTCAACCGCGTTGCTGTGTCTAGTCACATGTAGGCCAGACCAGGTGAGAAGGGTAGATTTCCTTCCCTAAAGGATATTTGTGAACCAGATGGGTTTTTACAACAATCGGCACTGGTTTTGTGGTGGTTGTCGGCCTTTTAATTCCAGATTTTTATTGGATTGAAATTGCGCTATCTGTCGTGGTGGGATTTGAATCCGGGTCCCCAGAGCATTACCCTGGGTCTATGGAAACCAGCCCCCATATGTAATGTTTATTGATGTCAGAATGGCTGTGGTTTCAAAATTGAAACCTTTTTCCCTACTAAAGAAAGATTTTAATTGCCACTTTTTGAAATTTTACAAGATTGCCATTCAACTGATGTTCAACATGGATGTTATCCTGAAAAAGAATTTCAGCATCAGACAAATTTTTGAAGTATGGAGAAGTTTCTGCATTGGTTCTCTTGTTTTGCTGATGGCTCAGGAGTGCTGCAAAATAGTGTTTTGTTTGGTGGGGGGGGATAACTCAGGTTTCCTATTCTATCTAGTTATCTCAAGAAAGGTAAAACTAAGTAAGACCATTTTCAGAATTACCTGGAAAAACTCAGCAGATCTGGCAGCATCGGCGGAGAAGAAAAGAGTTGACGTTTCGAGTCCTCATGACATGAGGACTCGAAACGTCAACTCTTTTCTTCTCCGCCGATGCTGCCAGACCTGCTGAGTTTTTCCAGGTAATTCTGTTTTTGTTTTGGATTTCCAGCATCCGCAGTTTTTTTGTTCTTAAGACCATTTTCACCCATCTTGTCTCATGCATCCAGAAAGACCCTCCAGAACTTCCAACACATCATCTGTTGGTTTGTGAAATTATAGTTTTGTCTCCAATGCGCTCACAAAGTTGAATTCATGTATTAGTTAATTTTTGTGTGAAGGAGGTTTTCCCTGAGCTAGTCCCCGAATTTGGGATTGACTGATGGTAGTTTGCCTGCATAGACTTTCACAGTGCAGAGGTAGGGCATTTGCTCCAGCGGGTCTATGCCAGTGTTTATGTTCCAAACAAGCCTTCTCCCATCTGAGTTCAACTAACCCTTTCAACATATACTTCTACTTCTAGCTCTCATGTATTTTTCTAGCTTTCCCTTAAATACGTGTATACTAATTCCCTCAACCACTCCAAGTGGTAGCAAGTTTTGTATTGTCACCATGGAACTCACGTCCTTTCTGTGTATTTATTATTATGCATATCTCTTGCTGCATTCTGAGACTTGCTGCATGACACATTACTATGTAGAAATAGAATTTCCACCCTGCCCCATCCACAATCTTAATGGATCTATAGTAACTTTCTCCAGTTTTTCTCTCCTGAACATTTATTTGCATTTAATACCATAGACAGTAGCAACCCTCATTATCTTATAATGAGTGACTTTTATTGATGTATGAGTGTTGGCAAGCTATGGATTTCAGTCAAAGCAAGGCTCAGTTGTGCCCTCAAAATCCATATGTACACTTCCAGAGGATGTAATTGGTTATCAACAGAATTAGTCTCTTTTCCCATAGCCCCCCTTCCCCCTACCACTTTACCTCAGACCACCACCAATAATAGCAACTTGCATTTATATGATGCCTTTAATGTAGTAAAACACTGAAAGATGCTTCACAAGAGCATAATCAGATAAAAGTTGACACTAAACAAAAGAAGGAGACATTAGGATAGGTAAGGTGGTATGTTTTAAAGAACATCTTGGGTGTTCCTTAGAAAGAGATAGAAATTAAGATGTTCCACAAAGGAATTTCAGAGGTTAAAGCCTAGATAGTTGAAGGCATGGTTGGCAATGTTGAGCCAAAGGGAGTGAGAGATGCACAAGGCCAGAGTTGGAGGAAGCCTGAGTTCTTGGAAGCTTGTAGAGCTGGTGGAGGATTTTACTGAGATAAGGAGGATCAAGGCAATAGAGGGATTTGAGCATGATAAGAGTTTTAATTTTAAAGCATTTAACTGAGAGCTGATGTAGGTCAGGGAGCACAGGGATGATGGGTGAACAGGACTTGTGAGTTAGAATATGGGCAGCAGGATTTTGCATGAGTTTAGGCTTATGGCAGGCTGGCAAGATGTTTATTGGAGTAGCCGAGTGAGGAGGTACAAAAGCATGCTGAGCACATATAGGACCCAGGTGTGGCTTTGACTGCGATTACCTAACTCAACAACTTGCTGTGTTTGGAGAAAAAAAGGACCTTATAAAAATTACTCAAAACTGGTTTATCATGGTTACTGACCTTCTCGTGCGCACACACTCTCTCTTGCTTTCTCGGTGCAGTCTTCCATCACATGCTCGACCAGTTGTTCTTATATATGCTTACTTTATTTTAGTGGTCCAGAGTTAGAACTAGTCCACAGAAAGCTTCTTGGCTGATTAATCTTTTTACACCATTATGTAATAAAAAAAACCCTTTTGAATAAGCTTTTAACACAGACTTTTAATTAAATTGAATCATTGACTCAATTTCAGCTTTTAACTGCCAGCCAGTTTAAAAGATGAATGCATAATTATAGCCACCCAGTCTAATTGGTGTGCGGTATATCTATTTTTCAAATGTTCAGATTTGACTAAATTAATACTTGCCGATCTTTCCGTGCTCAAACATTTTCCCTTCCCTCTTATGTATTATACTTTTACAAATCTTTTAATATTTTACAATAATGCATATATTCTCTGTATTAGTAATAACAATTATGCATGATCTTAAGTTGATGGTATAGCACCCACCTTGCCAAATCTGTAAGATTTTAGTTATGTGTTCAGCATCTAGGAGCCGGCAATTACATCAAGAAAAACTAGGGGTAAGTGCAGCTGGAAAGTTGGGGCCACTCCTTGAGGAAGCTGTACAAAAATTCACAGTATTATAAAACATATGTCTATCCAATGATGGAGTATTGTAAAATACTGCAGATGCTGGAAATCCAAATAAAAATTGAAATGCTGGAAACAAGCAGCATGTGTAGAGTGTGTAATAGAACTAATGATTCAGGTTGATAATCTTTTGTAAGAACTGGAAGGTATTCCAGGAAAACATCTTAAAAGTTGCAATAGCAGGCAAAAGGAGAAGTCTCTGATCTGGTGGAGGACAAAAGATGATTAAATAACAAGTGATGCAAAGCAAAAGGAGAACCTACTAAGGGAAATAAAATATTTGTCTAAGGAATGGGTAAATGGTTAAAGCAGATAATGAGGGAAACACTGAAAATTTGGCAAAAGTTATGAAGGTTCTATGGCCCATGAATGTGGTGGAAAAAAGACATGTAGAGGCCAGGGTGAAGACCACCCCACTGACTGTGAACCAATAGAAGATCCTTACTGCAAGCTCCAGTCTTCATCTTCCCTATTTCCAGTAGTTCTGGTTCATCCATTTTATATTATTAGTGTCTGCAGTTGTTAAAGTCACTTAAGAGCAGAGGCTGTAAAGCACCTAGTAAAAAAAGTGAGATGCAGTTCTCCTAGCTTGTAGAAGGTGCCGATCAAGTGGACTGCTTTGTCCTGGGTGGTGTCAAGCTTCTTGTGTTGTTGGAGCTTCACTCATCAGTCAATGGAGAGCATTCCATCACGCTCCTGAATTGTACCTTGTAGATGATGGACAGGCTTTGAGAAGTCAGGAGGTGATTTACTCACTGTAGGATTCCTAGCCTCTGACCTACTTTTGTAGCACAGTATTTATATGACTGATCTAGTTCAGTTTCTGGTCAATGGTAACCCTTAGGATGTTGATAGTGGGAGATTCAGCAATGGTTATGCCATTGAATGTCATGGGGTGATGGTTAGATTCTCTCTTGTTGGAGATGGCCATTGCCTGGCATTTGTGCGGCTCAAAAGTTACTTGCCATTTGTCAGCCCAAGCCTGGATATTGTGTCAGGTCGTGCTGCATTGGGCATGGAATGCTTCAGTATCTGAGGAGTCGCAAATTGTGCCAGACACTGCAGCCATCAGCGGATATCACCAATTCTGACCTCATGATGGAAGGAAGGTCGTTGATGAAGCAGCTGAACATGGTTGGGTCTAGGACACTACCCTGAGGAACTCCTGCAGTGATGTCCTGAAACTGAGATGATTGACCTCCAACAGCCACAACCATCTTCCTTTGTGCTAGAAATGATTCCCCGGAGACTTTTTCTCTGATATTTGATAGACAGAGCTAAGCAATTCCACATCCAACAGATCAGATCTAAAACAGAATTACCTGGAAAAACTCAGCAGGTCTGGCAGCATCGGCGGAGAAGAAAAGAGTTGACGTTTCGAGTCCTCATGACCCTTCGACAGAAGGGTCATGAGGACTCGAAACGTCAACTCTTTTCTTCTCCGTCGATGCTGCCAGACCTGCTGAGTTTTTCCAGGTAATTCTGTTTTTGTTTTGGATTTCCAGCATCCGCAGTTTTTTTGTTTTTAGTTCAGATCTAAGCTTTGCAGTCCTGCCACATCCAGTTTTGTATTTGGTGGACAATTAAGCAATTCAATGGATGAGGAGGCTCCACAAATATCCCATCCTCAATGAAGGGAGAGCCCAGCACATCAGTCCAAAAGGCTGAAGCATTTGCAACAATCTTCAGCCAGAAGTGCTGAGTGGATGATAAATCTCGGCCTCCAAAGAGCTCTGCAGCATCACAGATGCCAGACTTCAACCAATTCCATTCACTTTGTGGTATCAAGAAATGGCTGAAAGCACAGGAAGCTGCAAAGACTACGGGCCCTGACAATATTCTGGCAATAATACTGAAGACTTGTGCTTTAGAACTTGCTGCGCCACAAGCCAAGCTGTTCCAGTACAGCTACAACATGGGCATTTACCCGGCAATGTGGAAAATTGCCCAGGTGTGTCCTGTACACACAAAGCAGGACAAATCCAATCCGGCCAATTGCCACCCCATCAGTCCACTCTTGTTCATTAGCAAAGTGATGGAAGGGGTCATCAACAGTGCTATCAAGCAGCATTTAGCAATAACCTGCTCACTGATGCGCAGTGTGTTCCGCCAGGGTTACTCAGCTTCTGATCTCATCACAGCCTTGGTTCACACATGGACAAAAGAGTTGAACTCCCAAGGTGAGGCGAGAGTGACTGCCTTGACATCAAGGCTGCATTTGACCGAGAGTGGCATCAATGAGACCTAGCAAAACTGGAGTCAATTGGTATCATGAAAAACTCTCCAGGGAATATTTTTCCTTAAAGATGGAAGTTGTTGTTGAAAGTAGAAGTCCGTATTGAATCTTTAGCCAAACACAAATGTTAAATCAGCTTCATATTTAGAATGAAAGAGTAGCAAGTTCCACACACTCACTGTTATCGAAGTATACTATTTGTGTAAATGAGAAAACATCACTGATTCTGAGTGTACATAATTTTATTTTCTGAGTCAAAACAATGTTAAGCATGTGGAAAACAAAAACAAAAATACCTGGAAAAACTCAGCAGGTCTGGCAGTATCTACAGAGAGGAGCACAGTTAACGTTTTGAGTCCGAATGACCCTTCAACAGAACTAAGTAAAAATAGAAGAGAGGTGAAATATAAGCTAGTTTAAGGGGGGGTAGGACAAGTAGAGCTGGATAGAGGGCCAGTGATAGGTGGAGATAACCAAAAGATGTCACAGAGAAAAGGACAAAGAGGTGTTGAAGGTGGTGATATTATCTAAAGGAATGTGCTAATTAAGGGTAGAAAGCAGGACAAGCAAGGTACAGATAGCCCTACTGGGGGTGGGGCGGTGTGAAGGAATCAAAAAAGGCTAAAAGATAGAGATAAAACAATTAAGCACGTGGAATTTGTTTAGTTCTGTATTTTGAAAAAAATTAAATTGAATTTCAAGTTCATTAAAAGCAAACAAATATTTAAACACTTTGAACTGTACCCTGCCCTTGTGAAAGTTTACCACAGTTAATGTGCAATAAGATTTTTTCTCTTTTCAGAGGAGGAAAATATTATAAATGCATGCCACAAGTAGCTGTGTGATTGATTGGCCTTACACAAGAAATACCAGTTCTGTCTAATCTTCTTTGTGATGTGGCTGCTCTGTGGCTTTTCAGTTTTGTGTTTGAGAATGTGTCAAGCCTGATGTGCACTATGACCCTGGAATCCCTTTCATCTGAATGATCCTGAGGTCTTAGACAGAAGTCCTTTTCCCAGCAACACTGAACGGAATCCTGAGAACTGACTAAAAAATGGCTGTCTTTTAGATTACTCCCAAATATCCCAAATTGTTTTCTAACACCTGTACCCTATGATGATGAGTAGACTTAATAATTTCACTCAGTGGTATAAATTAAAAAATGATTCCCGAACAGCACCCTTCATACTGGAGATGGCTAAAGTTATATTAGCAGTTGAATCTGTTAAAATAATTTATTTGATTAATAAATCTTTTGGAATGCAAGCTATTCTGGTTTTAGTGTAGGCTGAAAAGGGAGAAAGGATTATTAAGAATTCTAAAGTGACACAAAGTCTCAAAACCCTCAAAAATTCTATTACGTTCACAATGGGTTATGGAACATACGAACATGCGAATTAAGAGCTGGAGCAGGCCACTCAGCCCTTCAAGCCTACTCTGCCTTTCTATAAGATTCCAATCTGATTATAACTTCAAGTCCACATTCCCACCTACCCCTGATAACCTTTCACCCCCTTGCTTATCAAGAATCTATTTAGCTCTGCCTTAAAAAATATTCAAAGACTCTGTGGAAGTGTTTGTCAGTACCCTGCAGTAATTAATTTGATTATGAAACCAGCAGAGAAGAAATTTTGGAGTCAAAAATCCCAAGTGGCTGTACTGCGTTCCTACCTATGTGCCAGTTTGGCACTGCCTTGTAGAAGTATTTAAAACTGACCACTGGCTTATCCGGTATATTATACGTGTATGACTCATCAAGAATGGGATGAAATATTTAAACCTATCACATTATTGTGTCGTTGGAATGTCTCTTAGCATTCATTTAATATAGGAAAATACAGCAGACATTTTGTACCTGCAAGGTCCCAACTACCGCACTGAGATGATTGACCTTAAGGTTGGGTTCAGAGAGGAATGGCCAGTATACTGGGAGAACTCCCTGCTCTTCAAATTGTATCATTAGCTCACTAACTTGACCAATTTATTGTTTCCTCTGGTGATACAGTACTTGCTCAAAGATGCACTAGGTCACATGTTCACACTCAAGTGGGATCCCACAAACTTCAGACCGGGAGACAAGAGTGCAGAAAACTGAATCAGGTTACATGTTGGGGGTATTTCAGATAAGTGTAGCAGACATGCAAATCAAATGTTTCTAAACACAGCATATTGCACAATTTTACACATGCATTGTTCTTTGGAAACTTAGACCAAAATGTTGTAGTTGTTTTCTGTTTTTGATTCTAGAATTGTATGTCAATTTATTAATGACCCTTGCATCACAAGATTTTATTCTGAACAATAACAATTATTTCCATGATTATTTTCTATAAGGGTTTCTTAGTACCTTAATAAATACCTTTCTGTTGTACCATTGTAATTAACTTTAAGTTTTAGTTTTGCCAATATTGTCATATTCTTTGCTTTTTGGGTTCTGGTAAGACTACTGGTCCTCATAATATCTCTCCCATTTCCTTAAGATGTGTATGTCTGCAATTGTTAATGTCCTGTTCCTCCTCTTTAGTCTCTCTTATCCCCAGCCTATCTAGACACTTTTCTTTGGAAATGTATTTTAGGGTACCCTACACATCACATTCTGATAAATGATAAATGCCCCTGTATTAGTGTACATTAGTCAGTCCCCTGTGGCATTAAATATGGGGAGTCAAGACCAAGAATCGTCTTCACGTAAAATGGGGTTAGAGGGCAGGGGGATAATTGGACCCAGGATGTGTAAACGTAATTCTGTTTCCATTTAAAAATTATGATTTTTTTTGTGATTCAGTAATAAATTACTATACTGCTTATAAACGTGTCGTGCCCTCCTTCCAGAAACAAAAAAAACTTACCAGGAACATAAAATATTTCAGCTAGCATGTCTGCGACCTCTTAATTGACCTCGATGTGATCTCAACTGAGGTTTATTTAACAGCAGTTAGATTTTGTAGCTTTAATGAGAAGAATAATGCATTGTGTGACATGGTATAACATTCTTATTTTTCATTTTTGCACTTTTCACATTAAGCGACACACTGAATAATGAAAGATTTCACAGTCTATTGAGAAGTGTGGGGGATCACCGGGCACCATGTGGCCGTAAGTGGCATTTCACGCCTGACATCTGGCTCATAATCCAATAGAAAGGAAGCTGCTTCAGGGACTTGAGCACGTTGTCTAATCTGACATTCCAGTGTAGTATTGTGCGCGCTGCACTGCCAAGGGTGCTATCTTTTAGATGATATATTAAACCAGAGCCCTTTCTTCCCTCTTGTGTGGATATAAATGATCCCATGGCATTATTTTGAAGAGGAGGTTGGGAGTTCACCCTGGTGTACTGGTCAATATTTATCTTTCAATCAAAATTACTAAAACAGATTATCTGGTCATTATTTCATTGCTTTGTAGGATCTTGTTGTGTGCAAATTGACTTCACATTACCTACATTACAACAGTAACTACACTTCAAAAGTACTTAATTGGTAGTAAAATGCTTTGTTCTGAGATCATGAAAGCCACATTATAAATGCACTGACTTCCTTTAGCTCCTTCTCCAACTTTTCTTTCTCCATTTTCTCTTTCTCTCCCATTTTTTGTTCTTTTGCCCTCTTCCCCTTTCATTCTAAATATGAAGCTGATTTAACATTTGTGTTTGGCTAAAGATTCAATACGGACTTCTACTTTCAACAACAACTTCCATCTTTAATGAAAAAAATATGCCACAGTTTGTTAGAGGGGGAGAAAGATAAATAAAAGAAATATTTGGCTAGCGTCTCTTGCTCCCTCTGATTATCTGTTTAACTTGTTTGTGCATGCTCCTGTATTCATTCCAGTGAACCCTTTGCTCTTTTTCCCTATGTGATCTGTATTTGTCATTCTTAATTTGTTAATTTATTTAAGGTCACAATGTAATACTGAATCAGTAGTGGAGGAATAAACTGGTCACAAGATTCATATGCATTATGGCCCCTTCCGAAATGGTCACCTTCCCATCAAAGGTGCTGCATGGCCCAGAGAGACCGCAAAAGAGAAGAAAAGTTTTTAAAAACTGACCTCCTGTCGTTTTATTTATGGGTAGCTTGGGGATTGGAGTGTGGTTGTGATCGTTAGCTGATTACCTAGCCTACCCTTTTAAAACTAATGCTCCAGGGCCTTCTAAATAGAATATCCTGGAGTGGAGGAGAGAGTGATTACTGTTGCTGTTTCAAATTGCTGGAACTTGTTTGTGGAATGGACAAATCTTTGTTATAGTCAGGAAAATATGTAACTTTAAAGAATGGTGAATTATTTCACCACACTTCTGATGAATTCTCAAAGATAATTTAGATAAGACAGACATAATTAAAATAAATCCTTGACATGCCATTGGTAGGATAGGTGTCCCTGATGTGCAAAATCACATCAGGAACACCTGATGTGTTCATTTAAGAACATGTAGTGCTATGTAGCTTGTGGCCCATTTGTCAGTTTGTTTACCTTCTGCAACATGATGTTCCCAGAAGCAAGAACATTATATCTTAGATATTGTGTAGTTTGATGCAAAGCTGCAAGTTTAGATTAGTACTACTAAAACATATACATCAGTCTGAATTTGGCATTTTATTCTAAAATTTACATTTAACCTGGCTCCTGGCTCCATATTTAATTTACTGCAGGATGACCTTTTCTGTACTGAGTTGTCCTGTATCATTTTGTGGATCGTTGCCTGCATGTCTTTGTCAAAGGCTCTAAGAAATCCAAACCAAAAAGCACCAAATACCCCTTTTGATATTGCTGAGCTACTTCCACTGGTGCCGAATTGCTGAAATTTGTGTTGCGGAATGTATCCAAGAATGCAGTGGATTGCAACAGATTTAAATAAGAGTAGATGCTCCCATGTGGCAAGTGTAAATACAGTACGGTGTCTCAAATCTAGCTGTCCAAAAAAAGGAGTTGTCTGAAAACAGGACATTTTAAAAAAAATGTGCCATGCATCAATTTTGGTTGAATAAAAAAAACTTACCTGGACAATTTGGCTAGGTGCTGCATTGGCACGGTGTGGCACCGGACTAGTTACCCCTTTGTCACTTGCGCACCAGCCTGTTGCCATGCTCCGAGCAACCATTGACTCCACTCAACCCGACTTGACCCGACCCGCCCACAGCCTAATCCGGCAAGATCTGAAATCCGCATGGCCTCAGTTCTAAGGTTGCCAGTTTTGAGGCACTGTTCCTGTATGATATAACTGCACTTAGTCGAAGTTCAGTACTGGCTGTGCAAGGCAGCTTAGACGTCAACCTGCCCATGTCCACTTGAAACCCCTGATTTGTCCTGTTTAAATTTGCTGATAGTGAGACTTAGTTGGAGGTGAGTAGCAAAAAAAGAATTTCACCATTCTGGCTATAGGCCTATCAAATCATTGTATTTTGTGTTCTTGCAAATAGCAGAAAACCATGTAATCTAAAAGGGATACAAAATATGAGATTGAGGCTGCTGGTTTTATGGGAGAGGGGAAATATTCAAATCCTGTCACTGGCAAGTGATTTAGTGCTTTAGTTTTCGGGGAATGGGACTGAGGCAAAAAGCACTTTGAGAAAACTACTAGTTGGCCAGTGGATGTTGCTATTAATTGAGTCTCTCCCACATGCTAGAGAGCTTCGACACTTTTTATTCTGTTAATCACCAAATGAACACTTAACTTCAACATTTATCGATCAAAAATGTTATGGAAATTGGCATTCACAATATAAGCTGGGACCTTTAATATCAGTGTATAATCATTTTTATACTGTATATCATTACTGCATTACTAGGTCTGAAATGCTGATTTAGATAAATGAAGGATTATTTATGAGAAAATAACTTTCATTACTAAAGGATTCTAGTGGACAGCAGTAAAAGGAAAATTCAATACAAACATAGAACTTTACCTCACAGAGGGAGACCATTCAGACCTGGCTCTCTGAAAGAGATATCAACATAGTGCCAATTTTCTGCCCATTTCCCATGTGCTTTTTAAACTCTTTCAAATATTTTATCCACTTCCACAGGAGTCAATCTCCTGTGGTAATGTATAAGACAATCAAGATCATGTGCAGTATTTAGATCCATTAAGGTTAGAGAGTGGGGATAACTGGGTGCATGTAGAAAGGGAGGGGAAAGAGGGAAAACAGCAGGGAAGAAGAATAATACAGGTGGATAAGAAGAGAGGTCCAAAGGGAAATGAGAGGAGGACAGGATCGGGGGAGGGTTTGAAGCTCTGAGGATGGAACCAAGAAACTACAGACCTGTCGGATTAATGTCAGTTTGGCGAAGTTACTGGTGTTAGGGAAAATATGCTTGATCATTCAGTAATGTAACTGCTGTTCAGAGAGTTAGCAAGGTTTGGGAGATAGGAGACAGAGTAGGGATAAAGGGAATGTACTCGAATTGCAAGTGTGGCTCATGCTGTTCCCCATAGATCAGTACTGAAGCCTCATCTTGACATCATATATATTAATGATTTGGTTGAAGGAAAAGAGGTATATCCAGGTTTGTAGATGACATTAGTTAGCATAATAAATTTGTGCAGATGGGAGCAGGAAGTTGCAAAGGGAGATAAACAGATTAAATGGGCAAAACTGTGGCAGATGAAGTTCAATGTGGGGAATTGTGAAATATTTTACTTTGGACCCAAGAATGACAAATCAGAATATGTTCTAAGTGGTGAAAAACTAGGCATGGTGGAGGAGCAAAGAGATTTGGATGTCCATGTACACAAATTACTGAAAACTACTGCACAGGCACAAAAGTCATCAAAAAAAATAATTGGTCGTCTTCCCGAGGGACCGGATACAAGATATTAGATTAAGGCTGCTAGCTTTATGGGAGGGGGCAATGTTCAAATTCTGCAAGTGATTTAGTGCTTCAACTTTCTGGGAATGGGATTCTTCAGTTGCACAGAACATTGGTCAGACCTCATCTGGAATACCTGATTCAGTTTGGACAGGGCGCTGTAGAAAAGATGTATTGGCTATGGAAGGGGCACAATGTAGATGTACAAAAATTGGCTTCAAGGGTTGAATTGTGAGGGTGGTTTGCATATAATTGGCTTGTTTGAGTTTAGTAGACTGAACTAATTGAAGGATGCCATTTAAGAGTAAAATCAGGAAGCACTTTTTCTCTGTGAAACATGTTTTCTCCCTAAAGTCTGTGGCTGTTGGGTGAATTGAAATTTTTGAGACTGAGGTCGATAGATTGTTGTTAGGTAAAGGTTAGGGAAATAAAGCAAAGTTGGGTAAAGGTAATTGAAGTACAGAACAGCCATGGTCTGCTTGAATGTGGAACAGACTGAAGTGATAAATGGCCTAATCCTTCCTGTTCCTATGGGTGTAGGGTTCCCTGTTGATGTTTTAGGCGATGTTTTTACTAAAAAATACATTTCTATTGACAGCCAAAGAAGGTAGTGAATGAGAAGCACTTGCCTCCACAGGGCCCAAGGCCCAACGGAAGGAGTGGTATTACTAGGCACCTTGAGATAACATGCTGTTAGAAGCAGCTGGATTTTCTCGCTTCTGTTTTTGCTGCTTCCACCTGTACAGGCCAACAAAGCAATTGTGTATTCACCAGTTGACATGGAATATCCTAACCACTGAAGAAGGTATGTTAGCCAGAAGCAATCAAAAAGTGAGAGTTTGCAAGCATGCTTGTACTGCTGTTGAATTTACTGCATTATACAAACAGCAGCCAGGTCCTGAGGTAATGCTGCAGAACCAAATCTTCAGATTGTTCCAGAATATCAATGCAACATGATATTTCTCCTTTGGTTGTTTTAACAAATTCTGGCTGATTTCCAGTTGTTTATCATAGCAATCCAGTAATCTAGCTCTTTAGTTGAGGATTAAATCCTCCCCATCCTTTCTTCTCCTCCCTTCCCCATCCCATCCTTTCTACCCCGCTTACTTTCAGAACATTAGAAATGTCCTGATGCTAAATTATTCCATCATTAATGTTGTTTTTGTTTCTCTTTCTCCACCCAAATCCCCCACTGTCCAATCAAGCTTTGGGAACTATCCTGCGGGGAACTTCTGATGTCTGTGCTGTTTGATGTTGGAATCATGTCTGTGACCCTCGATCCTTGTGAATATTACCTGTTCTGTGGAGGAAACGATGGATCCATATTTCAGGTCAACCTGTTTACTGAGGTGAGTGGGGCTTATTCACTTGTAGGTGAGTTGTTACATACTGGAACCCTTGAGTTTTGTTACGATTCCTGTAGTGACCTATAATTTTTTGAGATGAATTTCCCAGTGACCAACGCAAAGGAATGCAAGAGTTCATGTTTTAAAACTTTAACTATAACAAATTAAAATCAACATTGACTAAACGTTACTTAGTAATACACTAAACTCCAGGCAAGGTACTCCCCAGTAACAACACAAGGTTGAAAACCCTAAGCCACACTTATACATTACACAGCACTCTTAGCAGAAATGTAGTCTTGTATATTAAGTCACAAGCTTCTCCCATACTCAGCAGGATCTCTTCTCCCTGCTCCATCAGGGTGAATCTAACAGTGTCCTTTAAGAAAAGTCCCTTCTGCATAGTCGACTGGACTTTGAGTAGCAAGGCATCCTCTGGTGACACACATGTACTTATGAACATACAAATTAGGAGTAGGAATAGGCCACTTGGCCCCTTGAGCCTGCTCTGCCATTCAGTTAGATCATGGCTAATCTGATTGTAATCTCTCACCTACCCCCAATAACCTTTCATTCGCTTGCTTATCAACAACCTATCTAGCTCTGCCTTAAAAATATTCAAAGACTCTGCTTCCACTTCCTTTTGAGGAAGAGAGTTCCAAAGATTCTCAACCCTCAGAGAAAAAAAATTTTCCTCATCTCTGTTTTAAAAAAGTGACCCTTTATTTTTAAACAGTGACCCCTAATTCTAGACCCACTTGGCACTTCTGGCTGAAGATGGTTGCAAATACTTCAGCCTTGTCTTTTGCACTAATGTGCTGGGCTCCCTCATCATTGAGTTTGTTGGGGTGTTGATAGTGGCAGGCGGGTTAACGCAAAAACAGTCCCTTTTCTCTGCTTGGCGTGGTGTTTTGATAGCGGATCACAGTCCGAATTGCTTACGGGCATGTTGAACATTTTGAGGAAGACGTGTGTTTTTTAAAAAGGACATAAAACAAAAACTGGCTGAGACTGTAAAGTGACCACTTTCTGGAAAATTCCTAAATGTATTATATGGGATCGACTAGTTCAGAGAGGCCCTGGAATGTCGCATGTAAAAATGTTTCAAGGCCCATTTCAGACAAACACTTGAAAGGGTGTCATGCAATGCAAAAGATTGAACTGTGGTTGTGGAGATTATGGAGATTGATTACTATCTCAGCAGAAACCATCTCCTGTTGAATTATAGCTCAGAATGTGGACACAATCTGCATTGAAAGAAAGCAGATTCTCGGCGAAAGATGTAGTTGTTTTTCCCTTCCAGGAATACACAAGGGAATGGGTTAAAAAGCCAGCTGAGAACCTGATTGTGTGTTCTGGTTCTGGGTGCAAGTGTGTGCTGTGAAAGCCACAGCAAAAGAACAGCAACTGGGCGTCCCTGTGGCTGGCAGGTATAAGTCTCTCCTCTTTCTCCGTTGATGGAGTTAAGTCACAAGTCAGCAAAGCCACAGTCAAAAAGGAAACAGGGCAACTCCTTCAGCTAACCTGCAGAACCAAGTGTCTCCAAACCAACTGCTCAAATGCCAAAGTCAGCTGTACCAGAATCACTCAACTTAACTGCCACAACGTTTTGCCGCTACTGCTCACGGACAAGCCAAAGACTGATTTGTATTTTTTTTAGCTTTTGTTTTTGGACTCAACTTCTCATTTCTGATCTGTGTGTATATGTGTTGCGTTTTTATTATTTTTTTCTCAGGTTTTAGTAACTAATAAACTTACTCTTTCTTTTGACTCAAGAAAGCCTGGTTAAATTGGCTCCATCTGAAACAAGTACATTTGGACTGGAAAAGGGCATTCATGAGGGAAGGGATCGTTTTCAAATTAACCTTGCGACCAACCGTAGGGGTTGAATAAAGAAGCTCATTACTCCTCACCTGGGAACATAACAAAATTGGTGTCCTGCTTGGGAAGTTACCAATTTGGCTATCTCGTCTGGGATCATCACAAATTGGGGGACCTCTCCCAGGGACCGGTTGTAATAATAGCAGCACCTGTTTTTGGTCATCTTCCCCAAATCTCTCTGTCTGACTGACTCAATGATCTGTGCACAGCAAGACCAGCTGCCTCTCTTCTGTGCCAAGGTATTAAACTTGCACCTTACTTTCAATTACTTTTGACTTGAGCCTCTGTCCCCATGGCAACCAGGTCACATGGGCTTGTCTCTGGGAAGATTTCAGTATGAATGCCCTTTCCAGGACATTCTGCCTTACTTTAAATTTAAAGAGACAGTTTAAAACATAGCCATCATATAAAATCTCTCATTTGCAAAAGTTCAGATGCCCGAGGTGACCACAGGAGACTGTATCAGATAATTTGTCATATTCTGCTATCTGTACAAAGGTCTTGAAAGTATCTGGACTGCAATTCTGAGAAGGTCTGTGATTGTTTTGATTGGATTTTTTTCTCTCCCTACCATTCTACAACTCTTGCTGTGGCACAGTTCCATAGACTTGCAGGGACATTAATATCTCACCCAAGTGACTATCCTTCAAGTGTGAACTTGGGCAGCATGTGCTGGCAGAATGTTTAGTTGTGGAATTGTGGGAGGAGTGGAAGCAAAGGCACCTGAAACTAATTCTCTCCTTCCCCAAAAGCCCCCACATACACTTTTCAGTATGTAGCCAAGATGTTTCCACTGGCGGAGAGTCTAAAACCAGGGTCATAAATATAAAATTGTCACTAATCAATCAAAAAGGAATTCTCGAGAAACCTCTTTACTCAGGGAGCGGTTAGAATGAGGAATTTACTACACTAGGAATAGTTGAGGTGGACTTTACGGGGAACCTAGATAAACACTAAGGCAGAAAGGAATAGAAGATATGGTGATCAGGTTAGATTAAATAGGATGCAGGGAGGCCTGTGGGAGCATGGACACTTACATAAACTAGTAGGACTGAATAATGTGTTTCTTTTGAATGATGTGTAAATTCCAATGATCGTTGGATTCTGATAGGAGTCAGAATTCTAGATTTTCTTCTCCCCACACCGTTTCCCAAACTTGGGTGGAATGAGGACAATTGGAATGGATGTACTGCTACCTTGACTGGGATCACCTAACTGCACAAATTGGGAATTACTCTGTTCCCTGCTGGCCTGTTTGACTAAGTTCTATTATGGGTCATGCAATTATTCACTGAGTCACCAAAGAGTTGAGTAAATTGAATCCATTGATTGTCAATGCAATTACACAAGCCTTGATGATAAGTTAAATCATTCTAAAGATGTGGGGCAGTGTAATGTATATTCAGACCTCTGGACAGCTGTGCTGTATGCCCTTCCCTTTGGAACTTAAGTGACGTTGTGAGCAAATTGATATTTTATGTGCAGTGAAACGCTTGTTTTTTATATTGGAGATGACAAGAAAGGCTTGTACATATGTTTAATCTAGAGAAGATGGGATGGAAAGGACACTTGAAAATGTTAGGATAGCACACCCTTGACAAAATACAAGAAGACTTGTATGCTTAATGTGAGATTGTATATTTTGTGCTGGTCCTTGATTTCTAAGATATGGACAATTGAATTAGCCATTTTTGTAGTTGTTGAGCTTAGACCTCACAGTTGTCCAGCACTGCATTGTAAATTTGAAATTTCTTGTGAATTAGTGCATTTCTTAATGATGAAATTTAAATGTGACTCTTGGGTTGAATATATTTTCTGTTGTAAGTGGAGAAAGTCTTGCAGAACCAGGAGAATCATCATTCCATTGTGGCTCAAGATTTAAGGCATAATAAATTCTGCCACTTTTAACCTTGCTCACTGCCAGCTGCCCACTGCCACTGCTGCTTTAAATGTTTGGATGGATGATCTATTTCTTGGCCCTGTGTGGTTACCTGTCAACCTGCATACATGGCACCAGAGGAAAACAGAGCAGAGAAGCATGAAAGCTGTAAGAGACTCCTCAGCTGCCAGCTCTACTTCGCTTACTAGACCAAAAGTGTGAAGATAAATTGGTAGATCAAAGTGCTAATTAATATAATCCAACCTGGCAGATAAGTTTTATCAACCAGTTTCAGCAAGGCGTGTTCCAGGTTCAGATGTATATGAAAAATTTCTTCAGGTGCATATGAGAAGGAAGGAGCTTCTGACCTGAAACCTCAACACTGTGGTGTGGTTTCAGGCAGGTGTTAGAGTTGCTATTTCTTTGTTAGAACATAAAAAATTTGCCTTTGGAAAAAAAAATCAACTGTACATTGATGTAATTAAGAGAGAAAACTGAATGGTCTGAAATTCATTATGCCAGGGAAGTGAAGGAAGGTACGTTGGAGGGAAAACACTTCTATTTCTGTATCTCCTAATCATACTGTGTTAATAGTTCAAAGCACTTCACACAATGAATTACTTTGGTGCAGTGACTATCAGCATGTAAACAAACAGCAGCAAGCATGTGCCAACAATACTCCACATGCAGCAACTGAAACAAAAATACCAATTGATCTGTTTTTGGTAGTATTAATTGAGGAAGGACTGTTGGCCATGACTCAGAACTCCCGCTTCTCAAATGTTGTGAGAGCCTTTTATATCCACCTGAGCAGTTTTGTGACCATCTGAAGGATCGCACCTCTGATATTGGAACATTCCTCTGTTTTGTGCCAGAATGCCCATGTAGGTTAAGTGTTCAAGTCCTGAAGTGGACTGGAACTGCTGATTAAAGTTCTTATACAATCTTTTCAATTGCACAATTTCAGTGAAAATATTAGCACTTTGATCTACCAATATATTATTAATCACACTGCTTAAATTTTTAAGATTGCATATTTTTGTATTGTGTTTCTTATGTAAGGAGTTCTAGCAGAGAAGAGCCTGCACTGAATTGAATCTTGTAGCAAAGTTGACAGTCTGAGACATTTTATAGAATCATAGATTGATTACATCACAGAAGAAGGCCATTTGATCTGTTGAGCCTGTGCCACCTTTCTGCAAGAACAGTTTAACTAGCTCCATTCCCCTGTAAACCAGCAATTGTTTTTCTTTCACTTCAGGTACTTATACAATCCCCTTTTTAAAAACTCATCTTTTAGACAGTGTGTTCCAGATCTTAACCAATCGCTGTGTAAAAACATTTTTCCCCAGTCACCTTTGATTCTTTTGAGAATCATTTTAAATCTGCGTTCACAATCCTTCCACCAATGGCAATTGTTGCTACATACTTTCTAGATCTCATGATTTTGAACAATTTTATCAAATTTCCTCTCAACCTTCTCTTTAAGGAAAACAGTCCCAGCTTCTCCAATCTATTCGTGCAACTTTGTCCTTGGAACCATTCTTGTAAATCTTTTCTGCACCCTTTCAAAACCTTCACATCCATCCTAAAGTGCAATGCCAGAATTAGGCACACTATTCCAGGTGAGGCTGAAACAATGTGTCATAAATTTTGTTTGTTTTTGTGCACCATTCTGCTATAAAGCCCTGGATCCCAAATGCCTTTTTAACCGCTTTCTTAACCTGCCCTGCCGCCTTTAACAATTTGTGTGCACCCCAGGTATTTGTTCCTAAGTTCTCTTTAGAATTATATATTTTAGTTTATTTGCCTCTCCTCATTCTTATTACCAAAACATTTCACTTCACGCTTCTTTGCATTTATTTTCATCTGCCACATGTCCACCCATTCCACCAGACTGGCTTTTGAAGTCCACGTCCATCTTCCTCCTCAGTTCACAACGCTTCCAAGTTTTATGTCATCTGCACATTTTGAAATTGTGGCATGCACACCAAAGTCTAAACCATTAATATATACTAAGAAAAACAGTGGTCCTAATATCGACCCGTGGGCATCACCACTGTATGCCTTCCTCCTGTCTGGAAAACAAATGTTCACTACTCTCTCTCTCTCTCATGTCACTCAGCCAACGTTGTATCCATGCTGCCTCTGAGCCCATTTTGGATCCAACTTGCCACTTTGCCTTGCATCCCATGGTTTTCTTTAGTGACCAGTCTGTTCTGAGAGACCTTATCAAAGTCCATATAGACTACATTAAATGCATTATCCTCATCAACCCTGCCTTTTACCTGCTCAAAAAATTCAGTCAAGTTAGTGAGACATGACCTTTTGTTAACAAATCCGTGCTGACTACCTTTGATTAATCTGTGTATTTCTAAATTACTATCTATCCTGTCCCATAGAATTCTTCCCGCTAATTTTTTCACCATCAAAGTTAGGCTAACTGGCCTGTAATTACTCAGTTTATCCCATTCTCCCTTTTTAAACAATGGTACAACGTTAGCTGTTCTCCAGTCCTCTGGCATCACACCTGAGGATTGGAAAATTAGGGCCAGAGCCTCTTCTATTTCTTCTTTTGCTTCCTACAGCAGCCTAGGATATATTTTGTGCAGGCCTGGAGAATTATCCAATTTAAAATATGTTAAACTCACTAATACTTTCTGTCTCACTATGCTAATTACAAATAATATTTCATACTTCTCACCCCAGATTGCAGTGTCTTTATGGTCTCTCCCTTTTGTGAAAGCAGATGCAAAGTATTCAGTAAGAACCGTACCAATGTCCTCTGTTTCCACACACTGGTTACCCTTATGTTATGGTCCCTAACAAGCCCCATTATTCCTTTAGTTATTCTGTAACATTAACTACACTGAAAAGCATATAGAAGTCCCAGAATATGCAAGTACTGTGATGGTAATTGAGGGGTGGGAGGGTGGGGGGTGTCCTTTGGGGGTCAGCAAGGTACTTGGGGGTGGGGGTGGGGCGGGGCGGGGCTCAGTAGTATACTATATTATGTGCTATATTTTATATATATATGTACTATAAATATAAATTATATTTGTATTTTTATATATATTATATATATTTATAAAATAATCTTGGATTTTTCTTGATTTTACTTGCTAATATTTTTTTCAAGCCCTCTCTTTGCTTTCTTAATTTCCTTTTTAATTTCATCCCTACACTTTTTATACTCTAGGTTTTCTGCAGTATTGAGTCCTTGGTACCTGTTATAAGCTTCCCTTTTTTTTCTTTATCCTCCCTTTAAGCCCCTTCACACGCAGGGGACCCTGGATTTGTTAGTTCCACCCTTTTTCTTTAAGGGAACATTCGTGCTCTGAACCCTCACTATCACTTCTTTGAATGCCTCCCACTGATCTGGCACTGATTTATCTTCAAGTTGCTGTTTCAGTTTACTATAGCTAAATCATATCTCAGCTTAGTAAAATTAGCTTTTCCAAAATTGAAAACTCCATCTATCTTTGCCCTTTTCCATAACTATCTTTAAATCTAACTGAATTTTGTTCCTTCCACTTTCCCAGCTTCATTCCCTAAAATTAAGTCAAAAACCACCCCTCTCTAGTGGACTTGCTATGTACTGGCTAAAAAAAAGTTCTCCTGAATGCATTTAAATAATTCTACTCCCTCTATCCTAGTTGATATTTGGGTAGTTGAAATCCCCCACTATTATTACTGTATTATTTTTGCATTTCTCAGAGATTTGCCTACATAGTTGCTCCTCTATCTCCATCTGACGGTTTGGGGGTCTATTGTACTCTCCCAGTAGTGTTGATTGCCCTGTTTTTTTGTTCATCAGTTCAATCCATATGGCCACATTTGATGATCTTTCAACTCCTTATCACCTTCCTCAGAGCAATAAGTCTCTTTAATTAATATTGCAACCCTCCTCTCCTTTTCTATTTCTTCCGAAAACCCTGCATTCAGGAATGTTGAGCCAGCATTCCTGCCCCTTTTTCAGCTGTGTCTCAGTAACAGCTATGTTATCATACTCCTTCATGACATTCTGTGCTTTCAGCTCATCTGCCTTATTCCCTGGACTACTTGCATTGAAGTATATAACATTTAGTACTGCCAAACTTCCTCCTTGTCTATTTTCTAACCTTTGTTTCCTCCACCAAGCAAACATGCTTACTAATTTTTCTGCCTTCCATTTCCAACTTTTCTTCCCTCCCTTCTGAATCTACTTTCAGGTTCCCATCCCCCTGCCAAGCAAGTTTAAACTCTTTCCAACAGCACCAACAAAACACCCTATGAGAGTAAAAGCAAAATACTGCGAATGCTGGAAATCTGAAACAAAAACAAAAATACCTGGAAAAACTCAGCAGGCCTGACAGCATCTGCGGAGAGGAATACATTTAACGTTAACCCTGTGAGGATATTGGTCCCGGCCCTGTTGAGGTGCAACCCATCCGGCTTGTGCAGTCCCACTCCCCCAGAAGTGGCCTTTCCTTCCGTTCTACACCATTTCTTCAGCCATGTATTTATTAGCTCTATCTTCCAATGTCTGCACTCACTAACAGGTGGTACTAGAAGTAATCCAAAGATTGCTACCTTTGATATCTTGCTTTTCAATCTCTCTCCTAGCTCCCTAAACTCTACCTGCAGCACCTCACCTCACTTTCTGCCTATGTCATTGGTGTCGATATGGATCATGACCTCTGGCTGTTCACCCTCTCCCCCTCAGAATGGCCTGCAACTACTCAGTGACACCTTTGATCCTGATACCACAGAGGCAACAAACCTTCCTGGAGCCATGCCTGTTGCTGCAGAAGTGCCTGCCTGTTCTTCTCACTATCAAATTGCCTCCCACAATTACTCTTCCGCCCCCATGCAGCTGAGCTACTCATGGTGCTGTGGACTTTGTTCTGCCTGCACTCCCCAGAGGAACCATCACTCTCACCAACTGGTTGGAGAGCAAGATCTTATCGCGGAATCCCTGCCTTGCCTACCTGATCCTCCTTGTCCATCTGACGGTCAGCCATTCCCTCCCTGTCTGCACATTTTTAAGCTAAAGATACTTTCAATGAAGCTCTCAGCCTCGCCAGTGCCCCGTAGTGAATCCATCTACCTCCCAAGCTCTGAAACTCAGTTTGAGCTGCCGGTACTTCCGGCACATGAATTGCCGAGGCCATGAGAAGCGGCTGGGCTTTCCCACACAGCACAAGATGTGCATTTCACGGGGCTGTTTCTTGCCATGACTTTACTTTCCATCTAGAAACACTTATCAACTACTCGTCAATCAGCTCCTCCCTTGGTTGGGTTACCACTGTACCTGTTTTTCAGATGTTGCTTTTGTTGTCACAGATTTCATTGTAGGCTTTTTCCCCTGCTTCAACTCCACACAGATATATCCTATTTTTGAATGAACAATATTGATAAGTTTTAAATCCCGTAAAATTACAGTCAACCCAAAATCTCTCTCAATTGATCTGTTTCATTATCAAACTTGTCCAAATACAAATAATGAGAAACACCCCTGGACTCTTGTGAAAGTTGCCCTACAAGTTGTGAAGCATGGCACAGGTCATCTGTAATCATTTTCATCATTGTTGTTCAGATTTACTTTGTCATTAATGTTTTCCCCAAAACCTTCACCATGCAAACTGCTGGTAGAACTAAAGGCTGAGATTGAAGACAATTTGCACTAGACCTAGAAGATCCAAATGCTGCCTAAGATCTTACAGGAAGATAGAGCTGGAGAGTCCTTATCATGGCTAACTAGCACAACCTGTTAAGTCAGAGTTTCCAAAAGTGCAAACACACTTTTCAACATGCGAAGTTGAATAATGAAAACCGGATGGTTGCTACTCTAACCCCTCATTTTAAGGATGTTGAGGCCCCTTATGAGACCCTTACAGTTACCCTGAGCTAACTTTGAGGCATCAAACCTGGGAGTTTTCATAACAAAAACAGAATTACCTGGAAAAACTCAGCAGGTCTGGCAGCATCGGCGGAGAAGAAAAGAGTTGACGTTTCGAGTCCTCATGACCCTAAATTTGACAAGAGCACCTCAAATTGAAATTCCTCAGGCAGCCAGAGATGAAAACTCCCAGATATAAAAACAAAAAAGAGAGATCTCTCCGCCCCCCACACACACACCTTAAACCAGCTTATATTTCAACTCTTTCTTGGACTCGAACTCAAGTTCTGTCGAAGGGTCATGAGGACTCGAAACGTCAACTCTTTTCTTCTCTGCCGATGCTGCCAGACCTGCTGAGTTTTTCCAGGTAATTCTGTTTTTGTTTTGGATTTCCAGCATCCGCAGTTTTTTTGTTTTTATATCTGGGAGTTTTCATCTCTGGCTGCCTGAGGAATTTCAATTTGAGGTGCTCTTGTCAAATTTAGCACCAGTGGCTTTCAGAATTTAGTTCACATCATGTGTGCCTTTATTCGGCTGTTGTTTGGATGCAAACCTACTGGGCAGAATCATCCCAGATTTGCCCGAAGTTTGGTAACCAAAGGTGGCTTTTCGTGCTGCGTCATCCCAAACCTGCCACGTTAATTATGCTTTCCCAGGAAACAAGTGGTTTCCATGGCAGGTAGGCTCCCATTCACCCACCATGCCATCACCTCGTCACTTCCATCACACTGGATGCCATTTTTAAGGTGCAGCCACGTGCACACCTCTGTGCTTCCAATCTGGGACTGCTGCATGGAAGACATGGCCCCAAAAGACCAGAAGACTGCAGCCCCCAGGTTCAATGACGTGTCCCTCAAGTGCCTTTTGGATGCAGTGGAGGCCGGCCATGATGTCCTCTACCCCAGCTCTGGCTGCTGGATGGGTAGCAACATCAATAACCCAGCGTGGGAGGCGATGGCAGCAGTAGTCAGCGCCAAAGCCCTGCAAAAGAGAATAGCCACCAAGTGCTGAAAGAGGATGAATGATTTTCTCCATTCCGCCAGGGTAAGTCACTCTTCTCATCACTCTCAACTCAGAAACCCGTCATACATCCACAGGGTCCTCACTCACTGCCAGTTCAAGGGTCATCGCCATTCACTCTCTCACACACACCTTCATTATCGTCATCCCATCCATGGGACCACTCACCACCCATACATGCCAGGCATACTTATTCTCTGGCCTGACAGGCATCCTGCTTATGCTCTGTCCATCTCTATTCATGCAGGACAAGCTAGCACACAACAATATGGAGAGGTTGCAGACTGGTGGAGAATGCTTGAAATCAAGGTCCTCAGGGGCTTTGAAAATACAGCCATCCAGCTGGCCAGTGAGAATCTGGACCCCTCTCCTGTGCTGATGGTGAGATCGCCGGTCTCTTCCAAGTGAGGATCCTGCAGTGCAACGTCCATCAGGCAACCATGCTGTGAGTAATGTGTGCTGTTTCACAGGCCACTGCCATGCACTAATTATCTCCTTGCTTTCGCAGGCACATCTGGGAAACAACCAAGAGAGGCCTCCAATCAAGCGTCAAAGGAAGCACAGAAGAGGAATCCACTGAAACCCTTCCTGAAGACCCATCACAGTGCTCACCCACACCCTCCACTAGCGCAGAGACTCGCACCTCGGTGGGACCTAGTTTTAGAGTAGCCTCAGGATCACAATCTGGTGAGCACATCGCACTTTCTGATCCACAGCAGGCGGTGGCAGGGACTTCCCAGGCATCCAGCACTCAGAGGACTGCTGGAGGCCAGAAATTTGCTGAGTCCGAGTCAGGTGACGAGCTTCTGGACTCGGTCACGTCACAATTGCTGGAGCTGCAAAGGCAAGCTCGGGAACATCAGGAAGGGATGTCCGCTGCACTCCTCAAATTGCAATGCACGATGGAGGAATCCATCCGTCTTCAGGCCGCGGTGATAGCGCTGGCATGCCAATGCACCGAGGTCCAACACTGGAAGGATGGCGGCTGCCATAGAGCCCTTGGCCCAGATATTGCTCCTGCACTGCTGCACAGGCTGAACTCTATCATCGCCCCATAGTTGACCTCCAACAGTGTGCACATGAGGTGGGTGCGAGGAAGCTTGATTTCACTCCAGCTACCCCTTTTCCACAAGGAGTCAACCAGGGTTCCTCGGGCACCCATACGGAGGAGGATCAGCAGGTGTACCCCCAGGACCATCCACCCACGTGACTCCGGGAGAGTCTGGCCCATCCGAATCCCCTCATCTTGTGACCTCAGCAGCTCCAATTCCACAGGCCAAGGAGGGTGCTACTGTCACACAGCAGGACCCCAAAAGCAGGCAGGGGCCCTCCAGGTCTCGGCCTTCCAGAGGATGCCTGTCAAGGTTATCACAGACAACAGGGCGTATCAATGAGCAGGCTGCCTCCACTTCTGCTGTGGATATCTGGGGAGCAACAAAACATAGTGGCAGCGTTAGGAAAGTTAAGAAGATGTACTTTCACAGCCTGGGCACTGTTGTTAATCACTTATACGTAATATTCACTATTGTAAATAAGCTTCCAAGAATGTCTCCCTGCCTATGGCTCCTTGTTCTGATGAGCAGGTGTTCAAGTCACTCAGATGTGAAACCTTTATGCACAAGATAAAGGCAGGTATCTCAGTCCAAGATCTCTTCCCTGTGCTTTGTGCAAAGTGATGGTCCAGTCTCACACTCCCTGGAAGTGTTAGTGATGCCTGTATCTCGATAGTGTTTCCCATTGCTGCCAGAATGTCGTGGGCAGGTGTCACAGGGTTCTGTCATTCTTTCTGTGTGCTCTCAGCACTTAATGGTATGGCTGGCCCCCATCTCTTCAGCATCTGTATCCAGTGACACTGTGCTCCTGAAGGGCTCAAGTGCTGCAGGCGGACAAAGGATCAAGTGCTTTTAAAGTTTCATGGCTATGTCTCCTTGATATGATCACAAAGCACAAGTGAGCTGTCCTCAGCCAGACAGGAGTCAGACATTCTCTGAGGCTATGTGAAGATCTATGGAGTGCCCTCACTGCATGTTGTTATTATCCTCCTGGAATCAAGCAACTATTAGAGCCTCCACTCCATCTCAATGACAGGAGCATTATCACAGGGGGTATGTGCGCTGCTATAAGTCAGATTGGAGTCAAACTTTCATAGATACAACGTTGAGGATCCATGGTATCTCCTCACTGCATGTCATCATCATCCTCCATAAATCTAGCAGCTATGAAGGCCTTCTGAGTATGCCTACCTTGTCTGGCCAGTGCAATGGCATCATAGCCATTGTTGCCTTCGAAGACCACCTCACCATCATTACCGTCGACATCGTCCTCATCGGCGGAGACCTCCAGCTCCTGTATCTCCTCCTTAGCCAGCTTCTCTCCTTGTAGCAATGTCAGGTTGTAAAGGGCGCAATAGGTGAGAACGATGCATGAGACCTTCTGTGGACTATATTACAGGGCTCCACCAGACTGGTCCAGGTACCGGAACCTCATTTTCAGCATCTTGATTGTTTGGTCTGCCATGTTGCAAATTTCAGTGTGAGCCTTGTTATACCTGAGCAGTCTGAGGTCACTGCATAGGTGTCATCAGCCATGTCCTCTGTGGGTAGTCCTTGTACCCTATGAGCCAACCCTGAAGCCTCTCTGGACCCTGGAAGATGTCAGGGACCTGTGATCGACCGAGAATGTAGGAGTTGTGGACACTCCCTGAAAACCGTGCGCAGACCTGTCGGATGTGTTTGTGGTGGTTGCTCACCAGCTGCGTATTTGGCGAATACAAGCCTTTATGGTTGATATAGTTGGCCTTTTTGTTGTGGCGGAGATCTGAGTGCAGTCGATTGCATCCTGCACTTGTGGGACACCCAAGATCTGGGCAAATCCAATTGCTCTTGCATCCTGGCTCTCTCTCACATATATGAACACATGAATTAGGAGCAGGAGTAGGCCCCACGAGCCTGCTCCACCATTCAATATGATCATGGCTGACCTGAATGTAACCTCAAAACTAGATTCCTGCCTATCCCCAATAATTTTTCGCCACCTTGTTAATCAAGAATCTTTCTAGCTCTGCCTTAAAAAAATATTCCACTGCCTTTGAGGAAGAGAGTTCCAAAGAGTCTCACCTTCTGAGGGTAAAAATTTCTCCTCATCACCATCTTAAATGTGTGACTCTTAGTTCTAGATTCTTCCACAAGAGGAAACATCCTCTCCGCATCCACCCTTCAAGACCCCTCAGGATCTTAATGGTTCAATTAAGTAGCCTCTTACTCTTCTAAATTCCAGTGGATACAAGCCTAACCTGTCCAGCCTTTCCTTTATAAGACAACCTGCGCATTCCTGATATTAGTCTGGTAAACCTTCTCTGAACTGCTAACACATTTACATTTCTCTTACAAATGGAGATCAGTAATGTACATAATACTCCAGATGTGGTCTCACCAATGTCCTATACAACTGAGGCATAACCTCCCTACTTTTATAATCAATTCCCCTCACAAATGATAACACTCTATTAGCTTTCCTAATTATCTGCTGTACCTGCATACTAACCTTTTGTTATTCATGCACTAGGACACCCAGATCCCTCTGAATCTCCAAGCTCTGCGATCTCTCACCATTTAGATACTGAGCTTTTTTATTCTTCCTGCCAAAATGAACGATTTCACATTTGCCCACATTACACTCCATTTGCCAGATCTTTGTCCACTCACTCAACCTATGTCACTTTGTATCCTCCTTACGTCCTTTTCACAATTTACTTTCCTATCCATCTTTGTGTCATCAGCAAATTTAGCATCCATACCTTCGATTCCTTCATCCAAGTCATTTATATAAATTGTTAAAAGTTGAGGCCCCAGCACTGATCCCTGTGGCACACCATTTGGCACATCCTGCCAACCAGTAAAAGATCCATTTATGCCAACTCTCTGCTTCCTGTAAGCTAGCCTATCTTCTATCCATGCCAATATGTTACCCCCTACACCATGAGCAGTTATTTTCTGCAGTAACCTTTGATGTGGCACTTTATCGAATGCCTTCTGGAAATCTCAGTACAGTACATCCACCGGTTCCCCTTTATGTGACTCATTCAAAGAACTCCAATAAATTGGTTAAACATGATTTTCCTTTTACAAAACCATGTTGACTCTGCCTGATTGACTTGAATTTTTCCAAGTGCCATGCTATAACATCTTTAATAATAGCTTCTAACATTTTCTCTATGACAGATGTTAGACTAACTGGCCTGTAGTTTCCTGCATTCTGTCTCCTTCCCTTTTTGAATAAAGGAGTTACATTTGCTATTTTCCAATCTAATGGAACCTTCCCCGAGTCTAGGGAATTTTGGAAAATTGAAACGAATGCATCAACTATCTCATTAGCCACTTCTTTCCATCCGGACCTGGGGATATGTCAGCCCACAGCCGCAACAATTTGCTTAATACTGCTTCCCTAGTGGTTGTAATTTCCCAAGTTCCTCCCTCCCTTCCTTTTCCTGATTTACAGCTAATTCCGAGATGTTACTTGTGTCCTCTATAGTGAAGACTGAAGCAAAATACCTGTTTAATTCATCAGCCATCTCCCTTCTTTCCATTATCAATTCCCCAGACAAACTTTCTGTAGGACCTATGCTCACTTTGTTAACTCTTATTTAAATATCTATAGAAACTCTTACTATCTGTCTTCATATTACTAGCTAGCTTTCTCTCATACACTAATTTTTCCCTCCTTATTAATCTTTTTGTCATCCTTTGATGTTATTTATATTCTTTCCAATCTTCTGACCTGCCACCTGTCTTTGCATAATTATATGCTTTTTCTTTAAGTTTGATATTGTCTTTAACTTTTTTTAGTTAATCACAGATGTTGGGGTCCTCCCCTTGGAATTTTTCTTTTTCATTGGGATGTATCTATTCTGTGTATTCTGAAATACCCCTTTAAATGTCTGCCACTGAACCTCTATTGACCTATCCCTTAACCTCATTGGCCAGTTCACTTTAGCTAGATCTGCTTTCATGCCCTCAAAATTGCCCTTTTTTTAAGTTCAAAATACACATTTCGGACGCACTCGGTTCTCCCTCAAAATGAATGTAAAATTCAATCAGATTATGATTGCTGCTACTTAGGGGTGATTTCACTATGAGGTCATCAATTAATCCTATCTCATTGCTCAACACCAGGCCAGGTCTAGAATAGCCTGCTCTCTGGTTGGCTCCAGAACGTGCTTTTTTAAGAAACTATCCCGAAAACATTCTATGATCTCCTCCTTATCTACACTACCTTTATCCATCTGATTTTTCCAGTCTATGTGTAGGTTAAAACACCCCATGACTATTGCTGTACCTTTCTGTCAATCTCCCATTATCTCTTTTATACTCTGTCCTACCATGTAGTTACAATTCGGGGGCCTGTACACCACTCCCAGAAGTGACTTCTTGCCTTTATCATTACTCATCTCAACCCAAACCGCTTATACGTCTTGGTTTCCTGAACTTAGATCATCCCGCTTTAATGTGCCTACACTATCATTAATTAACAGAGTCACTCCTCCACCTTTTCCTAACTTCTTGTCCTTCCTAAATGTCACGTACCCTTCAATATTCAGGTCCCCATCTATGCCATCTGGTAGCCATGTCTCTGTAATGGTTATCAGATTGTACTTATTTATTTCTATTTGTACTATCAGTTCATCTGTTTTGTTTTGAATGCCATGTGCATTTAGATACAGAGCCTTTAGTTTTGTCCTTTTATTACTTTTGTGGCGTCTAACCATATCTACCGATTTACTCTTAGGTTTGTACTCGTTGTCCCTTCCTGTCATAGTCTTCATCATTTCCCATATTAATACCTTTCTCTCTTGCCTTGTCCCTACTCTTTGGTTTACTGCATCTTCCTAAATTTGATCCCTTGCCCCCACAATTCACTTTAAAACCCTCTCTACATCGCTGGTTATATGCCTCATGAGGGCATCATCCCCAGCATGGTTCATGTGTAGGCCATCCCAACGGTACAGTTCCCACTTTCGCCAGTACTGGTGCCAGTGTCCCACGAACTAGTTGATGTGTTTGCCCTGGATCACAATGTTATCCAGGAGCTCCCACATGCTGCAGTGTTGACACATCACCTGTCTTGCCATCCTTGTGTTTTAAATAATTACTTAATTATATTAATCACTTATTTAGGTTGCTTTCTTATATACCATCAATTTGTGTGCTATTACCTTAGGGGTAGGATAGAACTTAACCACTTACCAGGTACCAAACAGCTAGCTCTGCTCCCTGTAGTAGAGCAAGTACCAATTTCTATGAGGTGAGAAAGATAAATGAAGGAAACAAACATATCCTTCCCCCAACTCCCCTCTCACCAAACTCCAAGCTCTCTTGGCTCCTGATTCTCTTGGTCCCAGGCGAAATGCACAAAGTTGTGTGCCCTCGTGGGCATCCATGACCTCATGGATGCATTTGTGGGTGCAGGCTGGTGATATCCCACAGAGGTCACCTGAAAGGAACCACTGGCATAAAAATTGAGCGCTGCGGTCACTTTCACAGCCATGTCCCCTTGGCACCAAATCCTGCAGTAGTTGGCAGATGTGACTAACTAGGTCCCTAGATACGCGCAATCTTCGGTAACACTGGTTGTCGGCCATCTGCAGGAATGAAAGGTGGTGTCTATAGACCCTGGAACCAACCAGGCGCCGACTGCCTTCGGTTCAGTATGGCTATTCAGCAATGTGTGGGGGAGCCCCAGCCATGCCTTCTTCCTGAGGGTGCTGCTCCTCTGCACAGCCAAGCGCCTCCGTCGCTCTCTGTTCCGTCGCCTTTGCTCTCTGTATGCTAACAGACATACAGCTAGTTCACCAGGCTCCATGCTGCTGATAACCTTTCATCTGGCAGGAGGAGTCTAAGTCTGAAGGCCCCTTAACACTTCCCGGAGCATGCTGGCCACCTTTTGGATGGTTAGAGTTTAGTCTGCATACGTGCCTGTTGAAACCCCAACTAGCTCCGGCCCATTCCATCTGACCAATTGGCTACAGCCTTGCCCACTGGACTGCATTCTGTGCTTGCAGCTCAGCTGCAGGCATTCTCCTTACCCACGCTGCAAGGCTGCACTGTAAGCTTGAACCATGGGGGAGACTGGTCTAAACCAGGAATGACATTACAACGGCTATGAGCACCTCCACCAGTGACTGCTCCATGGCCAGCTTTAGCAAGGAGATTGTACAACATGCCCAGTCGTCCAACTGTTCTGCAGTCCACTAAAATGCTCATTAGTTTGCAGTCTGTGCCCAAGGGGTGAAATGCTCTGGAGCACTTGGTGGCTCTTTCATATCTCTGCGTTGCTTGAGTGGGCAAATAAACTAGAGGCCCCACTCCATGCATGTCAATGTGGCTGCACCTGAACCACCTTGGCTGTAGAGGAATGGTCACTTTATACAAGGTTTCCCTAATGTGTGGTCGCTCCCCCCCCGCCCTCACACATGCTTGTGCACTACCTGCAATTGCAGGGCAGCCTCTGCCCCCACCCACAAGTCGCCTCAACCGCAGGGCAGCCCTCGTCGCTGCCCCCCACCACCACCACCACCACCACCAATGCACATCAACCTTGAATCCAACAGGTGGGCGAGTGCTGCATGACATAGCTCCCTTCAAAGTGCAACCCTCCAAGTGCACGCCTTATATATGCTGTTGTGAGTAGGGTGATGATCCAGTGGTGGGGGGGGGATGATTTCAGCCCTACAATAATATGAAACATATTACAATGCGGTTCCTCACGTCTGATGGCGGGAACTGCAGCCCACCATCAACAGGCTGAGCAGGTGATCACAAACTGGTTTCACGATGTTGTGAAACCGATTTCTGGTCTTCTCGCCATATTGAACTCTCATGCCACCGAGTGTGCCCGACGCCAAAGGGCAAGGAAAATTGTGCCCATTGTTCTATTTTGCTCATTTGCTGGTGCAGATTCTTTGCTGGATTTGTTTCTTTTTTTTTTAAATTGTCATTATCCCTTTGGGTTCAGGAAATAATCTGCAAATGCGGCCTGATGTTTTCCTAGATTTATTTTCACATTAAATCACAGTGAGGCAGTAAGTGCATGGGATAGTTATGTGCTTAGGTTACAATCCATGTAAAACTGACATATTTTCATTGTGCATTAGAACTCTTTGCAAGACCAGCTTTGCATTATTTCAAATTCTGCCAATGGAAACAAGCCACTTAGTTAAAGTAGGTGGACATGTGCACTGAACAACTATAACTCACCAATTGTCTTTTTCTGGCACATTTTCTCAAGTTTGCTGGCCAAGAATTAGGGAACTCCCCAATGTTTGCCTAAGTTGATTTTTGGAGTTGTTTATCAATCGTGATGCGGTGGCTTTCACTTCTGGAGCCACAATTGGAATGTAGCCCAGACTGGTGGCTCAAAGCCCTTGTCTCTGCTGGCTGTACTGGTCCAAAGTGAAATGAATATTTGACAGCCTTATCTAGTTCGAGCAGTACAAGTCCACTGCACAAAAGTAAGACATTTTTTTTTAAAAAAGCTTTTAAATCCAGAAATTAAAACTTCTAGGTTTAACCTATCACATATTAACATATAATTTAAGTTAAGGACAGAAGCAGATTTATTAAAATATTTTCAAAAAGTCTTTGCAAATCCAAATTTAAATGAGGAAATCTGAAGTGCAGCTAATTCAAATTAAATCATAGAAGTTTGGATTGACTAGGTACAACTTAGTGTAACACTGGAAACACACATGAATGGACAATGTGACTGGAATGTGCGTCTGAAGATATCATCCCAAGGCTCGTTTTAATTATGGGTCTCAAACCTCATCTGCATAAAACTGGAGAAATTTCACTCTACTGATATCTGGGATGGAGGCTTATCCTTTGAGGAAAGGTTGCACAGGTTGGGCCTGTATCCATTGGAGTTTAGCAGAATGAGAGGCGATCTTATTGGAACTTATAAGATCCTGAGGGGACTTGACTGGGTGAATGCTGAAAAAAATTCTCCTTCTGAGGAAGACTAGAACTAGGGAATGCAGCTTAAAAATAAGAGGTCTCCTATTTAAGATGGAGTTGGGAAGAAATTTTTTGTCAGAGTCGTGAGCTGTAGAATTGTCTTCCCTAAAGAGTGGTGGAGATAGCATCATTGAATATTTTTAAGGCAGAGGTAGATAGGTTCTTGACTAACAAGGGAGTCAAAGGCTATCGGGGTAGGCAGGAAAGTGGAGTTGAGGCCACAATCAGATCAGCCACAATCTTGTTGAATGGCAGAGCAGGCTCGAGAGGCTGATTGGCCTACTCCTGCGCCTAATTCATATGTTTGTATGCACGTATGTTTGCATGAGAACTGCAGATGCCAGTCAGACACCCGCCACAGCTTGCTGGGTGTGGCCTAAGGGAAATTGGCTGCCTCTAATGCTAAGCCAAGAAGAGAATGGAGTGCTGGAGGGAGACAGCGGGCTTGGACCCACAGTGTTGTTGCAGAGCCTTCCTGGCTGCACATTAGTTTGTAATAGTACTCTTGCCCTTGAGTCAGAAGGCTGTGGGTTCAGGCCTGTCGGAAGTATTGCATTCGGTTGAGGGGTCAGACTGAAACATTAGATTTAATCTACCTTCTCAGGTGGGTAGCATATTCAGCAGGCCTGTGCCCACATCATATTTTGAAGAAGAGGAGGGTTGTTGTCCTTGGTGACCTGAGACTATGTTTATCTGTCAATCAACATAGGCGGATAATTTACCTCATTGCTTATTGTGGGACTTTTGTGTGCAAGTTGGCTGCTGCATTGCCCTACATTACAGCACTGACATTAGTGCTTCATTGGCTATAAAGTGCTTTAGGATGTCCTGAGGCTGTGAAAGGCGCTGTGTAGAAATTGGCTTTCTTGAAGCGTAAAAAAAAATTAGTTGCTGACAACTTCCGGTGGGCTCATTGGGTGTGATGTAGATGCAGGAAAACTGAGTAGAGCCATGTGGGCTGCATGCTGTACCCAGTTTCTGACCAATATGCAGCAGGACCCTAATTAGCATATTATTTGTCTTGCAGATAGCTATGTTGAACACTAGAAGTCACTGGCTTCCAATTTGGCAGCAAGCACACTTCCAGATGTGAGAGATTATGACCCAAAATTGGTAATCTCCTACTGTCTCCCTTGTTTTTTCACCCAAAAACATGCACAACATGGACCAATTTCTCTTCCATTGCCCTTTTACTTCCTCTTACTCTTGCTATAGAGTGAAAATCTTGCGTGGGATTTCACCTTACCTGCACTCTGTTGATAGTTGATGATACAAACTTTTTCCAAATAACTGACGGGGTTCAAACATTCTGGCACGTAACCTGCAATACCAGCTGCTGAACTGTATAATGCAGTATTCATAAGACCTGTAGAAATGAACTTTGAGAACTATTTTTGATTAATGGATTGATATGGTTCTTTTGTCAGTTATATGATCTTTTAATAAGCGAATACTACACTGCTTTTTAAAAACATAAATCGATCTTGGGTGTGCAATTGCTGCTAAAGGCCAGCATTTGTTGCCCATTCCTTGTTTCCCTGAGAAGGTTCCTTGTTAAGGCACTTCAGATGGCAGTTAAGACTTAACAACAGTGCCATGGGATTGTAGTTTCATTTAGACAAGATCAGAACTCCTTCCCTTTATTAACAATGATGAACCAGTTGGATTGTTACAACCAGTGAGACCGCTTCATGGTCATTTTTTACTGCCCAATGTTGTTTATTTCCAGATATTTTAAAACTAAACTCAAATTCTCAAACTGTTGTACCCTGTAGCAGTATTTGAATTCCCGTTCGCTGAATTACTTGTCTGGAAACATAACCACTATGCTACTGTACCCAATGCAATAGATACATTTCTTTCCTTTATTCTAAAGGCACTGACTTGAAGTATTGTTCCATGGGCAACCACAATCCCTTAGTACCTCACCTAAGTGGCCATTCTTGTTGTTTGAATGATGATAGTGCTGGCACACCATATGACTATGGGAACACTACAGCTGAATTTAATCAGAGCCTCATCAGACATCCACATATCTGTTTGCCTGTCTTCTATCCTCCCTTTCAGATGAGGTTACTGGATCGTGTTGAGGGGTGGAAGTGCTGGATTATTATTCCTTAATGAGGCCAAGGATTGTCTGGCAAATTTCAGAACACTACCATTAATAATCCATGCCAGATAACATTGCTGAGAAGGACCATGCCATACATTTCATTTAGTTACTAAACCATTCAGGAACTTGAATAATAATTTCTAGAAAGCGTCCTGTTCTCGAGTAAAATATGAATTGTAGAATACAGCTCTCTCTATCCACTTTGACTTTCTTCTGAGGTGTGCTAATAACCCAAACATTTCAAGATCAAAATTTTGATGCTGCTTGAGCAATGGAGCAGAAGCAACTAGGTAAGATTGCTGATTAAACTTTTAAGTATAACCTGCCTCTTCTCAAATATGTAACTTTTTTTGTGTTTTTTTTTTAGTTTGAAAGCACATAGGAATTGGTGCTTTTGTGATATAGAAAAGAAAAATCAGGAAAAATTGTCTGGGGAAAGCAAGAGTTAGACTGTCCACAGACTCCAGCACCTGGTGATGCTTGTCTTAAACTGACCCCATTTGTTAACTTTGAGCTATCTGTTTGTTTTGAAACTTGTTGGGAAAAAGCTGCCAGTCTGGTTTAGACTTGATGGAGTAATGCTATGTTTTTATTTTGTATGACTGATATCACAAGCTGAGAAAGGCCATTTGACAATCTTTCTTTATTCATTCTGAAGGACACTCCAGTTCCTCCATTAGTGTATCAATGATTCAAGATTTTTTTTTACCTCTGGAATTCATTCCATGCGTTGATCACTCTTGGTGTGAATAACCTGATGTCAGTCATAAATTTTCCTTGGGGCAATGTAATGCTATGTAATGCAACTTGTTTTTTTTTGCAGTTTCGTTAATGTAAATTCCTTGGTATACCTTTCAGTATTATTTAATATTTTATTTAACCTGAATAAGGTTCCTCTCAGTCACTTCCTTTCAAAGCTGAAAACTCAAGTTGCCCCAAACAGGGACCCAGACTTTCAGCTGATGCCTGGTTAGGAGCAGGAACTCTACAATCAGCTAACTCAGCAGAGACCAGGATTAAAAAGTTAAATCTTCTGGTCCATATGGCTTAGTCACAGTAACTTTGCAACTGAAACATTGGAGAACCATCATCCTTTAGTTTTTCTCCTAATTTAACTTTATCTTCTGATGCAAATGCCAGACTTGTACTGTTGAGTGCAGTCAACTTTAGTTAAGTAAATGAGAACAGAAGGGATTATATGAACTTGAAAAGTCTGGGGATGTAGATTATAGATAAGATTAGGAGTAAGAAAGGAAGCCAGCAAGTAGTCAGACTTTTCTTTATGCAATGCATAATTGAGTTGTGTAATTGGTTACCAGCAAAAGATATTGAAGCAGACAATGTAAATGAGGTTAAAAGGCAGCTCGATATGTTTTTGGAAAGAGTAGCATTGAGGAATATAAACAGAATGCAATGAAAGGTCATTGACCTGAAATGTTCATTCCATTTCTCCACAGATGCTGCCTGACCTGCTGAGTATTTCCAACATTTTCTCTCTCTTTCAGATTTCCAGCACCTGCAGTATTTTGTTTTTAAATTGAAAATGAACAGGTTGTTAAGTCTAATAGACTTTATCTATACCTAAAAATTCTTCTTATGCTATGCTTTCAATAGTTCTTTAAGTTTTACATGCTATTGAATTTACCTTTGGGCATTTTCATATTATCCACAGGCCTCTTTGCCTTCTCCAATCTTTGCCAGGCCTTTGTAGCCTGAATGGCCTCTGTCCATTCACAATACATTTTGTCCTCTGTTCCAGATATGTGTCCATTACCTCCATGTCTCTTGTTTGCTTCCCATGGCTTCTTTTGCGCTCTCCTCTCATGTCTTTTCCCCTTTACGGATAGTGACATTTTGTCCCTTGTTGAAACCCAACATCTGGCTATACATTCTACCATCTATTCATATGATCACTTTGGCCCCCACCGCTAAATTGCACCTTTAGTCTATTTCTCCACTCTACTAGTCCATTCTCCTCTTTCAAGCACCTCACCTTGTTCTACCACTGTCAGCTACTTCAATATTTTCATTTTTTACTGTTTCTTTGCAGACCTGCCAGACTTTGTCACCAATAACTTTTCTACTTTCATCCCTCATCCCCTGCAATGAGTGACTCCTCATCCTCAGTAATTTCAATTTGTATCTTAGCTAAGATTGCCCTCTGCCATGTTCTGGATTTATTTCCCTAACTCCCTCTGTCTCTCCATTTTCCTCTCCTCCTTTATGATCCTCCTTAAAGCCCACCTCCTACCAAACTTTTATTAATCCCTCCATGATATTTTCTTCTTTGTTTCAATTTCCATTTTTGTCTGATTAAACTTCTGTAAAATGTCTTGGAGCTATTCTTCTGTGTTAAAAGCATCATATAAAGGAACATGTTGTTTGTGCCATATTGGCTTGAAACAATCTACAAATCTGTTCTTTTTAAGGCTGGGTCAGAAGTAATATGTGAAGTGCATTAAGTGGCTCTCATTGTTGACTGGATTCAGAAGAGGGAAAAGTAACAACAATAATTTTTGGTCTTTATTGCAGAGCCACATTGACTTCCAGTTGAGCAATGCCTTGCCTCTTTCATCTCTGGAACCTCATCCAGCCCTGCACCTCTCCAAAGTGTCTATACTCTTCCAATTTTGGCTTCTTATTCATCCCTGATTTTAATCACTGCACCATTCCTTCAGCCATTTGGACATTAAGCTCTGAAATTCTCTATAAACCTGTCTTTCTCCCTCTCTCCTTTAAAACACTCCCTTAAATGGAACTTTTTGACCAAACTTTTGGTCACCTGTCTCACTTTGGTGTCAAACTTTGCTTAATAATATGCCTTAGGAGATTTTACTTCATTAAAGACACTATATAAATATAAGTATTGCTGTTGATATAGATACAAGTATTATTGTTGATGATCGCCACCCATTGAACTTACGTAACTTGTTTGCAAGTTGTTCTCCCCCTTCATCCACTCTCCATTCATCCCGCTAAAACTGAGAATTTAAAAATCTAGCCTGAAGCCCACTGCTAAGTTTATTGGTATTTTTAGGCATCACAGAAGCAATATTGGAAAGCTCTTAATTAGGAGAAAATTAAAATCATCATGGCATTGATAATTATTTATGCAGTTAATTAGTGTATATATGCTGCCAGCTGAACGAGTAATGAATCTGAGCTCCCATGTGTTTGATTTATCACTTTTTATAGGCACTTAATTTAAACCATAATCTGAATCTGAGCCAGACAGGAGGGCTAAACCACTCTGATGAACCCGTTAAGCATCCATCATCACCTCATTGGCTTAACATCCTACCAATTTAACCTTTTGTATTAGTATCTGAAGAATAAATAAATGAATCATCTGCAAACAAGACCCTTTATCTTTATCAGTTCTGTTGAAGGGTCATGAGGACTCAAAACGTCAACTCTTTTCTTCTCCGCCGATGCCGCCAGACCTACTGAGTTTTTCCAGGTAATTCTGTTTTTGTTTTACATTATTGACAAAGATATTTTTTTACATAGCCAGCAAAGTAAATTGGATTTCTTTCAAAATAATCACTTCCTTGCATTCTCATTATTGAAATAGGGACTGACTGCATATTTCTTATTCCATCTCATTCTTTTCTAGGGTCTCCTCACCTCCCTTCCATGAATGGTAGCATAGTGGTAATTTTACTGGATATGTAATCCAGAGAACTAATCCTTCGGAGATCCTGGCAATTCATAGAATTTAAATTTGATTAACTAATAAATCTGAAATGCAAGCTGGTCTCACTAACTTTGCAGTGGAACTAATGTTCATAAAAATTCATCTGGTTAACAAATATCCTTTAGGGAAGGAAATCTGCTCTTAGCAGTCTGGCTTACATGTGATTCCAGACCAACAGCAATCTGGTTGACTAACAATCTACTCAGTTGTATTAAATCTCAGCAGAAAAGAAGAATAAGAATAAAACTCTACATTGACCTAGGCACTGGAAATGACAATGGCACACCTTGACCAGTTGACATTGAAAAGTTTTCCTATTAACATCTGGAGACTTGTACCAAAATTTGAGGAGCTAACCCAGAGACGACTCAAGCAAAAGTCTGACACAGTCATACTGACTAAGTCACACCTTACAGCCCAATATACCAGTCTAGTTCATTATCACCATTCCAGGATGTGTCCTGTACCACTGGCAGGACAGACCCACCAGTGGTAGTGATGCAATCATATGCAGGGAGTAGCCCTAGGAGTCTTCAACGTTGACTCTGGACTCCATATGGTTTTACAGCATCGGATCAAATATTGGCTAGGAAATCTCCTGCAGATTACCACCTTCTGCACTCCCTCAGCTGATGAATCAGTACTGCCATGTTAAATACCACTTGGAAAAAGTATTAATATTAACAAGGTTACAAAATGCACACTGCATGGGGAACTTTAATGTCCAACACCAAGAGTGGTTGAGTAGCACAGTTGCTGTCTGAGCTGTCCAAGTCTTGATGGACATATCTTCTAAACTGGGTCTGTGGCAAGTGGTGAAGGAACCAAAGAGGGAAAAACCTGCTTGATCTCATCCTTGCCAATCTACCTGTCGCAGATGCATTATCCAAGACAGTTTTGCTAGGATCGACCACCCATAGCGCTTGTGGAGACTAAGTCCCATCTTCACACTGAAGATACTCTCCAACGTGTTGTGTGGCACTGTTGTGGCACTAAATAGGATACATTCAGAACAGATCTAGCAACTCAGGTCTGGGTATGAGACACTGTGGGCAATCAGCAACAGCAGAATTGTATTCAACTACAATTTGTAACCTCTTGGCCCGGCATATCCCCCATTCTACCATTGCCATGAAGCCAGGATGTTAATCTTGGTTCTTGAGGACTGCAGGAGAGCATGCCAAATGCAGCTCCAGGCATACCTAGAAATGAGGTGCCAACCTGGTGAAATTACAACATAGGACCACATGCATGCTAAGACCAGAAGCAGCATGTGTTAAACAGAGCAAGACAATTTCACAACCAATGATTCAGATCAAAGCTCTGTAGCCTTGCCACATCCAGTTGCGAATGGTGGTGGACAATTAAACGACTAATTATAGGAGAAGTCTTCACAAACATCTCCATGCTCAATGATGCAGGAACCAAGGAAACATCAAAGACCACCATAAAAAGGTCAAATATCCATTGGTGTTAAACTTCCCCCTATGGAGGTAAGTGATCTGGTATTGATAATTGTGCTTCAGTCACAGTCTAAATGCTACCAGTGTCCCTCTGTCCTTATGTGTTTTTTTTCTGCTATGATGATACTTGTGATACTTGAAAATGAGACTTTGCCTTTAGTTTATTGGATGTTCTGATAAGTGTTGCCTGTAGGTTTGGGATTCATAGCCCCTACCCTGACACCATTGTGAATTGGCAGTATAAAAGTGGTTGTTTGCCTGCACTGCATTGAAATTAGAATCTGCATGATGCCAGTGAATGCAGTACAATTTTTTTGGTTTATCTGACTATAAGATCATAGTACTGTGGCTTTTCTGTATTTGGTGAATAGCACATTAGTTTGATCGCTGTGTACTATTAAATATTTTCTACATTTATTATTTTATTTTGGGTAGCTGAAATTGTTGTTTAGAAATTAGAACATGGATCTCCAGGAATGTGTCTATATTTGCAGGGGGTTTCCCAAAATATGTCAATACCTGGAGTGGTCACCCAGGAATTCAAGTGCTTGTGTGGAGTCCTCCACCTAAAGTGTTTTAAAACCCACCAATCAGTAAATTTTACACAAGTAGTTTTCTTCTGTTGGTTTCCTGAGGTGTGAGCTTTAAGAGATGTATTTGGGGCATTGGTTGAATCCAGCTTAGACTGATAGTAATTAAATTGTGGTCATGGGAATTGTGCTCAGTGACATGAAAAATCAACATGACCACAGTGGTAGGTTGAAAGTTGAATTTTTAGCTCCAAATTCAACTAAATGAGATTTTTCACAATCTTGAATGCTGCAGGCAATTTGGAAGTTGTATGATAATTGTATTAAGAACTGTTTACAGGTTGTATCAGGCTAATCCATATTGTAGTGAAAGGACAATTTTAAATTGACAAAAGGTGCTGAGCATGAAATTTGATATAGATCTGTGCAGATTTTCTGATGGAGGTAATAAAATGTTTCTTTAAAATCAGTAGTGTCTGTAGAACAAGGGGCAAATGGTCAGTCTTAAGAATTAAATACAGAAGTACTACTTGGACTTCCTTAATAGTGAAGGCAAAATCCATGGACCTATTTAAGAAATATTTGGACATAATGATTGGTTAAGAACTGGAAGGGCTTCCTTAGCGGATGAAGGTGTGTTGAATGATCATCTGCATTTCTATTTATCTCGCAATCTAAGAGTGTGTTCTCAGAGCTGGAGCAGAAATAGAAAAATCAGTTTGTTCATGTATGCTACTTTGTGACCCGCTTTAGGCAAGTTTTGGGGACAAGTGAACTGCTCAGTCAGGTAACAGCCTATAGTGGTGGTTAACGAATAAGATGGTTGAAGGCAGTGTCTCACCTCGTAGAATCATGCACACACAAAAGTCATTTGGCTCTAGAGGCATAAATCAATTCAAATGCATTTACCTTTGTTTTTTATTCAAATGAACATTAAAATAAAAAAAAACTTTATAATAGATGCAGTATAAGGCTAGTGCAAGCAAAGTACTCAGGGTTGCTTCTTTGTTCATGGGATGTAAGCAACTTTGGCAAGGCAGCATTTATTGCCCATTCCTAGAGTTCCTGAGGCTATTAAATGGATTGGGTAGATGTGGCAGATTCTCTTCCCTGAAGGATGAGTGAATCATTTGGGTTTTTATAGTGAACAGCAATTTGGTCCTTCTTTCTGGTACTAGTCCACAAATTATCAGATTATTAAATTAGATTTAACAATTTGCAATGGTGGGATTTGGATTCACAACCTTGGGTTGCTGGTCCAATATCATAACCACTAGGACATTGTGTCCATGTCATTTTTATGGCTTGCTGTGATCTTAGAGCTGAAGGGTTGGCAACAGAAAACAAATCAGGTTCTTGTTGTGAGTTACTGATATAATTATTCAGTTGCCCTCTGCAAGCAACATGAAGACAGCCTTGCAAGGAATCCATCAGCTGCTAATCTTCTTTCAATTATGCATGACAGTAAAACTAATTAACTCAAAGCATGTTGATCCCTAAAAAGCCCATAATACTCAATCACATGAGACCCATTATGAAAGGGCACTTTTGAAAGTGCAGAAAGATGGAAATGGAGCAGTCATCAGTTTTCTTGCGTGCAGTGTGACAGTTCAGGAGAATTCCTTACATAGCATTTACAATGAAGGGTGAACTTGATGAACCAACTCACCATCTTCGGCTGTAACTCAGCCTTTATTAGGAACTCAAAATGATGTAACTCTTCAACACTATAAGCTCCAACCACCCCCCCCCCCCCCCCCCCCCCCCCCCCCGCAACCTTGTTCCTACCCCTCTTCCCTGTATTCTTTTCCTTCTACAGTGTAGTCAGTGGTTCACAAACTACCAAACTATGGGTCATGACCCCCGATGGGGCCGCAGCAGTCACATTTGGGTTGCGAGCACCCCTTCCTCTGAAAAGCTATGGCGACTTTGGAGAGGAGACTACACATTCTGGAGGCACTATTCTGAGATTCTGGACCCAATGGACCAATTCTGCCAAATCTGGGACAGATGATGAACCCAAAGTACTCATTAGTTTCAGAAAATATTTTTAGTGGTGAGTTCCAGTGGGCCGGGATGTTTGTGTGCTGACTTGTTGCAGTTAGAGGCCGACAAGTGTCAGTCACTGGCTGGGTGTGGGTAAAACTGGGAGGTCACATGGCTGAGCTGGGAAGGTGAGTGACAACTTCAAACTTTGCTATGTTTCTGCTCCTGTCTGCTTGTTGTATGGGGCATTCACCCCAGGCTAGCAACTCTTCTTCACCAGCAACTACACCCCAAAGTGGGGGAAGCTGAGAAGGGCTAGAGAGTGTGTGAGAGTGGGGTGGAGGGGTTTGGGAAGAGGGTCTCGTGTGTACCTGTGAGAGTGGGGTTGAGATGAGGGGCTGGCGTGTTTGTGTGTGTATGGAGTGGGGAAGGAGAGGGTTGAGAAAATGTGGGGAGAGAGGTTTCACTTAATCTTCTGTCACCAGGAAATATGGAGACCTTGGCTAAAACCTACACGAGTATATAAAATAACATTTTTACAAAGTACTTCAAAAACACAGACTTTCATGTTTATATGATGTATTATCTGTTGATCTATATAATACAAAAATGTTAATAATTATATACTGAATGTTGCTATACTGCTATATTGCTGTTTAGTTTTTGTTGACACCTAGGATTACATCAACTTTCAACTGTTAAAATCACCTCACACTTCTTCGCATTGAACTTCATCTGCCACATATCTGCCCACTCCACCAACTTGTCTATGTCCTCTTGAAATTCCACACTATCCTCCTCACAGTTCACAATACTCCTAAGCTTCCTATTATCCACAAATTTTGAAATTGTTCCTTCCACACCAAGATATAGATTATTAATATATATCAGAAAAAGCAAGGGTCCCAATACCGACCCCTGGGGAACTCTACTACAAACCTTCTTCCAGCCTGAAAATATCCATTGATCATTACTCTCTGCTTCCTATTTTTCAGCTGATTTTGTATCCACATTGTTGCTGTCCCTTCTATTCCATTTTACTCCTCTCCCCTCTAGCCTTGAACGACCATTTTGTTACTCATTTTTAAAGGAAGCAAAGTAACAAACCCCTCATTTATCATTGCTATGATACACAAGTAATTCCAGTTTCTACATATTTTATTAGCCTTGTGCCTCGCTCTTCCTCATCTCTACCTTTTCCAGCCCTATAATCCTCCAAGGTCTCTGCTTTTAGCTGCCTCTGAATTCTGCTAGAATTCTTGCATTCTCTCCACAAACCTCTCTTCCTCTAACTCTCTCTCCTCTGCTAAGATGCTCCTTAAAATCTGCTTCTTTGACCAAATTTTTGGTCATCTGTCCAATTATTTCTTTACATGGCTCGTTGTCTAATTTTTTTTTATAACACCCCTGTGAAATGTCTTTGGACATTTTACATTGTTAAAGATGCTACATGAATACAAGTTGTTGCTGCACTGGGCCAGACTCGATCCAGTGGTCCCCAACCTCTGCTTTACTTAATTGTCTTAATTGCAAAACTGAACTCCATCCAGTTATGAAGAAGCAGATAAAGGGTAAACTTTTTGAAAAATATATTAGAGTGGCAAGAAAGAAACAGCACATCTGAGACGTTTTGTGTCAAATGTTTATCCAGGCAGAAAGTTTTGTTGTCCAGAGGAAGTTTCTGTGGGGAAGGAGGCATGGTGGGGGACCAAGCAATCATTCAAAAGGTGAATGGACCAGTCAGATTGAGACCTATGAAGTATTTTAAGCTAAAAGTAACTTGTTAGGAAATTTTTTTCAGTTGTTTTGTCAGCATGGCGAATTCTTTGTATTTTCCTAGGTTTTCCTTTCATGCAATAGCCTGGCGTCTGAACCTTGTAGTTTTGCAGTGGAGAAAATGTTATAATCAGACAGAAGTATTCAAGCCGTCACCTTGTGTTTAAAGGAAAACAAAACTGCTAGGAGATGAATCAGGAATGAGAGCTAGGGGTTATCCTTTCAAAAGTGCCATCGCCTTCACCTTTACTCCTCTCAAATTTGACATCTATTCCTTCTCTTTCATGTTTGATATCCATTTTAGCCCCTGAGTAATGTATATTAACCCTCAATCTGCATGGATTTTAAGCCCAGATGGAGTGTGTTTATGTCATTGATACTAAGACCTACTCCCAAGCAAAGCACAAGGGTGCCTGTAAAATGAATACAGGTGTATAGTGTAGTGCAGAATATTGTGGCAACAGCTTCAAGCTAAAGTTGAATGTTTGGGTTGTTAATACCCAACAATCCTACCTCTCAATTTGACTTTGGACATAGTGCTGTGAATGATCTTCTCAGCAAGAGGAAATCCGAGGAGACTAGGCAGGTGTTAGAGATTGTTCATTCATTCTTGTTCATCCTTCGAGGCAAAGATGATCAAATTCACCTGGGGTGTTTGGTAGGATTCCCGTGGTACATAGGTGACTGCTAAGGCAGATCTGCGCCCATAATCTGTTGCAATAGGACAGGATACCACAGATGTTTGAGTTTTGAACAAGTTGCTGATGTGGGACTTCCCCTCCTTGCATGTTCTCTCAGCTTCTGATATGGGCTTGCTTTTGAAGGAGGCCACACTGTTTTCTATTTGGTTGTGTCAGATGCAGTAATTCTGGGCAAGCTTCTCCCAGGAGTCGACGTCGATATCAAAACTCCTAAATGAAGCCTTCATGGGTTGGAAGACAAGTCCCTGCTATGTTGCATATCCAACTCTTGAATCAGCAGCTAGTATAAGTCATCGGCAAACAGGAACTCGTGAAGTAAGGTATAAGGGAGGGGTGGCACCTCTCACAGGCAGGCTCGCTGCACCCTTTGGAGTGACTCATCCTGCATTGGTCCTCATCATCACCAGCTCTCACCTATGGCTCTGAATAGTTGTTAGCATGCAACAAGGGCCACATACCTGATATGCTGCTTTGGGTGGCCAAACCGTGTGAAGGTAGCTATTGGGCCTTCTATTCTCAGCGACTTAGGGACTTGTCTACCCTGGCATGCAAAGACTGATTCAGGCAGACTAGGAAGATGAGAGCAAGCTAAGGTCCAGTAGTTTGGTCAGCATCGTTTTGTGGAACACATAAAGCTCCACAAGACACAGAAGACATCCTGGTCACCCACTGCATCTGGATCTCTGCCCAGCCATTTAGAATCACCTTGCCACTGGGCCAAGATTGGTTAGGATGTGAGAATGAGGCTGACAATACACAACTTTCCCTCAATATAATCAGATTGTTCATAATGTATTCCTGAATGGAGTATTGAACCCTTTCCCAGATGTGCTCCCAGATGTCTTTTGACTGGCTGACCCATCATATACCTGTAATGATACTGGATATGAAGTGATGACTCCAGCTCAACACCACCACACCAACCAAACTCTCTTGTGTCCATGTTGATTTAAAATATTTGAGTAAAGACTGTTGTCAGATTTAGAATTATTTTCACCATTTGGCCATGGAGGATTTTGCATTGATTTATATCAATATTATTCTATTAAGTAAAATTTAGCGCATGGAGCGCACAACACACTCTGCAGTTGGGAATGTGAATTAGATCCAGATGAAGCAGGAGAAATGGTGTTTACTGCATTCATCATCAGCTTGAGACAAGGATTCACTAACACAACCCAGTAAACATTCAGACGCCATTCATTCATGTGAGCCCAGTGGCTAAAGTTAGCTGCTGGGACCCCACACTTAGATGGTAGTTGCAGCTTGAAATGTTAACTTGGCTAGTCAATCCTCATGAGGGCTGGATGAGAATCAGAGGCCATTGTTGGCTTCCTGTCTAATTGGAACACAGCCTCCAAAAATCTGTTGTTGCAATAACAGACAGAGGGTGACACTTCTTTTATTCACATTGACTAGTTTGAAATTTGTTGATCATTAAAGTGGCTTTAGTTCACTAATAGGTATAGTGTCTCAGTGAATTTGAAACCAGAAATTTATAATGACTACAAATGGAAATAAAGTGCAGCATGATTTAAACCTTTGGGTAAAATTAGTGTGTCATTTCAATAGATCAGATATGGAATAAAACTCCATCTACACGCACTTACCAAACACCCCTGGGTCATGATGAGCACAGGTTGGATGCAGAATAAAACTCCCTTTACACTGTGTTATTAAGCACTCCCTAGTACTTCTAAATGATATTGTTCTTATGAATAAAAAAGGAGATTTTGGTCAATACTATTCGCTGTTGTAATGAGAGTTTCTTAAGGTATGTGTTCAGGTTTTGCACTATAGAAACTCTAGCTGCATGGCCCTCTCTTGTATTTACTAACAAAAAAATTGGTTGCTTTACATTTTGAGACTTTTCGCAAATTAAACATGGTTTTTGAAATGAAACCATTGATTGTTCTCAACCAACTTGTAATTTTATGAAACAAAAACTGGCTCATACAACAAAAGTAATGGTTCGGGGTGGGGGGAGAATGAATAAAATTGCATGTTCTGCTTTGTTGGCAATTTTCAGCTTCAAATCTTCTTGTATTTTCTGTGTCCTCATTGTACCATGCATTCACTGTAGAAATTGTAACTAACATTCACGTAAATGTAATTCAAAATCCTGCTTTAGTATATCATATTTTGCAGGACTTATCCTGCTCTTCAGATAATTTTATTATTAGTTGTAATGAGCTATAATGAACAATAAAAATCTCAATTTATTATTCTTAGACATTTGAACCACAGTTCTAGTGCAGAGTTGGAATCAAAGTTTGTAATTTGTGTGTCAATCATTTTTGTCTTTTATATCCAATTACTATGCCATGACCCAACTATTAACTTCATAGAAAAACTAGTTTCTAATTTATATTTTTCCAATGGCTTCCATCAGCTTGCTGCAATTCTCGATTAGTTGTGATTAGGAAAATCACTGTAATTCCTACGGCCGAACAGGAACTTGGCTCCCACTCCGTTCACTTGCACATGTGTGGTTTTTCCTGCCGCTGATGTCACTATGGTGCTGCTGACACCACAACTGTGGAGAACGTATTCCCCCTGCATGTACAGTTAGAGTGCCGGCGATGTCATTAACAGCAACAGGCAGCTGCCTGCATCAGAGGTGGCACAGATCAAGCAAAGAAAGAAAAGAACACACAAGACTGTTCTCGTCCCCTCCCACTTTCTTCCATTATATTTGCCGTTCCTATTGTCTGCCTCGTTTCCCGAAAGCTCCTCGTTGTTCCCTCCCACTTGCTACCATCTGTTCTGGCACTTCCCAAAGTGGGTGGAAGCAGTGAAGAGAGTGGAGGGTTGTGGGAAGCAGGAGAGAGCAGTGAAGGGGTGAGGGGAAGTGAAAGGGAAATGGGTGAAGTGGGAAAGGGACCGGGGGAAGCGCAAGGGAGCTGGACAACAGGTGCAGGAGGAAGAGAGTGGGAGTGGGAGTGGGTGGCTATGGGAGGCAGACAGTGGGGACAGGAGCGACCTGGAGATCATGACGAAGAGAGCAGAGGGAAACAGGAGCAAGTGGCGTAGAGAGACAGACAACTGGGTTAGGACGGAGCAGCAAAGAGAGTAGGAAATGGGAGAGAACAGCAAGGGAGGGGCATTGCCAGAGGCAGACAATAGGAACGGCAAAGATAATGGAGGGAAGTGGGAGGGGACGAGAACAGTGTTGTGTGTTCTTTCTTTGCTTGATCTGTGCCACCTCTGATGCAGGCAGCTGCCTGTTGCTGTTAATGACATCGCAGGCACTCTAACTGTACATGCAGGGGGAATACGTTCTCCACAGTTGTGGCGTCAGCAGATGCAGCCAATTAGGATACTGTCCTTAAAAAGCATGTCTGCATGCATTGTCAACATATGCTGGTAATCTCCAGTAAATGGTGCAAATGATCTTTATGATCAGCGAGGCTTGAAATTTAATAAACTTTGTATCCAAGCCTATGATAAGTGGCAATAAATTATATTTATTAATTGTACTTTGGGTGTTTAATCTTTTAATGATTTTGCTAAAATGCAATTCCACAAACCAAGAATTTTTACTTCATACAAATTTTTGAAGAGGTCGAGTAATTTATTGAAGAGATCTTGGAAGGAAATGATTGGTCATAACACTTCACTTTATGTTTGTGTTTTGTAGCTGCTCAAATATCACTGCTTCATGTTGGTCTCTATTTACCTATGTATTTTTTTTAATCTATTTTTCTGATCAGCTGGTTAAACCCCAGCAATGCCTCACACACATTAAGAAATCCCCAAACCTTTGCTCTGCTGAGCTATGCCTTAGTTCTCTGCTAATAGGACCTACACACTCTATAAGGCAAACAGAAACCCTGCCTATGTGGAGTTCTTTAAGGCCTGTTTAGAGTTTTTCAATGGGTAATAATTTTTCAGACTTGTCACACACTCATCTGTCTAAACAGGAGTCATATTGGTTTGAGGTGTAATCTGAAGATGCTATTCACGTGTGCCCTTGCACTCACCTTTTTATATTTTGATTTATTAAATATAATACATCTGCATTAATTAATTAATTTAACCTGGTTTGTTGTAGGAGGTCCCTTAGGCTGAAGAGGAATTTATTTAATAGTAACTTGAGCCATAGTTTGACAGTCAGGAGTTGTTGGGCTGTTTGTGCTTTATGGGCATTGTATTACATTTATATACTTGCCAGTTATGACCTGTTTCTTATCTGATGTTCTGTATGCATTAAGCAGAGGGGCAACAAATACTTAATGGGATAAGGTTCGAATTGCGCAATTGAAGCACTTACCCTTTGATCTACTTAAAATGTTTGTACATTAAAGCGGGATGAACTCCACAGTGGTGCCCTGATGTCTGAATTGTCAATAGTTGAATTTTTCTTTCTTTCCATAAGCCATACCTCCAGTAATCTAACTAGGATAGCTAAGAAGGGGAGCTTGAAGTGGATGCACCATACTGCAGTGGGTCTATAAATGGGTCTATTTGCAGCATCTCTGTTGCCATCATGGCTAAGGACAGATTACTCAGCCTATTAAACTGCAATTTTCCTGACTTGTGTGGCGCTCTGCCACAGTATACATAGACAGGTTAGGTGAATGGGCCAAAATTTAGCAGATGGAGTTTAATGTGGATAAGTGTGAGGTTATCCATTTTGGTGGGAAGAATAAAAAGGTGACTTATTATTTAAATGGAGAGAAACTTCAGAATGCTTCAGTGCAGAGGGTTCTGGGTGTCCTCATGCATGAATCGCTGAAAGCTAGTATGCAGGTACAACAGGTAATAAGGAAGGCAAATGGAATTTTGGCATTTATTGCTGAAGGAATAAAGTATAAAAATAGGGAAGTGTTGTTGCAACTGTACAAGGCATTGGTGAGACCGCACCTGGAGTACTGTGCACAGTTTTGGTCCCCTTACTTGAGGAAGGATGTAGTTGCACTGGAGGCGGTTCAGAGGAGGTTCACTAGATTGATTCCAGAGATGTGGGGCTTGTCTTATGAGGAGAGATTGAGCAGTTTAGGCCTATGCACGCTAGAGTTTAGAAGGATGAGAGGAGGTCTCTTTGAGGTATATAAGATCCTAAAGGGGATAGACAAAGTAGACATGGAGTGGATGTTCCCCCTTGTGGGGCATTCTAGAACGAGAGGCCATAGTTTTGGGCTAAGTGGTGGTAGATTTAAATCAGAGATGAGGAGGAATTTCTTTTCTCAAAGGGTAATGAATCTGTGGAATTCACTACCTCAGAGTGCAGTGGATGCCGGGACGCTGAATAAATTTAAGGAGGAGATAAACAGATTTTTAATTAGTAATGGGTTGAAAGGTTATGGGGAGAGGGCGGGAAATTGGAGTTGAGGCCAAAATGAGATCAGCCATTATCGTAATGAATAGCAAGGCAGGCTTGAGGGGTTAAATTGCCTATTCCTGCTCCTAGTTCTTATGTTCTTAAACATGCATCAGGATATAAATGTGTTGTGACAATTTTCATAAGCAACTTATTATAAATGTTGATATAGGAATTTATTGTGGAAATACAAAAATAAGGACAGAATGGACTATTTCTGTCTTGAAGGCCTGACCCATTGATTACCTGACCTAAACCTCTTTTTCACATGAAGATAACACTTGGTCCTGACTCCCTATGTCCAAAGGCACAATAATTGCCCAGTGCATGTATATTCTTATGTCTCACTTGAGATATTACCCTTCACATTGTCAGTAGAATTTTAAAACTCCCTTTTTCATTTTATTCTGGAGAAATTTACAGGTGTCTGTCAAAATGTAGGTGAGTTATTTCAGATTGGTTTCTTTTGACCTGCAATCAGAGATTTACAAGCTACTCCCAATCAGCAACTTTCCCTTCTCCATAGAATTTAAATGATAATTGACTGGGCTTTTGTTTCTTTGCAGCAATAAGGCATTGTAGCCTTAAAAGAGGCAGACAAGCTTAAACAAAGCTCTATCTCAGGAGACTAATGAGTGTATTGGGTGTTAGACCCATTGTAAAAGAGGGTAGTCTCCAACCTATCTTGTGCAACAACATGAGATATTATTACAGTTATCTTTTTCTCAAATGCTGCTTTGAAGCCAGTAGACCTCAATTACTTTTTAAATGACATTTAAGACTAGGTTTAAAACATTTTGTATATTGTGTCGTTCTTATATTTAATATTAATGTTGCATTTAGGAAAATTAATAGCAAGTTGGAAGACTAGGAACATAGGAGCAGGAGTAGGCCATTCAGCCTGTCGAGCTGCTCCGCCATTCAATACGATCATGGCTGATAATGCACTTCTATGTATTTTTCCCCACACTATCGCCATATCCTATTTCGTCATTGGTATATAGAAATCTGTCCACCTCCACTTAAAACATATTCAATGATTGAGCTTTCACAGCCCTCTGGGGTAGGGGATTCCAAAGATTCACAACCCTCTAAATAAAAAGGTTTCTTCTCACCTCAGTCCTTAGTGACTTGCCCCTTGTTTTGAAATTGTGTCTCCTGGTTCTAGACTCCCCAACCAGTGGGAACATCTTAGCTCCATCTACTCTACCTATCCCTTGAAGTATTTTGTAGGTTTCAATGACATCAACTCTCATTCTTTGAAACTCCAGAGAATACAGGTCCATTTTCCCCAATCTCTCTTCATAGGATAGTCCTGCCATCCCAGGAACAAGTCTGTGACCTTCATTGCACTCCCTTTATGGCAATGATATCCTCCCTAAGGTAAGGGAACCAAATCTGCAGACAGTATTCCAGGTACAGTCAAAACAAGGTTCTATACAATTGAAGCAAGACCTCACTACTGCTGCATTCAAATCTTCTTGTGATAAAGGCTAACATGCCATTAGTTTTCCTAATTGCTTCCTGCACCTGCATGTTAGCTTTCAGTGACTTATTGATGAGGACACCCAGATCCCTTTGTACATCTACAGTTTCTAATCTCTTCCCATTTAAGAAATACTCTGCACATCAATTCCTCTTACCAAAGTGGATTACCTCAAATTTTTTCACATTATATTCCGTCTGCCATGTTCTTGTCCACTCACTAAATCTGCCCAAATCCCCTTAAAGCCACTTTGCATCTTTCTCACAACTCCTATTCCCACCTAGCTTTGTGTAATCTAGGAATTTGGAAATATCACATTTGGTCCCCACATCCAAATCATTGATATATATTGTGAACAGCTGGGGCTAAGTACTGATCCTTGCAGTACTCCACTAGCCACAGCCTGCCAACACAAGGATGACCTGTTTATTCCTACTCTGCTTTCTACCTGGTAGCCAGCCCCTAATCCATGCCAATATATTATCTCCTATGCCATGTACTTTATTTTGCCAACAAACCCCCAGTGGGAGACTTTATCAAAAGCCTTCTGAAAATCCAAGTATACTATATACGCCAACTGCCCTATAACAGTTCTGTTAGTAACATAGTCAAAAAACTCCAACAAATTTGTCAAACATGATTTCCCATTCATAAATCCATGTTGACTATGCCTAATCATATCATTATTATCCAAGTGTCCATTTATCACATCCTTTAGAATAGATTCTAGCATTTTCCCTACAACTGATTTAAGGCTGACAGTTCTGTAGTTCCCTGTTTTCTCTCTTTTCCCCCCCTTAAATTGTAGGGTAACATTTGCTACCTTCCAATCTTCAGGAACTATTTCAGAATCTATATAAGATGATCACCAGTGCATCCACTATCACCATAACTACCTCTTTCAACACTCTCGGATGTAGAATATCAGGTCCCAGGGGCTCATCAACCATCAGTCTCATTAATTTCTCCAATGCAACCTTACTCATACTAATTTCCTTCAATTCCTCATTCTCCCTCGTCCCTTGGATCTCTGATTCTGGGAGATTTTTTGTATCTTCCTCAGTGACAATAGACACAAAGTAATCATTTAGCTTCTCTGCCATTTCTCTATTCCCCATTATAAATTCTCCTGACACTGCTTGTAATGGATCCACAATTGTCTTAGCCAAATGTTTCCTTTTTATGTACCTATAGAAGCTTTTACAGTTCGTTTTTGTTTTTTGCTAGTTTACACTCATATTCTATTCTCCTTCCTTTATCAGTTTCTTGGTCCTCTATTGCCGTATTCTAAAATCCTCTGAATCCTCCTTATTACTATTTCTGGCAACTTTCTAGGCCTTTTCTTTAACTCTTACACAATCCTTAACTTCTTTTGTTCTACAGTTGACTGACTTCTCTTATTGGGTTTTTGTACCTTAAAAGACTGTATAGTTGCTGTAAACTATATAATAATTCTTTAAAGACTATCCATTGCCTATGTACTGTCATGCCTTTTAATGTCTTTTCCCAATCTACCCCAGCCAATTTGCCCCTCATTCCTTCATAATTTCCTTTGTTTAAATTTAACACCCTGGCTTTAGTTTGAACGACCTCACTTTCAAACATCGTGTAAAAATTCTATCACATTATGGTCACTCATCCCGAAAGATTCTTTTCCAAGATTATTAATTAGCCCTTTTTCATTACTCAATACTAGATCTAACGGACTCCAGAAACTCGTCCTCCACAGCATTAGCGCTCCTTAGGTTTACCCCGTCTATAGGCAGATTGAAGCCACCCATGATTACTGTATTACCCATGCTACATGCTTCTCTAATCTCCTAATTAATACCATGCCCCACACTACCACTACTGTTTGGCCTGTAAGCAACTCCTACCAATGTTTGCTTCCCTTGTTGTTTCTTGGCTCCATCCAAACAAATTCTACATTCTGTTCTTCTGATCTGAGATCCTCTCTTACTAATGTACTGATCCCATTCCTTATTGTCAGCGCAACTCCACCTCCGTTTCCTTTATGCCTGTTCTTCCTAAATGTCAAATATCCTTGAATAGTCAGTTCCCAGTCTTGATCACCCTGCAGCTATGTTTCTGTAATGGCAATTAGATCATACTCATTTACTTCCTATTTGTGCTTTCAATCATCTACCTTGTTGCGGATGCTGCGTGCATTCAGGTAGAATGCCCTTAACTTTGTCTTTTTGACATTACTCCTATTTGATGCTCACTTTCGGTTCGCCTGCCTTCTAACTTCACTTACTACTTTTCTACTTCCTGTTACCAGCTTTACTTCCATCCAATTTGAGCTACCTCTCAGGTTCCGGCCCCCCGACAACCTAGTTTAAACCCTCCCTAACAGCACTAGCAAATCTCCCTGTGAGGATATTAGTTCCAGTCCTGTTAAGGTGTAACCTATTCAGCTTGTGCAGGTCCCAACTGCCCAGAACTGGCCCCAGTGCCTTAGAAATCTAATGCTCTCCCTGCTACAACAATGTCATGTGTTCAATCTCTCAATTCTCCTATTCCTGTGCTACATAAAATATTTCACCCATCTTTTGCTTTTGTTCCCACTTTCTTTTTACTCCTGCCCTTCTCCCCACCATCACCAAATGCAGATTCCATTTAATGTGTCTCACTATCACAACCTAACCTTATTGGGGGAAATTATAAGGAAGCAGTTTACATTTTGCATGATTGTAAATGCCAACTGGAGCTCTGACACAATGAATTGCTCGGTAAGCTACTTTCTGTAGATTTCAGCTGTGTACTCGTCTAACTAGAAAAATTTTCAAATTAATATGAGCATTGTTAATTATTTCTTGCTTTTTTCATGCATTCTTTATTTTAAATTAAAATTGGGCAAGTGTTGGTGAGGAGTGAAAGCAAGAGCACTAATGGGAAGTATATGTGTGCTGCTTTCCATCATCTCAAGATTGCATTCTTCAACATCCGCCCCCACCCCACCTCTTGGTTTCAGGCTTTCTGAGCATAGATATTAAGCCTTAGTGATCCTCTGTCACACCTAGATACACCTGAATATTATGATGTCAGTCACAAAATTATGCAGAGGCACTTGCTGCATCTGATTCTGATACATTTTATAATTGGGCAGAGTTTGATGTTCTCAAGAAATCAAGAAAATTAAAACTTGAAATAAGTCCTTGCGAAAACCAGTGTCTTGCCTGAGTGGTCCTTCCTTTTCAAGACATAAGACCATGAGACATAGGAGCAGAAGTAGGCCATTTGGCCCACCGAGCCTGCTCCACCATTCAATGAGATCATGGCTGATCTGATAATCTTCAACTCCACTTTCCTGCCTTTTTCCCATAACTCTTGATTCCCTTACTGATTAACAATCTGTCTTATCTCAGCCTTGAATATACTTAACCACCCAGCCCCTACAGCCCTATGCAGTAAAGAATTCCACAGATTCACTGCCCTCTGAGAAAATAAATTCCTCCTCATCTCAGTCTTAAATGGGTGACCCCTTACTCTTGAGATTATGCCCTCTATCCTAGGCTCTCCCATAGGGGGGGAAAAACCTCTCAGCATCTATCCTGTCAAACCCTCTGAGAATCTTGTATGTTTCAGTAAGGTCATCTCTCATTCTTCTAAACTCAACTGAGTACAGGCCCAACCTACTCAACCTCTACTCATAAGAAAGCCCCTCCATTCCCGGGATCAACTTAGTGAACCTTCTCTGGACTGCCCGCAATGCCAGTATATCTTTCTTAGATAAGGGGACCAAAACTGTTCACAGTATTCTAGGTGTGGTCTAACTAGTGCCTTGTATAGCTTTAGCAAGATTTCCCTATTTTTATACTCCATTCCCTTTAAAATAAAGGCCAATATTCCATTTGCCTTCCTATTACCTGCTGAACTTGTATGCTAGCTTTTTGTTATTCATGCACGAGGACCCCCAAATCCCTCTGTGCTGCAGCTTTCTGCAGCCTTTCTCCATTGAAATAGTATTCAGCTCCCCAATTCTTCCTACCGAGGTGCATAACCTCACATTTTCCGACATTATATTCCATCTGCTAAGTTTTTGCCCACTCACTTAACCTGTCTATATCCCTCTGTAGACTCTGTCATCCTCACCACTTGCCTTCTCACCTATTTTTATGTCATCCGCAAAATTGGCGATAGTACATTCGCTTCTCTCATCCAAGCCATTAATTTACATTGTAAATAATTGTGGCCCCAGCACTGATCCCTGTGGCACTCCATGAGATAAAAGTTGCCATCTTGAACATGCCCCCTTTAACCCAATTCTCTGTCTTCTATTAGTTAGCAGATCCTCTACCTATGCTAATATACTACCCCTAATACCAAGGGCTCTTACTTTATTAAGTAACCTTATGTGCAGTACCTTATTGAACGCCTTTTGGAAATCCAAATATATTATATCTACTGGTTCCCTTTTACCTATCCTGCTTGTTACCTCCTCAAGGAATTCTAATAAATTTGTCAGGCATGATTTCTCCTTCATGAAACCATGCTGACTCTGCATGATTATATTATGTATTTCTAAATGGTCTGCTATTGCATCCTTTATAATAGGCTCTAACATTTTCCCAATGATGGATGTTAAGCTAACTGGCCTATAGTTAATTGTTTTTGTCTTCCTCCCTTTTAGAATAAGGGTGTTACGCTGGCAGTTTTCCAATCCTCTGGCACTTTTCCAGATCTAAGGATTCCTGGAATATTAATACTTGTGCCTCCACTATCTTTGTAGCTACTTCCTTTAATATCCTAGAATGCAACCCTTCAGGCCCGAGGACTTATCAGCCGTTAGTCTCATTAGTTTCTCTAGTGATAGTTATTGTATTTATTTCCTCCCTCCCCTTTTGCCCTTGATTATTTAGTATTTTTGGAAGCTATTAGTGTCTTCTACCATGAAGACTGATGTAAAGTATTTATTCAACTCCTATGCCATTTCCTGGTCGCCCATCATTATTTCCGCAGCCTCATTCTCTAAGGGGCCTATGTTCATTTTGGCCTCTTTCTTCCTTTTTATATATTTAAAGAAGCTCTTACTGCCCATTTTTATAGCACTTGCTAGTTTACCCTCAAAGTTTATTTTCTCCCTCTTTATTATCTTTTGGTCATCTTTTGTTGGTTTTTAAAACTTTCCCAATCCTCTGGCTTACCACTAATCTTTGCCGCATTGTATGTTTTCTCTTTTTATTTGATACTATCCTTAGTTTCCTTGGTTAACCATGGTTGGTTTGTCCCCTTCCCAGAATCCTTCTTGGTCACTGGGATTTTTTTTTGTTGTGAGTCATAAACTATTTTCTTCAATGTATGCCATTGTTCATCAACTGTCTTTTCTGCTAAACTCCTTTCCCAGTCCACTCCAGCCAACTCTGCCCTCATTCCTTTGTAATTACCCTTATTTAAGTTTAGCACAGTTATTTCTGCCCCAAGTTTCTCTTTCTCAAACTGAATGCTAAATTCTGCCATGTTATGGCCACTGTTTCCTAGGGGATCTTTTACTCTGAGATCATTTATTAAACTTGCCTCACTACATGTTACCAGATCCAAAATAGCCTGACCCCTGGTTGGATCCACACACGTCGTTCTAGGAAATTGTCCAGAACACACTCAATTGGCAGGATTTTTCAGTCGGCGTGCAAGGGCCGCGCACTGATGTCGGGCGTGCGTCCCAATGTCATCATGCTGTCTTGTGATGTTTCATTCGGCGGGCGTGCGCCAGAGTCAGCTGCGTGCCTGCCGATAATTAAAAGGCCTATTAAGGCCATTAAGGAACTAATTAATTTCAAATTTACACTGCCCGCCCAACCGTTAGGTTGGGCAGGTGAAGAGACTAAGCAGCCTTTAAGTGTATAGGAAACCTCATCCATGAGCGGGATGAGATTTCCTAAAGCTGTTACAAATTGAATTTTAAAAATTTCTGAAATATAAAAACATGCCCCATGACATGACAGTCACATGAGGGATATGTTTAATTAAATTTTTATTCTGTTTATTTATTTATTTCAAAAGCGCTTCAATCTCCCTGAGGCAGCTCTGTGCCTCAGGGAGATTGAAGCGCTCTTGCGCAAAAGAGCGCTGGTCCTGACTCTCCCTCCCCCCCACCTGCACAGGTAGCGCTGAGTGCTACCGCTCGCATCTTACTGAGCCCGCCCGTGTAAAATGGTGGCTTGGAGCCAATCGCAGGTGGTGGTCGGCTCTGCGACCGCTCCCGCCGAGCCTGCCTGACGAGAAAAATTCTGGCCTATGAATTTTTGTTTGTGGCTACCTCTGCCAATTTGATTTTCCCAATCTACACGAAGATTAAAGTCACCAATGATTAATGCACTGCCTTTTTTACATGACCTCATTATCTCCTGATTTATTTTCTGCCCTACGGTATAGCTAATGTTAGGGGACCTATAGACTGCTCACACCATTGATCCTTCCCCTTGTTATTTCTCACCTCCATCCATATGGATTCTACATTTTCCGATCCAAGATCATTTCTTGCTATCGTACTTATTCCACCTCGTGCAAATATAGCTCCACCACCCTTTCCTTCCTGCCTGTCCTTTTGAAAAGCTATGGTACATAATTTGTTTGCTTTATTATATCCAAAGGAATTGATAGACTGCCTTCTCCAGAAACTAATCAGAAATCAAACGTAAGAGTAAAAAAAACCTAGTTAAAATAATTACATAGAGATAATACAGACAAACTAAAAGGAGATCAAGGCACCTAACTTCAGTGGCAAAGCAAATCGACATGTTTGAATGCAGACTTTGATTTAAAAAGGGAAATGTACAACAGCTAACTTCATTTTCCAACCACTGTAGATAGGCGATACTAGTATTTTCTTCAATATTTAATCATGGCTACCAGATTGTGGGGAGGAAGGGGTAATTGCTGATAGTAAGTAGAATAAAGACACTTTTATAATGGGAGGGATGTTATAGCATGTAATACACAATTTATTATTCCAATGTTATTATACAGGCTATGTTTAAGCTGCTGTGTTTCTCCAAGGCCGCATCCAATTGCTGCAAATTTTAAAGTTAACTACAGATTAATTAATTGTTTGTGGGGTAAATTTTCAGATTTGGATGTGTTGGGTAAATTTGCAGCCCAGATTGGCAGGAAATGGCATGAAATCACTGCCTCTTGGATACTTTTTGCTTTCTGAAGTGACAGATGCAAGGCAGTTAATAGCATAATCCAACTTTGGCCAGCAGGCAATTTTTAATGATAAAAATCTGTTAATGAATAGAAAATGTTCAACCCTGGAATGTTCACACATTAAATATCAAACACTGACTCAAACACATTCAGTGAAGGAAAAATTCCTTCCTCTGTTTCCTACCTTTTGGAGACTAATTTTGCAGCAGCCAGTCTTGCAGCTTCCCTCTCCTTGTTCTTTCCACTGTGATATGTAAGGACGATATCCACATGATTGAAGACTTGATAGGTGTTCTTGTTGAACTCAGAATTGATGACACAGGCACAGAATGCTATAACAGTATTTACACGTAATAGGAATAAGTTGCACTCCACAGTTTATTTCTTCACAATTGTATTTTCTTCAATTTTTAATAAACAACTGATTGACTTAATTACCTTAGAACTACATTCACATTCAGGAATCCTGTGGCTTTCTATCACCTCCATTATTAAAAATGTTTGGAGGGCACAGTAAATTTGAGCTCTCTACAAAATTGATTTTGATTTCTGGACTTTTGTTAAAGTAGGAGATGAAAATATGCTGAGTAGCCTGGGTTGAAAGGATTTAGCAGAATTTTACTGCATGCATTTGACTATCATTGCTAAGCTCAAAGCAGTTATTTAATGCATTGTAAACTATTGATTATGGACCATCCTGTCAGGAGCAATAGTGTTGATATAACAGAGACCCAAACATTGTGAAATTAAATTAAGTGATGAATGCAGTAGGACACAGAGAACCAAAACTGCTGCCCAGAAGTCACTTGATAAGCAATTGGAGACTGTTCCTTAAAGTAGGATTCTCAGGCTATAGGAGATAATACTTCATTGCTACCTACATATTTAGTTTAAGGATTGCTTTGAGATCCAAAATATTAACAAATCTATGTTGTACAGTTCTGGGGCTGGAAACTTTGTTAACTTTATTCCCCAATTCTCCCCTCCTTCTGAATATATGGATTCTTATATGGGTATAGTTTCATGGATGCTGTTACCTTCCTGTTCCTTCTAAGTAGTCATTCATTTATATATGAGCTTAAGCAACGAATAATAATAGGATATGTAGAAGAAGCATCAGATTGGTCTCATTTTGTCCTTGCCCAGCATCAACACGTGCAGTTTGAGGACTGAATCATTGGATGGTGATAAAGAATGGGAACCCTTGCTGGCATTTTTTTGCCACATCCTAGCTTGGGAACATTATGTCTAATTGTAATGTGTCGCTCTTCCCCTAACCTTGCTGAAATTAGCTAATTTAATCTTGGAACTTTTCTGTTCAAAAAGAAAAATAATAAATTTGAAGGGCCAGGGAATGTTGGTAAATACTGGTCATGGAAAAGAATAAGCACGTAAAGCACGCTGAATCCCCCAATATCAGCATCCTAAGGGTTACCAATGACCAGAAACTGAACTAGACTAGCTATATAAATACTGTGGCTACAAGAGCAGGTCAGAGGCTAGGAATTCTGCGGTGAGTAACTCACCTGACTCCTCAAAGCCTGTCCACCATCTACATGACACGTGTCAGGAGTGTGATGGAATACTCTCCACTTGCCTGGATGAGTGCAGCTCCCACAACATTCAAGAAGCTTGACACCAGGCCAGAGCAGCCCACTTGATTGGTACCCCTTTCACAAACAATCACTCCCTCCACCACCGATGAACAGTGGCAGCAGTGTGTGTACAAGATGCACTGCAGAAACTCAACAAGGCTCCTTAGGCAGCATCTCCCAAACCTATGACAGCTACCATCTATAAGAACAAGGGCAGCAGACACATGGGAGCAACACCACCTGGAAGCTCCCCTCCAAGCCTCTCACCATCCTGACTTGATATTATTGTTCCTTCACTCACTGGGTCAAAATACTGGAACTCTCTACCTAACAGCACCGTGGATGTACCTACACCACATGGACTGCAGCGGTTCAACAAGGCAATTCACCTCCACCTTCTCCAGGGCTACACTAGCCTAGCCAGTGATGCCCACATCCTGTAAATGAATTTTTTACATTGTAAAATAACAAATACTACAGCTTCGTCCTGTGACTATTAAAGTGGCAAACTGTTCCTTCTAAATATTTTAAATGCTAGAATTTGTGGAATGTTGGAATGATTAACTTATTTACCCTAGAATTACATTTGCCCTCAGGAATGTTGGATGTGGTAGGTAATACAGCCAGGTTTTGGCAGGTCAATATGTAGAGCATGGATCGGGGAATAGGGCTGGATGGAATTAATCAGAACTGTATTGGTTATTGAAATCTAATTGAGTATAAATTCACATAGAACAGGAATGTAATCTTTGGCTTTGACCCTGATGGAGTAGACACATGTCAAGCTCGCTGATGATACTCCTTCCTGAAGAGTGAAATATTGATGTCATGCTCGATAAACTGTTCAACCTTAGCATCTGTGGAACGGGAAAAGGAAAATTGTCAATTCAATGACAAAGGTTTAATGCTTAAATATTGAGCTGAGATATATAGAATAATTATAATTGTCAGCATGAGTCCATTTTTAATACCCAGGTTGAGAACCATGGCAGCTGGTTCAGGACACCACCCTGGTAAATTAAGCAGTAGTGTGCAGTTGTCTCTTAAGTTTCTGGTTTGAAAACTTTCTATTGTAGGAGAAAGAGAAGACTGAAGGAGATGGTGAGTTTTATAGTTTTGAGCTCTAAGAAGGAATTGGTTAGGGCACAAAATGATGTTGTAAAGTCAATTTCATTGGAGTGAGAATGCAGGGAGGAGGATAGGTGTAGGACAGACTGTTTACAGTTGAGAAGATACGAGGAAAGTTCCAAGAAACACACATGAAAAATAAAATAGTTACACCATAGAAGACAGTCATTCAGTCTGGCAAGTTCACATCAACTCGCTGCAAGAACAATTTAGCTGCTCCTACTTCCCTGCCATTTCCTCTCGGCCCTGAATTTTTTTTTCTCTTCACTTGCTTATCCAATTCCCTTTTGAAGGGCATGATTGAATCTGCGTCCACCACTCTCTTAGGAAGTATATTCCAGATCCTAACCATTCACTGCATAACAAAGATTTTCCTTGTTCCATTTTTGGTTCTTTTCCAATCACCTTAAAAATAGATGAAATTGGGAGGAAATCAAATTTAATACAGGATGCAGACCATGGACGGTTTTCCACTTGAGAGATTATAAATGAACAATCTGGGTCTGAGATTCTGTGCTAGGATAATGTAGGTCTTGGGTGGTGTGCTGGGGTGGTGTGTTGAGATAGTGTAGGTCTGGGCTGATGTGCTGGGATAGTGCAGGTCAGATTGGTGTGTCAGGATAGTGCAGCTCTGGAATTGTGATTGGGGAAGTGCCAGTATGACATGACAACCTTGATAGTGGTCTACAACTATTCCCCTACTCTCTATTCTAAGGGCAACCACCGCTGAGGCATTAACAAAAGAACTGAGAAGGCAAATACATGATAGTCAGATGAAAGGGGCCTGTTAAATACATAGGATGACAGATAATCAAATCGATCAAAATATCAAAGTTGGATACATGGAAGTGCTGAACTAAAGATGAAATGGGACCAAGGTGAACTAAAGAAGATTAATACAAAGCAGAATGAGTGTTTTTTATTTTGCTCAAACGGGCTATTCTTGGTGCTGAGCTGGCTCTCATTCTGAACAGTGTTGTATTTTAGCTTTGAAGTCAGACAGTTTAACCATTCATCATTCACAGTGGACTGTAGGAATTGTACTTTGTGGTGATTAATTTTTGATTTTTACAGCCTCCTTAGCTCCCTGTCATGCTCACTTATTTTCCCAAAAGTAATAGGTGTCCACACCAATTGTAGAACTATTAGTGAATTGCTGGGGTGACTAGGACTGTTGGTGCCCATCTTCATTGTTGTCACTAGGATTTCAAGAAGTTGTAATTACAGATGTGTGAAATTTTTGTACAAGACCCTGTTTGAACTGTGAAAATACAATTAAAGATTCTGTCCTTCAAACTTGAGCTCTGTGTGAAGGGAACATTTTAAGCTGGAGTTGAAGTCCAGGAAGTTACAGATCCGTTACAGGTGATGGCAGTGCTGTTTTGGGAGCAGTATGGAACAAATTAAAGAATCATGATCCGCTAAGGTGTTGAGTGATTTTTCCCTGTAAGCCTGGTGACAGCACTGATATGGCAGTTCCCCAGAATTAGTCAAGGGGCAATGAGTATATGGGGCCACAAAAAGAGACAGATCCTGCAAGTGTAGTGTGTTGGTCAACCTTTGAAATAATGGGATGAGGGGAAGAAACCTGGAAACGGGGACTGGGGAAGTCTGAGGAGGCAGAAAATATTAATTTTAAATAGCAGATCACTTTTAATTCATGGTCACCATCTTGTTGTGTCCCCTCTTCTAAGCCATTAAGAACTTATAATGTGTAATACCTTTTCCAACTTGCTTTGAAACCTCGTGACTTTTGAGTGAAGATAACTCAAAGCACATAGCTTATTCCCAATGGGAATTCCACATTTGTTCCTCGTCTTGGGGCGTAATATTTGGTTGCAGAACACCACATAATTTTCTTAATTCTCATTATGGAAATGAGTGTTTCTTTTAAAGAAATTATTTCATTTTGAAGATTTGAGTTTTTAATCTAGTTAAAGGCAGTTGTATTATTTGTAAATTGATCAATTTGTGCCACTTCTGGCTGGGAAGTTGGAAAGTATAATTTCACTTCAGGAGAGTGAGTTAGAACTGATTGAACATTGCACTTAGCACATGTGCATTTTTGCTTCAATTATCTCTAATCTTTGGATTCTGTCGTAAGACAGGCTCTCCTGATAGTGCGCATGCTGTCTCTGCAGTTTTCCCTTCTCCATACCCCAAGAGGGAAGATTGGTTGCTTGCAGACCTTACTAGTACCCCTGTAAGTGGTTTTGGGAAAAGTGTGCAAGACTGTTTGGGATTATTTGCATTCCCCTGTATTTAGATTTATGGTCAGTACAACAGTTGTGGAGTTGTAAAACTTCTAAATTATTTTTTTAAAGTGTAGTTAATTTAACTTCTGTTTACATGCAAGCTCATACCTTAAGAAATATTTGGTTCATCCTGGACTGATATACTAATAATGTGCTTGTTTACAGCCTGATCAGAGAGAGAAGAGCTTTCAGACTGACAAAGGTGGCAGCCAGATTTTCAAGGGACATCGGTAAAGAACTCTTTATTAATTGTTTCTCATCAGAATCCTAGTATGTAGCTTAAACAAATGTTGCAACTGAGTAATCTTTCAGTAATTTCCTAGCTGTGAAATTTTTCTTCAAAGCAATGGAAATTGCAGGTAGTTTCACTTAGGACTAGGTAGAATGAATGTCCAAATTCATTCTCCCACTACCATTACTAGGCTTTATCATTTTGCTCCACCATGATCTGATCATTGAATTTATTGCTGATCTTGCTAAAGGTGAAATCTGTCAAACTAAGATGCCTTGTAGTGTTTTTATATGGAAGCTATTCGTTCCTCTTTAATCGTAACAAATCAGAATATATTTGTTAAAACTTCCAGGTATTTCCTTTTCTCTTCAGCCTTAGGAGAAAAATGCTATTGAAATTTTGGGAAGATTAAAACACTTCAGAATACTGATACCACTCCTTGCTTTCCTGTGAGGCACATTAATAATTAGGAATATGCTGCAGTAGTATGTAGGACTGAGCAAAAATAAAACTGTGAAAGCCATATGCACTTCCACTATATTTCTCTTGACAAAGTCTGATTTCACTGAAATGCAGTCCAGTACTAAAACATAAATGGTACAGGTTATTTATTTCAATAGGACAACAAATGGAACTATAGGGAGGGAAAGAGTTACATCCATTATTGTATTGAAAATTCTAACTTAATTCTAATATGTACTGATAAGCAGACTCTACATGCATTTTTAAAGAACAAAAGGCAGGTGTATAAATTATAAATTTTTTTTTCCCATTGTTTTGCTTTGTGAGAATCAGAATCTGCAGCGGGTGTTATCCATGTTATACATTTATACTAATTTTTCTACTGTTCACGGGATAGCCTGTAGCAAAAATGCCACAGGAGAAGTTGACCTTTTTATTTTCAACTTTTGAGCCTGCAAACTTTCTGCCAGAGGCATTAAAATAATTTTGCTGCCTTATAACCTTCAGAATGTTCTGGAAAGTGGTATTTGTAAAGCATTTTGATATCTGGAGTTAAGCTACACCCCAGACTAGCCCAACGCAAACTGGAGGAACAGCACCTCATCTTCTGACTATGCACTTTACAGCCTTCCGGACTGAATATTGAATTCAACAACTTTAGATCTTGAACTCCCTCCTCCATCCCCACCCCCTTTCTGTTTCTTCCCCCTTTTGTTTTTTTTCCAATAATTTATATAGATTTTTCTTTTCCCACCTATTTCCATTATTTTTAAATCTTTTATGCCCTGCTAGCCTTTCCACCCCACCCCCACTAGAGCTGTACCTTGAGTGCCCTATCATCCATTCATAATTAGCACATTCGTTTAGATAATATCACCACCTTCAACGCCTCTGCGTTCTTTTGTTCTTTTGTCTGTGACATCTTTTGATTATCTGCTCCTATCACTGCCTGCTTGTCCCTACAACCACACCACACCCCCCCAACTTCTCTACCTCCCCCCGCCACCCCCCCCCCCCCCCCCCCCCCCCCCCCCCCCCCCCCCCCCCCCCCCGCCACCTTAAACCAGCTTATATTTCACCCCTTTCCTAAGATTCACTCAGTTCTGTTGAAGGGTCATGAGGACTCGAAACGTCAACTCTTTTCTTCTCCACTGATGCTGCCAGACCTGCTGAGTTTTTCCAGGTAATTCTGTTTTTGCCCCAGACTAATTGTTGATCAACCCTGCACTCCAAACCCTCTCTTCAGCTGGGGAGACAGGCAAGTGTTATAAAACTCTGAAAATATCTTCTTTAATCATTGTTAGGAGGCATGACAAAGTGTCTAGTCTCCCATCTCTAACTCTCTGGTTGTCCTCTGATGCCTTACTTTATTACCTTGCTGACACTGACAGGGAACCTTCACGACAGTGACAATACATTCTATATTTAACAATTTCTTCTGGCGTTCAAAATAGCCTTCGATATTAAGCAGCTTTAGCTTGCATATTTTCATTACCTTTTCTTTTGTTTCCTGCCCCATCGCCCAATTCTGTCCCCATCTGAAGACAGTGCTCCTTGCTTGGGTGCAGATCCATAGATGCCAGGAACCAACCCAGTACTTTCCCCAAGTGTTCATTCTTCATGTGTGGTGCTGCACTCACAAATTTACTTTTAAATTGTGAATCAAACCAGTGGGAAAAAGAGAAATACAAGCAAAGGCTGCTGTGATGTTTTAAGTAGCATGCATAGAGCTTTGAGTACAACATTAATCACATTTTGTGTGATGATGCAGGTGTGTTTACTAGCCCATTTAAAACTAGTGGAACCTAGGGAGACCCAGAGAAAAATGAATCTTTCTCATTGCTTGTCCTGACATTTCTGTGATTGTGAATTTTTTAATGGCACAGAAGGAGGCCATATGGCCCATTGTGTCTACATCGAATTCTATTCGGCTTACTAGTGTGAAGACCCATATTTTGGGAGTTAGCAACTGCAGAATGATATAAAAGTACCTTTTAAATACTTCACAATCCTCCATTGATTTGAAAGAAAACTTGCATTTATATGGCACGGTATTACATCCTCCCAGATTGTGAATTACTTTGAAGTGCAGCAAAATTCACTATTTAGGGAAACACCAAGCATTAAGAGGTAAATGACCAAAATATGTTTTTAGTGTAGGTTGAGGAGGATTATTGACGATGACACTGGGTGAGCTTGCTAGTACTTTTCAGTTGGTGTCATGTAACATCCACCAGAAGCATCAGAGAAGGTAGATACATCTTGGTTTAATATCTCACTGAATCGCTGGCATTGCAGCACTCAGTCTTACATCAGCATGTCACCTGAAGATATGTTCAAGTTCTGAAATGGGGCTTTAACACAGAACTTTCTGATTCATGGTAAGAATGCAAACAATTGAGCCATACTGACCCTTGTAATGTTAATGTAAACATAACATAGAAGCAGGAGTAGGCCATTTGGTCCTTCAGGCCAGCTTGTCATTCAATAAGATTGCAGCTGATCAGATTTGTGGCCTCAACTCCACTTTCCTGCCTGTCCCCATAACCCTTGACTCTCTTGTCAATCAAAAACCTGTATAACTCACCCTTGAATATATTCAATGGCCCAGCCTCCACTGCTTTCTCAAGATGAGAATTCCAAAGAATATTGACTGAGAAGAAATTCTTCCTCTTTTCCATCTTAAATGGGAGATCCCTTACTTTGAAACTATAACCCCAGTTCTAAATTCTTCCCATAAAGGGAAACATTCTCTCAGCATCCACCCTGTCAAGCTCCCTCGGGCTCTTAGAAGTTTCAATAAGATCACTTCTCATTCTTCTCAACTCCAATGATTATAGGGCCTAAACTGCTCAATCTTTCCTCATAAGACAACCCCTTCATCCCAAGAATCAAAACAGGAAAAATATAAAGCTAAATGTAAATAGCTAGTATTCATTATTATCTAAACAAGATCACCTTGTTAACCTTTCTTTCATAAGGTGCAATAGCTTCCCTGCATTTAGGAGGTCAGCATCTATAATCAGCCCTCTAGTAACTGACCCAAATACACAGTCCTAAGTTTTGACTCTGATATTTAAATAGGACTTCAGGTGCAATTTTATGTTAATTACTCCTTATGTGCACCATTGCGCAGTAATGTCATACATAACACATTAATCCTGTAGTACTTCCCGTTAACTGACACAGCTAAAGTGGTACAGGCTTGCCAAGTCTATGGGCCAATGAAATGCTAGCATATATTCTAGCCTGTTTCGGTGTTTTTTTTTAAAAGGGCATTGAACATAGGTGTAACATGCTAATTGTGGAGCAGATAAAATTGACTTTCTAAAGATGCAACAGTTGAATTAAGATCCAAATTTCTACATCTCCAATGACCAAGGACTCCAATTCACTTAAAAACATCTCTCTGTTGGCACTTTCTCTGTCCCCTCCTTTCATCTCTCTACCCTGCCTTCTCTCTGTCCCCTCTTCTCAGGAACAACTCTCTCAGGAACAGATTTTCAGTTTGCTACTTGGGTGGGAAACTGGCTTTGCTAATTCTTCCTTCCCATTCAAATCAATGAAATTGAAATTCATGTGGTTTCTAAATTTGGCGATCAATCTGCAGCACCATTTCTATATCAGGGTAGTGGGTTGTAAATTTCCCTCCATGTTTATTCCTCGCCCTCTCCTCTCCTGACTCATCCGCCTACACCACCATCACTGAATTAATTGGTTGGTCTTGCTTGGAGTAGGAATAAGGAGCTCACTGGGTCGCAGAACACTGGGTGTGGGAGGGGAAAATCATCCAGGATTCTCATTCCTATTATTCACCTATTTGCATGTGAAGGTAGTATAGGCTATACTGTAATTCCCTTTATGGTACAATAATCTGTCACTTTCAGTTTGGCTGACACACATGGAAAGTGGCAGTTTGGGTGAGGGCGGTTAGTACTGATGTAAGTGTCGAGGGCAGGAGAAGAGGGAAAAATAGTGAGAACTGGGCCGGGGAGGTGGGGGAAATTATTTGAATCTTGTAGTTTCTCAATGTTGAACTTAAACTGGAAACTTTGTTTTTTAGAAATCAGGTGACGTGTCTGTCGGTCTCCATGGATGGGACATTGCTAATTTCAGGATCACATGATGAGACAGTGAGACTGTGGGACATTCAAAGCAAGCAGTGCTTGAGAACAATTAATCATAAAGGTAAGGCTAAAGTATTTATTAAACAGAGGTGCTTGAGCACATTTGAGAGCTTCACATACACTTACTGTGTAGTATTATTTATGCACTTTTGCATGGCAGCTCGTTCCAATACTCCATTCATGTAATCCTATCGTCCTCACTTCTGTCAAGTAGAATCTTAACAGCCATCCAATGAATAAACCCGGTCCAAGTATGGAATGTTCGCAGTTATTCCTGCTTTCAATGTTCATTTCATTTCACCAATCTCATGCCTTATTTTGGGTAAAGCTAGCAAAACAGGGCAGCACTAATCATTCACATATTAACAAATTGCTACAAAATTCCAGATGGCATGTCTTGTGTTTTTAACTGCCATTCAGCAGCAGAATAAATGACTAAAAGTTTGGATCATGCTGAGTTGCTGCGTTTTTATATTTACTCTCTAGAAAGCGGAATTGCCTAAATGTCTTGATAAATTAGTTGAACACCAGGGAAGCACAAGCTTCCATGACCAAAAGTTTGAAGTAGAGAAAATATCGGTCATGGTTCTTAATCCTGATCAGTGATTGTTGCACAAAGGTGCGTTAGTGAAAGACTTGAAATTATTAAAATTGTGCTAATTTGGTAAATTCAAGATTTGAGTTTGGTTTGGCCCCACCCCATTGAGCATTCTTTAATGGGCAGCTTCATTATGTGGATTAGCATAATTCTGTTACCATTAATTTCAAATAACTAGCATTAAGGCAACTCTTGGTGCACCTTTAACTGGTGCTGCTAACCCTATCCGGAAGAACCATTCTCTGATGTGATGATGCTCCATATTACTAGTTTCCTTGATGGATCAGATCTAAACTCTGCAGTCCTGCCACAGCCAGTTGTAAATGGTGGTGGAAATGAAACAACTCATTGATGGAGGAGAATCCACAAATACCATCCTCAATGATGGAGGAGCCCAGCACACCAGTGTAAAAGATAAGGCTGTAGCATTTGCTACAAACTTTAGCCAGAAGTGCCGAGTGGATGATCCATCTTGGCCTCTGGAGGTCCCCAGCATCACAGATGCCAGTCTTGAGGCAATTCGATTCACTCCACGTGATATCAAGAAATGGCACTGGATAGTGCAAAGGTTATGGCCCCTGACAATATTCTGGCAATAGGACTGAAGACTTGTGCTCCAGAACTTGCCACGCCCTAGCCAAGTTGTTCCAGTACAGCTACGACACTGGCAACTGCCCAGCAATGCAGGAAATTGCCCAGGAATGTCCTGGCCACTTCAACCTGGCCAATTACCCACCCATCTCGATTATCAGTAAAGTGATGGAAGGGGTCATCAACAATGCTATCAAGCGGCACTTGCTTAGCAATAACTGTTCACTGACGCCCAGCTTGGGTTCCGCCAGGGTCACTCAGTTCCTCACCTCATTACAGCCTTGGTTCAAACATGGACAAAAGAACTGAACTCCCGAGGTGAGGTGAGAGTGACTGCCCTTGACATCAAGGCAGCATATGACCAAGTGTGGCATCAAGGAGTCCTAGCAAAACTGGAGTCAGTGGGAATTGGGGAAAACGCTCTGCTGGTTGGAGTCATGCCTAGCACAAAAGAAGATGGTTGTGGTTGTTGGAGGTCAATCATCTCAGTTCCAGGGCATCACTGCAGGAGTTTCTCCGGTTGGTACCCTAGGCCCATCCATCTTCAGCTGCTTCTTCAATGACCTTCCTTCCATCATAAGGACAGAATTGGGGATGTTCACTAATGATTGCACAACTTTCAGCACCATTCGCGACTTCTCAGATGCTGGAACAATCCATATCCAAATATCTGGGCTTGGGCTGACAAGTACCATTCGTGCCACACAAGTGCCAGGCAATGACTATCTCTGACAAGAGAGAATCTAACTATTGCCCCTTGACATTCAATGGCATTATCATCACTGAATTCCCCACTATCAACATCTTGGGGTCACCATTGACCACAAACTGAACTGGACTAACCATATAAATACTGTAGCTACAAGAACAGGTCAGAGGCTAGGAATCCTGCAGTGAGTAATTCACCTCCTGATTGCACAAAGCCTGTCTACCATCTACAAGTACAAGTCAGGAGTGTGATGGAATACTCTCCACTTATCGAATTCAATCCGGAGAACTGTGAGATAATGCATTTGGGGAGGGCAATCAAAGCAAGGGAATATTCAATAAACAAGAAGGTATTGAGAGGAACAAAAACAAAAATAGATGGAAAAATTCAGCAGGTTTGACAGCATCTGCGGAGAGGAATACAGTTAACGTTTCGAGTCCGTATGACTCTTCGTCAGAACATGCTGCATGAGTATTGAGGAAGTGAGACACGTCTTGGAGTGCATGTCCACAGGCCCTTGAAGATGGCAGGACAGTAGACAAGATCGCCAAGAAAGCGTATGGAATGCTTTCATTTATTGGGCGAGGTATTTAATACAAAAGTAGGGATGTAACGATGGAACTGTATAAAGTGCTGATGAGGCCACAGCTGGAATTTTGTGTACAATTCTGGTCAATTACAGGAATGACATAATTGATCTGGAGAGAGTGCAGATGAGATTTACAAGAATGTTGCCAGGGCTTGAAAATTGCAGCTATGAGGAGAGATTGAATAGGCAAGAGTTTTTTTCCCTTAGAACAGAGGAGGCTAAGGGATGACCTAATTGAGGTGTGCAAAATTGAGGGACCTAGATAGGGTAGACAGGAAAGACTTTTTTCCCCTAGCTGAGGGGGTCAGTTGCCAGGGGGCATAGATTCAAAGTGATTAGTAGAAGGATTAGAGGGGACATGAGGAAGCTTTTTCACTCATAGGATGGTGGGCATCTGGAATTCACTGCCTAAGTTGGTGATTGAAGCTGAAATGCTCAACTCATTTACGAGGTACCTGGATCTGCATCTGAAGAGTTGTAACCTGCAAGACTACAGACTAGGTGCTGGAAAGTGGGATTAAAATGAGCAGCTAATTCCTTTTTTCTCCTTTGATGGGCTGAATAGCCTTTTCTGCACAGTAACTTTTCTATGGTTCTATGGTTTTTGCCTGGATGACTGCAGCTCCGACAACACTCAAAAAGCTTGACACCATTCAGGACAAAGCAGCTCGCTTGATTGGCACCCCATTCACAAACATTCACTTCCTCCACTACCAGTGCACAGTGGCAGCAGTGTGTACCATTTACTAGGTGCACTGCAGGAACTCACTAAGGCTCCTTAGGCAGCATCTTCCAAACCCACAACCGCTACTATCTAGAAGGACAAGGGCAACAGACACATGGGGAACACCACCAACTGGAAGTTCCCCCCAAGCCACTCACCATCCTGACATACAAATACATCGCCATTCCTTTGCTGCTACGGGGTCAAAATCCTAGAACTCACTCCTTAACAGCACTGTGGGTGTACCTACACCACGTGCAGCAGTTCAAGAAGGCAGCTCACCACCACCTTCTCAGGGGCAATTAGGGACAAGCACTAAATGCTGGCCTGGTCAGCGATGCCTACATCCCATGAATGAATTTTTTAAAAAATGAAGGCCAGTAATGTCCAAAAGCATTAATGCGGTATAGAGCTTTGTGACCTTATGTGGGCAGAAAAACAGAGAGAATATTTAAAAAGCCATTTTAAAAATTGAATTCCTCCAGAGGAACAAATAATGTAAAGACTACTGCCTGATGCTCTTTTTGTTGGATTCCTGGTTTCTGCATCTGTCTCCTCCAGTATTTCTTGATGATAGCCTATTATTTCTCACTCCTTACATCTCCACCAAATTATTTTAACTTTGATACAGGATCAACAAAAAGCACCCTCAATAGGGAAACCCTTTAACACCAGTGAGGTAATGGCATTTTCCAATCCACCATTTGTGAAATTGAGGAAGACAAATCGACCCATGGGTAAAATACAATTTTGGCTTTGAAGGACACAAATGGAGAATACTACAGTTTTGACACCTAGTTTCGACAAGCTGTGCATACATAAGTCAGAGAGATGTGGTACATTGTCTCAGCTAGTTAGCTGATCTTAGTTAGGGCACTGACATCCCCCTCAGGACTAATGAGAGGATAAACAGACAGTTACTGTTCCTGATTAGAATCAAATGACTTCTGCTAAGATGTGCTTCCATATAAACATAGAGTCAGGACTGGACAGGACATAACTAGTTGTTTACAGTTAATAGCTGACAATACTAGCTTGGCTTATGGATAAAGAATGGTACTTGAAGAAGACGGCTGAAAATCACAGAACCTGTAGCCTGTCAGAGGTAGCACCTTCATAAGAGAGAGAGGAAACTGGCAAAGAGCTATAAAACCCCTCTGCTCATACTTTTTCTAACTCCCCTGTGGCTCCCAAGGGTATAGTTTTATGCAGATTGGGCTGCTGTATTTTGTTCACAGTATTTTTGTCTTAAAAGATGTGACATAAAATTTAATTTTGACAAAATGATTATCTTCCAGGTGGTAATTCTTTCCTTATCACAAGTAGCTTCATAACTGGGAAAATAGAAAAATGTAATTTCAGTGATAACAGTAGAAATGTCTAGAGCAATGTAATTTGTGGAATGTAATAAATGAATGAATGAGTAATCTGATGGCTGTCTGATTAAATACACCCCTTCAAGGGACTCTTGTTTTCCAGAAATGATTTTGTTCAATTATTTGACATTTAACAAGCCAATAATGGTTGAAGATTGTATTTTACAGCTGGTTGCTGTTCAGAGGATTTGACTTTTTTAAAGCAACCTTGAGGGGCTATAATGATTTAGTGTTAATTACTAAATTGATATTTTTTTCCAAATTCAAATTTTTATGCTCTCAGTTAAGCTGGCTCACATATACATTGAGAATACATCAGGAATTTTTCTAAAATTCCTTTGGATCCTGAAAGCAATGCATCTCATTTGTTTAATTTGTAGTTGGTCTGCATTTGATTCATTGTGGACCCTATATCTGCATGCATTGTGTAAGAAGATAAATGTTCAGGGATATTATGCCAGGTCACATGGAGAAGGCATAAGAGCAAAAAAGTGGCAAATGTGGTATCAATAGTCAGGAAAAGCAGCACTGTATGGATGGTCCTCGTGTTTCCAATTGGATATTATTGTAGCGGAGGCCCAATTACAAGCAGAGGTATGCCACTGACTAACAAGTGATCCTGAGGAGATTAAATGAGATAAACAAGAGACAGACCCTGGTGGGGAAGAGGAGTGGGGAAAATAAGGTTGAGACTAATTTAAAAGATGGATGAGTAGTGTACATTTTATTATTTCTTATTGGTCAGAGAAAATAGCTCTGCACCTGTTGGCTTAACTATTTTTTAAATTCCCTCTTAAATGGTCTTCACTGATTCTGCCTTCCTTGACTCTGATGTTGATCTATCATTGTTTGTCTGAGATTTCGTTCCCGTTTTGATAATTTGGAGCTCTCCCACAGCTCTCCAGGTGTTTGCTTCAAATACTGTTTGGAAGCAAGTTCCTTTTGTGATAATTTGATGAGTAAATGAGCTTGACGTGGAATTGTGCCATTCAGATCAGGGAAGTCCCAGGTTCCATCCAAGGTCACTGTTAATTTAGCTGATTGAGGTAGTTTTTTTTACTCATTCATTGGATGTGGGCATCACTGGCTAGGCCAGCCTTTATTGCCCATCCCTATTGCCCTTGAGAAGGTGGTGGTGAGCTGCCTTGTTGAACTGCTGTAGTCTGTGTGCTGTAGGTACACCCACAGTGCTGTTATGATGGGAGTTCCAGGATTTTAACCCAGCAACAGTGAAGGGACGCCGATATATTTCCAAGTCAGGATGGTGAGTGGCTTGGAGGAGCACTTCCAGGTGGTGGTGTTCTCATTTGTCTGCTGCTCTTGTTGTTCTAGACGGTAGTAGTCGTGGGTTTGGAATGTGCTGTCAAAGGAGCGTTAGAGGGCTCCTGCAGTGCATCTTGTAGATGGTACACACACAGCTGCTGCTCTGCATCAGTGGTGGAGGGAGTGAATATTTGATGATGGGAAACCAATCAAGCAGGCTGCTTTGTCCTGGATGGGGTCAAGATTCTTGAGTGTTGTTGGAGCTGCACTCATCCAGGCAAGTGAAGAGTATTCCATCACACTCCTGATTTGTGCCTTGTAGGTGGTAGACAAGCTTTGGGGAACTAGGAGGTGAGTTACTCACTGCAGGATTTCTAGTCTCTGACATGCTATTGTAGCCACAGTATTTATATGGCTGGTCCAGTTCAGTTTCTGGTCAATCAACCCCGAGGATATTGGGGGATTCAGCACTGATGATGCCATTGAACGTTAAGGGGCTACGGTTAGACTCTTTTGTTGGAGATGGTCATTGCCTGGCATAAAAACAAAAAATACTGGAAAAACTCAGCAGGTCTGAAAGCATCTGTGGAGAGAGAAACAGAGTTAATGTTTCGAGTCTGTATGGCTCTTCTTCAGAGCTGAAGAGAAGTAGAAATGTGATGGATTTTATACTGTTTAAGAGGAGGTGGAGCTGGTGGAACAAAATGGAAAGTCAGGGATTGGTGGGAGCTCAGGAGAGATTGACAAAGATGCCATGGACACAAGACAAAGGGAGTGTTAATGGTAGTGTTAAAGAATAAAAAAGGTGCTGATAGTGCCATAAAGGTAAGATAGCAAAATGTGTTAATAGCAGAACAAGGGTCAGTGTTCTGTGAAAGCACAACATAGAAACAAGTGACAGCCCTGTTTTTGGTTGGGGGGGGGGGGGGGGGTACGGGGGAAGGATTAAAAAACAAATAAATGAAAATAACTAAATAAAAACTTAAAAATAAATCAAGATAAAAAATTGGATTAAAAAAGATTTAAAAAACACACCATCTTGCTGTCATGCCCACATGTCTTTCCTTGGCCTGCTGCAATGTTGTGGTGAAGCCCAATGCAAATTGGAAGAACAGCACCTCATCTTCTGATTAGGCACTTTTACAGCCTTCTGGATTTAACATTGAGTTCAACATCTTCAGACCATGAACTCTCTCCTCCATACCTACTCCTTTTTAATTTTTTTTTAATTTATTTTTTACTTATTCTTTTTTAAAATCTTTTTTATTCTATTTCCCCAACCCCCACCCACAGTGCCATCTATCACTTGTTTCTATATTGTGCTTTTACGGACTGATAATCCTTGTTCTGCTATTAACACGTTTTGCTATCTTACCTTTATGCCACTATCAGCACCTTCTTTAGTCTTTAACACTACCATTAACACTCCCTTTGTCTTGTGTCCATGACATCTTTGTCAGTCTCTCCTGAGCTCTCACCTAATCCTGGCCTTCCATTTTGCTCCACATGCTCCACCCCCTTTTAAACAGTATAAAATCCATCACATTTCTGCTTCTCTTTAGCTCTGAAGAAGTCAAATGGACTCGAAATGTTAACCATGTTTCTCACCCCACAGACGCTGCCAGACCTGCTGAGTTTCTCCAGCATTTTCTGTTTTTATTTCAGATTTCCAGCACCCACAGTATTGTGGTTTTATCTTTTATGCCATTGCCTGAAACTTGTGTGGTGTGAATGTTACTGGCCATTTGTCAGTCCAAGCCTGGATGTTGTCCAGGTCTTGCTACATTTGGGCATGGACTGTTTCTGTATCTAAGGAGTTGTGAATGGTGCTGAACAGTGTGCAATCATCAGCGAACATCCCCACTTCTAACCTTATGATGGAAGGAAGGTCATTGATGAAGCAGCTGAAGATGGTTGGGCCTAGGACACTACCCTGAGGAACTCCTACAGTGATGCCCTGGAACTGAGATGTTTGACCTCCAACCACAACCATCTTCCCTTGTACTAGGTATGACTCCAATCAGAGGAGAGTTTTCCCCCGATTCCCATTGACTCCAGTTTTGCTAGGGCTCCTTGATGCCGCACTTAGTCAAATGCTGTTTTGGTGTCAAGAGCAGTGACTTTCACCTCACCTCAGTGATGAGGGTAAAATAGTTGCCTAGGCATCCCAAGATAAGTGAAGTGTGGGGGAGGAAGGAGGTGTTCAATAATCATTTTTGCTTCTGGTCACTATAATGTGACTTCTGCTGAAAGTGACTGTTTGAGAGCTGGTTTAAGCTTGACTACATGCCCTGCACAGTTAAATGACCTAAATACACTCAGCCTAGGCTCACAATCAATTATTTGGGTAGTGAATCAGTACCTGACAAGAACCCATGAAATAAATCCCATTCAGAATCAGAAATTCAACAAGGGAAAGAAAGAAGACTGCACTGAGTCCATCTCCAGAATTGTACTGTTAGTGTACAATTCTATCTCAGCAGTTTTTAACAATTGAAAGCTGCAGTCTTTTGGGAAATAATGTAATTTTTCTGTTCTTTCATTTTTGGAGCACCGAACTTCATTGAATTTATTGATAATTTTATGTAAGCTGCTCACCATCACCACTAAATTCATACAGCAATACAAAGTTGCTATAACTCATTGTGTCTTCAACATATATATTTAATGAGAGAGAACTGCTTTGGTTTAATAAAGTTTGTGAATGGACTAAAACATTACTAAGCTGGGAAACAATTGTGAGGAGCCCAGAGAGAAGCTGCAAAATCCAGCAGAGCAAACTGTCACCAAACACTGCTTTATATTCAGGATTGCATCACTCTGACATAGAACACCTAAGAGAGAAAGATATTGGGAATAATTTTACCTCAAAATGGGTGGGCTTGGTGCATTTGGGAAGTTTAAAATTTAAAAATTCTAAAGCAAGACCCCAACCCACCTCAAACCTGCCCACTCTGGTTTTAACAGAGGCAGGACAAAAGGCAGGTGACCAATCCACTCTGAAGAGGTGGATCAATTATTGAAACTTTTAAAGGAAGCTGCATGCATTTTTAAGAGAATTTCTATTCATAAATCCATGTTGTCTCAGGCAATCCAGCAGGCAAGAGGAGGTGAGAAGAGCTGGATCCATCAGGTGATTCTCTTTAGAAAACTTCTTGTTGGGCAAGAGAAGCAAGCAGTTCCCCCTGTCCCAACAATCTAACCCTGTAAGCCCGCCTTGCACCTCCACGATCTCCCCTAAATAATAGATTCAATAAAAATATTAATTAACAGATCAGGTAAATACACAAGGTTAGATAAACAATGTAGGACAAATGGTATGCCTAATTACAGCACGTGAGTGTTTGTGGAGGGTATTGATATCCCAGATACCATGGGCTGAATTTTTCCCCGTCGGGGTGGGGGGTGAGTTGACGGGAGGGCATGTGTGGATGCGCTTCCGATCGGCGCTCCCGATTGGAGGCGCGGCACCATTTTACATGTGCACGAAAGAGCTCACTCATCTTCCTGAGGCTAAGTGCAGCCTCAGGGAGATCACCTCTACTCTCAAAAATATTAAAAATGAAAAAAAAAATTCCCTGGCATGTCCCCTCATGTAACAATGTCATATGAGTTGGGACACGTCCATAATTTTTACAAAATCTTTACTTAAATTTTTTAAAGCTTACATGAAACTTCATCCCGCCCATGGATGAGGTTTCATGTTTTTTCTAGTTCCAGCCGGGGTTCCTGGCCAGCCCGCCAACCTTAAGGTTGGACGGGCACGTCCTTTAATTACTTAATTGGCTCTGTCAATGGCCTCAGTTGGCCATTGACAGGTCAGCAGGCGCAAAGGTGATTTTGCTGATTCGGCTCCCTGAAAATTTAAATCGGGCGTGGTGACAGGAGTTCCTCTCAATGTCACCGCCCGTCATTTTACACGTCGGCGAGCAGGCCCCGCCCCTGCTTGCCGACTCGTAAAATTCTGCCCCATATCTATGATAAGCATCTGCAACTCGAGGAACTTTGGCTCAGATGTTGAACTGGAGTCCGACATTTCAGAGCATCAGGGAGTGGGAGAGACAACTGGACACTTTGTTCCAGGCAGCAGTCACACCCCTTAGGTTATGTAGAATTTTAGGGTGATTTTAAGGTTGTTCATGGGCCAAGAGTGAGTGACTGTGAGTCAAGCAAGTATGGAAACCCAGGCTGTAGTGAGGAAGAGCCTCTTCCCTTGACTTTGACCAGCAGGTGAGGTACTTGTTATCTGTGCAGATGCGATCAAGGACTGCAAGGTAGATGGAAAAACTGACCATATACTGTGCCCCAGGAGGATATTCAAGTAGGAGGAGTGATAAGGAATGTCATTGTGGTAGGGGACATTACAGTAAGGGTAATAGATACTGTTCTCTGCAGATGTGATCAGGAGCTGCAGAAGCTGTGATACCCGGATGAAAGACATCTCCTCGTGGCTCGAGAAGCACTTGGGACTGGGAGAGGGAGGATTCAATTATCCTGGTCCTTTTAGAAACCAACAATATAGGTAGATCTAGGAATCATGTTTTGCTGAGAAAATTTTGAGAAGTCTAAATGAGAAAGCAAAATCTTAAAAGTAATAACAGAAAATGCTAGAAAAACTCAGCCGGCCGAGCAGCATTTGTGAGATAGAAACAGAGTTAACGTTTCGCGTCTGTATGACTCTTCTGCAGAACTGAAGAGAGGTAGAAATATGGTGGTAAAAACAAAAAAACTGCGGATGCTGGAAATCCAAAACAAAAACAGAATTACCTGGAAAAACTCAGCAGGTCTGGCAGCATCGGCGGAGAAGAAAAGAGTTGACGTTTCGAGTCCTCATGACCCTTCGACAGAACTAAGACCTGCTGAGTTTTTCCAGGTAATTCTGTTTTTGTTTTAGAAATATGGTGGGTTTTATACTGTTGAAGAGAGGGGGGGTGGTGCAAAATAGAAATAGAAACAAAAAATGCTGGAAAAACTCAGCAGGTCTGGCAGCATCTGCGGAGAGAGAAACAGAGTTAAAGTTTCGAGTCTGTACAACTCCTCTTCAGAAGGTATGAGATAGATAAGAGCTTAGGAGAGATTGACAAAGATGTCATGGACACAAGATAAAGGATAACTGCTTGGGTGATTGCTTTGTGGAACACCTTCGCTCAGTCCACAAACATGACCAGACCTTCCTGTTGCTTGCCATTTCAATTCACCATCTTACTCTCGTGCCCATATTTCTGCACTCGGCCTTCTGCAATGTTCCAGCGAAGCCAATGCATACTTGAGGAACAGCACCTCATCTTCCGATTTAGGCACTTTACAGCCTTCTGGACATAACATTGAGTTCAACAACTTCAGACCATGAACTCTGTCCTCCATTTTGATACTTTTTCCCAACTCCCTCCCCCCACAGGGCCAGTCTGTAACTTGTTCCTATGTTTGCTTTCAGAGAGCGAGAGCGCTGACCCTTGTTCTGCTATCAACACATTCTGCTATCTGACCTTCATGCCACTGTTAGCACCTGCCTCAGCCTTTAATGCTATCATTACCACTCCCTTTGTCTTGTGTCCCCTCTCTTCAGTATAAAACCCATCATATTTCTACCTCTCTTCAGATCTGAAGTAGAGTCACATGGACTCGAAACGTTAACTCTGTTTCTTTCTTCACAGATGCTGCCAGACCTGCTGAGTTTTTCCAGCATTTTATGTTATTGTTTCAGGTTTCCAGTATCTGCAGTATTTTTCTTTCACTCAAAGGTAATAATCTCTGGATCATTAACTGAGCCATGCGCCAATTGGTATAGGGATAAATTGATTAGAATGTTAAATGCATAGTTGAAATAGTGGTATATGAGGCAGGGGTTTGCTTCATGGGCTACTGGCAACAGTACTGGAGAAAGAGGGAACTATTCTTTTGGAACAGCTCCACTTAAACTGGGCTGGAACCAGTGCCCTGGCAAGTCGATTAACTAGGGCAGGAAACAGCTAATAAATTGGTTGCGGGGCGGGGCAAGATGGTGGAGGTGAGAGGATTCAGAAAAGGATATATTTCAAAAGCAGCAAGGGATATATCAAAGCTCTAGAGCAGAACGGATCAGGAATGGACGTTAAGAGTGACAAAGTTAATAGGCCATTAATGACTAAACTGATGTCAGGGAAAATTTTTAAAAAGCCAAAACTGAATGCACAAAGTATTTGCAACAAATTAGATGAATTAATCACATAGATAAAAATTGATATGCTTGATCTAATAACCATTACAGAACAAAGTGATCAAAATTGAGAACTAAATATTCCAGGACACTTAACTTTCAGAAAAGATAGGCAAGATGGAAAAGGAGTAGGGGTTGCCCTAGTAAGGATGGAATGGAGACAATAGAGAGAAGGGATCCCAGCTCAGAAAATTAAGAAGCAGAATCAGTTTGGGTGGCGCTGAGGAACGGTAAAGACAGAAAACATTGGTGGGAGGTGTTTTCAGGATCCATAACAACAATTGTATAGGGCCAAGTATAAATCAGCAAAATTAGAGATGCACATAATAAGGACAATAGAGTAATCATGGGGTCTTTCATCTTTATATAGAATGAGCAAACCAAATTGTTTGGCTAATGAGTTCGTGAATGTATACAAAGGTATTATAGATCAGCATGTTGAGGAACCCACGAGGGAACAGGCTATTTTGGATCTAGTATTTTGTATTGAAAAGGAGTTAATTTATAAACTTGTAGTAAAGGGGTCTCTATGGAAGAGCATTCTTCATATGGTAGAATTTTATTTGAGTTTGAAAGTGATTTAGCCAAGTCTGAAAATAGAGCCTAAAATCTAAACAAAACAGAGTTGGCTCGGGTAGATTAGGAAACTATATTAAAAGATACGATGACAGACAAGCAATTTAAAGAATTAATGCATAATTTGCAATATATTATACATTTATTTTAAGGCACAAAATCCCCACAAAATGTGGTTCAACCATAACTAACGGGAGGAGTTATAAATACTATTAGATCAAAGAAAGAGATTTATAATGGTACCAAAAAGAGTAGTAACCTAAGGATGCTAGAACTCAACAAAGGAGGACCAGGAAATTGATAGAGTATATGAGAAAAAAAGAATATGACAGTACACTTGCAAGAGACAGATTGCAGATGTTTCTATAGGTATGTAGATAGGAAGAGATTAGTGAAAGTGATGTGGGCCCTATTAGAGACAGGGACAGGTAAAATTGTAATGGAGAGTAAGGAAATGCAGAGACATTAAATAACTACTTTGCATGTGTGTTCATGGTAGAAGGTGCAAAAAGCTAAGGGTCTAGCAAGAATGAGGAACTTAAATCTGTATGGGTAAAAGCATTGGTACAGAAGAAATTAATGAGATTAAATGGCAACGTTTGATCTTGACCTGATGACTTGCTTCCTAAGGTTTTAAAAGAGCTAACAGAGATAGTGGACGCATTGGTTTTGGATCTTCCAGAATTCCTTAGATGAATTGTACCGGAATAATTCCCTCTTGACCGAAGTTTGTGGCTTTCTGCTTCCAAGGTCCTGGCAAATCAGTAAATATTAGCAGGATCTTCTCAGGGCTTCTCTGAGGGACACCGGAGCTACAATTTTCATCTAATTGGAACCAAATAAACTAATGTTGCTTTGTGAAAGTATGAACGTGAGATTCTGGTAGATACAGAAAGTTCTGAAGTTCTGCCACAGAACAGGTCTGATCCATGCATTGATCCCACCATTAATTTCCATTACCCTTCATTCTGCATGAACAGCAAAAAGCTCTGATCATAAACATGTTCATTTCAGCAACTGCAGAGCACCCCAGTCACATAAGGTGACCTTGTAATGTGCTTCATTAATCCCTCCATTTATGACCTGGTTACATAACGATGGCTTTAAGAAGCATTATTATTGTAGTTGCAAATAAAATGAGGCTAAACTGCTTTGTTGCCTTCATAGCATGGGTTACAAATTGTAAAATGTTAACACTGCATTGCTTATTATCTTTGTATGCTTGTTAAACAAAATCCAATGATCAAGCATTTGGAGAGTAATTATTTTCTTTGTGGTATTCTCAAATAACTGATGCCCTGCAGAACATGAACTCCATTGTAACATATTTTGGTTATGATTAGGACTTTTTAATTTTCCTATTCAAACCGACTCTTGAAGTAAAACTGATTTATCTGCAGCTTTAATTATGCAGTTTAAAAAATGATCCCTGTTGTATCCTTGTTTAGGTGCAATAGCGCAAAATGTGTTTTTTACCCCCTTTTGAGCCTTGATGGTGTCCAGTTTCACAGACACCCTAATACTCTATGCTACCTGCCACAAGCAACCACACTTTGTGTCTAAACAGTGAGGATTGTCAGGCTACTGAATTGAAGAAGGTACCAACTTCAAAACACATATTTCACAGCAATAGTTTTTGGATGGTGAGCAGGTTCCCTGGCTTGCTTATCTTTTCATGTCTCCCCAGCCCAGAGATACTGAAGTTGATTGCAGTTATTGCTCCAATTGAAACCAGCCAATTCAACACAAATATAACTCTGCCTTCTTGCTGTGGAGAGCTATGGTAGCAGTGTGCTGCTGAGTTAATCACATGGGTTAAGTTCACTTTTCACAAAAGACGCCAATTTAAATAAATTACCATGCAAGTCCAATTTGTTTTTCCATACTAACTTGATGGGATTGATGAACCTGTTAGCAAAATAATTGATCTGAACTGGATCAGATAATCAAGACTAACTCTTCAATGCGATACTATGGGAGTGCTGTAAAATTGTAAGTACAGTCTTTTGGATGAGATGTCCAATCCATGTTGTGCCACCCTTTCACTTAAAAGATCCCATGACACTATTTGTAGAAGAGCATGGGAGTTCTTCAATTTATCTTTTATCTATCCTTAATAATACAAGAAATCAAAGTAACTTGACATTTATCTCATTGTTCTTGGAGAGCCCTTGCAAATTGTCTGCCACATTTGCCTTCAAAAAAGTGTGTGACTACACTTCAAAAATATCTAAATAAATTGAAAACATTTGGGATGGCATGAGGATATGAAACTGCATTGTGTAAAATGCGAGACTTTCCTTCTTTATTTCTCCCCTTTCTGTATAATCCACGCAAAATATCCTCTGACCAGTGGTCATTACTATGTATCAGTTTTTCTTTTACCTAGATTACTGGGTGGGATGAGATGACTGGGCATCTTATTCTGTGGTAATAACTTCCATTATATAAATAGTCTATAATATTGGGTCCCTGAAGTCAGAATTACATTAATAACTGATGCCATGAAAGAATCTAAGTTCATCTGATTTCTAAACCCTGCAAGAATATGAATAATTATTTCAAAAATATTTTGCAATGGATTAAAGGAAAAGGAGGCCAAAAGAAAAGTTTGACTTAGAGTGATAGCTGCAGATCTGGAATGTCTTAAAATATCAACCTTCAGGTTCTTCACCAAATGCCACTAAAGCCTAGAGAGAGCCAAATTGAAAATGTTGACTGTTCCAGTGGTGGTCTAATGTTTTAATTAAAATCCGTTCAACACTTCTATGTTGCTTCTGTTCTGAAGCCTCAGTTCATCCATCAACGTCTGAATCTTTTGTTCTTTCACGATTCCATGCCAATCTTTACTGACCTTGGAAGCCTTATGCCTGGGTGGGTGGCCCCTCTGGCCTATTTCTGTATTCACTTTGAAGTATGGCTTTCATTTTAATGTGATCCTTCTTGTTCATAAAAGGCAGATCTGTCTCTAGATGTGATTGATTAGACCCATCATGAAAATTGAAAAACACAACACTGAAGTGGCTTTTGGTAGTCTGGCTGCACCAAAGATTTGTCTATTTCAATAGCACTTCTCCTAAGAGAACAGTGACTGTGACAGTGTCAAGCTAAAGGTTTAATTATTTTCTGTTTTATTTCATATTTCTGGCATTTTTTGATGTTCATTAACCTCCACTTGTATTCTACAGATGTACCATTCCTACATTTTTTTCCTACCTGCATCTTCTGCCTGTGCTGATGCACCTTCAGTACTAGCTAGAAGATACTGCTGCTTGTGAAGTGTAGACTTGGAACAATTATCTATCCAAAGTGACACAAGTGCATTCAGATTCTGTACTTCATCTGTCAGAGCTAAATAGGGTGCTTAGCCACTGCATTTTAAACACATTAGTTTGATTTATTAAATTAGATTTGCATTAGAATAAGCACATTGAAACTGTTTTTCTACTTGGGGAACAATATTCATTTTGTGTCAGTAACTTTGAAAGGATTAAAGAACAAAAGATTCAGACGTTGATTAATCTTCACAATTATTGTATTAGTTAAGTATAAATTATTTGTGATAATTATGCAATAACCATTTTTTGTTAAACTCTTGTTCATAAAGATGAGGGGTGTTAGTACTGGGAGTAGAACATTTCTCCATTTCAAGCATCCTTTATATTCTTTGAGCCTCCCAGAACAAGTGCAATATAGTTATAAGAAAGCTCCCTTCCCAATGTCCCACCAAGCGCACTCACATCATGTTCAGCACAGGTTAGGTACATGATGAAGCTCATTCTAAATTGCCCTCACAACCTGCCTGAGCCCTAACACTGGACAAATACCCCTATTGAACCAGTGTAGCATTTTCCTCACTTCCCACACCAGCAATCCTGTGACCTAAGTGAGATTGCCAATTTTTGCAAAATTATGATTAATTTTATGCTGTGGGGCCTATGCCTGTTGTAATATCTCTTTTTAGATGAATACAAACGAAGCTGAAGGGCAGGCGATGTTGTCATTTCAAAAAGATATAAGCATATGCTACAGGGACCTCACTTGTCAAACCTAAACATCAGCATAAGTAATTTCTTATTTACACTTTGTTTGCAACATTTTAGTAAGAGTTGAAAGGGAAGAACATTATCCACATTCCACAAGAGGTTGGGAAGAGACTGGTGAAAACAGAATATTTACCATTTCAATTGACTCCATGGAATATGTAATGGGCCGTAATCTCCGAGCTTCCCAGCATTGGATTTGGGGGTGCCCCAAAAATGCACTGAAGAATCCCTCTGGGAGGTTCCCAGATAAGGGTTTGCTTGGCAATTGCCCAGAAGTGCACACTTCCTCTGGACAATTGCGCTGCACTGGGAACCATCTGAAAATGTAGTTTAAATTGCAAACTTCAGATGGTTCCACCAGGGGTATATCAATTGTTACCCAGAAAAAGTGAGAAGAATTAAAACCTCTTTTAACTTCTGGGTAACTGTTGTAAAGACACAGACCGATCCCATCACCAGACTTCCCCCCACCACAGCCCCGACCCCCAGGGGACTCCACTACCCCTGACTAACCATCCCCCATGGTATCCCCCAGTCGCCGAAAACCCATGGGAATCCCCCCACCTGCATGGGGCTCCTCAACCGACATGCCCCTACTCCACTGAATGCCCAGCTCGGTCCTTCCCCTCCTGATGTCTGACGCCTCCCCCTCCCCAGCCCCTCCTGATGTCCGATTTTCCCCCCCAACCCACCCCCACAAATGTCTGGCCTGCCCCCCAGGCTCCTGATGTCCGCCCCACCCCCACAAATGTCCACTGCACCCCTCCCGTTGGCCGATCCGACCCCCAGCCCCCCTCCAAATGTCCAAGCCCCCGAATGCTAGGACCACTGCCCCGCTTCCCGATATCTGACTCCTCCCACACCACTCCCGATGTCCAACCCCCTCCCCATCCCCAAATCCTTTTTACTTACCTTAGGCACTTACCTTCTCCCTGGCTGGTCAATTTCTATGGGACCTTTAAATTTAACTGCTTTATGGCAGCTAGTGCCATAAAAAAGGGAGCGTGTCCTCCTTCAATTCAACTTTGCTGGATTTCGACGCTGGACTTCAGAGACAGCTGCGCTGCCTGGACCTCGCCCAACCTGAGTTGGAAGGTTGGACGAGACAAGCACGGAAGAAATTTGGCATAGGTAAGTGGGCACCGAGTGGCAATCCAATGTTGATTGCCACTCTAAGGAAGTTACAGCCCAATAATTCTGTAAACCTTTGGGGCATCAGAACCCTTCTTTTAATATATTTAATCTTTAGAATTGATGGGAAAGCCCATTAAAGTTGCATCATCCTTCATTCAGTCAGCCTCCAAGTACAGAAGAATAGGACATCATCTAATCAAAGGGACAGTTAGGCTGATCTCATTTTGTGCTAAAGCCATTGGGTCTCCAGAGAATCTGACAAGTTTACTTTCAATGTTACTGCCATCATAAGGAACTAGAGAGCAGTAGCATAATGTAAAGGCAAGTCAAGTTTGGCCCTTAAAGTAGGGGTCTGTGTGTGTGTCATGCATGCATGTGTGGTTATCAGACCTGCTGCCGTGTTCATCAGCAAGACCATTTTGCTTCCAGCTCTACAGCATCTTTATCCTGCTTGGGGCCACAGAGGCAAAACTTTTATCTTTGCTTGACCTCTAGACTAGATTTCTCCGAAGCTCTCCATTATGTTCTTCTGAGTTCCAGCTTCCACAAGCTGTAACCCATCCAAACTCTACTGTCCCACACCAAGACCCAATCACCCATCACACTAAGCCTTAGGAACCTTCAGTGGCTCCTTGTTGCCCCAATATATTGAATTTGTCATCCTCATTCCCAGCTACAAATTCCTTCATGATATCACTTCATCTTACCTCTGTAATTAGGGACATTTTATAAATGCAGAAACAGCAAATGGATAACTAAATAAAGAGTAGGGACTGTAAGGGTAACCGTGTGTTTAGAGTGGAGGACATTGGTACAGCTTTTAATGAATACTTTACTCTCATTTCACAAAAAAGAGGGACAATACAGATATTGCAATCAGGGAGGAGAGAAAAATATTAAATTAATCTATCACAATGAGAGAGGAAGCATTAGGGGGTTTAATATCTTTGAAAGTGGATAAATCCCCAGATACTGTTACAGGAAACAAGAGAAGCCTCTGACCATCATTTTCCAATTTGAATTTTTTGAGTACGTAAAATGGAGGGTCAAAGTCCCACATGGCAAACTGGTCATGAAAGAAAAAGCCCATGGACAGAATTTTATATTCCGTGGGCGGGCGCATGCCTGACCTGACCAGGCATAAAATCGCACGAGATCTTGTTTTGATGAAACTTCATCCAAGGGCGGGATTAAATCTCCATTAGGGTATCAAATAAAAATAAATATCTGGGGACAGCACTTTTATGAGGTATGCTTTCAGGTACATGATTGTGCTGCATGGGCATTTTTTGCAGCATTTTTGTGCTTTCTTTCAATATTTGGAGTTCTGCAGCTCCCTGAGACAGCTCTCTGTCTTCAGGGAGCTCAGTGGAAACGCACGCCTGCCGTCTTCCTGCCCCCACCCCAGCAGCGCTGGTCTTTTCAATGCGCGTTTCACGCTGGCTAGCCGTTAATTGGCCAGTCAGCATGAAATCATGGTTGGGAGCCCGTTTCCCAACCACTCCTGGGCTCACTGATCGCATGCGCCTGCCAAGCGCAAAATTCAAGCCTGTGGATCCTAGGCAAAGTGGCAAGTTGGAACTAAAATTAGCTCAGAGGCAGGAAGAAAAGGGATAATGGTTGATGGGTGTTTTTGTGACTGCGAAGCTGTTTCCAGTGGGGTTCCACAGGGCTCAGAACTCAGTCCCTTGCTTTTTGTGATATATATATATATATCTCAATCAATGATTTATGATAATGATATATATCAATGACTTGAATGTAGGTGGGATGATTAAGACATTTTCAACCGATACAAAAGTTGTCCTAATGGTTAATAATGCAGTCTACAGCTTTCTTACTCATTAAGATATCAATGGACTATCCACGTGGACGGAACAGTGACAACCGGAGTTCATTCTGGAGAACTGTTAGGTAATACACTTGGTTAAAATCAACAGGGCAAGGGAATGCACGGTAAGTAGTAGGTTAGTGACAAGTGCAGTGGAGCGGAGAGAGTTTGGAGTGAATGTCCACAGATCCCTGAATGCTGCTGCACAGGTAGATAAGGTGGCCAAGAAAGCATACAGGATACTTACATTTATTAGCTGAGCTGGGAGGTTTTGCTGGAACTGTATAAAATACTAATTACTAATATACTATTTAGGCCATAGCTGGAGTACTGCATGCAATTCTGGTCACCAACTATAGGAAAGGTGTGATTGCACTAGAAAAGGTACAGAGGAGATTTACGAGGATGTTACCTGAACTAGAGAATTTTATTTGAGGAAATATTGGATGGGCTAGGGTTGTTTTCTTTGGAATAGAGGAGGCTGAAGGGAGACCAAATTGAAGTTAAATGGAGGGGCCTAGATAGAGTGAATAGGAAGGCCCTATTCCTCTTGGTTGAGGGCTCCATAACCAAAGCCATAGGCTTCAGATTCAAAATATTTTTTTTTCACCTACAGGGTGGTGGGGATCTGGAACTTACTGCCCAAGAGGGTGTTGGAGGCAGAATCCCTGTTAACATTTAAAAATTACTTGAATATGCACTTGAAATGCTGTAACTGACAAGGCTACTGACAAAGTATCAGAAAGTAGGATTATATAGGATGGCTACTTGTGGATTGGCATGGGCACAATAGGCCAAATGACCACCTATGCTGTAAATTTCTGTGATTCTATGAATATCTTCCAGCATTATGTTCCATGCCACACCCTTCAGCCCTCTGTCTCTGGCCTCTTATGCGTTCTCCTACACCCTTCCCCTCCACCACCAACTCCAATGCCAGTGGTAAAACTTTCAGCAATCTTAGTCCTATACTTTGGAACATATCCACTCCCTCTCTTCCTACCTTGAAGAACCTACTCATTTAACTGAAGCTTTCATTCACCTTCCCCACCCCTCCCCACTGCTGCTTAGGACCCATTTTTTCCTTTGAACCTCACCAGAGGCAGTTATGTATGGTATTGCAATTCTGTGCTTTTCTTCTCTACACTGGTAGGAGTTCACATTTGTTGCACGTCAGAGAAAGTTGATGAAAACCATTTAACATAGTGCTTCGAGAGCATACATGTTCAAGGAGCTTGCAAATATTTTGAAAAATTTGCTATAATTTCTTGGGTTTTTTTGCCATTTCTGCAGGCAGAGGAAGTATTTGGTTAAATCTGTGAACTATACTCTTGCATCTAATTTATGCTGAATTATGAGATGATAAGTAAATTAAATCCTGTTTTATTTGGCAAGTGATACTGTTGTTCCTTAGAGATATATACTGGCCCTGTATTAAACTATTTTTAAAAATTAAGCCTCCCACTGTTTATCTAGTTTTACCTGGTGACAGTTTTGACCAGTTTTCTGTCTCGTCCATCAAAGTTAACCATACCAATATCTAGAATCTTACTAACTGCTTTAGTCTACATTTACTATAATCTTCCTTCTAGTAACTGAGGGAAGCATCAGTAACATTTGCACACTTAAACCATTCCTGAGAAGTTCCATTTCATATGATGCCTTCTGTCAGTAGCTTAGTCTTTTCCTGCTAGAATTTTTAAACCAGAAGCAAGAAAAATTTCTTAGATTCCAAAAGGAATTTGATAAAGTGCCACGTAACAGACTAGTGAGCAAAATTAGAGCTCATGAATAAAAAGGACAGTAGCAAAATGGACATGAAATTGGCTGAGTGACAGCAAACAAAGAATTGTGAACGTTTTTTTTGGACTGGAGGAAGGTTTACAGTGGAGTTCCCCAAGGATCGATGTTAGGACTCCTGATCTTCCAGAACTAAAGGCTCTCTATCTGAATGCTTGTAACAAAACAGTTGAATTGTCAGATCAAATAGAAATAAATATGTATGATCTGATAGCCATTACAGAGACATGGTTGCAAGATGACCAATGCTGGCACCTGAATATTCAAGGTCCTCAACATTTCATAAGGACGGGAAGCTAGGAAAAGGTGGTGGGGTAGCTATGTTAATTAGGGATGATATTAGTATAATAGTGAGAGATAACCTTAGTTCTAAAGATCAAGATGGGGAATCAGTTTGGGTAGAGATAAGGAAAAGCAAAGATCAGAAGTCAATTGTGGGAGTAGTTTAGAGGCCTCCTACCTCTACAGGCAAAAATAATGGGGTCTTGTAAGAAAGGTTCTGCAATAATTATGGGTGATTTTAATCTACTTCTAGATTGGAAGAATTAGATTTGCAGAGGTAGCCTGGAACATGAGTTCATAGAGTGTTTTTGGGACAGATTCTTACAGCAACATGTTAGTGAGCCAACTAGGAAGCAGGCTATTCTAGACCTAGTAGCCTGTAATGGGTCAGGATTACTTAATGACCTCATAATAGAGGAGCCTTTAGGTAGCAGCGATCTTAACATGCTTGAATTCCACGTTCTGTTTGGGGGAGAGAAGAGTGGGTCTAAGATAAATGTTTTTAACTTAAATAAAGGCAATTACATGACTATGAAGACAGCTGGCTAAAGTGTGCTGGAAAATTAGATTAAAGGGTAAGACAGTGGAGATGCAGTGGCAGACATTTAATGAGATATCTTATAAGACTCAGGAAAGATACATTTCAGTGAGAAAGTAAGACTCTAGGAGAAAGATGCACCATTTGTGGCTAACTAAAGAAGTTAAAGGTAGTATCAAATTGAAAGAAAAAGCAAACAATTCTGTGAAGATTAGTTGTAGGACAGAAGATTGAACAGAATTTAGTTAAGAATGGCTAAGAAAGAAATGAGGGAGAGATTAAAGTATGAGAGAAAACGAGCTATAAATATTAAAAAGTAAGAGTTTCTACTAATAGTTAAAAAGGAAAAGAATAGAGATAGGAAGACTTTCTACTAGTATTTAAAAAGGAAAAGAATAACTAAAATGAGCTTGGTCCTCAAGAGTGAGCCTATGGATTATATAATGGGAAATAAGGAAATGGCAGAAGTATTAAACAGATATTTTGTGTCTGTCTTCACGGTAGAACGCATAAGTAACATCCCAGAAATACTTGTAAATCAAAAGGCAGAAGAGAGAGTGGGGCTTAAAACAATTACAGTCACCAGAGAAAGGGTAGTGAAAAAATTCTTAGAACTAAAGAATGACAAGTTCCCAGGATCTGATGGACTTCATCCAAGGGTCTTAAAAGAAGTGGCTGTGGAGATAAATGCATTGGTTGTAATTTTACAAAATCCCCTGGGGTAGAATTTTCGGGTTGGACTGCTGTGATCAGAGGACCCAGAAGTGGCTGGGCAACCAAGCGCGATCATCCCCTGACTGCGATTTCATGCTGGCTGGCCAATTAATGGCCAGCCAGCGTGAAAGGCGCATTGAAAGACTCAGCGCTGCCGGGGTGGAGGGATGGGAGGAGGGTGAGCGCTGAAGTCAACGCAGGAGTGGAGAAGGAAAGCTCCCTGAAGGCAGAGTGCTGCTTCAGGGAGCTGACAAATTTAAAATCAATAAAAATAGAACTTAAAATCTGGAAAAAATATCCACGCATCATAATGAGTCACTTCAACATACGGATGCTGAAAATTCTGTTCAAACGTTTTTTTAAATTAATCTTGGAAACCTCATACTGCCCTTGGATGAGGTTTCCTCAAAAAGGCAAAGGCCACCTGGCCAATTCGCCCACCCACCAACTGTAACGTTGGACGGGCAGCACAAAAACGCTGTCAACTGCTACTTTAATGGCCTTAATAGGTCTCTTAATTGTTGGCGTGCCCGCTGACCGAAATATTGCGCAAGCGTACAATGATGTCAGAATGCTCACTGGACATCATCATGTGCTATTTCATGCTTGAGTGTGTCAGGCGTATTCCCGCCGAGCGAAAAATCTAACCCTAGATTCTGGAAAGGTCTCGTCAGATTGGAAAATAGCAAATGTAACTCTATTCAAGAAAGGAGGGAGACATATAGCAGGAAACCACAAGCCAGTTAGCCCTACATCTGTCGTAGAGAAAATGCTAGAATCTATTATTAAGGAAATTATAGGGCACTGAGAAAATCTTAATGCAATCAGGCAGAATCAACATGGTTTTGTGAAAGGGAGATCACGTTCGACTAATTTATTAGAGTTCTTTGAGTAAGTAACAAGTAAAGTAGATTGAAGGGGAGCCTGTAGGTGTGGTGTACTTGGATTTCCAAAAGGTGTTTGATAAGGAATGATATCAATGGTTACTACAAAAGAAATAAGAGCTCATGGTGTAGGAGGTAATATATTAGCGTGTTTAGAGGGTTGGTTAGCTAACAGGAAGCAGAGAGTAGGGACAAATAGGTTATTTTGGCAAGCTGGAATCAGTGGGGGTATCAGTGCTGGGAACTCGACTATTTACAATCTATATCAATGACTTGGATGAAGAGACTGAAGGTAGCAAAATTTGCTGATGACACCAAGATAGGTAAGAATGTAAATTGTCGAGGTGGAGAGTCTGCAAAGAGATATAGACTGGTTAAGTGAGTGAGCAAAAATTTGGCAGATGGAGTATAATGTGGGAAAATGTGAACTTGTCAACTTTGGCAGGAAGAATAGAAAAGCAGTATACTATTTAAATGGAGAGAGATTACAGAACTTGGTGTGCAGAGAGATCAAGGTGCCCTGGTACAAGAGTCATAAAAAGTTAGTATGCAGGTACAGTGAGTGATTAGGAAGGCAAATGGAATGTTGGTGTTTATTGCAAGGGGAATGGAATATAATAATAGGGAAATTTTACTTAAGTTGTACGGAGCCTTAGTGAGATCACATCTAGAATACTATGTACAGTTTTAAGCCTCTTTATTTGAAAACGGATATAATTGTGTTAGAAGCAGTTCAGAGACTGTTAACTTGAAGGTTGAAGAAGTTGGGCCTATGCCCATTTGAGTTTAGAAGAATGAGAGGTGATCTTACTGAAACATATAAGATCCTGAGGGCACTTGATAGGGTGATTGGGGAGATTAGAACCAGGGGACACAGTTTAAGAATAAGAGGTCTCCCTTTTTAATAAGGAGGTGAGTTGTTTTCTCCCATAGGATCGCTGGTTTGTAGCATTCTCTTCCCCAGAAAGCAATGGAGGCTGGGTCATTTAATTTATTCAAGGCTGATTGGATAAATTTTTTGATAGACAAGGGAGTTGAGGGTTATGGGGGGGCAGATAGGAAAGTGGAGTTGAAACCACAACCAGATCAGCCATGATCTTATCGAATGGTGGAGCAGGGTCAAAGGGCCAAATGGCCTGTTTCTGTTCTTAAGCCTATGATCCTATATTGATGGTATTTGCATGATGGCCAAAAATGGCAGCTTATTTTGGTTTAGATGAAAATATTTGCAGTCCCTCTGGCTGACAGATCAGCAGATCATCTATGGTATACTGTGCCTGCAAATCAATAGAAACAGAAATAGTGCAAGCATGTTTTAGACATGGGCCTGGATTTTCTGTTAGAAAAATTAAAATAACTTTTTCATCTGTCTCTTATCTCTCTCTTATCCCATCTATTTTTTCACCTCTTTATTTCGCTTTCTCTACAATTTTGCAATGAATTAAATGTCCTAATATATACATCCTGGTTTAGATTCAGTGCCTGTGAGGATTCTTCAATCTGATTGGTTGACAAACAGCGCTGTTTGCTTATTCTTCTCCCGCACACCACAGATCCTTTATAAAACACATTGTGCTGAAAACTATATCCGGTGGGGGGTGGGGGGCTTCATTGGTGCTGAAAAGTCTTGGCAGCTGTAAGAGTGATAAATGGTGAGCACCATTCCTTTATTGCTCACTGCAAAACCTGGGCCATTTTGTTCAGACGTGCAGTTTATAAGTAGCTAAATTACCTATATTTACCGACTGAAAGCATGGATTTAAAGGAGGGGGGGCGCATTTAGGAGCTAAATATCATCATTATGCCCCAGATTCCAGAGATATCATGAAGAATCTGGCTGTTCTGCTAGTCAGATACTGTTGGGTTTCATGGTGATGTGTCACTGGACTGCCTTGTAGATCTCAGTTAAGAGTAATATTTAGCATGGTGTTCTTGCTGCAGAATATATACTTCAGTAAAGCTACTTTTATATATTGACTGTGTAATGTACCTAACACAATTACCATAAATTCCCAGATCATATCTTCAGGCACTGGCCTTCCACAGTGATTCCTTCTGCCCTCACCTAAAGTCCTGAGAATCAGAACCTTACACTTTCAATAGGGGTCACTGGATAGCAATTTGGAGGAGTAAGCCTCCAGTTTGCACCCCAGTTTTTCTTTTCCTCTCTATCATTTGACCACCCAAGCTAAATTCAGGAATTTACTGTGGAGAATTACAAGGGCAAAACTTCATCCTGCTTCTTGACATTGCATGAGTGCAAATATACCTGCACTACTAGCTCACCAGCCTTTTGGACAGGAACTTAGACTTACCAGGAATAAAAATTTAGAATGTACTGGCTCAGTTCTGAGGATTTGTCTCTTGTAAGAAATGCCTGGAGTATTCTCAAGCTCCTCATCTTTTCACCTTTGGGATCAAGGACTAGAAATAGCCTGTCAGTTGTGGTACATTATGTAGAGGGCTTAGTTATTCTGACACAAGAGATTACATTTTCTAGTAATGTATTTGGTGTTAGGCATTCCATCGTTCTGACAAGGTGCTAAGAGATGCTGGTAAGCTCACAACGCTCTGAGCTGTTGCACATCATTGTAACAGAACAGAATGTGGCAGCAAATTCGCAGAATGGCACAGTCTATTTGAAGAGTGCAAACAGCATTCTGTTTGTGCTGGAACTTCTGTACTGACCTCACAGGCTATGATTCCATAGCAATCAAGATTGTGTTCAGACGAGTGGTTTAATATGCAGCAAATTCATCCCAGATATAATGCATTAGTCTCTGTATAGTGATTGTTGTCCTGTTTCAATGAAATTTGCTTTTACAGTAAGGAACTAGAGCTTGTGTTGATATAGTGCATTTTGGGTCCTCAGGATATCCCAAAGCATTTGCAGTCTATTAATTACTTTGGGACTGTCTACGGTTGTAGGTAATTTGCACACAGCAAAGCTCTACAACAGTGAGATAAATGGCCAGATACTGTAAACAGTTCTGGTGGTGTTCATTGAGGAATAAATGTTGGCCAGAACACAAGGCAAACTTCTATTTCTTTGAATGGAGCCTACTTGTCCAGCTGACCAGGCAGACAAGGTCTTGGTTTATTGTACAGTCTGAAAGACAGCACCCCCAACAATACCTCACCGTCACCCTATTGTACTAAAGTGTCATCCTTGATTATATGCTTAAATTCTGGAGTGGCCTTGAACACTCAATTTTTCTTACTCTGTTGAGAATGCTACCATTGAGCCGTGACTTTAACATGCCGTTCCTTTGAAGCACTTGCCATGATGTCTTCCTCACACAAATCCTGAGAATTAGAACTGAAGCACTCTAAATGGTTATTCCTGCTAAGTTCAATAACAGCAAGATTGTTAAGCCTTTTGACACCTATTAGCACTCATCCTCACATGTGACAAGTGTCCACATAATTGCGGTGGAAAAGGATCGAAATTTAAAGAACTCTTTATGAGACTAATGTTCACTAAAGTGCGACACAAGAGAAACAAGTTAATCCACTTCAGGAAGTTCTGATTTACAAGAAAATAAGTCAACAGTGCATCTTTTATGTCATATTGAGGAAGTGTCCCTGTGTACTAATTTGTTCTCTGTCTCATCCTCTTAATAGCTCTGGAAGGCCTTGGTTTCAACCTGGTACCAGGTTTATGCAAGTATCGTAGCTGTTTGAGCTTAATTTACAGTTGATCGAATTCTGAGTGGCACTTGACATTTGAAACAAAAAGTGAAAAGTTGACAAGTGACCTGAATATCTCCTGGGCCCGAATCATCATTTGTAATCAGCCGGTTGCTATCAATCTTGATTCCAGACTCCAAGCAGTGTCCCAGCACTTAACAGTAAAACAGAATTGATACCTCATCCCTCCAATTTATCTTATTCTCAATTAGTAAAGTACTGTAAAGAAATTCACATTTCCACTGTGTTATTTGTGTAGCTTGCATGATATAAGTTATTTGATTTTATTCTTTCATGGGATGGGGGGCCTTGCTGGAAAGGCCAGAATTTGTTGCCCATCTGTAATTGTCCTTGAGTAGATAGTGGTGAACTGCCTTCTGAATCACTGAAGTCCATCTGGTGCAGGTACACCCACAGTGCTGCTGGGGAAGGAGTTCCAAGATTTTGATCCCGCAACAGTGAAGGAACGGTGATATAGTTCCAAGTGAGAATGGTGTGTAGCTTGGAAGGGAATTTGCAGGTGGTGGTGTTCCCATGCGTCTGCTGAGTCCTTCTAAATGGTAAAGGCCCCGGAATTAGAAGGTCAAAGGAACCTTGGTGAGTTGCTGCAGTGCATCTTGTTTATGATAACACACTGCTGTGACTGTGTGTTGGTGATGGAGAGAGTGAATGTTAAAGCTAGTGGTTGAGGTGCCAATCAAGCGGACTGCTTTGTGTTCACTCTATTTTCCTAGTTATATGAAGCTTGTAGTGATTTTTCCAGGTTTACCTGGAACAAAAATAGTTATGTTGACCCTTCCACTGTTTCAGTGCTGTCAGACTCCTTGAGTCTCAACATCCAGTCTTTGATGAGCTGCAATTTTCTTCAGTTAAACATTGGGAAGATTGAAGATGCTATGTTAGGCCCGCCCACAAATTTTGTACCTTGGCTGTTAATTCCATCTCCCTCCTTGACCGCTGTCTTGGATTGAACTAGATTGCTTGCATCCTTGGTCTCCATTCGAACCTGAACTGAGCTTTCTGACCCAGAACCCCTCTTTCACAAGACTGTTTACTTCAATCTCCCTAACATCAACTGCCTCCACTCCTGCCTCAGCCAATTGCTGGTGAAACTCTCATCCATGCCTTTGTAACCTCCAGACTCAGCTATTCCAGTGCTCTACTGGCTGGCCTCTCATACTCCACACACTTTAAACTTCAGCTCATCTAGCATTCTGTTGCCCATATCCGGAGTCAAATCTTACTCACCCATCACTCCTGTCACTGCTGGCCTGCAGTGCCCCCAGTCTCTCATAGCTACCAAATTAAAATTATCTGACTCCTGTTTAAACCCTTTTGTAGCCTTTCCCCTCCCTAACTTTGTAACCTCCTCTGGTCCTGCAACCCGGTGAGCCTGGCATCTTGTGGAACCATAAGACCATAAGACATAGGAGCAGAAATTAGGCCTTTCGGCCCATCGAGTCTGCTCCACCATTCAATCATAGCTGATAAGTTTCTCAACCCCATTCTCCCACCTTCTCCCCGTAACCTTTGATCCCCTTACCAATCAAGAACCTATCTATCTCGGTCTTTAATACACTCAATGACCTGGCCTCCACAGCCTTCTGTGGCAATGAATTCCATAGATTCACCACTCTCTGGCTAAAGAAGTTTCTCCTCATCTCTGTTCTAAAAGGTCTTCCCTTTACTCTGAGGCTGTGCCCTCGGGTCCTGGTCTGTTCTACTAATGGAAACATCTTCCCCACGTCCACTCTATCCAGGCCTTTCAGTATTCTGTAAGTTTCAATCAGACTCTGTTCCCTGTGCCTTCAGTCTTCCAGGCCTCATGTTTTGGAATTCCCTACCTAAACCTCTATGCATCTCAACATCTCTTTCCTGCTTTAGGATTTTTCTTAAAGCCCATCTCTTTGATAAAGCTTTTGATCACCCTTCTTAATATCTCCTCCTTGGACTCTGCATTCATTTTTGTCTGATTGTGCCTGTGTAAAGCCTCTTGGACCATTTTTCTACAATATAAATGCAACTCCTGGACTATGCTGTGTTAGGTGATAACAACCAGAACAGCACCTGGGGCGCTACTGTTGGCCTCAGTGCTGCTGATTTAGGGTGGACCAAAATGGATCCAACTTGATGTTCCTACTATGGAATATCCCGCCAACACTTGCTTCTTAATTCATACATGAAGAATGCCATTTGACGAAGCACCAGAAAACTGCCTGTTTCTGTGGGATCTGTACCTCAGCTAGAGTCAGCATCAGATAAAAAGGGGGAACAAAAATCTTGTTAAGTTTCAAATGGCTAATTTGTCACCACCAGGAAGCTGTTTCTATAGACTGATCGTTAAGATTCAATTGCGTTTATCTCTCTACCTTACAGGTGACCAAGTTAGCTACGGTGAATATGTGACAATAGTTATGTCACACAGGAACTTGGCTCATATGTGGCTACCTTAAAGTCCCAATTGATCACTTTGTTCAGCAGAGATAATGAGTGATGCGGAGGGTTGAGTGTTGGCTTTTAGTCCAGCAAAGGTTTGTGTCTAGGATATTGATAATGGATTAACTTAAAATGAACATATGAATATGACAGTCAGCAGAACACCAGCTGGTGTACACAGTTGTGCCTGCAGCATCATGATAAGATAACCCCAGCTGCCAGCAGCCACACAATCGCCAGAGAGAGGCTGATAAAAATGGCAAATTAGGGAGGGAGGAATCTAGAAAATTCCTCTTTAAAACCCCTAGGAGGCCAAAAACTAGGCCAGGAGACATGACCTTAGGGATTGAAGCTGAGACCTTCAATTGTGTACTAGGTGGTTTCCCTCAGAAGGCTGATGGCTGATCCTTAAAATATCATTGGATTTGGAAGGCTCCTTCAACTGGTAGTACAGATACAATTCATACTTTCCAAGTGCAATATATAGATCACGTATATGGTTTGGAGCAGAAAAATACACCACTAACAGTAAGGACCCAATAACCTCAAGATCATCTTACTCCAGAAAATTACAATCCATTTGTCCTATCAGCAATATTTGGTCTTAATTTCAGATGCAGATTTATTTTTTTAAAAATACACATTTTCAGAATTCTATCCTTGAGATACCACTTACTCTTATAATCCCATATAATTAAAGAACAGAATTTGACTTATTCATTTGTTTTAAATCGTGTTGCAGGAATAGCTTGTTTCTTTCTTTCCCCTTCTTAGATCTTGTCATTGTGTTACACGTTTCTTCTGCCATTACTTATTGTTGCTGGAATCAGAATGAAGGAAAACTAAGTGTGTAAGGGTTTTTAACAGTGAAATTTGGATCATAGTTGAAAGTTCCCTCCGGTTAGCTATGATGGTGACATTAGTTTTTTACTGCAGAATATTGTGCAGGATTTTTTTTCATTAGATTCACCAAAAATATTCTCCCCTCTTTCTGAATGTTCTGACTCATACATGATATGGGTTCTACCTCAAACTTCCTGGTACCTTACCCAAATTTATGCTGTTTCATGCGAAGTGTAATTGTGGGTGCCAGCAGAATGTTTGACCATTGGGCCAAACCCAGTATGCCTTTGCCCAGTATCTACATTTGTATATTCCAGAAAGGATCAGGAAAATGTGAGTCTACAATTTTTTCATCCTGATAATTCACCTGGTTTTATTCCTTTGATATAAAGACTGGAAATACTCAGCAGGCCTGGTAGCACCTGTGGCGAGAGAAACAGAGTTAACGTTTCAGGTCAATAACCTTTCAGAACTGTGAGAAGTTAGAAGTGTTATTAGTTTTAAGCAGGTAGAATGAGGGAGGGTAAGAAAGAGGAGGAATGGAAAGGTCTATGAAAGGGTAGAAGACAGGAGAGATTAAATGACAAAAGGTTTCATGCTGCAAGACCAAAAGAGTGGTAATGGGACAAGGAAAGAAACAAAGTATGTGCCTAGAGTGATTGGCCTGAACAATTGCAGTCATAAAGCAAAAAGAAGAGAAAAGTCAAGGTTAAGACCGAAACATGCAAAGAAAAAGGAACAAAAATAGATTCTATTGATGCCCTGCTGCCTCTTGCTGCTCAGGCCCTTGCTCCTTCTGGCTCTTTGCCAATCTGTGATGGGTCCTCCTTCATATCTGGGTGAGAGCCATTCTCAAGACAGGGCTGCATCATCAACCTCTCAGTGGATCATCCCTGCGGAGGTGGCTTTGGAGGTGCAGTGGAGTGGGGGCGGGGTGGTGGTGGTGCGTGAAAAATCAGCCTGTGGCATGTAGAAATTCTCTAGTTCAGGTAACATCCTCGTAAATCTCCTCTGTACCTTTTCTAGTGCAATCACACCTTTCTTATAGTTGGTGACCAGAATTGCATGCGGTACTCCAGCTATGGCCTAAATAGTATATTAGTAATTAGTATTTTATACAGTTCCAGCAAAACCTCCCAGCTCAGCTAATAAATGTAGTAGGAACAAAATGGGGACAAGAGATAATGGTCTAAAATTGCTAAATGCTGTGATGTCCCCAGTGTAGAGCAGATCGCATTGTTAGCAGCAGATACAATATACTAAATTGAAAGAAGTTCATGTAAATTGCAGTTTCACCTGGAAGGATTTTTTGGGGTCTTGAATTTGCCCTTCCCACAGCACCTTTCCATGCAAGTGCAGAAGATGAAACACCTGTCTTTCTACCTCCTCTCTTCTCACTGTCCAAGACCCCAAACTCCAAGTGAAGATTGGGTGACCGCCTTGCAGAGTACCTCTGTTCTCTCCACAGCATAATTCCATGCTACCAGTCACCTGTCATTTTAATTCTCCACCTCGCTCTCATGGTAATGTCTCTGTCTTCAGCCTACTGTAGTTGTTCCAGTGAAGCTTAATGCAAGCTCAAGAAACAGCACCTCATCTTTCGATTAGAAACTTTACAGTCTTCTGGACTGAACATTGAGTTCAACAATTTCAGATAGTAACCTTTGCCCCTGTTTTGTTTCCTTTTCTTTGCATGTTTCGGTCTTATCCTTGTTTGTGCCTTTGGATAGCAACTGTTCATATTTCTGCAATTCATACCTCCTCTGGTCCCATCTTTTGTTTTGTTTCTTTTCTTGTCCCATTACCATTCCTTTTGGCCCTCCACAACTAACTGTTTTGGGGACAGATTAGAGTCCAGTCCCCACTCTATTTCAGATGTCCTTTTGGTTCTTTTTTTCCCCATTTCACCTGCTTAAAACCTATTACATTTCTAAATTATCCCATTTGTGATTAAAGGTCTTCAACCTAAAATGTCAACTCTGTTTCTCTTTCCAAAGATACTACTAGACCTGTTGAGTATTTCCAGCATTTTCTGTCTTTATTTCAGATTTCCAGCATCCATGGTATTTTGCTCTTTTATTCCTTTGATGTCTGATTAGGCTTTATATTAAAAATGGAGGCCAGCACATTGGTGGAGATCAGCTCCCTGTTTCAAATGTAAACAAGCAAGAAAGCAATCTACATGCACTGTTGTCCAAAAATTGAATGCTCTTTAACTGTGAAGATGAGGGAGTCTAAGGATAGCTGGGAGCAGATCACAGTTAAAAGGAGAAATGTAATCACTTATGGGATTCACTTCATCCACTTGAGTTTGCTTCTCTTGAAGCAAAATATTTTCTCATCTGTTGGTATCCTATACTTTGAGGGTTGAGAGAGATGAAAATAGCCTAAATTCGCAGAATGCATCTTGCATAGCCAGTCCTTACCTGTCTGCCAACTTTTGATAGTGCCTGCATGCCATTAACTTTAAAAAGACAGGTTCCTAAGTGCTTCTGGTACTTTCATTGTTAAATAAGGACTGTGGCTGGTTAGACTCCTCATTACAGTTTCATTTTGCTTTGGCACAGTGTATGTCTTCCTTAAGATGATAGTTCAATTGGCAGTCTTATTTAGAACTGTAAAGAAATTCTGAAAAAAATGCCAATCTGTCATCCCACTGACTTTCTGTTTGTGAGACATAGGGTCCAGTTAGACTTTTTGATTTGGTTCCTGGTCTGTATTGGACACCTGTATTCGCTATTAGTCCTCTGGATTATGGAAAGGCAAATCCCTTGGGGCTCTTGCTACTGAATGGTATACAGCAGCACCTGATTGAGTGAATGAGTTTTGGCATGCGATGAATAGCTTATTGTCAAAGCTCAGTTAATTGATCAAGGTAGACAATCTACAGCAATGCAATGGTAACCTTCTGAGGAAGGAGATGCCTTCTGGAGAGGCATAAAATTTGGGGGCACTGAGAAGATAATCAACAGAGATTCTAAAAGTTTTCTCACTGAGCTTGCTGAACCTATTTCATTGTGTGAGATGTTTAGACGCAATTAATCAATCTAAATGTTTTTCTGCTTTATATAAGCACAGGAGTTGGTGTTTGTGTTACAAGTATCAGGTTTTTTTTTTTGATATTTTATCAGATAGCCTTACCTTCCATAAAAATATCAGAACTGGGAGGAGGCATAGCTTATACAGCTCCTCAAACCTGCTCTACCATTCAGTATGATCATAGCTAATCTGATGTTGGCGTCAACTTCACGTTCCTCCTGTTCCTCCAAACCTTGATTCCCCTATAGTTCAAAAAGCTGTCTATCTCAGCTTTGAATATATTCAGTGACTGAGCTCTGCAGCAGGCCTAATCAGGAGTTTGCCTGAACTACCCAGTATCTTGTTATAGGATGTAATGACTTGGCATAACAATGACACTGTCATGTTACTACAAGTTTACACTTCTCCACACTGTATCTATAGACCTGAGACAAAATTGATTTACATTGTAGTCAGATGTGAATGAAAACCTGTGTTATTTCAGTCATTAGGTAAAAGTACAGAGGAGCAGTTGTAACAAATCTCACTTTCCTTTAATTTAATTTCAGTCCCTCACAATAAATCTATGTCAGTGCTTGCCTTGCTATTCCACTTCGAGGAATAATTGCCACTTCCTTTGAATCCTCACGTAATCAGACCAAGGTTTACTCGACATTTGATCATCTCCCAAAGTAAACTGGCCTTGCCCTCACCTACCTCTCAGTAAGGCTTACCCAGCACATGTGTTTTCAGCTCTATTATTGCCTCTCTTTACAGGAGATTGAGGGCTTGACTCCAACCTCTTCCCTCTCTGGCGATGCCAGTCAAGCTGGATCCTGCTTCTGGGTTGAGGCCTCTGACAAATAACTCTTGGTTTCAAAATGAATAGGGCTGACCCAACATGTGAGGCTTGGATGATTCGCAGGGAAGAACTAATTATCAGAAGGCAAAGCCACATTCCACATTTTGCCTGGTTTGGTTTGGATAAATGTCTAATTTATATAAATGATTTAAACTTTCGAATCAAAAACACAATTTTAAGTTTGCGGACGACACCAAATTGTGGAGGGATAGTCAACATGGAGGACAACTGCAACAAATTACAAGAATATATTAAGAAAGTTGCAGTATGGGCATATAATTAGCAAATGAATTTCAACATAGGTAGATGTGAGGTATTACATTTTGATTTTTTAAAAAAAAGGCCACATATTACTTGAAAAAATAAGTTAGGTGGGGTAGGGGAGCAAAGAAATCTGAGCATAAGGGCACAAATCACTGGAAGTCACAACACAGGTCAATAAGGCATGACAGAAGCAAAGAAGGGATTAGAGATTTTCGCTAATTGCTGGATAAGGAAGGATGGGAGGCTCTTATGGAGCATAAATGCCTGCATGGACCTGTTGGGTCAAATTACCTGTTCCTGTGCTGTATATTCAATGTAATTTTTCCTCTCACTCACACCCTCCTTCCCAGCTTGATGCTGGAGAGGAGACCTTTAACCCACTTGAGCTCCATTTAACTTTGAAGTAAGGCATCAGTATGAATCATACCCATGTACATACATACGAACATACAAATTAGGAGCATGAGTGGGCCACTCTGTCTTTCGAGCATGCTTTGCCATTCAATAAGATTATGGCTGATCTGACTGTAACCTCCACTCCACATTCCTGCCTACCCCCTATAATCTTTCACCTCCTTGTTTATCAAGAAATGGCCTTAAAAATATTCGAAGACTCTGCTTTCACTGCCTTTTGAGGAAGAGAGTTCCAAAGACTCTCAACCCTCAGAGAAAAAAATTCTCATCTCTGTCTTAAATGAGCGACTCCTTATTTTTAAACCGTAACCCCTAGTTCTAGATTCTCACAAGAGGAAACAGGCTCTCCACATCCATTTTGTCAAGATCCCTCAGGACCTTAAAGGTTTCAATCAAGTCGCCTCTTACACTTCTAAACTCCAGTGGCTACAAGCCATACCATATCTTCTGCAGCTAAATGCTTAACATCCCCAAACATGACAACTGGTGATGTAAACATTTTTCCACAGACGTTTTTAGGAATAAGTTAATATGCATCTCACATTCAAAACTAATCTAATCCAATGACAGGAGAGAATCTTTTATCTTGCCAGTTTTCTTCCATTTTCTTCACAACAAATGCTAAGTATTGGCTCCATGAGCACATCCTCTTCCAAGTGACTATCCATCATTCGACTGTGCGACAGAAGCACCACGCTGAAGCCAATCCATCTTAACTTAGCATCAACACATTGCAGTTTCCAGACAGGAGCAAAAGCCTTGGTTAGCATAATCTTCTCCCTAGCCCAGTGTGAAGACCAATTTTAACATCCCTATCACTAAGATCAGTTAATCAATTCAGATTCTTCTGTTTAGAGGGAGCAACCTGTAAATTTGATGTTTTATGCTTCACTGAGAGTGCATGAAAAAATCATAGCAATGTTATTGGAACTGACAAAATAAAACTAAAGGTCTCAACGTTTGGCTGGATAGCTCCACATTTTATTGAATTAGCCACTTGTGCAATTGGAATATGCTAGATGTTGTGAGGTGCAGGAAATGAGAGACAAAATCATGAGTTAGTTGATTATTTTGTTGGACTGAAAAGCAAGGATACAGCTTGGCTCAGCAAGTAAGGCAAGTGAGTACCTGATCTGTGCACATCAGTAAGGTCTCAGCTTCCTTCCATGATCTATGCTGAGATTTAAACAGGGGTGGAAGTTTACACAATACAGTTGGCCCAGAACCCTTGGACTCAGGACGGGAACTTCATTGTCCATGATTTCCACTTCTAACCATTAATCACCAACACCTGCTGGTAGTGCATGTTCGTGGATATTTGATGAGGACAGGATTGGCCCTGGCTGAGGAGTCTTCCATGATCGAGTAATCGATGATCTGGTAGCATTCGCTGTCCAGTCAGTCATTCTCTTATCTCCAACTATTTTTTCCTCCATTGACTTTTCTTTATTTTTTTTGTTGATTCTGCTACAGTTGGTGCTCCTCTGAAGATAGGAAAAGTAATGGACCAAAAAATTGCACTGCGTGAAATTTCTTATCCGTCTGGTACCCTAATTTTCTTTCCCTGCTCCACCCCTTCTCTACCAAAGCCCATCTCCAGTATCCTAACTGTCCCTGTGAAGCCTATCTTGTTAATACCCTCACTCCCCCATTGTAGTATCAAGCCCTATTTTGACTGTTCTTGTCTCCACTGACCTCATGGCAGATTATTCCAAACATTTATCATTCTTCCAATAAATTTCTTGAGATTATCTGCTTTGAATTTAATATTTTAGGTAAATATCTGGGTATTTTCACAATAGCTTTGTTGCAAATTGGAGCTCTTCACTTAGCAACAGTGATCACAACATGAAATGGGTAGGCACAACCCTGGAATCATATACAAATCTTTTAGATGCTGTAATGTGAGGAAATAAAACATGCTTTGGGATTTTTTGGTCAATTTTCCACAAAGTATACCGATAAGGGTTACACTTAAAGGTTGGTTTTGAAGAGCAAAGCATATTCACTTAAGTTTTCTTTTAAATTATTGGAACCACAGATGCTTAAAATGTTAATGTACTATGCAATGAAGTTATTTTCCCAAGGACAGAAAGCAATAAACATGTGTAGGCCTGTCTTATTTTGGGGAAGTCACCGATACCAGGCCTTCAACAGTCTTCTGACATAGACTTTCTCTCTCTGGTTGTGAACATGGGGATTAGTTAGATAGGGATGGAAAAGCACTTTTGATAGTTACATTTTTACACAGGAAGCTGCTGGGGAAAATTTCCATCAGATTCAGAAGGCAGGGTAGATAAATATTACGTTGTGTTAACAGCCTGTCTGAAAACAGCATAAAAATGTACGTGGCCTCCTCCTGTGTTTTCTAAGTCTATTTTTGAAAAGATTGCAGGGACTTGTATGAAAGACAAATCCAATTGGGATCACAGGAGAATCTTATTGTTATATCTTGGTTTATGCTTTCATACTAGATATTGAGCAGGATGGCCACACAACAAATGCAGGATGCTCAGATTACTTACAAGATTGACCAGCAGCAATGTACTCCAAACAAAATCTGAGGAAAGGCTCAAATTTGTGATGGGTTTAGACATTTTCTGGATGGCCATGCAGATATGCCAAATTGCTTTCTTCAGTCATCTTAAGTATGTTCTTTTGGAAAAAATGTTATAGGGGTAGAGTGATTTGATACAACTTATCAAATGCAAAAAGACTTTCTATGGGGCTGAATTCTCTGCTGGCTTATGTCTGTCGGTGTTGTCCATTTAAATAGTTCTTACAGCTAATACGCAAGTGCAGTTTGAGAGTAGAAAATTTATACATTTAAGTGTTTTTTATTGGCTCCAGTATTAATTGTCGAGTTTTTTTTCATTGGGTAATCAAACACAAATGGCCATTGCTGAGCTTGTTACTTTTATTAGATTAGATGGATCCGTGTCATGTTAATATCTCCGACACCAGCTTCACGTACAAGTTCCTTATGCCTTTATGGATGACTGAGTTTCTAGTTATCCTGTGTAATTTTGACTTGTTTCTTGCAAACTGGGCATCATGTGAGACTAATACAAAGGTTGAATGAGTTCATCAGTATAACAAGTGTATTACATTAAGTCATGAGGAATGTGGACTTGATGCTGGAGGCCCCCAGGTTGGATCCTCAGCCTATACTGTTAGTTGATATCTCAACTGCAGTGGCAAAGCCTTGCTGCCACTGGGTTAGGGGTGTTTCAAAACTAGTCAGGATTTTTGATCCAGATTGGTACCCAGTGACACCCTCTGGAAAGCATGGGCAGGATTTTCCCGTCGGTGAGTGGGGGGCGGAGCTCACTTGCCGACACATAAAATGACGCGCGGTGACGTCGGGCGAAACTCCCGACGTCATCGCACCCCATTTAAATTTCCAAGAAAGCGGGGGGTGCAGCAAATCAGCTGTGCGCCCGCCGAGGCCATTGACAGAGTCATTTAACTAATTAATGGACCTGCCTGTCCAACCTTTAGGTTGGCGGGCAGGCCAGGAGCCCTGGTGGGCATTAGAAAAAGCATGAAACCTCATCCACAAGCGGGATGAGGTTTTATGTAGGTTTTTAAAAATTTTATTAAAGTTTTTTTAAAAAATTATGGATGTCCCGACTCACGTGACAGTGTCACATGAGGGTACATGTCAGGGAAATTTTTCTTTCTATTTTTTATATTTTTTAATATACAGCCGATCTCCCTGATGCAACACTTAGCCTCAGGGAGATGAGTGCGCTCTTTCATGTGCATGCATGCAAGATCGCACTCTCAGGTTTAGAGATCCCCCCCCCCGCCGCCCACACAGGGAGTGCATAGTGCTTCCGTGCAGACATCACACTGGGTGGGCCTTCATTGCCCCGCCCACATAAAATGGTGCCACACCCCCCGATTGGGGGTGCCGATCGGAGACGCACCTGTCCGCATTTCAATTTTGCCCCTAACGGGGGAAAATCCTGCCCCATGTGTTTGTGTATGTCAGCAGAAGACAGGGTTGGGCATTGGAGGAATGTCCCACGCGACTATCAATTGGGGGATACTTGCCAGGATTCATGGTTATGTGGATGAGGTACTGAAGGGAAGCCTGTGGACCTATACTCCAGAAACAGTCAGCACCTTCAGAAGAAGAGGAGAGAAAACTAACAGAAGTGGAAATAAAACCCACAGATGGCAATGTATTTTCCAGATCATTAAATATTCAGGTATTATGGCTGCAAACTCATTTATTTAACACTGAGCTCTAGAGGCAGCACTTAAAATGTGTATAAAATAAAAATAGAATTACACAGGCTTAAAACACCTGACTTTCATCAGTAATTGAATTTGATCAAGCATTTTGGTCCTTAATAATTAACACACAAAACTTAAGCAACAGAAAGGGGTTTAACTGTAGGAGACAGTCTCCACCAGGAACATAAAGCTAATGTCTCTTCCAGATACTGACTGATGTGTATTTTCAGTATTTGTAATTTTTTTAAGCTTGAATTATTTCTCTGTCACCATAGAAAGATTAAATTTAAGACTGGGTAATAAACTGAACAGAAGGAGTTTAAATAAAATAATATCCTACAGAGGTGTGAAGTTATTTTGAACTGGTAAATGATGTTTTGACGAAACATTAAGGCCCAAATCTTCCAGTCTTCGAATTGTCAGAGACCGGACATACAACTGTTGGATGTATAACTGAAGGTGCACGTTGGAATTCTATGGAAGCCCTGACATGCCAACCTCTCACAATTGCCTAGGAAATATCAACTTTCTATGGGAAATTCCCCTGCTCCCCAGGACGTTCCGCTAATGCCTCCAACTCTAAACTGGAGTTTGAGACTTCAGACATTTCCACAGTATTTACTTGGGTAGTTACCTAGGACATGTTAGACAGATCAAAATTTAGTCTAACACCTGGGTAACTACACAACCACGTGCCCCCATCCCCACCCCACCCCCGATGATCATTGTTGCTGTTCGATAGATCCAGCCGAAAATATCTGTAATCCTTTTCAAAGCAATATTAAATGGCACACCTCATGGCCTAATGGATTAGAAGGTCCCTGTTTAATTACTCAATATATGCTGAAGTAGGGGAGCAGTAGAGAGGCAGCATTTACCCCATGTCCTAGCTGAACAGTTGAAAAAATAAACTGGGGCTCTGATTTTTGTTTTCTTCCTACCTGTCTCCCAAATGATATCCAGTGTTCACAGCTGGAAGTACAAGGTGGATGAATGTTAGGTGATGATAAACTGGACCAATAGTGCCTCAATGTCAAATAACCTGATATATATTGTGAGTTCATAGTTGATGAATGACTATGGGTGAGGTAGCAGAGAGCTGCAAACCATAGGCTTCAACTCTTTGAGGTTGAGTTGAGTTGAAGGGAAGAAAAGTCAGATTACAGTTTAATATATTGAAGTACCATCAGTTCGGTAACACATTATCAGTATCAGAGACCATAGAAAGCTGTTGCAGTAAGGGAACTGTGATGAGGGACATTTCCATCTTTGTTAATTTTAACAAAAAGGCTCTTGGTGTTTGTGTTTCTTATGTCTGTTGTGCTTTCTCTCCCTTCGTCTGTCTAAACTGATCTGTGAATTATTCACATTGACACTGGGCATCTGAAATTGGAAAGTGTTTTATTTCCCGGTATTAACATCCCTTTTCTTTCATTTTCTGTCTCTCACTGTTCCATCAACCAGCAGTAACATGATTCTGCTTAGAAAAATATTAATTTATATTATGCATTAAGAAGACAAAAGTTAGAGAATTTAGCTTTGTTCTTTAAATGAGGTGTAATCTGACTATGTTTTATGAGAATGGACATATTTTGCAAAATATTAATGATGCTTGACTGTACCTACCGGTTTGTATCAAAGCCCTGGTAAATAATGAATAGGTTTTCAGTGCAGTATTTTAAATACTGTCCACGTTAATAACACTCCCATATTTATCCCTAGGACCTGTGACCAATGCCTTTCTGACAGTTGCCTCGGCTAACATGTTCAACCCTGACAGCAGGCCCAGTGTAAGTCTCCCAAAATTTAGTAGACATGTACAGAGCTCTGAAATCACAGACAACGAAGAGGGTGGTACCATAACTCTACGCCTTCAGCACAACAAGAAGGTAGGATTTTACTCCATAATATATTTCGAAGTTTCATTAGTTGCTGCAAAAGTCTTTCTCAACCTCTCTTGATCACACCATCCTCTTCCAATGCCTCTCCTCTGCAGTCACCTGGTTGCATTCTTATCTATCCAGTGAAAGCGAGAGAATCACCTGCAATGGCTTCTCTTCCCACTCCCACACCATCATCTCTGATGTCCCCCAAGGATCTAATCTCAACACTTTCCTATTTCCCACCCACATTCTGTCCCTTGGCAACATTATCCAAAAACACATCTGGTTCCACATCGATACAGCTGACACCAACAGTACCTTAACACCGCCTTTCTTGGTCACTCCACTGTCTCTAAATTTTCTAGCTGCTTGTCTGACATATAGTAGTGGGTGAGCAGAAATTTCCTCCAGTTAAATAGTAGGGAGACTGAAAACCATGATCTCCTTTCCCATCCCTAGCAACTATCTGAGACTGAAACAGACTGCTCAAAACCTTGATATTGTATTTAACCTTGAGTTGAGCTTCCATCCATATTTCCAAACCATCACCAAGACTGCCTACTTCCACAGCTGTAGCATAGTCCACTCCTGTTCCTGCCTCAGCTGTTGACACCCCATCCATGCCTTTGCTACCTCTGGACTTGATCATCCCAATGCACTCGTGGCCAGTCACCTATCTTCCACCCTCCATAAACTTGACATTATCCAAAAATTTACATCTGCATCCCAACTTGCTCCTAGTCCAGTTCATCCCTCAATTCTGTATTCTCTGCCCAACATTGACTCAAATTAAGCAACACTTCAATATTTAAACTCTTCATCCTTGTTTTTAAATCCTTCCATAGCCTCATCCTTCCCTATCTCTGTAACCTCCTCCAGATATCAGTGCTCCTCCAGGGCATCCCTGATTTTCATCATTCCACCATTGATGCCTGTGCCTTCAGCTACCAAGGCCCTAAGCTCTGAAATTCCCTCCATAAACTTCTCCACCTCTCTTTCCTCCTTTAAAATGCTCCTTAAAACCTATCTCTGACAAATCTTTTGGTGATCTGCCCTAATATCTCCTTATGTGTCAACTTCTGTTTGATAAACCTGTGAAGCATTTTAGGACATTTTACCTTGTTAAAGCCTCGATATCAATATACATTGTTGATGTTGTTTCAGACACTCTTGAGGAATACTGCATGATATTTACTGATTGTTGCATTACACCCCAGGCACTGCACTTTTCTTCTTTTAATTGTTTTGCTTTTCTAACAGAGAAAGTCACTTGATGTTAGGTAGACCTGCTGCAGCCTAAAACTTACAAGCATTTTCTAATCTAATCTAACAATAATTATACTGCGGCCTTAGTGATATATATTCAATTCAGCGGAATAACATTTCTGAAACATATAGGCCAAAATTTTGACATCGGTGTGCAGAGATGGGCCTGACACACCGTCGCTTAAAGTGACGTGTGGTGATGTTGGACGTACGTTTCGACACCACCCCGCGTCATTCAGATCTTTCGTTCGGTGGGTGTGCGCTGGAGGTGGCTGTGTGTCCCCCGAACTGTCAAAGGCCTGTTAAGGCCATTAAAAAACCAATTAAAATAATTATCAACACTGCCCAAGCGGCCTTCGTGTTTTTCAAGAAACCTCATCCTCAGGCGGGATGAGGTTTCCTAAAAGTTTTATGAAATAAATAAATAATTTTTGCGCAGTTCATAAACATTTCCCAGCTCAACTGACACTGTCACATGAGGGGACATGTGTAAATAATTTTTGTTTCCTTATTCAAAAATTTCAGTCTGTACTTCACTGAGGCAGCTCCATGCGCAGTGCAAAAGAACACAGGCCCCAACTCTCTCTCTCTCTCTCTCTCTCTCTTCCCCCCACCCCACCCCGTCTGCACAGGTAGCACTGAGTGCTACTGGCTGTGCATCACGCTGGGCAGGCCTTAATTGGCCTGCTCACGTAAAATGGCAGCGATCGGCTCCACGCCTGCTCCAGACCAGCCCACCTGACGTGGGGGAAATTCTCCCCATAAAGTAATGTAAGTAGTTCCATCTCAGATATATATGTTATATAGAGAGAGTGAAAGAAGTACTTTGAAAACCCACGCACTGGCACAGGCAAGCTAGCCTGTATTGGTGCCAGTTTCCAGCCTGGATAAATGAGGAGGGTTAGCAGGAAGGACATCCAGCTGTAAAACCACCCACCAAATCCAAAAAACAGTGATGGATGCTATGAAGGGTCGTTAACCTGTATTATATTATAGTGACCCCATGTAATGCAAAAAAGGTGAAAGGGAAAGGAAGAAAAGTACTTTGAATAACAATGAGAATATTTTCTTCAAGAAATGAGAATATTTGAGCTGATAAAGTTTTTCAGAATTTTAAAATCATGTGAGAGCAAAACTAGAACTCAATAATGTTGTGGTGATTCAGCTTCAACCCTTAATATTAATTATAATGTCTCAAGTTGTTGTGCATTTCTAGTCTACCTTGCCCCGAATTAGACTGTGACATGATAAACTTAACCCTCCTTGACCTCCTCAACATTGCAATGGCTTTCAACTTGGTTGATCACACCTGTGCCATGATCCAGCTCCATGGAGCTACTATTGAATTCTCAGTGCACATTCAGCGATAATTTCTCACACCCTCACGTTCTCACTGCTGGAATTCCTCAAGGATTTGTCATTGGTCACCACCCCCTCTTTCCATCCCTTGGTGGTGTCATCTATAGGCTTGTGGTTAGCTGTCATTTGTATCGAATCAGAGAATGGTTACAGTGCAGAAGTGAGTATGCTGGTGATGCACAGCTGTATCTTTTTACCAGTTCCCTTGACTGTCTCTGTGGTATCAGACTTTTTAATAGCTATCAATACGTGAATAACCAGAACCATTGAGCGTTGTGGTGCATAGCAATCTTCAAATCCTTACCACTGATTCTTTCCCAAAGCTGCAGCACCAACTCCTTCCCTTTTTCCCAGACTGCTTGCTTGCTTAAACTGAACCATATTGCACATACTTGAAGTTCTCTCCAACTTTGTGATAAGCTTCAAAGTTAAAATCCTACCTATCATCAAAACCACTTGCTTCCACCTTCACAGTGTTGACCATTTGTGCCGTACCGAAGTGCACTGCCCTCTCCCCAAAATCCCTTTATGGCATTGTCACCTTCAGACTCAACTTCCCCAGTGCCCTCTTTGCCAACCTCCAATTAATTCAAAATTCCACAGCCAGCATCCTGTCCCACTCACCCTTCGTCGTTGCCCTTGGTGACTTACATTGGCTCACTGGACCCCAGCATTTGGATTTAAAATCTCCTTCCTTGGCCATGCTCTAAAAACAAGCAAGCAGAAAGACAGAGCTTAAGAAAAGTATTAAAATACATAATGTTTCCAATTGAAAGGGATGCCGAACTTACTGCTTAAATGTTTTACACTGTTTCAGGGCTTGGACCATTCTTGTCCATGTCTCTAATACACAGGTTTTCAGAATGTCATTAAATGTGCTAGGCATCTCCTCAAGATGCTGATTCTGCATTAATTCTCCAGCAAACAGCCACTGTTTAATGTGTTGCCAACTCCCAGAATAACACAGTTGGAAAATGAGCTATATTTGACCTCTTAGAGCAACAATGGCTGTTTGATGGAAACGCTGCAGTGACTTACATTTTTAAATATTTACCATTAGGATCTTGTTTGAGTTTTTTTGTCAACTTGTTTAAACAATGATAGGCTTCCAGAATATATTTCTGCTTAATCAGGTTGACTAAAGTATTTGCTGATTTACTTTCACTGAGACATTTATTATGGCTGCATGAAAAAAAATTGGATCTTAAACAAAAGAAAAATATTTTTGATTAATAAAAGTAAAAGCTTGGGTTTAGACTCAAATTTAATTCAGCTTTTTCTTGCTGACTCAGCTTCTGTGTTTATGAAGCACATTATGTTTCAGAAAAAAAGAGTGAAGCTTAAGTGCCTCATGGTTAAGCAATGCCTCAATTTTAAAATTCTTGTCCTTGCGTTCAAATGCTTCATGGCCTTGTCCGTTCCATCCCTACAACCTCCTCCAACCCTACAGCCATCGAAAATTTTTGTGCTTCTGTAACTCTGGCCCATTGCACATTCTAGATTTTCATCGCTCTACTATTGGCATTAAGTTCTGGAATTCCTTCCCTAAGCCTTTTTACCTCTCTACTTTTCTCAACTTCCTTAAGTTGCACTTAAAAGCTGTCTCTTGACTAAGCCTTTGTTCATCTGTCCTACTCTGTTTATGTAGCTAGGTGTCAATTTTTCTTTGATAATTGTTCCTGTGAATTGGCTTGAAAAGATTTTTCTACATTAATGGCTCCATATATATGCAAGTTGTTATATTATTAATAATTTTAGTTGGATGGCTGATGTCCTTAATGCAGTGCATCACCATGGTTGGGAAAAAGTAGGTGAGGTAAATTGGAGTTGCGGTTCCTAGCCACCAAACTTGTTTTTTAAAAGCTTGCAAATTTAGGAGGAAAGGAAGAAGGGCGAAGATAAGAAGTTCCACTGTTGTGATCCAAGTTAAAAAGGACTTGGAGTAGTATTATTTTCTGACATTAATTCTATCTGTATCCTCTTTACAGCAGACACTTTGATAATATGAGGATTAATCTCTAACCTTCACCACTTCCAAAGAGGAACTCTTGTAAATTCAAATATTTAACTGACCCAGATCATCAGCATGCTGATTTTACATTTCCTTACATCACAAAATTACTTCATTGACTGTGAAGTGCTCTGGGATGCCTTAATGTTGTTAAAGGTATTATGTAAATAGCTGCAAATGTTTTTTCTGGGTTAAGGAGACAGTATGTATGTTTGCATCAAGGCTGGGATTCTAATTGCGTTCCACGAGTCTATGGTACCACACACTGTTGGATTGTTTTAGTAAGCTGTCATTTTACCCTTGGGACACAGCAGCATAATGTTGGCATCGACCGTATTTGGCAAAGAAAATGTTGCTCTTGACTCCCCAGTTCCTTAGTTGATCTGGGAAAACTTGGAACCATATAAACCAGCAAAATCACAGCTTCCATGCCCACACGATTTCAACTGGGGAAGCAATAGGAATGATATAAATGCTGTCAGCATCTTAACGATGGACCAGGAAAATCAGCCAGAGGACCAGCTCCTGATCATTAGTGATCAACTGGGGAAGATGTGCATGTAGGCATTGGATGAGGGCAGTAATGGACTTCTCTCCAATGCAGTCTAAAATCATATATTCTGCCAACAATGACTGTTTAGGCTCACACATAAAAGTAACCACTAGGACAAGGTTCCGATGGCAGGGAGCCAGTCCATATGGCACAGTAACCCAGAAGCAAATGACCCAGGTTTTACATTCAGCGGTCAAGTGACTATGTTCAGTGCTGACTTTGAACAAAGCTACCCACAAAGATCTAACAAACTTTGTGGCATGGGTTTTACCTTTCCCGATGTTAATTTAATTCTAATGCCAAACACAGGGGATTTCCATGTGTCCAGCAACAATGATGCCATCAAGCTGGTTATGCAACCAGTTATATTGAAGAATTTCCACAGACAGCAATACAGGAAGCAATGAACAGATTTATCTCACTTCTTATAAAGTGTGCAGAAAGCAAAATAATGACTGGGACATACAACATGGGATTATATTATTAATGCTGATATATCTTATACATATTTTAAAATCCATGGAATTTTAATCATAATTGAGAAATTTGACAATCCACAAATGTGCAGTTTGGTTTTCAGGGCCAGAGAGGTTGTTCATCAGCTACTATCATTTAGCACACCCAGTTAAAAGCCCAGTTATATCTCATTCAACAATGCTCAACATTTTCAGAGGCTTTCACAGCCAGATTATAGTGTGAAAAGTGGAAGCTCACATCAATTTAGATCATTTCTGAGATCCCTATCCGCAGTCTTCAAGAGCGCACCCTGTAGAAGAGTGGAGAATCACTCGCAGCAACTGCTGGATTGCTATGTTTAACTGCACGTGTGGAGGTGAGAAGTTGCTATCGTTTTCACAGGGTAATGAGTCAAGTGCTGACAGTTTCACCATTATTACAACAGCAAAATCTGTCACTAGGAGGGGATATAAAATAAAAGCATGCCTTGACCAGACGATTAATCTGAGCAGGCCTTAAAAGATTAAAATCCTGCACTGGTACATTTTTCAACATTGACCTGGAGAGCATTCCTGCAGTGTTTCACAATTTAATTTGCATTCTATGAATATTCAATTGAACAGAAATCCAACATCAGAACTGTTCTATATCACAGGTCATAAACTACCACTCATCAGACAGGTAACATAAAAACATTGCTACATGGTACATAGCAATCTGCAGGTAAGTAAGTTATTTGTCTTTCTGCTTCACCATTATCTGTACATATTTGGTGGAAGCATTTCCAGGGGTAATTATGGTAATCATCCCAGCACCCTAATGGAAGTCAGGAGGACTGCCAATAAACAGACAAAGACATTGTACTTATTGCTCAGGGCCCTTTACTGCCCCAGTTTTGAGGTGGATATACTTTTCTGGAGTGCAGGAGGGTTTAGGCTGCAATAAGTTTTGAACCCATTGTTCATAATTTGTTAAGCTTGTGATGATGTTTGCAACTCTCCCCCTCTCACCCTAAACCAATTCCTTGCCTCATCACAACTGGTATCATTCCTGTGCTTGAAAAAGAATCTCCTTTTAATTTTATCTGCTGCTCTAAATCATTAACCCACAGGCACTGGCCCTAGTTTCAAAGTGGGCTCTGTAAGCTCAGAAAGTGAGCATCAGCAGGCAATGCATTCCTGAATGGCATCACAGTCAAACCTGGTCTATTTCTTACCCAGCCAGTGTATAGCCATTTTCCAACAGAGCTCGTGATTAGGAGTAGGAGCCTAGCCTTATGTTCTGTTCTCTGTTATCTCGGGTTTCTCCTCAAGAGAAATTAATATTTTTTCTTAAATATGATAATTGGCTGCCTGCCTCCGTTCAGTGGGGCAGCCGACCCAGGTTCTGTTCTGATGTGGTTCCCCATTATTTTGAATTTATATAGCACTTTATTTGACACTGCACAGTGCTTTACAGCCAATTAATTACTTTTGAAATTCTGTTCAGTTGACAAACAGTTTGCCTCAGCAAGGTCCCACAAACAGTCCTTGAGATATCTGTTTTTGGTAATTTTAACAAGCAAATATAGGTTTAATTTCTCACCCATAAGATGGCATCTTTAATGATGCAACATTCCATCATTGCTGTATTAAAGTGTCAGCCTCGATTACATGCTGAGGTATTGCAGTTCTGACTTGCAGGCAAGAATGACTACAAAGCTGATGCATAAAAATGAATTTGACAATAACATGCTTCCAGCTGGGAGCTGCACTGTAGGAGTGTATGTTGGTCCACTGGGCTACATATATTTATATCAGATTCTCCAACTTATGCTACCTTCCATTCTGGCCAGGGAAGTTCATGGAATTAACCTTATATTGTCCTCATTGAGATGAGGAATGGTAATGCAGTGGAATGAGGCACCTAATCTCATGATCATATTCCATATCATTATTAGATCAAGAGTTGCACAATAAACTGTCCTGTATTCTGCCCCAAAGGATGCCTCAGTTCCAACCATGCAACAGCGCAATATCATTCTATTTCTCCCCCAAACCAAAAGTGCAAAATGCAAATAGTTCTTGGGTTTGAATATGATTCCCTGTTGACTATAGGTAGTAAACTGGTGACGTAAGAAAGAAGGAATACATATAACATTAGAGCATTATTTTTAATAGAGTGGAATGCAATTTCAGTGGGGCCTTAAATCAATCAAATATAAATTGGAATTGCCCAAGTCGGTCAGAGTCCAAATTGGACTGTTTCATGACCCACTTTGTCTGGGAAGCCAGATGAAGCAGTACAAATCTTAACTTGATAAGAGTACTGACCCAGAAAAAATACAAGAATTGCAAGTCCAATGTCCAAGAATCAGGTATATAATTTTAAAAGGGTAACTTCAAAGAAAATAGAGAGCAGCTTGGACAAATCAATTGGAAATTTATTCAACATTTCAGTAAGAGGACAAATGGGACACCTTTAAAGGTGTCAACATATGTGACATTAAATGGATTAACAAATTAATCAAAAGCAAAATAGGTTGGAAATAGAAAAACATACGGACTCGAAACGTTAACTTTCTCTTCACAGGTGCTGTCAGATCTGCTGAGTTTTTCCAGCAATTTTTGTTTTTGTTTCAGATTTCCAGCATCTGCAGTATTTTGCTTTTACTTCTACAAAACCTTCTTGGAGAAAGGTTTGGAGGTTTACTGGGAAAATAAGATTTATAAACAAGCTAAAAGGGTGGTCAGAGGGCCAGAGAGATATGGCTACAGAGGAAAAACATAACAGGAAGACATTCTCTCTGAAGGAGCAGTTAGGGAAGAGGAAAGAGCCACGAAACAAAATTCAGATGAAGCTGAAACTAAGGATGAGAACAATATAGAATGAGTGATTAATCCCTGCAAATGTTCATTAGAAAAGACACTTATAAGCTAAGTACATTTAACAACTTCAGTAAAAATTAAATGGAATTCTCAAAATAAATAAATTCATAGAGGTTTGCAACACAGGAGGATATAGTTTGTCCAATCGTATTTGTGTCAATTATGGGCTAGAGAAATCCACAACTAATTCCCATTGCCTTCTGTCCCCCCAAAGACTTATATTTACCATGCCCGTAATGTTTATCTAATTTCCTTTTAAATAACGCAGTGAGCTCTGCTTCAACCATTCTCTGTTAAAAAGCATTCCATGCTTGAACAATCTTAAGTAAAGGTGTTTCTCCTAACATCATTCTCTATGACTATTTCAAATTGATTCCCCTTGCCAGTGGCTTTCCAACAAGAGGAAATGGTCTATTCCCTGTTGACTCTCAAAACCTTTCATAAGATTATTAAATCTTCTCTTGGCCTTCTCTGCTCAATTAGAAATAGTCCCAGTCTCTCCTTATAATTATAGTTTCCCATTCTTGGCATCATTCTGCTGAATTTATACTGCACATTCTCTGTAGCTTTAATGTCCTTTCTTTAATCGGACGCCAAAACTTTATATACAGTACTCTAATTGTTGCCCAGCCATTGTCTTGTACAATAAGGGAATATTGTTGTCGTTGTACTGTATGCTTATACTTATAAATTTCAAAACGCTGCTTGCCATTTTCAAAAATCACTTTCTGCCTGCATTTTCCCCTTCAAGGGCTAGGACTTTACTTGCTCGCTGGCGTCAGGCTTATTCAGCCACGTGAGCGGAAAATATGGCAAGAAGGCCAAAAATCAGTTTCACATCGTGAAACCAGTTTGCGATCGTTCGCTCAGCCTGTTGATGGCAGGTTACGTTCCCTGCCACCAGACGTCGGGAATTGCATTGTAATACAGCAGCATATCATTATAAGGCTAGCCTCCAGAATCATTACCCATCTGGATCGTCCGCCCATGTCAGTGGGAAAACACGGCTTGGCAGAACATGTCTGGACAACTGTGATGTGCAGAAGTCAGGACTTACCCCCAGGCCTTGTTCACATCGTGGACATCCGAGGAACAGACAATGCTGGAGCCCGACAGCATCAGCACACTGGAGGAATGTCCATGGCATGCTGGATGGATTCTCATGGACATGGCTGTGCTACGAAGCAGCTCACAAAATTTGGAAAGTCACCGTTGATGCTCAGAACAGATGATGGTCAAAGGGGTGGGAGAGAAAGGTCTAGGATCGACTGGGAGAGGAAGAGGTGATGGGGTGGGGTGAGGTTGGGACGGGGCGAATGAAGGTGTCGGGGATGAGGTTGGGAGGGGGGAATGAGGGTGTCAGAGGGGAGAGGTTGGGGGGCGGGGAGTAACGGGGAGAAGGTGGAAACTGGGCAGGTATGTATAAGAGGGATGGAAGGTGTAAGGGAAGGAGTTCGGAAGTGGGAAGGAGTCCAGGGGGAGGAAGGAGTGTGGAAAGGGGAAGGAGTGCAGAGAGGGGAGGGAGTAAGGGCGGTGGAACAAGTATGGGTGGAGGAAGGAACCAGGAAGGGGGAAAGAGTAAAGCTGGAGGAAGAAGTGAGGATATCTGAGGGAGTCAGGAAGGGGGAAGAAGTCGGTTGGAGGGCGAAGGACTAAGGGTGCCAGAAAAAGGAAGGGTGGAGGGACAAATCTACGGGGGTGGTGGTGTGGGGGGGATGGGGTTCCGGGGGGGAAGGTGATGTCCAGTTGAATGTGCAAGGGACGAGTCTGATGGGTCCATGACTTCCTCCTCGGGAGCGAACTGAGAGTGTGCGTGTAATGAGGGAATGGTGAGAATGACCGAGGGCAGAGTGAGGTGTTAGAGTGGGTGGGTGAGGGTAGAAGGGACGGCGAGAATGATTGGTGGGGACTCTGAGGCAGACACGGACCCTGGGGGTGGGAAAGAGGAAGTTGGGGAGGTGAATGCTGATGGTGGGATTTTCGGGAAGGTAGGGAAAAACATTCACCTGGACGTCCTTGAAGGAAAAGGGTTGTGGCTGGGAGATTTAGGAGGGGAAGTGGAAGGTGATGCCATGGAGGAAAGGAAATGGGTGACTGGGGGAGGGGAAAAGATGAGGGGAGCGCACGAAAAACCAACTCCAGACCATGCTGTCCAAATCGAAAGTGAAATGAGTCATGGTGGGCGAGATCACGTACTGCATGGGAGTGTGATCATTGGGTGGTTGGAGATGCAGGTCAGCTCAGATAGACAACTGAAAGTGAACCCAGAAGGCAGCATTCAAAATGCTTGGGGTATTGAGGGAAGTATGATACGCGAAGGATCCGCTACATGGAAGAGTGCTTGCACAAGGCTCCGAAAGGCCCTGCCATCCGCACACTTCTCCCTCCAGAATCAATCGTTGGCCAGCTGCTCCCTCTGCGATGAAGTTGAGGGGCTCAGAGGCAAAGGGGACTCAGAGGGAGCGGACAACCTCTGAGATTCCTGGGTGGATGACCCAGGGGTGTCCAGCTGCCACTCTTCCTCCCTTTGGGTCCCGGGAGGCCTTGGCCTGACTCCTTAAGGGAAAGGAGCACCTGGAGGGACGTGGAGATGCCCCATTTCCCCCTCTCAGTGCCACTGCAGGAACTCACCCATGGCTCCGTGATGGAGTACGGGCCTACACACATCTCTGCATTCTGTTGGACCACAGTCTCCATGGCATCTGCCATCCTCCCCATGGAGACCTCCATGCACGTACATGTGGGCACTGTTTCATCAGTGAGCAGGCTCATGTGCCACTCCACTGAGGGCCTCCAGCAGCTCTGCGTGATGTTCCCACGCCTTCTGCTGACTCTACAAGATGAGTTGGAAAGCCAAATCTAGAGGCTCGTCATCTGACTCAGTCCTCTCGGACTGTAGTGCAGGGTCCTTATGAAGGTGTTTACTGCCAACCTCACTGTCACTGCAGGCACAGTCCATGTCCTCACCAGTCAGTGCAATGGCACACTCTTCAAAAAGAGTGAAGGGCCTAATGTGGGCCACTCCATTCCTGGCCTGGGACCTCACCCTGCTGATGTGAGCAGGCTTCTCCTTCATGAAAACAGATGGAGAGAGTGTGAGCAGGACATTTGGCACTGCTTGGAATGTTTGTCTGGTGAGTGGAGCCATGACAGGATGAAGATGTGAGCACGAGAGGGTATGAATCTGATGGAGATATGAGGGTGTGTATGAGAGTTAGTGGCATTGTCCCTTGAGCTGTGAGATCCCTGTGGATGTGTGATGTGTTTCTGAGTGTGTGTTGAGAGTGATGAGAAGAGTGACTTACCCTGCAGGACGGATGAGACCATTCATCCTGTAGCGACACTAGGTGGCTGTCCTCTTTTGCAGGGCATTGGCGCTGACCACCATTGCCACTGCCTTCCAAGCCGGGTTAATGAGGTTGCTGCCCATCCTGTGGACAGAGTGAGGTTAGAGGACCTCATGGCGAGCCTCCAATCTTTTGTGTTCAAAAGGTGCTTGAGGGACATGTCATTGAAGCTGGGGGCTGCAGTCTTTTTGTCTTTCAGGACCATGTCTTCTTTGCAACAGCCGTGAGCTGGAAGCACTGAGAGGCGTGCGTGTGGCTGGACTTTAAATATAGCGCCCAGCGTGATGCATGATGAAGTGGCGAGGGGATGGCGTGGCAGGCAAATGAGAGCGTGCATATCGGAAATGACGTATTTCCCAGGAATTCATAATTACTGTGGCAGGTTTGGGACGATATGGTGTGAGAAGCTGCCATTGCGGCCAAAGGGTGAAACGTTGTTTTACCCACCTGCTGCCGCACTTAGTGCAAATCTGGGATGATTCTGTCCAAGATGTTATATTGTTATTATCGAGAGAGAGACCATTAACTTTTAAAAATAAATTCAAACTCCCAGTTGTCAACTGAGCAAATTATGCCACAAGAATTCACAGTTTAAACAAAAATTTTACAGTATAAAAATTAAGCAAAGCAAGTACTACCAACTTAACACTATACTTCCTATAGCCTTATTCTTTAAGGCTGAAAATCTCATCAGGAACTCCCTGTTCTATCTCATTTTCCATATACCTGACAGGATCTTGAAGGTTCCTTCACTTCTTCTGGAACCAAACTAAGGTGTGCCACGGTTCTCCTCAATGTTCCTGCTATTCTCAGAAGTATGAGGTTTCTTGGGACCTTCCCATAACATCCAACTAAGCAACCCTCTAATTCTTTAAGCACCTCACAATTGTGGAGACTGCAGCTCAAGCATGGGCCTTGCTGCACTTTTGCTTAGTGACTCCAACTGAGAAATACCCCTGATTTCTGATCGCTTCGATTTTTGCTTCGAGTCTACAGCTGTTTCTTCAGGTTTCCCATTGAGTCAGCCAAAATTATGGTGGAAAAAACACGTGTAAATTCTGCCCTGAAATGTTTATCTAATACGATATGCCATACCTTCATCTGCATGATAATTTATTTTTACATTCTTGAATGGTCCCATTCTTTATTATTATTTTATTTTTTATGATTCCTTTTATTCATCCATTAGCCTGTTTTGAATTTCCTTTATAAACTCCTAATCTTCTTTTCATCTACCGACTGCTCTTTTCCCAATATGGTATCTTTAATATTGTTTCTGCTTTTATCATATGCTTCCCTTTTAAGGTTCGGTGCAAATTTAATGTATTTACATAAATACCTATTATTCCTGGGGATTTATCTTAGGGTCTTAAGAGAAATAAGGGGAGAGATCTATGAGACACTAATAATTGTATACTGGAATCACTGGAGAAGTCCCAGTAGGTTAGAAACAGACTGATGATGAAGCAGATGCAATAAAGTACAGATCCATTAGTCTTCTTTAGAGTTTAAATAATGTCATTGTTAACTACAATAATAACCAAAAAAGCTGTGAACATGAGTTCAGAAAGAAAAATATGTCCTGTCCAACCTCCTTGCTTTTTGGGGCAATTGCATTTCAAGTGAAATGTTTAAATCCCTACAAAGGTGGCTACATTTCTGAAAAAAGTTCTACAAAAAGGAGTTTTAGTTAACCTCAAAATAGTGGGATTCACCGTATACCTTGGGAGTGGATAATGAATAGGTTGAATGTTAGAAAATAGCTGGTTTTAGAGGAGTTGTGTCTAGGGAAAGATGCTAAGAGGGGGCACCTGATCAGTCAGTGTAGTGATACCTACTGTTTCGAATTTACATGAATGACTTGGATTCAGAAACTCAATGCAGCTCAGGAACTACCAAATGAGCAGGGCATGGAATTTAACATGGACAAAGATAAAGTGCTCCATGTAGGAGGAAAAAAGTGCATGGATTTAAATTCAAAGGGATATGGTGCCTTTAAATTCAACCTATCCAATCACTACAGCATAACAACCATTAAAAGCAGAATGCTGAGCTATATATAGCCACAACAATAGGGTGAAAGTCAAGAAAAGTTATAATTAAACTGGTCAGACTACATCTTGAGCAATGTTCTGTTCTCACCAAGATACACAGAAATTTAAGCATGGGAGACAGTTTAGGGAAAAACCATGAAGCTGATTACTATTGCTAGAAGATTGCCATATGTGTCAAGACATTGCTCAGTGTGGTACTAAACCATATGATCAGTAGGATCCATTTTCAATTCTTGGTCTATTTTGAGTTAACTTATCTCAGCCAGAAAGGTCAGAGTGCATTATAATCCCCTCCATGCCACTGGACTAGAAGTTAAAATGGCAACCAGGATGCTCCATGATTGTTATTGAGTGACCGCTGGAAACTGTGCTGCAAACAGGATAAGACTCGGCTATGGAGCATTCATCCTTGAGTAGGCTATCTACAAAAACAATTTAGGCTTACCTGTTGAGTATGGCCACTTAGTTGGACTGTAAGGACTGGAACGGGACTGGGGGTAGGTGCCCTCTGTGAACCTCATATCCTGGCACAATCTGGCACCTTCAGGAGGAGAAGGGAGAAAAGTTGGGGGAAGAAATTAGAGGATTGCTTACTGAGAGAGAGTTAACATTTGCTGTGAACATTGAATGGATCCGAAGCTCTCAGAACGTTGTTTCAAAATTTAAAATAATAAATGCTGGAGTCAATTAACATTCAATGCAGTTTCATAAAATTTCATTCCTGTGAGATTAATTAAGTCAAATTCATGTTTATACGTTGCCTCTGTAATCAGATTGTTTCCCAGTCCCCATTTCTCTCTTTGCATAATAGGTAGCCTGTATAATGATTGTATGAAAGTCTGGTCAGAAACTTTTGTTATGAGGTTTATAAGATTATTATATTTTGAATGAATGAAAGGGGATCAAGTGACATGTTCTGCAGACGGCCCTGATAGTAAGCCTGGGTGGTTTGATTATTAGAAATCAAAGATAAGCTTAGATTGTTTTACTGGGAGAGGGGGGAAGGTACTTATGCATGGAGACAATGACAGCAGGTTCTGAGTTTACCATGAGTAGACCCTGAGTCTCCCATAGCCGCAGAAATTTGTTGGCATCAGGCAAACAGTTGTGCTTTAGACTATATATTTACTTCTAAAAATAAAAGGGAGTTGAGATTAACAGTAGTTAGTCAGCATTTCTAGCAATGGAGAAGAGAGTAGAGGAAGCCGTTTTTGAGATCACAGAATAACGCAGACAGACAGCAGAAGTTCTGTTTGGCCAGCAGAGAGAAATGGCTGCTTGACTTTGTGAGCTAGCATAGCCAGATGTGGGAGGGAGACAGTCTCTAGTAGAAGAGATGGGACCTGCAGCCTTCTAATGCTTCTAATGATTCTGGGAGATTTGTTTTGGCATGCCATGGCAAAGAAGAATCATGTGAGCAGGATTACTGCTGGTGGTGGATTTAAGAATCTCTTCGAAAACTGAGGAAAGTGCCTGGAGATGGTCACTCGAATTTACTACAACAAAAACAGAATTACCTGGAAAAACTCAGCAGGTCTGGCAGCATCGGCAGAGAAGAAAAGAGTTGACGTTTCGAGTCCTCATGACCCTTCGACAGAACTGGTTCTGTTGAAGGGTCATGAGGACTCGAAACGTCAACTCTTTTCTTCTCCACCGATGCTGCCAGACCTGCTGAGTTTTTCCAGGTAATTCTGTTATTGTTTTGGATTTCCAGCATCCGCAGTTTTTTTGTTTTTAACTCGAATTTACTACTTGGTGAAGTAAGGATACGGGAAGCCATTGGAAGCTAGAAGCAGCTGTGGACTATTTGCTTAAAGAACTAATTCTGCGGAATGTGCGATGGGTGATACTTGGGGAATGTCACTTTCTCTAGTTATGGTACAAGTTGCCTACAAAAAGAAAATAGTGTTTAGCCAATAGTTTTTTTTTTTAGTCATTTGTTACAATAAAAGTTTTAAAACTTCAGGTCATTCTTTCAGCTAATAACTGAAAGTTTGAACCTTTTTAAAGATTTGGTCTCTTCGGGGACACTACTTTTCTCTGTCCCAACCTGTCACAAACTTCCTCTTTTTTCTGTTTTATCAAAATTTCTACGGTCATTGTTTCCATGAGCTTACTCTTCTTGCTTTTCTTAAACCCCAAATACGGCAGTCTCTTACCTCCTCCTGTGTTGAAATCAAAATTCATTGTGTCATCTCTGATTAACTTATTCATCCTTTCCCAAAAAGTTCTCAAAACTCTGAAACTCCAAAATATATTTCCCTGGGTGCTCACTTTTGCAAAGGTTCAGTGCCCCTGGTACTGACTTGCTGGAGTAGTCTTTTGGGTGCCGATTCTTGCTAGAGTATAGTTCCATAGGATGCAATATAACCATAGTGATCACAGTGAGATTCAGTCTAAACAGAAATTTGTCAATCCACTTAGAGGAGCTCATCTTTCACCCAATCGACGTCACAATGTAACTTTATTTTAAATGTTAGAGATTGTTTGCTGTTTGGAAACAATAACACCATGACACCCAACATCATTCAGCAGGGTGACCATGTTTGACTGTAATTTATAGTCTGTTCAGTGATCTGGGCCTTTCCTGCAGCATATAATGCATCATGCAACAGCTCCCTGGATTAATTCTTCTCACAATTGGAGTGTAAATCACTTACAATTCAATGCTGAATTTTTTTCTCTTTTTCAACAGGAGGCTCAGGAAAGTTACCTGGAAAAAGCTGAGGAATTATATTCTGTTATGTGTGCTGCTGCAGATAAGGTTTGTTTGGCTTTAATAGGTTCTTTTGTGCAGTTTAAACTCTGTACCAGATTCTTCCTCTGTCAACTCCAAAGATTCTTTTTGAAATGAGTTTCTGCACTTTCAATCCACTTTCTATTGGACACTGACCCACAGAACAAAAGAGTTTTTAATTCAGTTTGATAGATAATCTCGTCGAGGAAACACTCAATGGTTTCCATGACAACTGAAAAAATATCACATGCTCTGCAGTGGAAACAATTCTGAGGTTGGGCCTAAGGTACATTATTGGGGTGGAACGGAAGCTTCACTCTTCGTCTGAACTGTGTTTCACCTGGCCTAGGATGTGCTTGATGGGCAATGTAGAAGGTGTCACACTTGACCTGGGAGTGCTTGATGCTGACCATGGGTCTCTGAAATAGGAAGGTATTCCATTTCCCAACACTAACATCCCTCGCCTTGATGAATCCAGAACTTACCGTATGAAAACATATTCCTGTTCTTGAACCCAAAAATCTGCTTAGTGAATTATTGGATGAGCAAAACAGTGTGTCATCACAATATAATTTGTGGAGGGAACCTTTCAATATGAAGGCACACCATGCATGCAAAACTCTCACTCACTTTTTGACTCACTTCTAGTATCCCTCTGACATTAAAAACATAAAGTGCTGGAAAACCTCAGCAGGTCTGGCAGCATTTATGGAGAGCGAAACAGTTAATGTTTTGAGCCCAATATGACTCTTTGTTGGGAGTAATATTGGATTCGAAACTTAACCCTGTTTCTCACTTCACGGATGCTGCCGGACCTGCTGAGGTGTTCTAGCACTTTCTGTTCTCATTTCAGATCTCCAGCATTTGCAGTATTTTGCTTTTATTTCTCTGACGTTCTTGGGTAAGGAAAATAAAGAATGCTTTGATATTTTGATACGTTTCTCTCTTTTAGCCACCAACATTGCCCTTCCCACCTCAGTGTTTTTTTCATTTTAGCAAAAGCATGGAAAACATGGAACTTTATTTCCTCCTTTTCCCTAAGCTGTAAAATGTGTCCTACACAAAAGCACATCCTCACTGTGTTGAAGTCAAGATTCATCTCACTGCCACCTAGGATTTCAACTGCGGAACTCCTCGCTTTCCTCAGTCTTCCCTTCCCCTGACAAGCTGCAGATATCTTTCCTATGGATTTCTGAACATAGATTGCTTGACAGAATCCATTTAGTCAAAAGTTCTTCTCAACAGTCATTATAGCCCAGTCAGAAACCAACATTTTTCTTCATAAATTAGTTTCTCAGGTGACTGAAGAATAGCTTCTTATGCAACAAAAGCAACATGCTGGAAATTAACAGCAAGCCTATCACCATCTTTAAAGAGAAATACTAGTTTGTCTTGAGTGCAAAGCCTTCAAGGTACATAGAAAATAGAAGCAGGAGTTGATCATTCTGCTCTTCGAGCCTGCTGTGCCATTCAATATGATCATGGCTGAACCTCTATTTCAATGCCATACTCCTGCTCTCTCCCCATACCCCTTGACACTTTAGAGTGTAGAAATCTTTCTACTTCTTTCTTAAACATATTCAGTGACTTGGACTCCACAGCCCTCTGTGGTAGAGAATTCCACTGGTTCATCATCCTCTGAGTGAAGAAGTTTCTCCTCATCTCAGTCCTAAATGGCCTACCCCGAATCCTGAGATTGTGACCCCCTTGTTCTAGACCCCCTGAGCCAGAGGAAACATCACCCCTACATCCAGCCTGTCCAGTCCTGTCAGATTTTATACATTTCAATGAGATCCCCTCTCAACCTTCTAAAGTCCTGTGAATACAGGCCTAGTCAACCCAATCTCTCCTCATGCTTGCTGGCATGAATCCAGGAATCTTGCTGATGAACCTTCGCTGCATTCCCTGTATGTCAATTATACCCTTTCTTAGGTAAGGAGACCAAAACTGCACAGAATACTCCAGGTGTGTTCTCACCAAGGCTCTGTACAGCTGCAGTAAGACATCCTTGCTGTTGTACTCAAGTCCTCTCGCAATGAAGACCAACATATTATTTATCTTAACTGCTTTCTGCACCTGCATGTTTGTTTTCAAGTGATTGGTGTACAAGGACACCCAGGTCCCCTTATACATCAACATTTCCCAATCTATCACCATTTAAATATCACTCTGCCACCCTGTGTTTCCTATCAAAGTGGATAACTTCACACGTAGCCATGTTGTACTTTATCTGCCATGTATTTGCCCACTCACTCAACTTGTCTAAATAGCCTTGAAGCCTCTTAACATCCTCCTCGCCACTCACATTCCCATCAAGTTTTGTGTCGTCAGCAAACTTGGAAATATTACATGTGCAAATCATTGAAATAAATTGTGACTAGTTGGGGCCCAAGCACTGATCCCTGTGGTACCCCACTAGTCACCGCCTGCCATTCTGAAAAAGACCCATTTATTCCTACTCTCTGTTTCCAGTCTGATAACCAATTTCAATCCATGCCAATATATTGCCCCCAATTCCATGTGCTTTAATTTTGCAAACTAATCTCTTATGTGGGACTTCATCAAAAGCTTTCTGAAAATCCAAATACACCACATCCACTAGTTCTCCCTTATCTATTCTGCTAGTTACATCCTCAAAAAACTGCAATAGGTTTGTCAAACATGATTTCCCTTTCATAAATCCATGTTGACTTTTTCTAATCCCATTGATACTTTCTAAGTGTCCTGTTATCACATCCTTTATAATAGACTTTAGCATTTTCCCTACTACTGATGTTAGCAACCCGATCTGTAATTCACTGTTTTCTTTGCCATCCAATCTGCCAGGACTGTTTCAGAATCTACAGAATTTTGGGAGATGACAACCAACACATCCACTGTTTCCAAGGCCACCTCTTTAGTACCCTGGGATGTAGATTATCAGGCCCTGGGGATTTATCGACTTTCAATCCCATTAATTTCTCCAGCACTTTTTTTTTAGTAATACTAATTTCCTTCAATTCCTCCTTCTCACTAGATCCTTGATTCCCTAGCATTTCTGGAAAGTTATTTGTGTCTTGCTCCATGAAGACAAAACTAAAGTAGTTGTTTAATTGCTCTGCCATTTTCTTGTTCTCAATTATAAAATCTCCTGTTTTGCACTGTAAGGGACCTACATTTGTCTTCACCAATCTTTTTCTTCTTACGTATTTATAGAAGCTTTTACAGTCTTTTATGTTCCTTGCAAGTTTACTCTCTTACTTTATTTTTCCCCTCTTAATCAACCCCTTGGTCCTCCTTTGCTGAATTTGAAGCTGCTCCCAATCCTCAGGCTTGCTACTTTTTCTAGCAATTTTATATGCCTCCTCTTTGGATCTAATACCACTCTTAATGTTTTTTGTTAGCCATGGTTGGGCCACTTTTCCTGTTATGTTTTTGCACCAGATAGGAATATATAACTGTTGCAATGCATACATTTGTTCCCTAAATATTAGTCATTGCCTATCCACCATCATGCCTTTTAATGAAGTTCCCCAATCTATGTTAGCCAACTCATGCCTCATACCTTCATAGTTTCCTTTGTTTATATTTAGTACCCTAGTTTCAGGCTGGGTTACTTCACTGTCCAATCTAAGCAAGAATTCACTCAAAAGATTAACCTGGTTTTGACACTTTCCAGTTCCAATTTTCAAAAACTTGATTTGATTTCCAGCCTTGTGATTTTAATGGATCCTTTATGTCCTTTCATATGAGCTGATTGCAATATTTACTATTAATATAAAAAATATGGGGAAGTCTGTAATAAATTGTTCAGTTCATTTTTATTTTTCTTTGCAGCACATGCTGGGAGATGGCGAGAACACAAAAATGAGAGTGGTTGAGCTGGAAGATGAAGTGAAGACATTGAAGAAGATCAATAGAGACTTGTACGATTTTTCAGTGCAAGTTCTGACCAAACAGACATAAGTAGCAGAGATGGTGATAGAAAGGGCTGCACATTATGTTGCACCCTGTGTCAGGTTTTTGTTGGTATTATGTCAATGCAGACATTCATTTCCAATTGTGGCCCCACTTAGGAGTCTGTTTAATTTGAATTATTTTTGCTGAGTTCAGAGGTCAGGGATGTTTGTGTCCTATGTTCTTCCCATTTGCACATAGTCAGGTCCACTTAAGTCAGATGTTTCTCAAGCTGTTATACATTGTCATTGTTGGCCTGTTAACTATGTTGATTCCAGACACATGGGCCTCAATCTAGTGATGGTCCAAGTATAAATGTGCCAGATTCACTCAATCTTAGGATTACGAGATCCAATTGATATTGGGTCTTTCTGGTGACTTTTTTTTGGAAAAAATATTGCTTTCACCTTTGTTTGATCTGTATTTTGAGAATGTTTGTAAATATAGCAGTGCTCTACATATTTATTCCACATGTGGACCCTGGAGCCCTGTTTGTGCTTCTAATTCTTCTTCGTAAGTTTGCCCCATTTGAACTTTGTAAACTGCGAGATTTGCAAAGGGCTCTTCTCCTGTCGCCACAATGGGGTTAAGATCTGTTGTCTGAGCATCTTGGGTATATGCAAACTAAAGGAAACATGGCTTTAAACTTTATCTGTGACCTGAAGCTCCATGGTACACACATGACTCATAGACAGAAGGCTTGGACATTCAAATACTGAAGTAATAATTTCCAGCTCGCTGTAGGTTGTGACATATTACCTGTTCTGACTGAACTCAAAAGCCTGAGGTTTGTATTCATAGCACAACGGACATTCACTGTCTCTATAATGCACTCATTGTGTCAATTATGGTGGTGATATCCAGCTGTTGGATATCACCAGAGCTGTAGGTCAACCCTCTGACCGAACAATGATACTGTTAGCAAGTGCAGTTATCCTGGAATTTGTATAGGATATAAGAGTTCAAAAGGAATCCAGGCTTTGTGATCTCCCCTCTTCCTGTGGGGAGGTTGCCTCTTATTTGACAACTTTCCATAGTGTTGTGATTGAAATCAGGAGCTACGTGCAGACAAAATCGCATGCATAGACCCACATCCCATTTTGGGGCGTTCCAGAGTATGGTCATCAACTAAGAAAACAATTGGAATTGCAATATCTATGCAGTTACTGCAGTAACCAATCATGTGACACAGTTCTGACACTTCCGAATGGCTAGTGCTTTTGTTGCTATGTATGCCAATCTAACTATGTGGTTTGATTGACGGGAGCATTTAGAATCCCAGCTCCCATCACAACATTTGCAATCTACTCTGTGCCTCATATCTATTCTCTCAATTTTTTTTCCTGAAAACTTTGTACATATCTGGAATATCTGACACTTTTTAAATAAACTTTTTGAAATATAGCCACAAATAATATGAACTTTCTACTATGCAGTTATTTAAAATAGAATTCAGCATAAGATTAATCTTGCACCCATGCTGTCTACAATCTTTAAATGTTTCTGGAGGATATTAATCCTTCACAGTCGAGTAGCCTGCTGATAACTGTCTGGGGCCACAATGGAGAGGATCTCTTCTGGTACCTGTGAGACAGAACCTCTGCAGTAGGGCAGCATCTTCAGAGATGGCAGGAAATGGGAAATATTTGAGGCTCTAAATGAAATATACTGTGGGATTACATCCAAAATAAAAACTTTGTCGATCTGCAGTTCATATTCAACATAAGTCAGAAGCTGCTGCACAGAAAGCCAACATTGATACCATCAGAGGGGACAGAATCACATCAGCCAAGTAAATGAGAATGGAAATTTAAAAAATGAAAATGCTGGAAATTCTCTGCAGATCTGGCAGCATTTGTAGACAGAGAAACAATTATTGTTTCAGATTGATGACCTTTCATCAGAAATGAGAGCAAATTCAGTAATAGAAAAAACTGCAAGATTCAGGCAGTAAAAATGGCATCCCTGGGTTTGAAATTTGATCCAGGCAGCACTAAGGAGAAAATAACACCCCTCATAAGAGCTTTACTGGTGATGAGTCCAGTGACGAATTGACACAATTTCAATGCAAGAAAAGGCCTGTTACGGGGAACCAATTGGTAGGTACCTAGGGTACACAAAAAAGGGGAAGTGATGGGCATTCTCCCCACACACACACACACACCCCCGGCACTTTGAGCAAAGTTTTATTTAAGGCTGGGATTATGGCCAAGTAGAGGGAGCTCTACTCTGCTTCCAGTCTATACCATACCCAACTTGGGAGTGTGTAATATCAGTACTGGACCCATTCCATTTGTTAGCTTTCATGAGCACAGCAAATTATCTAATGTTTTAAAATCAACTTCTAGAACTCTTCTAGATTATTTATAACCAGCTTTTTATAATACAGTTTATGCAATTGATTATAAGCCCATCAAGACTGAACTGAACTATTTATTACATGTTACTGATTGAATTTTTATTTTTTTTAAACCACAATCTTCTAGATAAACCCATGCTGGGAGATGTTATGTAGCACGTTTAGGTATTAATTGAATAATTGCTAACTCATTAGAAGATCAACGTAGTGCATTACAGTTGTTACAAGGATGTTCCAGTTTTTATTGAGGAGACATTGCTGGGTGTCTCACTTTTGTAATATAAATGATAATTTATGCCTTCCTACTGAAAGAGAAAAGTATTTTCTCTAAGCATCTCCCATGACCAATAGCCCAGTCAGATTCAATTTACCACCAATGCAATTCTGCTTTTAATATACCTGTGAAGTAGCTCTCTGTATTAACTTGGTGCCTATAGTTGTAAGTAGGCAGGATCATCCAGAGGAAGAAAGGACAAATGCTTGATGTAAGGGACAGCGTGTTAAAAGCCAACTTAGAATGCAGGAGTTAAGGCAGATCTCTAAATAACACAAAGTAAAATTTAACATAAAAAATGATTAAAATAAAATAGTTAAAATAATTAAAATAAATACCTAAAGCACAACCCTGTATTTAAGAAATGTATAACTTTTAGTTGTAATTATAGGTGGTACTAGCATTTAGTAAACAGTAGTATACATAGGAATTATTCCAAATTAATTAAGGAAATGAAAATAAACAAGTAAATTAGAATAAATTATTAAATACTGAAGTGAAAGCTTTATATAAGTTTAAGGTATGTCAATACAGCTTGTCCATGTCTTGTGGGAAGTTTCGCAGGCATAAAGTGCCCTCGATGACTACATCTTCAGGAAGTGCCACCAGCTGCAGAAACTTGGGGCAGGATTTTAGGGTCATCAGGCAGGCACGGTGGGCGGGCCCAGGAGTGGCTGGAAAACGGGCCACCGCCTGCAATTGGCTGACTGCGATTTCATGCTGGCTGGCTAACTAACGCCAGCCAGTGTGAAAGTTGCACAGAAAGGCCCAGCACTGCCAGGGTGGGGGCGGGAAGAGGGTGAGTGCTGAAATCACTGCTGATGCGGAGGAGTGTGCGATGAAAGCTCCCTGAAGACAGAAAGCTGCCTCGGGGAGCTGAAGAACTTTGAAGCTGAAAATAAACATGAAATTCTGAAAAAAAAATTTCCACCCATAAGAATCACTCACCTAAACATATGATAAAAATTCAGCGCAAACATTTTTACTTTTTATAACTTAATATCGGAAACCTCTTGGATGAGGTTTCCTCAAAAATCCAAAGGCTACCTGGCTGATTCACCCGCCCAAATTCATTCCTAATTCAAGTGCATGCCCGCCGACCAAAATTCGTGCGATGATGTCGGGACGCTCGCCCAACAGCATCATGAGCTATTTCACGCTCGGACGTGATGGGCGCGCGCCCGCCCGACAACCTGAAAATCCTGCCTTTGAGCTCTGAGTTGTGGAGCTTGAGTGGCGGCTGGAGTCACTGTGGTGCATCCAGAAGGCTGAGGATTAAGTAGATAGCACGTTTAGAGAGGTGATCACAACACAGCTAAGAAGTACACAGGCAGAAAGGGAATGGGTGACCGCCAGGCTTTCTAAGAGAAACAGGCAGGCAGTGCAGGAATTCCCTGCGGTTATCTTGCTCTCTGACCGTTTTTCCATTTTCGATACTAGTGAGTGAGATGGTTCCTCAGAGGAAGAGCCAAGTTTGTGACGGCATGGGTGGCTCAACTACACAGGAGGGGAGGAGGAAGAGTGGAAGTGCTACAATAGTAGGGGATTCCATAGGGGAGCAGACAGGCGTTTCTGTGACCGTAGACGTGAATCCAGGATGGTATGTTGTCTCCCTGGTGCAAGGGTCAAAGATGTCACAGCAGCTGCAGGACATTCTTTTGGGGGAAGGTGAACAGCAAGAAGTCGTGGTCCACATTAGGACATAGTGACATAGATAGGAAAAGGGATGAGGTCCTGAAAGCAGGTTTTAGGGAGTTAAAAAGCAGGACCTCAAGAGCAGTAACCTCCGGATTACTCCCAGTGCCATGTGCTTGTGAGCATAAGAATAGGAAGATTGAGCAATTCAACTTGTGGCTGGAGAAATGGAGTAGAAGGGAGGGCTTTAGATTTCTGAGGCACTGGGATCAGTTCTGGGGCAGGTGGGACCTGTACAAGAAGGACAGGTTACACCTTAACAGGACTGGGACATATGCACTCGTGGAGAAGTTTGCTAGTGCCGTTGGGGAGGGTTTAAACTAGATTTTCAGGGAGACGGGAACCTAAGGGGAAATTCAGAGTGCAGAAGAGAAAAACTGGCAGCGGGAAGTAGTGAAGTATCAACTGATAACGAGGATATATCGCAGAGTAGTGTCAAGGTAGACAGAATACTTGGAGCGTTTGATAGAATTAGAGTAGGCAATATTAAGTTATTAGATTGGGCCAGAATACAGGGGAAAGAAAAAAGCCTAAATCAGGGCTAATGTGCATGTACGTGAATGCATGGAATTTGGTTAATAAGATTGGTGATCTGCAGGCACAGGTTGACAAATATAATATTATTGCTATAACAGAGACCTGGTTCAAAGAAAGGCAGGAAAGGGTGTTAAATATTCCTGGGTACAAAGTGTTTAGGAGAGACAGGAAAGGAAGAAAAGGTGGAGGTGGGGGGGCAGGGAGGAGAGGGGGGTGAGTGGCAATATTGATTAATGATGGCATTACAGTACTGGAGAGAGAGAGATGTTCCATAGGGGCTAAGGACAGAATCTCTCTGGCTAGAGGTAAGGAATGAAAAAGGTGCAATAACATTGATTGGTGTAGTATCTAGACCACCAACTAGTGGAAGGGATGTGGAGAAACAAATATACAAAGAAATTATAGAGAGGTGCAAGAATTATAGAGCAATCATAATGGGGGATGTCAGTTATCCACATGTAGACTGAGATAAGATTGGTACAATGGGACAAGAGGATCGAGAGTTCCTGGAATGCGTTCAAGATAAATTTCAGCAGCAGTATGTTTCCAGTCCACAAAGAGAACATGCACTTTTGGACCTGGTTCCGGGAATGAGTTGGTCCAAGTGGGAGAGCTTCTAGGGTCTAGGATAGTGACCATTGTATCATAAAGTTGAGGTTAATCACAGAAAAGGACAAGGCACAATCCAGAGCAGGGTTAATTAATTGAGGGAAAGCCAACTTCAATGATGAGAATGCATCTGAGTCGTGAGTTTGAGTCAAATGTTGGCAGAAAAGACGGTTGCTGAACAATGGGCCACCTTCAAAGAAAAGATATTGCAAGCCATGTCAAGGTATACTTCCTTAAAGGGGAAAGGTAGGAGAAATAAATCCAGAGCACCCTGGATGACAAGAGAGATAGAAGTAAAGATGAAAAGGAAGAAGTGCGCAAACGACAGATGTCAGGTAGATAATACAATGGAGAATCAGGCTGAATATAGAAGGACCGGGGGAAGTGAAGAAACTAATAAGAAAAGCAAGGAGAGAGCATGAAAAGAGGCTGGCAGCAAACATAAAAGAGAATCCCAAGGTTTTCTATAAGCATGTAAATAATAAAAGGGTGGTAAAAGAACGAATGGGGACAAAAAAGGGGACTTGCATGTGGAGGCTGGAGAAATAGTGCAGGTGTTGATTGAGCACTTTGCATTTGTCTTTACAAAGGAAGAAGATGCTACTCAGACCGAGGTGAGAGAGGAGGTAACTGGTACACTAGAAGAACTTAAAATTGAGAGAAAGAAGATGTTGGAAAGGATATCTTTACTTAAAATCGCTAAAATATCAAGACCGGATGAGATGTGTCCCAGGGTACTGAGGGAAGTGAGAGTGGAAATTGCAGAGGCACTAGTGATAATCTTTCAGCTTTCTGGTGCTGGGGGACTGGAGAATTGTTAATGTTACACCCCTGTTCAAAAAGGGATGCAAGGATAAAGCTGGCAAATACAGACCAGCCAGTTTGACCTCAGTGGTAGGGAAACTTCTGGAAACTATAGTATGGGATAAAACCAATAGTCAGTTAGACAGACAAGTGCAGGATAATTAAGTAAAGCCAACATGAATTTATTAAGGGAAAATCATGTTTAATTAACTTGCTGGAATTTTTTGAGGAGGTAACAGAAGGTTGATAAGGGAAACACTGTTGACGTGTATGTGGATTTTCAAAAAAGGCATCTGATATAGTGGCACACAACAGACTTGTGAGCAAAATTCTAGGTCATGGAAAGTAGGCACTTGGATCAGAAATTGGCTGAGTGACATGAAACAGGGAGTAGTGATAAATGGTTGTTTTTTAGATTGGAGGAATGTTTGTTGTGGAGTTCCCCATGAGGTCAGTGTTGGGACGCTTGCTCTTCTTGATGTATATTAATAACCTAAACTGTGGTGTGCAGGGCATGATTTCAAAATTTGCAGATGATACGAAGATTGGAAATGTTGTCAACTATAATGGGGGTAGTCTTGAACTTCAAAAGGACATAGACATGTTGGTGGATTGGACAGACAAGTGGCAGACGAAGTTCAATGCTGAGAAGCCTGAGGTGATTCATTTTGGCAGGAAAAATATGGTGAGACAGGATAAAATAAAGGGAGAGAATCTAAAGGAGGTGCAGGAACCAAGGGACCTCGGTGTATATATACATTGGGTATTGAAGATGGCAAGGCATGTTGAGAGAACAGTTAATAAAGCATTTGGCATCTTAGGCTTTATTAGTAGGGGCATTGAGTACAAGAGTAAGGAGGTCATGTTGAACTAGTTAGGCCTCATCTGGAGTACTGTGTCTAGTTCTGGGCATCACACTTGAGAAAGGATGTGAAGGCATTGGAGAGAGTACAAAGGACATTAACAAGAATGACTCTGAGTTACATGAGGACAGATGACCAAAAACTTGGCTAAAAGACAGGTTTTATAAAGCATTTTAAAGGAGGAGAGAGAGATGGTGAGATTTAGGGATGAATTCCAGAGGTTTGGGCCTAGGCAGCTAGTTGCCATTGGTAGAGCAATTAAAATCGGGGATGCACAAGAAGTACGACAATTGTCATCAGCACCTCTGGCTGAAAAGGGGAAATCAGCTCTTATCACTATTCAGTGGCCTCTTCTGGAATGTACATCTAAATCTTGGGTGAGGATAAGTGAAGCTACAGTGTTTCAGTGGTCGAATACCCTGCTGACTCTTCATCCCCTTCATCCAGCTCCTGGTACTGGAATTACTGGGAGCAATGCCACAATGAAGATTGGGTTTTCAAGGGGTATGGGGCCATGAACTGAATGTACTCAAGACTGTTTCTAAACAATGCACAGGCAGTTACTTTTTACCCTTTTGCCACTGTGATTAAGATGAGCAAACTCAAGACAAATCCAAGATTCAAACTTGGGACTTTCCCAGTCTTATAAGGCTTACATCTACTCTGGAAACAGTTTTGCTTATTAAACTATCTTGGAGCAACTTGAACTTATAATAAGATATAATCTGCATCAGTTACATATCATTACCAAATTGTTCCAGAAATAGGTAAATTGCTCCAGTTTGAGTCATGTGGTTTCAACTAGCATGACATACTCTTTGCAGTAGTATCGTTCAAAAGATTTTTTTTCTTTCATGGGATATGGGCATCGCTGGCAATACCATCATTTATTGCCAATGCCTAATTACCCTTGGGAAGCTGGTGGTGAGCCATCTCCTTGAACTGCTGCAGTCCATGAGGTGTAAGTACACTCTTATTGCTATTAGGGAGAGCGATTTTGACCCCGCGATGGTGAAGGAATATTGATGTATTTCCAAGATGGTACATGATTTGGGGAGGGACTTGCAGGTGGTGGTCTCCCATACATCTGCAGCCCTAAGCTCTTTGAGATAGTAGAGGCCAGGGGGTTGTTGAAGAGAGTTTGTGGAATCTTGCAGACTATGACTACTGTTCATCAAGTCTCATGTGCCCATTCTAGTTGAGAACAGTGAAGACTTGGTACCGGGTAGGCTTCATCTTCAATTGCTGCTAATGGATAATGTTATTGTTTGATAGCCTTGCTTAAATCTTTAAAATCTAAGCAGATGTCATTTTGCCATTCTTCTCAGGTAGAAGTAGAATTGAACGGATTCATTGGGCTCAATGAGCAGATCATGTAGGGTTTCCTTCAGCTTATTCCCTACATGACACAAAACATATTGGACTGGATCTACTCTGTTTTCAAGCTTGATTTGGTGTTCTTCCTCATCTTGCCCTATTTCATCCATGAACACCAGAGATTGTTCTAATATTAAACAATCCTTGGCTAGTGGCTTGTAGTAACTCATTATGTATATCATTACTCCAGTGGATGACGTTCCAATGATTTTGTCATTAGTATTAAGTGCAAGGTTGTTTGTCTTCAAGTATGCCACCTTATCTGGCAAAGACATAAAGCTGTGCTATCAACGCACTTAAAGTCCAGCTTGCATTTATAGTCACCATGTTGTATCAGAATTTGTACTTGCCCTCTAATTGAGAGACTTAGTTCCACCATGGATTAAATGGTTCCACCTTCCTTAAAATCTGTTACCTTTTGATATAGTTGAAGCAGAACTATGTTATATTGTACACTTGTGTTTACTTGACATCTTATGTGGTTGCCTGATTCCCGCTTAAGTGCAACACATTCCAAGTCATCCAAACCACTAGGACTAACCTTGTGGTGACCTCCAACAACAATGCAAAAAGGACCTGGAGAACAGGAGAGACTTCAGTTTGAAAAGGACGCAGAGAGTGGGAGAGACTTCAGTTTGAAAAGGGCGCAGGGAACAGGAGAGACTTCAGTTACAAAGGGCGGGGAGAGTGGCAGGGACTTCAGTTTAAAAAGGGTGCAGCCCAGGAAAAAAAAAGCAACTGTGACATCACAGGGAGCTAGTAAGTTGATTGGCTGGTAAGTGCTCAGTCAAAGGAACAGTATGTGAGAAACCAGCTGAGGACAGACAAGTTACGGTCGATCTATAAGTAAAAAGAACTAAAACTTTAAAATAATAAACCAAAATTTGAAACCTTTAAAATTAAAATCAAACAATAAAAATAAAAAAGCAATAAAAATAAAGTAATTTAAATAAACATCTAAAACACATAACTTGTAGTTAAGAAGCATATAACCTTTAGTTGTCAGTGGTACTAGCATTCAATAAACACAGTAAATTGTAGCATAGGAGGAAAGCAATTAAAGTAAATGAACTAAGTAACATATGTTAGAATGGTGGGACAGGTGTAATGTTGCATCTGTGAGATGTGGGAGCTTTTGGATGCCAAAGCAATCCATGACAAACACATCTGCAGGAAGTGTAAGCAGCTTGAGGAATTCTGGATCAGGATTATTGACCTGGAAGCTGAAATGCATACACAATGTAATAAAGGGGGTGGGGGGTGGTGTAGGGGGGTGGGGGTGCGTGGGGAAGAAATACTTTGTTCCAGAAGACAATCACACCTTTTAGAAGATGGTTATCTGTTTTGGTCAGCAGTGAGGGACAGGAGGATGTAACCATGAATGAGGCAGGTCATGGGACTGAGCAGACAGGAGGGGAGGAGCCTCAGGCTTTCCAATTGTCAAACAGGTTTGAGGTACTCGCAACCTGTGCAGATGAAAGCGAAGTCTGGCGGCCATGGCACTGTGGTACAGGAAGCGGTTGAGGTGGGTGGAGAAAAAAAGAATATAGTGGTAGGAGGGGATAATGTAGTGAGAGGGATTGACACTGTTCTCTACATCAAAGAGTGAGAGTCCAGACGGCTATGTTGCCTGCCCGGTGCCAGGGTTAGGGACATCTGCTTAGGGCTGGAGAGGAACTTGCAGTGGGAGGGGGAGGATCCAGTTGTCATGGTCCATGTAGGTACCAATGACATAGGTAGAACTAAGAATGAGGTTCTGCAAAGTCAGTATGAGGAGCTAGGTACCAAATTAAGAAGCAGAACCTCAAAGGTAATAATCTCTGGATTATTACCTGAGCTACGTGCAAATTGGCATAGCGCAAATAAGATTAGAGAGACAAATGCGTGGCTCAAAGACTGGTGTGAGAGAAGTAGGTTCTGGTTTATGGGGCACTGGTATCAGTACTGGGGAAAGTGGGGGCTGTACTGTTGGGACGCTTTATACCTCACAAATCGCATAACTAGGGAAATAGAGAAGGCTTTAAACTAAACAAGAGGGGTGAGGGATCAATCTTGGGTAGAGGTAGCAATTCAAGGTGTAGAGTCAAGACAGGAGAGCAAAATAGTAATATGAGAAATTAGGGTCAGAGAATGACAGGAAGGGTCAGAGAGAAAAAAACCTAAGAATACATCAACAGTCAAGACTAGATGTTACAAAGGTAACAAAAAGACAAAACTGAAGGCTCTCTACCTGAATGCACATAGCATTCGTAACAAAGTAAATGAATTGATGTCCCACATTGAAGTAAATAAATATGATCTGATAGCAATTACGGAGACGTGTCTACAGGCCCCCAAACAGTAGTCACAGTGTAGAACAAAGTATTTAAGAGAAAATATTGTGTGCTTGTGATAAAGGGACGACAATAACCATGGGTGATTTTAATCTACACATAAACTGGAAAAATCAGATTGGCTGTAGTAGCCTACATGAGTTCTTAGAATGCTTTTGAGAGAGCTTCTCAGAGCAGCATGTTCTGGAACCAACCAGGTTATATTAGATTTGGTACTGTGTAACATGACAGGATTAATTAATGACCTCTGAGTAAAGGCGCCGCTAGGTAGCAGCAACCACAACATGATTGGACTTTACATCCAGTTTGAAAGGCAGAAGAGTGGGTCTAAGACTAGTATCTTAAACTTAAATAAGGGCAACTATGTGGGGACGAAAGCTGAGCTAGTTGAAGTGAACTCGGATACTAGGCTAGAGGATAGATCAATTGAGAAACAGTGACAGACATTTAAGGGGATATTTCAGAGTATTCAGAGTACTTAAAAAGGAAAAGAGTAAGTAAAGTAAGTGTTGGGCCTCCCGAGAGTGACAGTGAGGAATAATAGTAATAATAAAGAAATGGTGGAAGAAATGAACAAATATTTTGCTTCTGTGTTCACTATAGAGGATTCAAAAAACATTCCAGTAATAGCTGCAAATCTGGGGTGAACGGGAGAAAGGAACTTGATGAAATTGAAATCACTAAGGAAATGGTACTGAGCAAATTGATGGAGCTGCAGGCTGGCAAGTCTCCGGGTGCTAATGGATTGCATCCTAGGATCTTAAAAGAGGTGCCCAATGAGGTAGTAGATGTGCTGGTGCTAATTTTCCAAAATTCACTAGATTTTGGAAAGGTTCCATTAGATTGGAAAGTAGCAAATATAACCCCTCTATTTACGAAGGGACGGAGGCAGAAAACAGAAAACTATAGGCCCGTTAGCTTGACATCTGTCATGCGGAAGTTATTAGAATCGAACATTAAGAAGGTTATAGCTGGGCACTTAGAAGCGCTCAAGGCAATTGGGAAGAGTCAGCATTGTTTTTTGAAAGGAAAATCATGTTCAACCAATTTATTAGAGCTTTTTGAAGAAGTAACAAGCTCAGTAGATAAAGGGGAGCCTGTTGATGTACTGTACTTGGATTTCCAGAAGGCATTTGTTAAGGTGCCACATCAAAGATTATTGTGGAAAATAAAAGTGTATGGTGTAGTGGGTAACATATTAGCATGGATAGAAGATTGGCTGGCTGGCAGAAAACAGAGAGTATGCATAAATGGGTCCTTTTCTGATTGGCAGAATATGACGAATGATGTCCCACAGGGGTCTGTACTGGGGCCTCAACTTTTTACAATTTACATCAATGATTTAGATGAGGGGAGTTAAGATATGGTAACTAAATTTGCAGATGACATAAAGATAGGTAGGAAAGTATGTTGTGAAGAGGACATGAGGAGGTTGCAGATGGATGTAGATAGGTTAAGTGAGTGGGCAAAGATCTGGCAAATGGAGTTTAAGGTGGGAAAATGTAAAGTTGTTCACTTTGGCAGGAAGAACAAAAAAGCAGCGTACTACTTAAATGGAGAATGGCTGCATAATTCTGAGGTGCAGAGGGATCTAGGCAACCTAGTACATGAGTCACAAAAAGTTAGTATTGTTGTGAAGGTAATATGTAATATTTTGGAAAATATTTTTCATTTAAAATAGTGGTTTGATCTGTAGGTATGTCTTAATTGGATTTAAGCCAGCTAGTCTAGGTGCTTTGACATGTATTGAGCATTCAAGAAATGGGGTGAAGATTTGATGCCTTTCCAACAGCTACCAAGCAATATGTTTATATTACTAATAAAATTGGCGCAATGAATGGGGTTTCATTGTTAAAAGGTAAAACTCAAAGAGACTGGTGAGACAATGAGAATTTGAATTCAATCAGTGGTCGTAGGCATAACTTCAGTAGTTTTCAGGTGTACAGGCAGAGGCAATGTAAGATCAAAAGGCAGCTGCAAACCTCCAAACTGGCTCCACAGTGAAAAGAACTTCATTTTGAATTTGTAAGGTGAAAATACTTTGCCTGGTGTTTGGTTAAGTCTATGGGTTGCTGTTGCCTTAATGGAGATTAGTTTGGGAATTTATTAAAAATTATGATAGTAGTAATTTATAGCCATGTGTATATATTTTAATCTGTGTAAGTTAATAAAATGTTTCATTTGTTTAATGTAAAGCCTCGAGAACTGATGGTCTGCTTCCTGAATTTAAGATGGCATCTCAAACATAACACTTAAAATTATAGGTTATGACAGTTGTTTAAAGTTTCCCTCTGGAATTTTTAAATAACTCTGCTTCACCAACTGCATCAGTCATAACAGTATGCAGGTGTAGCAAGTAATTAAGAAGGCTAATGGAATGCTATCCTTTATTATGATAGGGATTGAACATAAAAGAAAGAATGTTATGCTTCAGTTATACAGGGAATTGGTGAGACCGCATCTCAAATAGTGTGTGCAGTTTTGGTCTCCTTATTTAAGGAAGGATATAACTGCATTGGAGGCGATTCAAAAGAGGTTTACTGATACCTGGAATGAATGGGTTGTCTTATGAGGAAAGGTTGGACAGACAGGGCTTGTTTCCATTGGAGTTTAGAAGAGTGAGGAGTAATTTGATTGAAGTATATTAGATCCTGAATGGCCTTGACAAGGTTAATGTTGAAAGGGTGTTTGCACTTGTGGGTGAGTCCAGAACTAGGGGGCACTGTTTTAAAATTAGGGGTCGCCCTTTTAAGACAGAGATGAGGAGAAATCTTTCCTCTCAGAGGGTTGTGTGACTTTGGAATTCTCTGCCCCAGAAGGTGGTGGAGGCAGAGTCATAGAATATTTTTAAGGCAGAGGTAGATAGATTCTTGTTAGGCAAGGGTTATCGGGGTTAGGTGGAATGTGGAAATCGAAACACAAGAAGACCAGTCATGATCTTATTGAATGGCAGAGCAGGCTTGATGGACCAAATGGTCTACTCCTGTTCCTATTTCTTATGTTCTTATGTAACCATAACCATCTTCCTTTGTGCTGAGTATGACTCTAACCAGCAGAGAGCTTTCCCCTTGCTTCCCATTGACCCCAGTTTTGCTTGGGCTCATTGATGCCACACTCAGTCAAATGCTGCATTGATGTCAAGTGCAGTCACTCTCACCCCAACTCTGGAGTTCAGCTCTTTGGTCCATGTTTGAACCAAGGTCAGGAGCTGAGTGGCCCTCGTGGAGCCCAAACTAAGCATCAGTGAGCAGGTTATTGCTAAGCAAGTGCCGCTTGATTACACTGTTGATGATCTCTTTCGTCATTTTACTGATGATCAAGAGAAGGCTAATGGGGTGGTAATTGGCCGGGTTGGATTTATCCTGCTTTTTGTGTACAGGACTTACCTGGGCAATCTTCCACATTGCCAGGCAGATGCCAATGTTGTAGCTGTACGGGAACAGCTTAGCTAGGGGTGTGGAAAGTTCTGGAGCAGAAGTCTTCATTACTATTGCCAGAATATTGTCAGAGCCCATAGCCTTCGTAGTATTCAGTGCCTTCAGCTGTTTCTTGATACCACATGGAGTGAATCGAATTAGCTGAAGACTGGCATCGGAGGAGGCTGAGATGGATCATCCACTCGGCACTTCTGGTTGAAGATTTTCAAAAATATCTCAGCCTTATCTTTCACACTGATGTGCTGGGGTCCCCCATCATTTAGGATGGGTTTTGGGGAGCTTCCTCCAGTGAGCTGTTTAATTGTCCACCACCATTCATGACTCGATGTGGCAGGACTGCGGAGCTAAGGTCTGACCTGTTGGTTGTGGAATCACTTAGCACTGTCTATCACTTGCTGCTTATGCTGTTTGGCATGCAAGTAGTCCTGTTTTGTAGCTTCAGCAGTTTGACACCTCATTTTTAGGTATGCCTGGTGCTGCTAATGGCATGTCCTCCTGCATTCATCATTGAACCAGGGTTGATACCTTGGTTTGGTGGTAATGGTAGAATGGGAGATATGCCGGACCATGAGGTTACAGGTTGTGGTTGAGTACAATTCTGCTGCTGCTGCTAATGGCCCACAGCATCTCATGGTTGCCTATGAGTTGCTAGGTCCATTCGAAATCTACCCCATTTAGCACAGTGGTAGAGCCACACAACATGAAGGAGGGTATTCTCAATGTGAAGACCGGACTTTGGCTCCATGAGGACTGTGCGGTTGTCCCTCCTACCAATGCCGTCTTGGACAGATGCACCTGTGACAGGCAGGTTGGCGAGGATGAAGTAAAGTATGTTTTTATCACTTGCTGGTTTTTTCACTCCCTACGCAGACCCAGTCTAGCAGATATATCCTTTAGGACTCTTTCAGCTCGGTCAGTTGTGGTGCTACCGAGCCACTCTTGGTGATGGACAATGAAGTCCCCCACCCAGAGAACATTTTGCACTATTGCTACCCTCAGTGCTTTCTCCAATGGTGTTCAACATGGGGAAGTACTGATTCATCAACTATGGGTGGGTGGTATGTGGTAATCAGCAGGAGATTCCTTGCTCATGTTTGACCTGATACCATGTGACTTAATATGGTCCGGAGTCGATGCTGAGGACTCCCAGGGCAACTCCCTCCTGACTCTATACCACTATGCGCCACCTCTGCTGGGTTTGTCCTGCGGTGAGACGGAACAAACCCAGGGATGGTGATAGTCGTATCTAGGGCATTTTCTGTAAGTTATGATTCCATTAATATGATTATGTCAGGCTGCTTCTTGACTCGCCTGTGAGATAGCTCTCCCAATTTTGGCATAAGCCCCCCGATATTAGTCAGGAGGACTTTTCAAGGTCAACAACATTGAGTGTGCCGTTGTCGTTTCTGGTACCTAGGCTGGGTGGTCCATCCAGTTTCATTCCTTATCCATTTTTCTGTAGCAGTTTGATACAACTGAGTGGCTTGCTAGGCCATTTCAGATGGCATTTAAGAGTCAACCACATTGCTGTGGCTCTGGAGTTACATGTAACTAGGCCAAGTAAGGACAGCAGATTTCCTTCCCTAAAGAGCATTATTGAACCAGATGGGTTTTTAATGACAATCAACAATGGTTTCATAGTCATCATTAAAAACCTGGAATAAAAAGTTGACTGAATTCAAATTCCACCATCTGTCAAGTTGGGATTTGAACCCAGGTCCCCAGAGCAATACCCTGGGTTTCTGGATTACTAGTCCAGTGAAGCTACCACTACACCACCACCTCCCCTGTTTCACCAGGATTCTGCATTCTCCTGTTAAATTTATATCTCTCAAAAAATAATGTTCTTACAAGGTTGGCAGTACTGTGAAAATTTAGATCTGTCTTATCTCTGACTCCATTCAAGGCCTAATCCGTCTACATGGACGGACGTCACACACTTCATCCACCATTGCTGAGAATTGTCAGCAGCTGCAGTCTTTGCAATTCTTGATCAAGCTTCATTGCAAAGGAGTAGTGTCTCCAGGCTCGCTCAAATCTCTTCCACTTCCCTGCAACATTCACATCAAGGATTTTAGGAGCCTGAGGTGATGTTAGACCACCGCCTGTCACACACAGATTTTAGTTGTTGTGCAACTTTGAAAAACTTTATAGTAATTTCAGGAGCTGCAAGTCTCTTGCTGCTTACTGGACCTCTCACACAGGAGTGAAAGCCAGAAAACAAAAAGATCACCTGGCAAGTCATATGACAGATCCAACTATGTTAATTCAGAAACTATTTACTATAATCCAGCATGACCTCACATCACAATATTAGCCACATGATTGACAACCGACACACTGAACAACACCATTCTAGTGTGCAAGCCACCAGCAGAGAGTGAGTAGAGCTTACCAGAGTGTGGCCAATTCTAAATAAAGCTGGAAGCTGGGATTCAAAAGTTTCTTCACTGTTTGGGAGTCAAATATTTAGATTAGATTCCCACATTCAGCCACTCTCAACATCTTACTGATTCAAATTTTTCATAAAACATATTGATAATTTATGAGGCATTTTACATAGTGATTGCCTGCAATTATCACACTGTAACACCTGTGCAACAGGTGGAAGATTACCTTGCACAAATGATTGAACAGAATCTCTTGACAAATGTACTTCATTTTATATTGAGAAGAATTGCCATTACTGCCCATTGTCAGTGTACATTACCAAGGTTAGGTGAGATGGAGCCCTTGATGGCCCTGAATAGAATACTGATCTCAGTGTCAAATAAACTGCTTTTCCTTTACTCTGTAGCCCAAGGGATATTAGTGATTCACTATTTATATGAAATTGCTTTATATTCATGACTAATTCCAAAAGTACTGCAGCTCTCATAATTTATTGAATGACTTGTTTACTCCAGTCATTGTGGAACACATGAATAATGCATTTTTGTGATTTTTTTTCTCTACTCTCCATCTCTGATCAGCAACAGCTGTACAGCCAATGCTACTCTCCAATTCCTCACCAAAGTGACCATTCATTGGCCTTAATGGTGAGCGCTAACAGGCTGTTCTTCCATGTGTACGTCACCTAGTCTTATCTTTGCCCAACGACAAAGATACTTTGATTTCTAGCAGGGATCACTGGACTGTAGTCAAGAACAGGAACCATGGCTGATGCCTCCTCGCTCTGGTGTAAGGGAGGAAGCTAATTGGCGTGCCCCACCAACACACCTCCTGTCATGTCCCTCCTTCCCCCAGAGCCCAGGGGTATAATCTGGGAGTCTGTCACTCTGTTTGGTTCAGTATTAAACTGGACGGTTCATTTAACTAATGAGTCACCATGACTTCACAAAAAAGATGGTGCACACATATGCTTGATCTATTTTAACCCTTTCCCATATACCAGAGTGTTAATTTCAAATAAAAACTAAAAAAAAATTGCTAAATAAAATTGACTCTGCCCTGGAGGCTTTCACCTGATAGCTGTTAATGCTGCAGTTGTAATTTCTATTGTTTCTCCTTATATAATTTTTGTATGACGCAGGATAGCCACATTCATACTAAGCTATTCTTTAGAAAGTTGAAGTCCTTGAGTTAATATGTTATTCAAGTGTCAGCTTGGTTCAATGGAAATTACTCTCATCTCTTGAGTTGGAATGTTCCAAGCCTCCCTGTTTGACTATGCCTTCAATTATCTGCCCTAACACTGCTTATTGCACATTTCCTCTCTCTGAAACACCATGAGACATTCATTGAACTTCAGGTGCTATAGAAATAGATCATTATTTACGATCAAGGGAGGAAAAACTAAGAGAAGCGTGGATAAACTAGAGAGAGAAAAGAAAGGTTGTTACAGACAGCAGTCGGTGGCTGGAGGTAAGGGAAAGATGGCGGGTCATTCATTATGTTTTCTTGTATTCCATCCTGGAATGTGGCAAAGATGCTGGATGAAGTCTCCACACATAGGGCTGGATTTTCTTGGAGTGAGGGAGAGTTCATGGAGCAGTGAAAATCGCACCCAGGACCCAATTCCAGGACTCTCAACCCCATTCTCAAGGTTTCCAATTTTCAGGAATGCCTCTTAAGAGTTTGGGCTGGTTCAGGTCGAGAGTCTGCACCTTGCACTCCTGATCTGGCCGGGTCCATTGCGGGGATAGGCATGCCCTACCCCTCTGCAATTTTTCATGGAGTTGGGCCAGCTTTTCATGGCACCTCAGAGGTGTGGGGGAACCTTTGCAAAGGTAAGTTCAAAAGGTCCTCCTCATGCAGCTATTGCCAAGGTATGCCACCCCATCCAGACTTATGAACCTTCACCAACACCCCCCCATGCCAAGCTATAGCATTTCCATGCTCATTCACCGACTATACACTGTTTGGAACCAATAAACCAATAAACCAATAAAATTGTGACAATGAGATGTACAAAGAAAGATTTCTAAAAGACAGTCATTCTTTGATAAATTTACACTTCCTTAAAACTTTCCTATTATAGGCCAGTAGAAGTGTTAATCTCTGGACCCTTTAAAGTATCAATATCTGAAACTGTAAGCACTTTAAACCTCTTCATTTTGTGCAGGTAAACATTGTGCAATTGACAGAAGAAATTAAAGAGCCAGAGTTGTCAATGTTTGGCTGAGAGCCCAGAAATCTATTAGCTGCACCCCAGGCTATTGATACTTTAAAGAGTTTGGGTGATTGACCCTTTTATTGGCCTGTAGCAAAAAGGATTTTTTTTTAAGTAAAGTGGGGACTTATCACTGAACGTCTTTGTTAAAGCTTCTTTACACATCAAATTGTCACTCTAGGGCTCATTGGTTCTATACAGTTTGTAGTGCGTGAATGAGCATGGAAGTGCCAAAGCTTGGCATGGGGGGAATGAGGGGCCATAGAGGGTGAGTGGGGGGGGGCATGAGGTGGCATGAACAGAGCATGGGACAATTGTGGGGGTAAGAGGGTGTGAGGGGTGAGGGCTAGAGGGCCTTACATTTTTCATTATAACTGGGACAAAGTCCCACAGCACTGAGGTGGGCCTTATATACAGCCCGCCTCTGCCCCTGTGGCTGCCTCTGAACTCTTTCCAGGGTTGGGTGGCCCGACCCACACTCACCAAATGCCTTCTCCTCATCCCCCACTTCTAGGCACTTTTTCCCGAGGCGAGTAGGCCAAGCTGAAATTTTCCCAATTCTAGTGACTGGCCTCAACTGAGAAAATCCCACCCAAGAGTAATATTCCACACCTGAACATATTTTGGTTAGTAGAGCATTAAGTGTTAGCTAAGCTTTATTCTTCCAGGCAGTGTGTTGAACATGTAATTTGGAACCCTACATTGATTGTAGCTGGATAGCAGGTTTTGCTGAGCACTGTGGCTGACTCATGATTTTGCACAGTGTTGAGCAGGAAGTCATTGCAAAGGCAGCTGAAGTCTGACTGAGTGATGATCCACTTTGGAAGAATTATAATTCAAAATGGTTTTTATAGTAAAATGCGATGTACTCAATCCAACGTTTACTATATGCATTTGGAGTTAGAGGGCAGAATCGTCCCAGATTTGCGCTAAATGTGGTAGCGGCCGGGAAAAATTACGGTTTACCCTTCAGCCACAATGGCAGCCTTTCACACCGTTTCATCCCAATACCACCGCATTAATTATGCATTTCTGGGAGACACACTGTTTTGATGGCAGGCAGGCTCTCATTTGCCCGCCACGCCATTATCTCGCCGCTTCCTCATGGCAGGTGCCATATTTAAAGTGCAGCCACACGCACACCTGTCAGTGCTCCCAGCCCAGGGCCGCTGCACAGAAGACATGGCCCCAAAAGAAGACTGCCGCCCCCAGGTTTAATGATGCGTCTACCAAGCGCCATTTGGACGCCATGGAGGCTCGCCTTGATGTCCTCTATCCTCACTCTGGCCGCTGGATGGGCAGCAACATCACGAGTCTAGCTTGGGAGGTGGTGGCAGCAGTGGTCAGCGCCAACGCCCTGCAAAAGAGAACACTCAGTGCCGCAAGAGGATGAATGCTCTCCTCCATTCCACCAGGCTAAGTCACTCTTCTTACCACTCTCAATTCACATACTCACCACACATCCACAGGGCCCTCACTCTCTGCCAGTTCAAGGAACATCGCCATTCACTCTCTCTCTCACACACAGCCGTTGTCCTCACGTTATCCATGGGATTGCTCACCATGCACACATGCCAGGCACACTTATCATCTGGCCTGGCAGACGTCCTACTTACACTCTCTCCATCTCTATTCATGCAGGACAAGTTGGCACACAAGAGTGAGAGGTCACAGACTGTTGGAGGAATGCCTGAAATCAAGGTCCTTACAGATTTTGAAAACAGAGCTGTCCAGCTGGCTGGCAAGGATCTGGACCGGTCCTCTGCTGACAGTGAGGTTGGCAGTTCTCAAAGGATCCAGCAGTGCAATATCTATCAGACAACCATGCTGTGAGTGATGTGTCCCGTCTCACAGGCCACTGCCATGCACTAATTATCTCTCCTTGCTTTTGCAGGCACATCTGGCAAACAGCCAATGGAGTCTATGACCGAGGGCCTCCAATCAAGCCCCAAAGAAACCTCTGGAGGAATCTGTAGGCACCCTTATTGTAGACCTGTCAAAGCACTCACCCACACCCTCCAGCGCAGAGACACACACCTCAATGGGACCTAGCATTAGAGTGGCCTCGGGATCACAATCCAGTGAGCACATCGCATTGTCTGATCCACAGCAGGAGGTGGTAGGGATTTCCCAGGTCTCTGGCACTTGGAGGACTACTGGAGGCCAAACATTTGCTCAGTCCGAGTCAGATGATTAGCCTCTGGATTCAGTTATATCTCAGTTGCAGGAGCTGTAAAGGCAAGCTCGGGAACATCAGGAATGGATGTCTGCTGCACTCCTCAGATTGCATGGTACAATGGAGAAGTCTGTCAGCCCTCAGGCTGAGGTGATCATGCTGACATTCCAATGCACTGAGGTCAACACTGGTAGGATGCCGCCCGCCTTGGAGACCTTGGTCCAGGATGTCACTCCTGCACTGCTGCACGGGCTCAACTGCATTGCTGACACCATAGTTGGCCCCAACAGTGTGCACACGAGAGAGGTGCAGGGCAGATGGATCTCACTCCAGCTACCCCTTTCCCTCAAGGAATCAGTCAGGGACCCTGGGACACCCAAAGGGTGGAGTATCAGCAGGTGCACACCCTGGAGCCAACCACCCAGGTGACTCCAGGAGAGTCCGTCCCATGAGAATTCCCTCTTTCTGTGACCCCAGCAGCTCCAGTGCCACAGGCCGAGGAGGGTACCTCTGCCACACAGCAGGACCCCGAAAGCAGGCTGGGGCCCTTCAGGTCTCAACCCTGCAGAGGATGCCCGCCAAGGTCGTCACAGAGTGTAGCTGTCAGCAGGCTGCCTCCACCTCCGCTGTGGATGACCAGGGAGCACCAAGATGTAATGGCAGGGTTAGGATGGTTAAGAAGATGTAACTTTCTTGAGACAAAACAAACAAACTAAATTAACTAATCAAGGGACAAATTAAAAGGTAGCCCCTTAAAGGGAAACTGCAAGTTGCACAGCCTGGGCATGGGTGTTAATCACTTGTACATAATTTTCACGATTGTAAATAAACTCTCAAGAAGGTCTCCCTGCCTATGGCTCCTTGTTCTGAAGAACAGTGTTTGTGTCACTCAGATGTGAAACCTTGGTTCTTGCATATGATAAAGGCAGGTGCCTCAGTCCAGGGCCTCTTCCTTGTGCTTTGTGCAGGCTTCAGACCAAAATGATGGTCCAGTCTCACACTCCCTGGACACATTACCGACCTGCACCTTGATGGTGCTTGTCATTGCTGCCAGACTATCGTGGACAGGCATCACAGAGTTCTGTCATTCTCTCTCTGTGCTCTCATCTCCTTTAAGGTAGGGCTGGCCCCCACCTCGTCACATCTGTGACCAGTGACGCTGTGCTCCTGAAGGGGTCAGGTGCTGAAGGCTGACAAAGGATCAGATGCTTTTAAAGTTTCACAGCTGTGTCTCCATGATATGGCCCTGATCACAGAGTGCAAGTGAGCTGCCCTTGGCCAGACAGGAGTCAGACATTCTCTGAGGCTATGCAGATCTATGGAGTATCCTCACTGCATGTCATGATCATCTTCCCAGAACTGAGCGACTGTTAGGGCCTCTGCTGTGTCTCCATGACAGGACCATATCACAGTGGGTATGCGCATTGCCATAAACCAGACTCGAGTCAAACTTTCATAGGTGCAATGTAAGGATCTGCGGTGTCTCCTCACTGCATATCATCATCATCTTCCACAAATCTAGCAGCTATAAGGGCCTCCCGAGCGCGCCTGCCTCGTCTGGCGAGGGCCTCATCGCCGACATCGTCGCCTTCGAGGACCTCCTCACCCTCATCCCTGTCGACGTCCTCCTCATCAGAGAAGATGTGCAGCTCCTCCACCTCCTCCTCAGCCAACTCCTCTCCCTGCTGCAGCAACAGGTTGTAAAGGGCGCAACAGGTAATGACGATGCATGACACTCTTTGTGGACTTTATTGCAGGGCTCCACCAGACCAATCCAGGCAACGAAACCTAACCTTCAGCATCCCGATTGTTTGCTCCACCAAGTTGCGAGTTGCAGCATGAGCCTCATTATACCTTCACTCTGCTGCAGCCTGAGGCCGCCACATGGATGTCATCAGTCACATCATCCGTGGGTAGTCCTTTTCCCCGAGAAGTCATCTCTGCAGCTTCTGTGGACCCTGGAAGACATCAGGGATCTGTGACCGACTGAGAATATAGGAGTATTTGGGATACGTTTGTGGTGGTCGCACACCAGCTGCACATGTGGTGAATCGAAGTCCTTGCGGTTGACATAGTTGACCGCCTGTTGCGACAGAGATCTAAGCGCCATGTGAGTGCAGTCGATGGCACCCTGCCCCTATGGAAAACCCAAAATCTGGGCAAATCCAATCGCTCTTGCATCCTGGTTTTCCTGCTCCTGAAATGCACAAAGTTGTGTGCCTTTGCAAAGATGGCATCCATGACCTCATGGATGCATTCGTGAGTGGGGGCTTGTGATATCCCACAGAGGTTACCTGTGGAGCCCTGGTGTAAAAATTGAGCACTGCGGTCACTTTCACGGCCACAGGGAGTGGATGTCCTCCTTTTCCCATGGCATCAAATCCTGCAACAGTTGGCAGATGTGACCAACCAGTTCCCTAGACATGCACAGTCTTCAGGGACACTGGCTCTCATCTGCAGGAATGAAAGGCGGTGTCTATAGGCCCCTCGGTCTGGCTTGGTGCCGACCAATGACGGCTCACTGTGGCTTTTTGGCAGCTTGTGCGAGAGCACCAGCCACCCCTCCCTCTTGATGGCACTGCTCCACCTTCTGCACAGCCAGACACGTCTGCCGCTCTCTTCTCCTTTGTCTCCGCGCTCTGTTCAACATGAGGTATACAGCTAGTTCACCAGGCTCCATGCTCCTGATGTACTCCTCCTGCAGGATGAAAGAGAGAGATGCACGGGTTAGCTTGGGTGTACTAAGAACCTCTCTTGGTTAAGTCTGAAGGCCCCTTAACGCATCCTGGAGAGCACTGACCACCACTTAGATGGCCAGAGTTTAGTGCGCTACATGGCTGCCTGAAACCTCACACTCCTCTACCTGACTGATTGGCAGCAGTTTTGCCCATTGGACTGCATGCTGTGCTCTCAGCTCAGGCACAGGCATTCTCCTAACCCACACTGCAAGGCTGCACTGTTAGCCTGAACCATGGGGGACACTGGTCCAAACTGGGATGATGACATTGCAAGGGGCTGTGAGCAGTTACTGCTCCATAGCCAGCTTTAGCAAGGATTATACAATGTGCCCAGTTGTCCAACTGTTCTGCAGTCCAATAAAATGCTCATTAGCTTGCAGTCTGTGGCTAAGGGATGAAAAGTTCTGGAGCACTTGGTGGCACGTTCAGGTCTCTGCGTTGCTCGAGTGGGCAGATAAGCTAGAGACCTGACTCCACGCATGTCAATGTGGCTGCAGCTGAACTGCCTCAGCTGCAGAGGAATGATCACTTTATGCAAGATTTCCCTAATGTATGGACACTTCTCTTCACCCACCCCTCCCCCAACCCTGCACGTGCCTGTGCACTACCTTCAATTACTGGGCAGCCCTTGCCGTGCCCCCACCCCAGCCAAGTCGCCTCAACCGCAGGGCAGTCCTTGTTCCCATCTCCCTTCAATGCGCCTCCACCTTGAGGTCCAACATGCGACCCTTGCAAGTGCTACGCAATGTTACTGTGCACTCACCTCCGAGTTCCCATCAAAGTGCAGCCCACCAGGTGCATGCCTTATATATGCTGTTGTGAAACACATCGACGTGATGCGCTCAGATGATCCAGCATGGGAGGATGATTCCGGCAGGCTACCTTATAATGATATACAGATGTATTACAATGAGGTTCTCTATGTCCGATGGCGGGGGACGTAGCTCGCTATTGACAGGCTGAGCGGACGATTGCAACCTGGTTTCACAACATTGTGAAACCAATTTTTGGCCTTCTCGGCATATTTTCTGCTCACTGCCAAACACGCCCGCCAAACACGTAAGCGGGCGCGGAAAATTCCACCCAGAATTTCACAGTAAGTACAAGATCCACCTGGACTGAAACAATATGGGCCCTTTCAATATGAGCCTATTGAGTAATTCAATCGTCTTCTGTGGGTCAATTTTGGTCCCATTTCCACTCACTTCACATCAGGAACAGAGCAGTGTGGAGTCAAAAATCAGAATGAAATAAGAAAGGTTTGCAATATATATATATTTGCACTAATTTCTTCAGAGCTGCTCCCATTTCCACTACCATAACTTTGCCAGATGTATGTCGGAAACCATGTTTATGTGCTTAAATGGGGTTTATGCCTCACCTAAGGTAAAGTTAACAACAGTGTACCAGGAACATCTCCAAAGAAATTCCTGGCCAATATCACTTACTCTATGAACAAATCTGCAATCATTAATCTTTTTAAATTAAAAATTAGCTTACTTTGATTAAATATTTAGAGCCCAGTATATTTAACCCACCTTCTCAGGAGCATTAGCTACTATTGGAATTGCTAAGAAAAAATTGAAACCCAATTTGCCTTTTTAATAGGTAATGCATCATGCATTGGAAGTGTTTTGCTGAAATTCTTCTGGGACCATCTGCTTCTGAACAATAAGATTATAGAGGCTGCATGTTGCTGTTTGTCTTGCAAAGGATAGTCAGTAATTATTGTTTATAAAGTCATTAAGTTTGCAATTATATAATGACTCCCAGTAAGCCCGTGAAATATCAATGTCAGCTGTTCCAATCCTGATGAACTTTGAATGTATAAATATAGCCAACCTTAAACTGGATTCTGAAGTAACAGAGGTTGTTTGGAATCATTTAGTGATTGTGATTTATCTTGAAAGGGATGCCCTTGTCCCTGAACACTATGTACCGTTGTCGGTTTTTAAAGTGTTTTCTCCCCTTCCCTCCTGAAAGTACTGACTCTTGGGATATGTTTTTACACAGGCGTCAGCCACCCTCCAGTAACTTGCCCCAGTGGCCATTCTTCATGGCTAAGCTAGATGGTTAGTGCTGAGAATTATTCGGTCATGAAGGGCATCACATCCAAAGTTCATCTGGTTGCCACATGTGTGCCTGTGAATTTGGATATGTATACATGCATGCGCACACACACATACATGAACACAAATTTGGTAACTCACTCTTCCATTTTTCTGATTCCTGTGGTGAAAAAAACTAAGTCTGCTCCACTGGACAGATCAGGAGCAGGGATCCTATCTGATTTCACCTTTAAGCTGCTATTTATGATGTTCCATCCCATCACGGTAGCCTGAGATATTACAGTGAGTCAGCTTTCACCTGTACTTTTATTGACAGTAATAAATTTATCTTCTTTCCACTTAGCTCAAAAATACATGCGATTCAGATATATTCTGTTCTTTTATTTCCCCCAATATGTTGTGATATCAACCAGAGTACAGGCTCAGGTACATCCAGACTCTCAGATCAGAATACAAACTTTGAAAATTTAATTATTCATCCTTTATTATTAAGTAGCCTGCTGGTTCTATCTGTAGCCCATTGGCTTCCAAATTCTAACCAAGGCTAACAATGAAACTCAACATTTGTAGACGAGTCTCATAAACTTTCAACAAATCAAGAAAATTTTTGGCTGTTTAATCTTGTTATTTTGAAATTAAACTCTGATTTGGAAATCCTGCTCAAAATGGAGCTTTTCAGCTTCCAATTGCTCCTCCTGCTGCTACTCAAAGTCTGATTTTCACTATGTTGTCTCCTGATCAAGCAATGACTTGATTTTAAAATTTTCATTCTTGTTTGTAAACCTTTCCATGACTTCATCCTCCCTATCTCTGTAAGCTCCTCCAGCCCCAAAACCCTTTGAGATATTCTAGCCTCTTAATTAGTCCCAATATTAATTGCACGAGCATTGGGGATGTGCCTTAAGCTGCCTTGCTCTGGAATTCCCTCCCTACATCTCTGCGCCTCTCTAACTCACTTCCAAACTTTACGACCACTCCTTAAGCCCTACCTCTTTGACTAAGCTTTTGGTCATCTGACCTAATGGGCGGAATAGTCCCAGATTTACACTAAGTGTGGTAGCAGGCAGGCAAAACGACATTTTACCCGCTGGCCGTGATGGTGGGAATTCACGCCATTTCGTCCCAAACCCACCACATTATTTATGCATTCCCAGGAAACACACCTTTTCCATGGCGGGCAGGCTCTCATTCCCCCACCCGCCATCTCCTCGCTGCTTCATCACGCCAGACACTGTATTTAAAGTCTAGCCACGCGCATACCATTCATTGCTTTCAGTTCACAACTGCTGCAGGGAAGATGTCCACGACAGGCAAAAAGTCTGTAGCCCCCGGGTTTAGCAACGCATTACTGGAATGCCTTTTGGATGCCATGGAGGCCCACCAGGATGTCCTCTATCCTGGTCTGGCCGCAGAATGGACAGCAGCATGACCCACCAAGATTAGGAGGCTGTGGCAGCAGTGGTCAGTGCCAATGCCCTTCAAAAGAGGACAGCCACCCAGTGCTGCAAGAGGATGAATGATCTCATCTGTTCCACCAGGGTAAGTCACTGCTCTCATCACTCACACCTCACACACTCACAAACCCAACACACATCCCCAGGGATCTCACTCACTGCTAGTTCAAGAGACATCAGCATTCACTCTCTCACACTCACTGTCATTGTCCTCATCCCATCCACTCACCACCCACACATGCCAGGATACTTATCATCTTTCCACCCACGGTCGTTGACAGGGCCCTCAACCGTGTCTGGCCCATCTCCCGCGCATCCGCCCTCACGCCTTCTCCTTCCTCCCAGAAACATGATAGGGTCCCCCTTGTCCTCACTTATCACCCCACCAGCCTCCACATTCAAAGGATCATCCTCCGCCATTTCCTTCAACTCCAGCATGATGCCACCACCAAACACATCTTCCCTTCACCCCCCTTATCGGCATTCCGTAGGGATCGCTCCCTCCGGGACACCCTGGTCCACTCCTCCATCACCCCCTACTCCTCAACCCCCTCCTATGGCACCACCCCATGCCCACGCAAAAGATGCAACACCTGCCCCTTCACTTCCTCTCTCCTCACCGTCCAAGGACCCAAACACTCCTTTCAAGTGAAGCAGCATTTCACTTGCATTTCCCCCAATTTAGTCTACTGCATTCGTTGCTCCCAATGTGGTCTCCTCTACATTGGAGAGACCAAACGTAAACTGGGCGACCGCTTTGCAGAACACCTGCGGTCTGTCTGCAAGAATGACCCAAACCTCCCTGTCGCTTGCCATTTTAACACTCCACCCTGCTCTCTTGCCCACATGTCTGTCCTTGGCTTGCTGCATTGTTCCAGTGAAGCCCAACGCAAACTGGAGGAACAACACCTCATCTTCCGACTAGGCACTTTACAGCCTTCCGGACTGAATATTGAATTCAACAACTTTGGGTCGTGAGCTCCCTCCCCCATCCCCACCCCCTTTCTGTTTCCCCCTTCCTTTTTTTCCAATAAATTATAAAGATTTTCCTTTTCCCACCTATTTCCATTATTTTAAAAAAAATCACCCCCACTAGAGCTATTCCTTGAGTGCCCTACCAACCATTCTTAATTAGCACATTCGTTTAGATAATATCACCAACTTTAACTTTAACACCTATGTGTTCTTTTGTACTATTGTTGTTGACATCTTTTGATGATCTGCTTCTATCACTGCTTGTTTGTCCCTACAACCACACCACCCCCCCACCTCTCTCTCTCTCTCTCTCTCTCCGCCCCACACACACACCTTAAACCAACTTATATTTCAACTCTTTCTTGGACTCGAACTCAAGTTCTGTCGAAGGGTCATGAGGACTCGAAACGTCAACTCTTTTCTTCTCCGCCGATGCTGCCAGACCTGCTGAGTTTTTCCAGGTAATTCTGTTTTTGTTTTTGTTACTTATCATCTGGCCTGGCTCACATTCTGCTTACACTTTCTCCATCTCTATTCATGCAGGACAAGCAGACACACAACAAAAGGGAGAGGTCACAGACTGGTGGAGGAATGCCTGACATCAAGGTCTTCACGGACTTTGAAAACAGCCATCCAGCTGGCCGGCGAGGATCTGGACCAGTCCTGTGCTGACGGTGAGGTTGGCGGTGCTCTACCAAGTGAGGATCCAGAGGTGCAACATCTATCAGACAACCATGCTGTGAGTAATGTGCCCTATTTCACAGGCCACTGCCATGCACTAATTATTTCCCCTTGCTTCTGCAGGCACATCTGGGAAACAGCTGATGGAGTCCATGACCCAGAGCCTGAAGAAACCTTTAAAGAAGTATCTGGATGCACCCTTCTAGAAGACCCGTCACAGCACTCACCCACTAGTGCAGAGACACACACCTCGTGGGACCTACTTCTAGGGTAGCATTGGGGTCACAACCTGGTGAGCACATTGCATTGTCTGATCCACAGCAGGCAATGGCAGGGACTTCCCTATGTCTGGCACTTGGAGGACTGCTGGAGGCCAGAAATTTGCTGAGTCCGAGTCAGATGATAAGCCTCTGGACTCGGACATGTCATAATTGCTGGAGCTGCAAAGACAAGCTCGGGAACATCAGGAAGGGATGTCTGCTGCACCCCTCAGATTGCAAAGCATGAAGGAGGAGTCCATCCACCTTCATTCTGAGGTGATAGTGCTGGCATGCCAACATACCGAGGTCAACACTGGCAGGATGGCGGCCGCCATGGAGACCTTGGCCCAGTATGTTGCTCCTGCACTGCTACATGGGCTCAACTCCATCGCTGATGCCATAGCTGGCCTACAACAGCGTGTACATGAGAGGGGTGTTGGGCAGCTCGATCTCACTCCAGATTCCCCTTCTCCTCAAGGAATTAGTCAGGGACCCTGGGGCACCCATACGGTGGAGGATCAGTAGGTGCACATCCTGGGGCCATCCATCCAGGTGACTCCGGGAGTGTCTGGCCCATCCGAATCCCCGCTTCCTGTGATCCCAGCAGCTCCAGTTCCACAGGCTGAGGAGGGTGCCACTGTCACACAGCAGGACCACAAAAGTGGGCTGGCACCCTCCAGGTCTTGGCCTTCCAGAGGATGCCCGCCAAGGTCATCACAGACAGGGCGTAGCAGTCAACAGGCTGCTCCCACCTCCGCTGTGGATGTCCAGGAAGCACCAAGATGTATCGACAGCGTTAGGAAGGTTAAGAAGATGTAACTCTTTCGAGGTAAAACCAATTAAACCAAATTAACAAAATTGGGATAAATCAGGCATAGCCCCTAATTCAGGTCAGCTGTAAAACCAAGAACAAAGTTTAAAGGAAACTTACAAACTTTAAACCAAAATGTGATTAAAGGGGTCGATAAAACACCCCAGTCCTCGCAGTGCCCACTGAACACGGAAGGCCTCGAGAGTGCCAGCAGACACCGCGTGCTCCCTCTCCAAAGACACCCGGCCACGAACGTAGCCGCAAAAATGCCACCAGTGCAGGAAGAGGACGAATGATCTCATCTGTTCCACCAGGGTAAGTCATCATTCAACTCCCTCCAATATCAAACTCTCATCATGGCATCATACACTCCAACAGCTACTCTCTTCAGGGACCTCACACAACCATTAGCGGGGGACACATTTCAACACTCACTGTCTCACTGAGACTTTCACATTACCACCATCCCATCTATCATGTTGCTCACGCTTCATCCTCTGGCCCTTCTGGGGAGGGCTCACCACACACAGGGAATATGCATCTCACCCAACATCTGCTCCATCCCTTCTCATCACATGCCTTTCTTCCTTCTTCATATAGGCCAAGATGGTGCACAACAGGCATGAAAGAGCGCAGACCAGGGAGAGATGGCCGACATCATTGCCCGTTTGAGGAGGCTGCAGCCGAAATGGCTGGGGAACACAGGGATCGCTCCGGTGGAGAAGGGGAGATCAGCCTCTCCCACCAACCCAGTATGGATCACAACTCCATCACTTCATCAAATCCTCACATTCACAGTGAGTCACGTGCAGTCTCATCTAGTTCATGCTCATTAACTGAAAATTTATTTTCTATTTGCTAGACACCAGCAGATTGAGGCCCCACAAGCCAGCCCAGCACCAGTGCGAACCCACAGACTTCACCCAAAGAGCAAGCTCTGGAAGAACTGTCACATGCACCATCCACCAGCTCAGAGGTGCACGTCGGTGGGGCACAGCTGGGGTTTTTTAAGAACTCAGCTTTACTAACTGCTGGGTCATAACAGGATGCATTGGTAGTAATCTTCCAAGAATGCTTAGATTCTGGAAAAGTCCCAGAGGATTGAAAAACTGCCAATGTAACACCCCTATTCAAAAAAGGAGGGAGACAAAAAACAGGTAACTATAGGCCAGTTAGCTTAACATCTGTCATTGGGAAAATGTTAGAGTCTATTATAAAAGATGTAATAAAGGATGTAATGCATTTAGAAATGCATAATATAATCAAGCAAAGTCAGCATTGCTTCATGAAGGAGAAATCATGCTGGACAAATTTATTAGAATTCTTTGCAGAAGTAACAAGCAGGATATATAAAGGGGAATGAGTAGATAAGATACTACTCATAAGGCTACTTAATAAGAGCACTTGGTGTTGGGAGTAGTATATTAGCATGGATAGAGGATTGGCTAACTAATAGAAGACAGAGAGTTGGGATAAGAGGGGCATTTCAGGATGGCAACCTGTAACTGGTGGATTGCCGCAGTGCTGGGGCCACAATTATTTACAATATATATTATTGACTTCAATGAGGGAAGTGAATGTACTTGCACCAGTTTTGCGGATGACACAAAAATAGGCGGGAAGGCAAGTGGTGAGGGTGACACAAAGAGTCTACAATAGGATATAGACAACTGAAGTAAATGGGCAAAAACTTGGCACATGGAATATAATGTGGGACAATGTGAGTTTATGCACTTTGGCAGGAAGAATAGAAGAGCTGAATATTATTTAAATGAAGAAAAACTGCAGAAAACTGCAGCACAGAGGGATTTGGGCATCCTCGTGCATGAATGCAAAAAAGCTAACATACAAGCTCAGCAGGTAATAGGGAAGGCAAGTGGAATGTTGGCCTTTATTTAAAAGGGAATGGAGTATAAAAATAGGGAAGTCTTGCTAAACCTATACAAGGCACTGGTTAGACCACACCTAGAATACTGTGAACAGTTGTCTAAGGAAAGATGTACTGGCTTTAGAGGCAGTCCAGAGGAGGTTCACTATGTTGATCTTGGGTATGGAGGGATTTTCTTATGAGGAGAGGTTGAGTAGGTTGGGCCTGTGCCCGATGGGGTATAGAAGAATGAGAGGCGACCTTATTGAAACATATAAGGTTCTTAGGAGGCTTGACAGGGGAGATGCTGAGAGGTTTTTTTTCCCTTGTGGGAGAGTCTAGGACCAGAGGACATAATCTCAGAGTAAGGGGTCACCCATTTAAAATAGAGATGAGAATTAATTTCTTCTCTCAAAGGGTAGTGAATCTGTGGAATTCCTTACCACAGAGGGCAATAGAGGCTGGGTCATTAAGTATTTTCAATGTTGAGATAGACATTGTTAATCAGTAAGGGAATTAAGGATTATGGGGGAAAGTGGAGTTGAGGATTATCAGATCAGCCATGATGTCAATGAATGGCAGAGCAGACTCAATGGGCCAAATGGCCTACTTCTGCTCCTATGTCTTATGGTCTAACATCAGGCAGAGATTCGACATTCACTCAGCAGACTAGCGTAAACGATGGAGGAGTCCATCTGTGTTCTGCCTGATATCGTGTCTCCAACATACAAACGCCTCGGAGTCACAAAGGAAGGCTGGCAGTCACTGTGGAGACCTTGGTCCAGCAGGTCTTGCTGGATTCGCACATGGCCTGCACTCCATGGCCACAAACCCTGGTGGGCACCATCAAGCTGTAGGCGACATGGGGACGAGGCACTTTGACCATCCTCCAGGTGCACCATCTCCTGCAGGAATCAGGGTGGCACCCTTGGGCACCCCCAGGGAGGATGAGCACAGCCAGACACTCCGGGGGCCTCCTCTCAGGACACCCTAAGAGTGTGTAGTCGCTCACAGCCCTCTCGGTCTGTCATCCCATTGACTCCAGCTTCTCAGGCCACCGAGGGCGCTTCTGCCCCTGAGCAGGTGACCCTTATCAGTCCAGGGGCCCTCCAGGCCTCAGGCCACCAGAGGACGTCTGCCGAGGTCATCACAAACATCAGGACATAGCAGTCAGCAGGCGGCCTCCACCTCTGCTGCGGATGTCAGGGCTGCACCCTGATGTAGCAGTAGAGTTAGGATAGTTAGAAAAATTGATGTCAATTTTGGGTCAAGGGTGTGCTAGACATATAAAGAAATTGTACTTTTGTTAATATATTTGATATTTATATGAATGTTCCAATCAACTGAAGGCGTTGTGATTTTGTACTTCGGAATCCTCTTAATTTGAGGTTTAGCCTTTCTCTCACTCAGTGATAGTGTTTCACTGTGAGATTCACATTCATGTGATGTCAACATCAGTTGAACTAGTCTCCACACCCTTGTGTGATGTCAGGGAGATGTGTTTAAATCTTTATTGGAAGTGTGTGATCTAAGTGTTTATAACCCTCCTTCCTCAAGGAACACCACTGAGTGAGGGCAGCTCATCAGCATTGATATTCTAGCAGCATTTGTGTCTCCTCAGTGGTAGTGGTAGAAGAAAGGGCATGCTCCTGAGCATGTCCACATCTGTCGCAGCAGTGTTTGCATCTTTAGGTGGCAATGAAGGTTTCATGTCTTCTCTCGCAACGCTCTTGTTCCCAAGTGGACTCTCAGTTCCCAGAGTGAGCTCACTCACAGGGCACCATGGACCAAAGCAAAGACCATGGCCTGGTGATTCATCAGGTTAGAACACACAAGTGCGAATGTGAGACTCGTTCTCACTGCACTTGTGTAGATATCCCCTGGGTTAAAAGAAAATGGCATTGAGGACTAGGAGAGATGTGGCCATATTCCTTCACTTAACTTTACTCTTCCTGGAACCTGTCAGCAATTAATGTATCACGGGTATGTCTCCCACATCTTCCTTCATCCCTGGCATGATCACACTCTGACTGACCCTCAGCAGCCTCCTGAGGTTCCTGGGCCTCCAGAGCTTCCTATGATGAGCTCTCATCCTCCTCCAGTTCATCCTTAGGCGGGGTCATCTCTTTGCATTGCCAGATTGTGAAGGGCACAACACGCTGCGATGATGTGGGAAACCTTGTTGGGAGTGTATTAGAGTGAGCCACCTGAGTGGTCCAAGCATCTGAAGCGCATTTTCAGAAGCCCTATGGTCTGCTCTATAAAGGAGCGTGTGAAGCTGTGAGAGGTGTTGTACCTGTCCTTGGAATGACTTGGAGGGTGACGCACCAGTTTCAACAGCCAGCATTTCACTGGGTCCCCCTTATCCCCAAGCAACCATCCCTGCGGATGTAACAAAAACAGAAGATGCTGGAAAAGCTCAGCAGCTCTAGCAGCATCTGTGGAGAGAGAAACGGAGTTAACATTTCGAGTCCATATGACCCTTCTTCAGAGCTGAAGAGAAGTGGAAATGTGATGAAATGTATACTGTTTAAGGAGGTTGGGGCAGGTGGAGCTGGATAGAAGGCCAGCGATTGGTGGGGACAAAGGAGGGATTGGCAAAGATGCCATGAACTAAAGGGAAAAGTGATTGTTAATGGTAAAGGTTAGTGCTAAAAAAAAGGTGCTAATAGTGGCATAAAGGTAAGAAAGCAGAATGTGATTATAACAGAACAAGGGTTGCACTGTGTGAAAGAACAACATGGAACAAGTGACAGATGGCTCTGTAGGGTTATGGTGGGGGGAGGGAGAGGGCGCGGTGGTGGGAAAAAAATAGAAAATGGGATAAAAAAGGGGATAAGATCATGGATAAATGAATAAAAATAAAGTGGATAAAAAATAAAAATGAATGTAAAAAAAGGGGGATAAAAAAAGGTGAGTATGGAGGAGAGAGATCATGGTCTGAAGTTGTTGAACTCAATGTTAAATCCAGAAGGCTGTAAGATGTCTAATCGGAAGATGAGGTGCTGTTCCTCCAGTTTGCGTTGGGCTTCACTGGAACATTGCAGCAGGCCAAGGACGGATATGTGGGCATGAGAGCAGGATGGTGTGTTGAAATTGCAAGCATCCCTGCAGACATAATGGCCCGTCAAAAATACCAGGCACCTGGGAGTGACTCAGGATGCAGGAGTCATGGCAGCTCCCAGGGTACCGTGCACAAATGTGCAGTATGTGCTTCCAGTGATCACACACCAGTTGTACATCAATGGAATGATAACCCTTGCAGTTTATAAACGTTAGGGCCTGCTGCCATGCCTAATGCACCCATGCAGCCTAATACACCCTAATACACCCTAATACACTCTTGGGAACCCTGAGATGGTGGCAAAGCTGGTGAATCTCACAGCCAGAGCAAACCTGACATAATGATGGGCCTTCCTGTAAAGGGCATATGTGACCTCCTTTGTGCATTGATGTGTTGTGGACTGAGATGCCGTACTGGTCCCCTGTTGATCGTTGGAAAGAACCAGAGGCCGAGGAATTGTGTGCTGTTGTCACCTTCAAAGCCGCTTTGGCAGGGGATACCCTCCAACTTCATGTGGCATCAGATCTTCATGAAGAATGTGGCATATGTGATGTGATGAGCTCAGGACACGTGCTGACGTGCATGGCATTGCCGCTCACTCATTAGTAAATAGGAGAGTCTTCTACGATAAACCCTAGGTCTGGTGAGTCACCCTGATTGTCTGGGTCTCTCCTCCTGACCCTCTGGTTCCACTTGTCTATGTCTCTCCTGCTGGTGCTGCGTGCGGAGTTGCATCTCCCTCCTTCACCTCCTCCATTGTATTAGGACCCTGACAAAGGCAGCTTTGAGCCCTGGACCTATATCTGCTTTTGCCTTCTCTCTGAAAGGAAACATTGAAAACATTAATGATTCAGAGGGCAAGGAAGTGAAGCTCAGAAGATGACATGTTCGGAAAATGTAAGGGTCCATAGTTTTTCCTGCCCTACTTGCATGATGACTGATGTTACCTTGTCCCTGAGACACTAGCACACACATCGAGGTGACCAAGATGGCATCGCATATATGTGACATCCTGAGCCCTGCCTGGGATGCTAAAGTTTAATTGAGATGAGTGAGCCAACCTAGTTCAGTGTTCCAGTCTCTGATGTGGCATATTAATGACCAATCAGTTGCTCATGGTCAATGAGTGGATGCCCTTTAGCCGATCAGTAGTGTCAATTCTGGTGAACTCATGACAGGCCTTCATTGATGGAATACCATACATGATACAGCTGTACCTCCTTCACTACTGTCTGCATTCCCAAATTCTACATTCCCATGTGTTACTCTTGAGGTGCAGCGACTATGATGTGTAGCCACTGAGTTCTGAGTAGCCCTTTAATGAAGCTATTGGCTTTCAGTGGCTTTCACCACAAGGAGGTCTTCCTCTTTTCTTTCTAAGCAGACTCCTGCTCACTCCTGCAGCAACAAGAGGTTTGAGGCTGACCCCAGAAAGACCCCCCTCGTGTTCGCCCTTCCCCGTGACTACCATTCCATGGCCTTCCCTCCCCATTGCCCCCCTCGTGTTCATCAACACCACCCTCGCCTCACAGTCCACCCCCAGTTGAAATGCTAGTGGAGCCTGCATGAGTACCACAGCACAGTGGTATTCCTCAGGACAATGTGGACAAAGAGCAGAAGCACACCAACCCTACAGTGGCATTCATCACAACAAGACTGGCGCAGCGCTATGGCAGGCAGGCGATGCATGTTCCATTCACCTTGAGGTTACCAGTGGTCCGACTTGAGCATGCCACCTCATTTCAAATGGATTTGAGGCCCGAAATAATTTCTCGCTGTTGTGAAGCAAATTTAGAAAGCCTGGCAAATTCTGGCGAGCAGCTGTTTTATTGAGCATTCATGACATGGTAATGATGCAAATGGCATTCGTGCCACTAGTGGGTGGGATAACTGACCCACCCCAAACACACCATCGGGAGAATTGCAACCTATTTTTATGATGGCGGATTTGCGACTTTTTGACTGCCATTGGATTCTTCGCTCTCACTCGCCATAACATCTGGTTCACTTCTTGTGTTTTTTTGTGTTGTATTTTTTTTTATTGACATTCTTTCCCTTACACTCTACTACTCCTTTGTGACTCTCTACATTATAATGTGGGTGGTAATGTTTCCCCAGTCCTACATTAACCCTTACAGTCTTGAACACCCTAATACTACATCTCACCCCAAGTCCTTACCCAAATATTACTTACAATAATATTTACATGCTACCCCTTCTCCCCGGAAATCTTGGCTTTACAGATTCAGACAGGTCTGGAGGCTTTACAACTCTTCCAGATCTCATTCCTTTCAAGATTGGAGGAGTGGTAGTCTCAACTGCTTTGGGCTGACTTTGTTGGTCTGGAGTTGAACTTGTGGTACTTGGTGTTTCAAATATTCTGGTGTCAACATCTGGTTCACTTCTTGTGTTCTTTTGTGTTGTATTTTTCTTTATTGGCAAGCTGTCTTCCATGGTCAGATATGTTGGACTTATCCCTCTCCTTCCAGAGGGAATGTTCACTCTGTTCATTCACAGTGTGGACTCCGGTTTTCTTTCTTGGTGGGGTCCATCATGTTCTTCCTGGAAGTTGAAGCTTTACCTTATGTTTGTATATTCCTCATCCTTGAGTTCAACCTGCAGTTTGGCTTCTAACGCTGCAGTGTTTCTTCATGTGCACGTGTCTCCCTGAGTTTTGTCTTGCCGAGTTGGTGGTGGCTTCTCTCCTGCTCCAGGATTGACTTCATGTTGTGCTTGTGAGCTTGAAGCTCCAGCTTCGTTGCTGTAATTTTTCCTGGTTCTGTAACAGCAACTGTTTGGCTCTGGACTTCGGGGTCAACCTTCTGCTGCTGCTCCTTCTCCTCTGTATCTTCTGTTTTCAGTATGTTGTTGCTCATCTGGAGGTTTGGCAGCTCTGATCAAAGAAGAACATTTTCTGCCATTTGCAAAGGACCTGGAATAACAGCCTCTGCAAAGAGTGAGGACAATTCTGAACTGAAGTTCCAAATGATATTGTCAGCACTGGTGGACCTCTCAGGAGTCCCCAGTTCAGTATTGTCGACTACAGTTGTTGTTTTGGCATCTTCTGCCATTTTGAGGAAGTTGAGGGCTCAGGAGAGAAAAGGGTTGATTGTGGATGACACAAAGAACTTTGCTTGTTGCCATACTGGAGCGGCTCTTCAGTCATGTCTGTGACCAGTAGTTGGATTCTTCCAGGACCATACATGTTGTGGCTGTCATCCATAGCCAGGGGTTTTTTAGCCATGGTTCCTGATCTGACAGCATCGTCACACTAGCTCCTGTGTCTAACTTGAAATTCATGAGGTTACAATTTACAGATATGTCGGCATTCCAAAATGTGAATCTGGGATCCTGAACTTCTCCCAAGAAGCATTGTTAGTACAGAGCAACTCCAACAGTCCAGCTCATAAAGAAACAAAAGGGCAAGGAGACTCCAGGGCAAGGAAAGCAATACCCAAGCAAAACACAAGATGGTGTCAGATCACGTCAGTGCTGTGGCACCAAAAGATTTCGCGGGTGCAGTGTCCAGCAATTGCTGCAGTACTTTTACTGAAGCCGCCTGGTACACTTTGGAAAGATGCGTAAGTCCAAAACCTCAAGACATCTAGAGGGTCCCAAACTAGTCCTTGAGCATTGTTGGACCTCCTTTTGGTGTGGCTCATCTATCTCATGGACTACTAATATCTACTAAGCAACTCACAAGGTTGCTTTGACAGCACTTCCCAAACACATAGCCTGTAGCACCAGAAGGACCTGGGGAAACACCACTTCCAAGTTCCCCTCCAACATCCTGACTTCAAATATTGGAAATTAAGTGCATGGTTCAATGAGCATTGTTAGAAAAAGGGGTTTCATGAGTAGACCAGTACTTGGTAGAAAGGGAACTGTACCATGGGATAGTATCCACCTAAACCGGGCTGGGATCACTGTCCTGGAAAATCACATAACCCTAGTTATGTGGATAAGGCATTAAGCTAAAAGAGGGAGAGAACAAGGTCAGGTGAAGGGAAATTTAGAAATCTGAAGCGAAAAGTCAACAAAATAGAGCAGTGTAGTAACTTGGGTGAAGACTTGCGAAATGGGACAGGGAATGACAGAGTTTAACAGTAATAGTGGATCAGCAAATAAAGTCCATGCAAAGAAGGCTTTTTATCGAAATGCACAAGACATTTGTAACAAGATGGATGAACTAGTGGCACAAGTTGAGATAAATGGTTTACATCTAATTGCAATTACAAAGACATAGGCCAGGATTTAGTACTAGTGACAGGGATCCTGCCCACTGGTCGGAACCCTGTGCTGCATCTGTGGGCAAGCCCCAAAGCTAATTAAGCGCTCACAGACACTTAACTGACCAGCATTGGAATTTCTTCACAATCAGGCCCCCAGTGGAGCATAAGTCCAACCCTGAGAGCTGCCAGCCCATCAGAGGCCATCAGGTCTCCATTGCCGGCAACACCACAGGGAGTGGTGGCTGCTGCCGATAATGCTCTAAGTCCCAGCAAGAGGATCACCACTGGATCCCTGGACCCAGGTGAACTGGGCAGTGTGGGTGTCACAGGGAGAAACCTGCCAGCGAGGGGAGCTGGATGGTCAGAGGCAAGGGCATGGGGTGACTTTTAGTGGCTCCCTCTTCCCAACAAGGCCAGGGTGAAAAATTATGTGGCTAGTGTTTCTCCTGTTTCTGGGCACCTTATTCCCCTTTCCTTAACCTTCCCCCTCAATCTTCCATGTTATTTTTGCCCCCTTTCAAGGTTCATCAATCAATTCACCAAGCAATCACAGAACGGTCCGAGGAAAAATAACACCCATGGTTGGCATCTGGTTACATGTATTATCTGGTATATTTGTAGAATGCATAATTAATATTAAGATCAGCAATGATATAATACAGTGTTAGTTTGTGTGCACCCAATAGGTGATCCCACTGCAAATATTAAATAATCCCGAGAGTACAAATTTTATTTTAACAGTATTGTGCAATGTTGTTAACTTGACAGGAAAATATCTTATTTGTTATTTATAACACTCTGCAAATGATAACGCTGATTTCAGTGATGCCTCAGCCCTTATTAACATATTCTGCATAATGCATCATACGTACACAGTGACAGTAAATTGATATTTGGGGGAAAGATTCAATATTGGCAATGCAGATTGCAAGAAAACCTTTCAAGTTTTGTTTTACATATTTCAGCTACCTGTTCTATATGGAAAAGAAAGACCGGCTCCATGCTGTAGCCCACAATGTTTCATTGTTGGAGAGTTGTAAAAGGGAAAGAGGGAGGGAGGGGAGGGTTAGAGGGAGCAGTCCCATTCACTTTCTGCTGCCTAAGCTCACTCGTCCCTCCATGGACACACTGACACAGCACTCACTCACTCATTCAAGATAACTTAGTACCACCATAAGAGAAGTTCCAGATCCCTGGGAGTGGTGTGTGCCGTGGATGCAGACGACAGCTGGGTCTGGCCTGGCGCGAATTTGAGTGACAGCTCCCCTGGGCCTGCTTCAGCCTTGTCTCCAGTGCAAATTCCACTCCCACCCCCTTTTCTTTCATTTTCTGCTTCTTCTCCTTGGCCTTGTTGTGACATGGCAGTGATGTGTGCCAGGCGGACCAGATCCACAAGGGAAACTTGGCCATGCTATCACAACGGTTTTGCAATTTGTATTCATTACGAGAAGATTTGTGCACTGAATTTAGAAGTAATGAGTCTGTTAACAGCTTCAGAGATTTTAAAAACTAAATTAAAACATGTATTAACAAAAGAAAAGATTTCAAGCACATACATAAGATTACATTTACTTAATGCCATAACAAATCCCAAAATTCCTAATTAACCTGACTCCCAAATGCACATCCTCTTTAAGGCAACAGTCCAAAATTGATTTTAAATTTACATAGTGAGCCAGCAAGTTTACTGTAGCACCCAATCGACAGTGGAACTCCAAAGGCTTTCCCATATCTTTGGACACTGGACACAGCAGACTTCTGCTTAAGTGGCTGGAGGCTTCCCCAAAGCTGTTTTACACAGCCCTCTTAGATCTTACATGGCCCAACAACATAGCTTTCCATTCTCTTTTTTTATGTTTTTCTCTCATTGATCTCTAAATTCCATTGTTCTATATGTCTTTGGAAATTTACATTTCACATAATATAAAAATCTTTTATGTTGCCAATATGGTCAGTGCCTTTGGGGAAAATAAACACACTGCTTGGCCTTGCTTATCTTGTTAGTTATAAACATCCTATCATCCCTTGAAACCCAAACAATTCTTCACTTATCTAAAAATGCAAACTTTCTTCACACCCTATATGCTAAGCCCTCATCCATGTTTAGTCATTAGCATTTCAAATGCCTTTTACCCCTAACTTCTTTTGACAATTTCAAGCTTACAGTCTATCTGACTCTAATTCAATTAAATCACACAGGCAGAACCATCTACATTCACAACTACTTTAAACCTACTTTACAAAAGCAACAATAATATGATGAAAAAATGCTAGTTTCATGCCAAACTCCAAAAGATGTTGTCAGAAATCATTCAGTGCAGCCAAATGGCTCCTGCAGTGTAGCCAGCGGGGATGTCTAGAATAACTGCTCCAGCTCCTCCAATCACACCTCTCTCCTCTCTCCCTCCCTTGCTGCTCTCCCAGTCATAGATTCTATCTCTGGAGGAGCAGCAAGAGCAGAAAGGAAGGAATCTGGGATTGAAGGAGCTGAAGCAATGACTAATTTGAGCAGTGAATACACATTCTTGTCTTGACTCATTGGTTTCCCCAATAGATTGCATTCACCAAGACTTAGCAATTTAAAGGGAAGATAACATGAGAGCTTCAAAAGAAAGCCCTCAGCAGTACAGTCACACCTGCAGATCTGTTCATAGATTATAACTTGCTCATTTCTTTTTCATACATGAAATGATGTGCATTGCTGGACAATCTTTACAGACCAATCAGCATGAGGGAGAGAGAAATGGATAGCACTATGCAGAGCCACCGGAAAAGCAGCTTGGCAAGCAAATGACAAAAAATAAAAGAACAAAAGGAAAAACTTGCACATGTCCAGCATAGGAGAGAGAATATCTGTGATTGGAGAAGCAGCTTTGTCTTCCCATGCCTGCTGCTCCTCCAATCATTGCTCTGCTATCAGTTTAACTGACAGTTCATGTATTTTTTTAAAAAAAAGTTGGTTGCTGAGAGTGGGAGAGACATTTGGAAAGCTTTGTGGTTGACTGGCTTTAAAACAAATCGGAACTGTCAGTTTCACTACAGTGACTACACTTCAAGAATGCTTTGGGAGGTCCTGTGGTCATGAAAGGTGCTATATAAATCCAAGACTTTTGTTTTCTGACTGTAGGAACATGAACCAACATTTACCCAGCTCTCACTCTCAAGAAATGCAAATGGATCACATCATATTGCTTATTTATTATACAAATTGCAACTTGTTATATTATACTGATGATGTGCTTTGTAAGTCTCTTGGGTGGTTGATGATAGATGGTAATCTTTTTGCTTGACTCATTATTAAAGAAACAGGTTTTTTGAAACACAATGTGGAGCCTGCATGTCTGATTGGCTGATTTCATGGCTGTTAGAGAATATCTTAAAGCTTCACATACCTCTGGCCTTTTAAGGAGGTGGATAAGTCATGTTCTAAACACTGCTTTCCCAGTTGATCATCCGTGGATGTCTGCTTGTTAAGATTCACCAATTCCAGATACTTTTTGTGACAAAGGGATTTTCCCACCTTCACACAGTGCCTCATCTGTCCCATGTTTATGCTTTGCATAAGGATCTTTCTAAGCTGTTCACATTTAGAAATCTTTCTTAGTTCAGGAAGTTCAGTTTGGGGGGAGAATGTTCCTGGCAATGTGTTCTTGTTTGTCTATTTTACAATCCATTCCTTGTTATGAAGGATAAATTGGGGTCTTTTGCAGAGCACACTAAGAACTTAATGTTAGCTGTTCACTACACAGGGACAACTGATTTTTAAATAACTCAGATGACTTAAAGTGCACAAGATCTTTTCCATTCTGTAGAAGTAGAAGACTTTCTCCTGCCGGGGTGCATAATATAGTTTAATATAGTCATTTCATACAAGGGGAGTAATTGGATTCCATTTTATTAGCAATCTCAGGGTAGAAAGTTCAAATGATTCCTGAACAACAAAGTGGAATAATTGAATAACATTGGTCTTCACTGACAGTGAGAAGCATTCAAGCCCTCAGGTGTCTCTGTGCAATACAATTTTCAAAAAGCCAGCAAAGACTGAGTAGTTCACAATTGTATCTGTGTTTTCTTGATCAACAAGTCTGAAGACTCTGCCAATTGTTGCTTCTCACTACAATACATTTTCAATATCTGTTATGAACACAATTTTATCACAATATTTCAATACCTCAAAAAATTCATAAAAGTACCAAGATAGAATGGGATAATGGGTAAGCAGACAAATAGGACAAGTTGAAGTCAATGGAAAAGGCTCTTGAGAATCATGTGCCATGTAAAACAGGTTACTGATTGATTATGAGCCCATTATGCACTCCTGGCAATTTCACCCCGCAAAGCCTATTAAACTTCCATTAGCGACAAAATAAAGGGAACTCCAGCCATGATTCCACCCTCTGTTTGCAAGTTAATTATGGATGACAAAGGCCATTTAGCCCAGCTCTTCTCATCCATCCAGAATGACCATAAAACTCCTCCCTCATAGTATCCAATTGGTTCTAAAATAATTCCAGGGATTTTACTTGCAAATGAAGTGCAGCTTTGAAGCAGAGTGAGCAGGTATGAGTTTGGTTAATGGGGAGTTTGGTGAAGGGAAGAGGAGGTGCTGCAAATGAGTGCAGCTGAGGAAACTGAGTGCAAACCTGAGAGTTTGGTGAGTGGGGAGTTTAAAGTGTTAATTTTGTTCTTAAATATTGTTCGTAAAATCTAATCTAGTCTGTAATTAGCAGTAACTGGAAAGTACTGTATAAGTAGACCAAGTTTCTTTCTTTCTTGCAGCTTAGACAAGGTAAACACACCCTGCTATGACAGCTGAGTAGTTAATTAGCTAAATGGTTGAATCTGGCTTATCTAGCCCCAGCCCAGTTGGCTATAAATTCAGGGTTCTTTAGTGCAGCCTTGGCAAATGAGTGCAGCTGAGGAAACTGAGTGAAAACCTGAGAGTTTGGTGAATGGGGGAGTTCAATAAGGAGGGGAAGGAAAAGTTCATTTCCATTTGCTTTTTCTATCTGTCTCACCCTGTAGGAATTGGTTCTTACTCTACTATAGGGAAAGGAGCTAGTTGCTTGGTGAATATCTGTAAGTGGTTGAAATCTATTCCTAAGGTTTAAAACATTATACAAATTAGTGGTAAAGTTAATAAAATATATTAAAAAAACAACATAAATAAGTGATTAATTAATTAATTAAAACACATTAAGGATGGCAGGACAGGTGATGTGTCAATGCTGAAGCACGTGGGAGTCCCTGGATACCATCATGATCCAAGGCAAACAGATCTGCAGTAAATGTTTGCAGCTTGAGGAACTTTGGCTCAGAGTCATTCAGCTGGAAGCCGGGCTGCAGACCCTGCAAACACATCAGGGAGGGAGAAAGTTACCTGGATGCTTTGTATCAGGAGGCAGTCATACCACTTTGGTCAGTGGTCAAGAACAGGAGGGTGTGACTGTGAGTGAGGCAGATAAGAGGACCCAGAGGGCAGGAGTACAGGAGCGTGAAGGTCTGCAATTGTTCAGTAGGTTTGAGGCTCTCTCAGCTTGTTTGGATGAGAACAGGGGCTGCAGGGTGGATGAGCAAACTGACCATGGCAGCTTAGCACAGAAAGCCATTCAAATGGGTGGAGCAAAAAGGAATGTAGTGGTAGTAGGGGACAGTATAGTGAGGGGGATTGACACCGTTCTCTGCACAAAGAGTGAGAGTGCAGGCGGCTGTCTTGCCTGCACGGTGCCTGTATTCAGAACATCTGCTCAGGACTGGAGAAGAACTTGCAGTGGGCGGGGGAGGTTCCAGTTGTCATGGTCGATGTAAGTATCAACGACATAGGTAGGACTAGGAAAGTGGTTCTGCATAGAAAGTGTGAGGAGCTAGGCATTAAATTAAAAAGCAGAACATCAAAAAATATCTCTGAATTATTACCTAAGCTGTGGGCAAATTGGCATAGGGCAAATAAAATGAGAGAAATCAATATGTGGCTCAAAGACTGGCATGGGAGAAGTGGGTTCTGGTTTGTGTGGCACTGGCACCAGTACTGGGGAAAGTGGGGGCTGTACTGTTGGGATGGCGTACACCCAAACCATGCTGAGAGAGTGTTCTTGCGGACTGCATTGCTAGGGAAATAGAGAGTGTTTTAAACTAAATAGTGGAGGTAAGGAATCAAATATGGAAAGATGTGGTATATCAAAGAGTAGAGACAAGGTGAGAGAGGAGAATAGGAATATGGGAAATAAGGGTCAGAGAATGGCAGGAAGAGACAGAGAGAAAAAAACCTAAGAATGCTTCAACAATCAAGACTAGGTGTTATAAAGATAAAAAGTCAAAGCTAAAGGCTGTGTATCTGAATGCGTGTAACAGTCATAAAAGAGTAAACGAATTGATAGCACACGTTGAAGTAAATAAATATGACCTGATAGCCATTAAAGATACTTGGCTGCAGGATAATAAGGATTGGGTCCTGAATATTGAGGGGTGTATGATATTCAAGAAGATTAGGAAGCTAAGTAAAGGTGGAGGGGTAGCACTGTTACTCAAGGATGGCATTTGTGTAATAGTTGGAAATGACCTTGGTTCTGGAGATCAAAATATAGAATCTGTTTGGGTGGAGATGAGGAATAGTAGGGGAAAGAAACCATTAGTGGGAGTAGTCTACAGGCTCCTTAACAGTGACCATAACGTAGGTCAAAGTGTACAAGAAGAAATATTGGGTGCTTGTGATAAAGGTATGGTAATAATCATGGGTAACTTTAATCTACATGTAAACTGGAAAAATCAGATTGGCAGTAATAGACTGGATGAGGAGTTCACGGAATGCTTTCAAGATAGCTTTTTAGAGCAACATGTTCTGGAACTAACCAGAGAGCAGGTTATATTAGACTTGGTACTGTGTAATGTGACAGAATTAATTAATGACCTCAGAGTAAAGGCACCCCTAGGTAGCAGCGACCACAACATGATTGAATTTTACATCCAGCTTGAAAGGGAGAAGAGTGGGTTCAAGACTAGTATTTTAAACTTAAATAAGGGCAACTATGTGGGCATGAATGCTGAGCTAGTTGAAGTGAACTGGGATATTAGACTGGGGTATAGATCAATAGAGAAACAGTGGCAGACATTTAAGGGGATATTTCAGAATACTCAGAATAAGTATATTCCGACGATAAGATAAATTTTAAAGGGAGGACCCACCATTAGTGGTTAACAAAAGAAATTAGGGAAAGTTTCAAACTTAAAGAAAAAGAATATAACTGTGCAAAGATGAATGGCAGTTCAGATCATTGGTCAGAATATAAAGAACAGCAGAGAATGGCCAAAAGTTTAATCAGGAGAAAAAGATCAAGTATGAGAGGAAGCTAGCTAGAAATGTAAAAACAGATTGCAAGAGTTTCTACAGGTATTTAAAAAGGAAAAGAGTAAGTGAGTGTTGGTCCTCTAGACAGTGAGAATGTGGAGTTAATAGAAGATAAGAAGGAAATGGCAGATGAAATGAACAAATATTTTCTTCTGTCTTCACTATAGAGGATACAAAAAATTCCAGTAATAGCTGTAAATCAGGAGGTGGAGGGAGAGAAGAACTTGGTGAAATTACAATTAGTACTGAGCAAACAGATGGAGCTACAGCCTGACAAGTCTCCAGATCCTGATGGACTTCATTCTAGGGTCTTAAAAGAGGTGGCTAATGAGGTAGTAGATGGGTTGGTGTTAATTTTACCAAGTTCGCTACATCCCGGAAAGGTTTCATCAGACTGGAAAGTAGCATTCTATTCAAGAAAGTAGCTTCTATTCAAGAAGAGAGGGAGGCAGAAAACAAGAAACTATAGGGCAGTTAGCTTGACACCTGTCGTGGTGGAGGTGTTAGAATCAATCATTAAAGAGGTTATAGCTGGGCATTTAGAAAAACTCAAGGTAATTGGGAAGAGTCAGCATGGTTTTGTGAAAGGGAAATCATGTTAATTAACCAATTTATTAGAATTCTTTGAAGAACTAACATGTGCTGTGGATAAAGGGGAGCCTTTAGATGTACTGTACTTGGATTTCCAGAGGGCATTTGACTAAGTGCTAGATCATAGGTTATTGCGTAAAGTAGGAGCTCATGGGGTAGGGTGTAACATATTAGCATGGGTAGAAGATGGCTGGCTGGCAGAAAACAGATTATGCATAAATGGGTCTTTGTCTAATTGGCAAGTGGAGTCCTGCAGGGGTCTGTGCTGGGTCCTCAACTTTTTACAATTTATATCAATGACTTAGATGAGGGGGCGAAGGCACGATAGCTAAATTTGCAGATGACACAAAGATAGGTAGGAAAATATGTTGTGAAGAAGGCATAAGGAGTTTATACATGGATATAGATAAGTTGAGTGAGTGGGCAAAAATGGAGTATAAAGTGGGAAAATATGAAATTGTCCATTTTGGCAGGAAGAGTAAAAAAGCAGAGTATTACTTAAATGGAGAATATCTGCAGAATTCTGAGATGCAGAGGGATCTAGGTGTTCTCGTGCATGAGTCACAAAAGTTAGTATGCAAGCACAGCATGTAATCAAGAAGGCTAATGGGATGCTGTCCTTTATTATAAGAGGAATTGAACATAAAGTTAAGGATGTTATGCTTCAGTTATACACGATATTGGTGAGACCACATCTCAAATAGTGTGCGCAGTTTTGGTCTCCTTATTTAAGGAAGGATGTAAATGCATTGGAAGCAGTTCAGAGGAGATTCACTAGATTGATACCTGGAGTGAGCAGGTTATCTTATGAGGAAAGGTTGGACAGACTGGGCTTGTTTCCACTGGAGTTTAGAAGAGTGAGGGGTGACTTGATTGAAGTATATAAGATCCTGAATAGTCTTGACAAGGTGGACATAAAATGGGCATTTCCGCTTGTGGAAGAGTCCAGAACTAGGGGGCATTGTTTTAAAATTAGGAGACACCCTTTTAAGACAGAAATTAGGGAAATGTTTTTCTCTCAGAGGGTTGTGCAACTTTGGAACTCTCTGCCTCAGAAGGCAGTGGAGACGGGATCATTGAATATTTTTTAAGGCAGAGGTAGACAGCTTCTTGTTAGGTAAAGGAATCGAAGGTTATCAGGGGTAGATGGGAGTGTGGAATTCAAAACATAAACAGATCAGCCATGATCTTATTGAATGGTGGAGCAGGTTCAAGGTGCCAAATGGCCTACTTCTGCTCCTATTTCATATGTTCATATGTTCTACTTTTTTCTTACTTCAGTGAAGCAGAAGGAGCTGGTTGGTGAGTAACTGGTAAACTGTTCTACTTATAACAAATAGTCTGTAAAGTTAAGGTATGGCAGGGCGGTTCACCGAGTGGAATGTACAGCCTGTGGTATGTGGGAAGTTACAGGCTGACCATGTGCCCTAGCCAAATGCATCTGCAAGGAATGGCAGCAGCTGCACAAGCTGGAGCACTGAGTTTTCAAACCTATGTAGCTGCTGGAGTCACTGTGGTGCATACATGAGGCAGAGAACTAAGTGGAGAGCACATTTAGGGAGGTGGTCACACAGCAGGTTAGGAGCATGCAGGCAGAGAGATGGCCATCAAGCAGCCTAAGAGAACCAGGCAGGTAGTGCAGGAGTCCCCTGAGATTATCTCGCTCGCTAATTAGTTTTCCATTTTGGACACTGGTGAAGGTGATGGTTCATCAGAGGAGTGCAGTCAGAATCAAGTCCGTGGCACCATGGGTGGCTTAGCTGCACAGGAAGAGAGGAAGAAGAGCAGAAGAGCAATAAAGATAGGAAAGTTGTTAGGGGACTAGACAGACATTTCTGCGTCTGTAGTCGTGACTCCAGGATGGTATATTGCCTCCCTGGTCCCAGGGTCAAGGATGTCACAGAGCAGCTGCAGGACATTCTTTTTGGTGAGGGTGAACAGCCAGCGGTCGTTGTTCATGTTGGTTTGGTACCAACGACAGAGGTAGGAAGGGAGATGAGGTCCTTAAAATAGATTTTAAGGAGCTAGGAAGGAGATTGTAAGTAAGACCACAAAAGCAATAATCTCAGGATTACTGCCAGTTCCACATGCTAGAGAGCATAGGAATAGGATGATTGAGCAATTAAATACGTGGCTGGAGAGCTGGTGTAGAAGGGGAGAGCATCTGATTTTTGAGGCACTGGGACCGATGCTGAGGCAGGTGGGACCTGTACAATATAGATGGGTTGCATCTTAGCAGGACTGAGACTAAATACCCTTGAAGGGAGATTTGCTCCTACTGTTGGGGTAGGTTTTAACTGGATTGGCAGGAAAGTGGCAACCTGAGAGGGAGCCCTGATTGGAGGGAAGCAAGACTGATAACAGGAAGTAGAAAAGTAGTAAGCGAAATTAGAAAACAGACGAAGCAGAGGCAAACATCAAATAGGATCAGAATGCAGAATAATGTTAAAAAGGCAGAATTAAAGGCACTCTATCTGAATGCACATGGCATTCACAACAAAGTTGATTATTTGAAGGCACAAATTGAGCTAAATGGATATGATTTAATTGACATTACAGAGACATGGCTGCAGGGTGACCAAGATTGGGAATTAAATATCCAAGGATATTTGTCATTTAGGAAGGATAGGCCAAAAGGAAAAGGGGGTGGGGTAACGCTCATAATAAGATCAGTACATTAGATCAAAGGATCAAGATGTAGAATTAGTTTGGGTGGAGCTAAGAAACAGCAAGGGGCAGCAAACATTGGTGGGAGTTGTTTATAGGCCACCAAACAATAGTGGTAACGTTGGGCACGTTATAAATCAGGAAATTAGAGATGCATGTAACATGGATAATGCTGTAATAATAGGCGACTTCAATTTATATTTAGACTGAGTAAACCTAATTAGCACTAATGCTGTGGAGGTTGAATTTTGGAGTGTGGTCAAGATAGGTTTCTGGAGCAATACATTGAAAAACCAACTTGGGATTGGGCTATTTTAGATTTAGTATTATGTAATGAGAGAGGATTATTTAATAACCTTGCAGTAAAGGAGTCTTTGGGTATTAGTGGCCATAATATGATAGAATTTCACATCAAGTTTGAATGTGATATAGTTCATTCTGAAACTATGAGGCAGAATTTTATGTCTTGGACGCACGCCCAACCCAATTGGGCATAAAATAGCATGAGAAGACATCGTGCAAGTGTCCCGATGTCATCCCCCACGCGCGCAATCTTCAGGTCAGCAGGCGTACATGGGTGTTGGAGCTGCGCCTGCCATCATGCCACTTCAGGCCATTAAAAATCCAATTGAAACTGATTTTACGTTGCCCATGTGATTTTGCGCACATCACACAGGCAAAACGGGCAGGTGGGCAGCATACATTTTGCAAAACCTCATCCAAGAGCAGGATAAAAAGGGTCAGCAGCATTGCCAGTGTGAGAAATGATGAGTTTAGGAGATAGTTTGTTGCTGGTTGCTTATTTGAACTTGACAGCTTCATCTCTGTTCTGAGCTTCAGTCTTAACATTTCTAGGCTTCATTCCAGGACTAAGTGGTGTCTCCAAGCCCCCTGGAGGATTTTGACCATGTGGACCCTTCCAGATATCAGACAGCCTTCTGTTACCCTGGTTATAGGGATTGTGGTTTCCACTGGAGGCACCTCCTCTGAGGAGGAAGAGGTGAGGCAGTTGGGAGAGGAGGCCAGGTGTCCCAATGCAGCTTCCAGGGGAACGACCTGTGGGAGGAGAGGCGCAGGCACAAGGGGCACAGGGACAGCAGGTATTCCAAGGCAGAAGGGGCCATAGAAGATGCCAATATCCTGGTGCCAGGGTTTACAGGTGGCGAGGTGCAATGCCAAAGGAGGCTCCGCCTCTCCAGGGAGACAGTGACTTCCATTTGTCAGATGATTGGGCCTGAGATCACCTCCAACTGTGTGGGTGGAAAGCCCAGGCCAGTGGCTCTGAAGGTCACAGTGGCCCTTAACTTCTATGCCTCCAGCTCTTTCCAGGGGTCAGTGGGGGATCTTTGTGGAGTCTCCCAATCAGCTGTCCACAGTTGCTTCAAGTTGCGGACAGAAGCTCTGTTCAGGTGGGTGAAGACATTTATTTATTTCCATATGGACAAGGCCAGCTAGGCTGAGTGAGCCAGAGGCTTTGCAGCAATTGCTGGTTCCCCCGTATCCAGGGTGCAATCAATGGCACACATGTGGCTATCAAGGCGCCAGCAGGTCATCGGGTGCCTTTGTCAACAGGAAGGGCTTCCGCTAGATGAATGTCCAGATAATGTGTGACCACAAGATGCAGATTCTGCAAGTCTGTGCATAGTACCCTGGCAGCTCCCATGAAGCTTATATCCTGAGACACTCCCAGGTTCCGAGGCTATTCAGTGCTCCAGGCCAACTGTGTGGATGGCTGCTGGGTGACAAGGGCTATCTGTTGAAAAGGTGGCATCTTTCCATCATGCCAGAACAGAGGCAGGGCAGTGCTATAAGAGGAGACATGCCTCCACAAGGGCAGTGATAGAGATGAACATAGGTCTTCTGAAGATGTGCTTCCGATGCCTGGACCATTCAGGAGGAGTACTACAATACTCCCCAGAACAAGTGTCACTGATTGTAGTTGCATGCTGCACTCTCCACAATCTGGAACTGGCAAGGTGGGACCCACTGGAGGAAGAGGATCTTGAGACAACTCCAAAGGCCACAATGGATGAATCCAGGAGTGAGTCAGAAGAGGACGACGCTGAGGGCATGGAGGCAGACCTCTACATCCTTCAGGAAGTCAGGGACGCCTTAATCCAACCCTCTTTCAGCTAGGCTGCCAAAGATTAGCTTCCACATCATGCCAGGGTTGCTGCCTCCATCCCGGATGTCTGAAATGACCCTTTCATTTGAACCCAAAGTTCACTGTTCAATAAAGTTTACAGCCACTCATGTCCAGCATTACATACTGGTGTAACCTGCACAAAATGTTAAAAAGATGAAGCATACTCAGGCCATTACAACAAAAACAAAATTTATCTCATTTTGACAATCCAAACAAATTAACATAACCTTCCCTGGTCTTCATTCCCAGACCAGTAAACATAAACAAAATATTACAGATCAGAAGATCACCTGTGACCAGCCCCTTTTGTGCTTGTGGTTCCTTAAACTTATGTTTGCGAGTGCTACGTCTTGGTGCCCACCCCCCATCCCATCCCCCCTTCACTGGCAGCAGCAATGGAGACAGCCTGCTGACTCTGGTGTTTTGCTCACCTTGATGACCTTGGCTGGTGGAACCTGTGTTGGCCCTGCCTGGCGGAGGGGTGGAGGAGCTGCTGCTGTCATCCGGAGCACGCTGAGAGGAGCCTGCAGAGATGACAAGCAGCTCGTGCGTCAATGTGAGGTTGCTCTGGACCTCCTGCTCATCATTGATGGACGGGCACCTAGCTGGGATACTGAATGCCTCATCCATGTTCCATACTGATACTGACCACCTGAGGTCATTGCCTGTGTGAGGGCTTGCAGGTCCGAACTCATCCTCAGGAACACCTGATTCTGTCCCTAGAGCTGCCTCTCCATGAGAGTCGCCGCTATCTTAATGGAGGAGGCAGTTTGCTCGGCCATGAGGGTCACTGCAGTGCTTATGGTCTGCATGGACTCCTCCCCAACAGAGACCATGGCATGCGTACCCTCATGGATCTCCACCAGATCCTCCCGCACATCCCGCTGGACATCCAGCATCTGCCGCCTAATGGACGACTCCAGAGGCTCATCATCTGCCTTCGACTCAGCATCATCTTGGTCTCCAGCAGTCCTCCAACTGTCAGGGCACTGGGCACTCTCTGCCTCTGCCCCTTCACAAGCCAGTGTGAACTGCTTGAACAACCGTGCTCCGACATTCTAGCCAAAGACTTAACACCCACCAAGGTGCTGGTATCTGCGCTGGTGCCTGGTTCAGAGAGTAGGTGTGACGCAGGTGCATGTGAAGCCTGGCATCAGAAGTGGCTCTTCAGGACCCTGCAATTGAGTGCGTGCCGGTAAACCTAAGGGAGAACAATAACATTTCATTAGTTAAGTCATCACACTATCACTGTGCATGCCAGGCACCCTGGTGAGACAATGGAGATCTGCATCATGGTGCCATCATCTTTCAGTGATCAATGGGGACTCCAGTTTTGAGGCTCCCATCCATGATGAGACTACACAAGAATGTTTGCACCATCTGAAACTCTCACCTCTGTGTACTGCACTCTTACCTTCGTCTGACACCCCAGCCTCTCCACAACTGGCTGACCGAGGTGTGTGACGTTTCTCCAACTCCAAGGCATCCTGCTCGAATCAGGTTAGGACTCAAAGGTTTTGGGGGGGGCCTCTGCCTGTCCATGAACCTCTCAATGTTGTTATTGGCTTGTCTTATCCCGAAAGGACAGAGCATTCATTAGTCCACTCTCTAACTGCATCACCATTGCAGCCTGGCTGACCCCACTTGAAAAACACCTCACAGGGCACATCAGAGTCATGGCCCTCGAGTCCATGCAGCAAGGGCTCACCCCCTTGGTCAGCTCTGACGTCATTGACAGTTGGCACTCAGACTCTAACACCCCTGAACTCCATGGGGATATGGCCAGATTTATAAAAGGGAAATCATGTTTGACAAGCTTGTTGGAGTTTTTTGAAATGTTACTTGTAGCATAGACAAAGGAGAATCAGTGGATGTGGTGTATAGGATTTTCAGAAGGCTTATGATAAGATCCTACACAGGAGGTGAGTTAACAAAATTGGAGCACATGGGGTTGTGGGTAATATACTAGTATGGATTGGGAACTGGTTTACAGACAGAAAGCAGACAGTAGGAATAAATGGATCATTCTCAGGCTGTTACTATCGGGGTATCACAAGGACCAGCGCTAGATCCACAGCTGGGTGGAGATTAGGAATAATAAGTGTCAGAATACATTGCTGGGAGTAGTTTAAAGGCATCCTAATAATAGTTATACCATTGGACACAGTAGTAAACAAGAAATAATTGGAACTTGTAACAAAGGAAATGTGATAATTGTGGGGCTTTCATATAGATTGGACAAATCAAATTTGCAAGGGTAGTCTAGAAGATGAGTTTGTAGAATGTTTTTGTGATAGTTTCCTCAAGTAATATATCATGGAACCAATGAGGTTCCAATGAGGTACAATGCTGCAAACAAGCTTTTTGGATGCAGCATTGTATAATGAGACTGGTTGTATTAATAATCTCATAGTGAAAGATCCTCTGGAAAAACCTGATCATAATACAACTCAATTCAACATTAATTTTAAGAGCAATGTATCCCAGTCCAAACAAGAACCTTAAAATTAAACAAAGCCAATTGCATAGGTATGATGGGAGAGCTGTTTAATTGGGTAAATAGAAGAAAAGTATGATTGTAAAATAAATAGTGGAAAACATTTTAAAATTATTAAACATATTTACTAAAAATACTTTCCATTGAAAATCAAAAACTCAACAAGAAAGATCCAACCATAGATTACTAGAGAAATTGAGGATAGGCTAAGGTTAAAAGAAGAGGCTTGGAGTATGATGAAGATTAATGAGGATTGTGAGAGCTTTAGAAACCAGCAAAGGGTGACCAAAAAGTTGATAAAAAAGAAAAAAAATAAAATATGAGAGTAAACTAGCTGGGAAATAAGAACAGATTGTAATAGCTTTTACAAGGATTTAAAAAGGAAGAGAGAAGCTAAAGTAAACATTTGAGGCAGAGAAAGGAGAAAATATCATGGGAAATGGCAAAGACATTGATTAAATATTTTGTGTCTGTCTTCACAATAGAAAATACTGATTGTAGACCAGAAATAGAGAGTGATCAAGGGGCTAGTAAGAGTGTCTACCTCAGAATGTTGAGGATGCTCCATTGTTGAAAATATTTAAGGCTGAAGTAGATAGGTTTTTTGATGTTTCAGGGAAACAAGGGATTATGGGGAGGGGCAGGAAGTAGAGCTGAGGCAGAAGATCTGCCACAATCATAATGAATGGAGGAGCAGACATGAGGGGCCACATGGTCTACTCCTGCTCTTACTTCTAATGCTCTTATCACCATTCCTTCATCCCCTCTGGAACTCCCTCCCTAACAGCACTGTGGGTGTACCCAAACCACAAGGACTGCAGTGGTTCAAGAAGGCAGATCACTAGCACCTTCACAAGGGCAATTAGTGATGGACAATAAATGCTGGCCTTACCATTGGTGCCCACATCCCATGAATGAATCCAAAATCTTCAAAGCACTATTCTAAAGACACCACTCATAAAATAAACATGGTACAATCAAACTAAAATTTGCATCTGGTACTTTTCAAATAGCTAGCGCCATATTAATAAGGTCTGCACACTGGTTGCAGAAAGCTTGTAACAAAAATTGCTTGACCGATTGTGGTTCTAGCCAATGAACACCTGAGCATATATGAGATCTAAACATAAGCAAGCAGTCACACCTACCCTATTCAGCAATTCTTTGCATCCAGGAGTTGGAAATCAAATTTCATCACCCTTATGAGCAGACCTACCAGCGTCCGTATCTGCTTAAACTTCAGTAAGTGCCTTGTGTACACTGATAAGATATAAGTGATAATGGCCAGCATCTGCCTCGGCAACTGGAGACTACTTAAACTAACACTTTGTAAGATGGAATTTGAAAGATATCAGGGACTGCTAAATTTAAGTTGTTTTAATTTCAAGGTTAGATTTGATTGGACTAGAAAGGGAATCATAGTATGGCTACAGTACAGAAGGAAGCTTTTTGGCAGTGCAATCCAGATCCTAACCATTTGCTGCGTTTAAAAGTTCTTCCTCATATCATCATTGGTTCTTTTGCCAACCTACTTAAATTGGTCTCCTCTGGTTCTCGACCCTTCCACCAATGTGCTAAAGAATGTACTAAAATCATCCCAGGAAAGCAATCCAAAACATCTCCTCTCAATGATTTTATCCTAAATTTAATTTGGGAGACATCCAATCAATAAACTTTTAATCAGCTTAAACTACTTTAAACTACTCTGTCTGGATCCTTCATGATTTTGAACACTTCTATCAAATCTCCTCTCAACTTTCTCTAAGCTTCCCCCAAACCCCAGCTTCTCCAATTTATCCACACAACTGAAGTCCCTCATACCTGGAACCATTCTCATAAATCTTTTCTGCAACCTCTCTAAAGTCTCCACATCCTCGCTATAGTGCAGTGCCTTGAACTGGATACAGTACTCCAGCTGAAACTGGACCAACGTTTTATAAAGGTTCATTACAACTTACTTTCTTTTATATGTTATGCTTCTATTTATAAAGCCCAGGATCCCGTATGCCTTATTAATCACTTTCTCAACCTATCCTGCCACTTTCAATGACCCAGGGTAATGCTCTGTGGACCTAGGTTCGAATCTCGCCACGGCAGATGTTAGTGGAATTTGAATTTGGAACATTTCTGGTGCCTAGGTCAATGCCGGGTGGTCCGTCCAATTTCATTCCTTTAAGCAGATGACACAAAGACTGGCTGAGTGGTGGATAGTGTAGAGGATAGCCATAATCTCCAAAATGATATAGGTGGGTTGGTGGAGTGGGCGGTATAGTGGCAGATGGATTTTAACATAGAGAAGTGTGAGGTCATACATTTAGGGAGGTGAAACAGTTACAGGGATCACAAAATAAATGGGAATATGCTAAGAGGGGTAGCTGAAGTGAGAGATCTTGGCACACAAGTACACAGGTCCCTGAAGGCAGCAGTTCAAGTAGACAAGGTTGTAAAGAAGGCATATGGAATGCTCTCCTTCATTGGCAGAGGTATAGAATATAAAAGTAAGGATATAATGTTGGAATTGTATAAAACACTGGTGAGGCCACAGTTGGAGTATTGTGTGCAATTCTGGTCACCACATTACAGGAAGGACTCTGGAAAGAGTGCAGAGGAGGCTTACAAGAATGTTGCCAGGGTTAGAAAAGTGTAGCTATGAGGAGAGATTGGATAGGTTGGGGTTATTTTCCTTGGAACAAAGAAGGCTGAGAGATGACTTGATTGAGGTGTACAAAATTATGAGGGGAATAGATAGAGTGGACAGGATAAAATTGTTTCCCTTAATGGAGAATTCTAGAACCAGGGGACATAGATTCAAGATAAGCGGCAGAAGGTGTACGGGGGGACACGAGGAAGAACTTTTTTATGCAGACGGTAGTGGGTGTCTGGAATTCGCTGCCCAAGTTGGTGGTAGAGGCAGAAACTTTAAACTCTTTTAAAAAGTACCTGGATCTGTACTAAAGTGCTGTAAGCTGCAAGGCTATGGGCTGGGTGCAGGAAGGTAGGATTAAAAAGGGCACCTGGTGTCCTCGGGCTGGCATGGACAGGATGGGCTGAATGGCGTCCTTCTGTGCTGTAACTTTTCTATGGTTCTATGGTTCTATGGATTTGTGCACATGTACCCCAGGTCTCTTTGCTCCTGAACCCCCTTTAGTATGGTACTCTTTAGCTTATATTGTCTCTCCTTGTTATTCCTACCAAAATATATCATATCGTACACCCCTACATCAAATTTCATCTGTTATGTGTCCACCCATTCCACCAATTTAGCTATGCCCTCATGAAATCTATCATTATCATCCTAATAGCTCAAAATTCTTCCAGGTTTTGTGTCATCTGCAAATTTTGAAAAGGCCTAACCAGTGATGCCCACATCCTATTAAATGATTTTAAAAAAACATTCCCATACCTAAGGAGAACTGGAAAGTATGGCCAGTACCTCCACAATTTCCACCCTTACTTGCCTTAGCATCCTTGGATACATCCCAGCATCCTATCCAGTCCTGGTGACCTATCAACAAGTACAGCCAGTCATTCTATTACCTCACATTTATCAATGTTTATCCCATTTAATATCTCAACTGCCTTCTTTTTCACTATTACTTGGGCAGCAACTTCTTTCTTGATAAAGGCATGCAAATTACTTATTGAGTATTTCAGCCATGCCTGCTGCCTTTATGCTGAGATCCTTTATCGATCTCCAATTAACTCTGCTCCTCCTCTTACTGCCCTTTCCTATTTATAAGCTTTTGAAGCTGTTAAGATTCCTTTTTATGTTATCTGCCAAGTCTCATCTTATACTCTCTTTTTGCCTTCCTTATTTCATTTCCCACTTCCCACCTGAATTTTCTATATTCAGCTTGATTCTCATTTGATTTATCAATCTAACATCGGTCATAAGTCCCCTTTTTTTCCCTCATCTTTCTCTCTATCTTTTTTGTTGTTTAGCAAGGGGCTTTGCCCCTTTCCCTCTTGTGGGAAGGCATCTTAACTGTACTTTAAGTTTCCAACCTCCTTGCAATAAGTACTAGCATGCCATTTGCTTTCTTAATTACTGTCTGTACCTGCATGGTGACTCTCTGAGTTCCTTGTATGGACACAACGAAGTTGCCCTGAACATCAACATTTATAAGTTTCATGCTTTATAAAAAATGAATAACCTCACACTTCCCCACATTATAGTCCATATGTCATCTTGTTGCACACTTACTTTATAGCCCATCATTCTGTTACAGTTTTGCCTGCTAATCTTTGATTCCAACTTCCCCGAGACCGATCTGTTCTTAAACCTCTAAAATTGGCCACTCTCGAATTAAGTATTGTTGTTTTAGATTTCTCCTTATTCTTTTCCATGGCTAACCTAAACTTTATAATGTTATGATCACTGTCCCCTAAATGTTCCCCACTGGAACATGATCCCACTTGACCCATCTCATTCCCCAGATCCAGATCCAACAATGTCTCCTTTCTCATTGGGCTGGAAACAAACTGATGAATAAAATTCTCCTGAACATATTCAGAAACTTATCCCCCTCTCTGCCCTTTACATATTTATCCCAATCTATATTAGGATAGTCAAAAGCACCACCCCACCCAACATCACACCCACTCCATTATCACTACTATATAGTTTTTTCACCTTTGTAATTTCCCTGAACAATTGCTCCTCTATATCTTTCTTACTAGTGTGTGGCCTATACAATACACCCAGTACATAGTGTAATAGTACATAAAACGCAGAACACAAGCATTAGAAGCAGGAGTGGACCATATGACCAGTCGAGCCTGCTCTGCTATTCAATATGATCATGGCTAATCTTGAATTCAATTCCATTTTCCTGCCTGCTCCCTATATCCCTTGATTCCCCAAGAGACCAAAAATCTGACTGCCTTAGCTTTAACTATACTCTACAATGGAGCATCCATAACCCTAAGGGGGTAGAGAATTCCAAAGATTCACAGCCCTTTGAGTGAAGAAATTTCTCGTCTCAGTCCTAAATGATTGGTCCCGTATCCTGAAACTGCAGCCCAGTGTTCTAGATTTCCTGGTCAACAGAGAAAACCCTCAGCATCTACTCTGTCAAGCCCTTTCTGAATCTTGTATGTTTCTTGAGACCACCTCTCATTCTTCTAAACTCCCAATTTACTCAGCCTCTCATCACAGGACAACCCTCACATCCTAGGGACCAATTTAGTGAACCTTTGCTGCTGCCTCCAATGCAAGTATATCCTTCCTTAAATATGGAGACCAAAACTGCACACAGTACTCCTGATGTGGTCTCACCAAAGACCTGTACAATTGTACCAAGACTTCTTTATTCCTGTACTCCAATCCCCTTTAAATAAAGATCAGCATGCCATTTGCTTTCCTGATTGCTTGCTGTATCTTTCTGAGTTCTATGTAAAAACACACCCAAGTCATCCTGAACATCAATGTTTACAAGTTTCACACCTTTTAAAAAATTCTGCTTTTCTGTTCTTTGACCAAAGTGAATAACCTCATACTTCCACACATTATAGCCCATATGCCATCTTGTTGCCCATTCTCTTAGCCTGTCTATATCTCTTTGCAGCCTCTCTGGGTCCACCCCACAACTGACATTTCTACTTGGCTTTGTGTCATCAGCAATCTTAGATACATTACTCTGTCTCTTTGCTAAGCCATTAATTATAGATTGTAAATAGCTGAGGCCCAGCACCAATCCTTGCGGCACTAAACTAGTCACACCAGCTAACTTCAGAATGCCCCATTTATGTCTACTCTTTACTTCTGGTCGGTTATCCAATCCACTATCCATGCTCATGTATCACCCACAACTCCATGAGCCCTTAAACTGCCTATTAACCTTATGTGTGGCACCTTATTGAATGCCTTTTAGAAATCCAGATATACTACATCCACTAGTTCCCTTTTATCTACCCTACTAACTACATCTTCAAAAATCTCAAATAAATTTGTCAAAAATGATTTTCCTTTCATAAAACCATGTTGAATTTGTCTGATCTTATGATGATTTTCTAAGGGCTTTGTTAAGATTTCCTTAATAATCAATTTCCTCACTTTCCTGATGATGATATCAGGCTCATCGGTCTGTAGTTCTCAGTTTTCCCTCTCCCTCCTTTCTTAAATAATGATTTCACATTTCCTAACTTTCAATCTGCTGGGACCATTTCAGGATCCAGGGAATTTTGGAAAATCATAGCCTGAGCATCCACTATCTCTGCAGCTATCTCTTTTAGAACCCGGGGATGGAAGCTGTCAGGTCCTGGGAATTTGTCAGATTTTAGTCCCTTAAGTTTCTCTCGAACTTTTTCTTTGCTGATATTAATCTCCTCTCTTTTTAGCACCTAGGTTACTCTCTATTTCTGATGCAGCTTGTGTCTTCTACTGAGAAGGCAGACACAAAATGTTTGTTCAATGTGTCTACCATTTCATTATAACCCATGATAATTTCTCCTCTCTCTGCATCCAAGGGATCAACATTAATTTCAGCTACTTGTATATTTTATACACTGTAAACACTCTTACAATCTGTTTTTATATTTCTGACTAGTTTACTCTCATATTCTATTTTTTTTCTGTTTTTACCAACTTTATGGCGGCCCTTTTCTGGTTTCCAAAACAATCCCAATTGTCAGACTTGCTACTTTTCTCTCCAGCCTTATAAGCCTCTTCGCTCAATCTAATACTCTCATTAAATTACTGACTAAGCCACGGATGGATCTTTCTTAATGGGCCATAACTTCCGAGCTCCAGTGTTATATTGGGGGGGGGGGCACACTCCGCCCCACCCCCCCCCCCCACCCCCCACCCCCCCACCCCACCCCACCCCCCCCAACCCCCTAGGATGTTCACAGGTAAGGTTTGCATGGCAACTGCCTAGATGTTTAAAATTCCCCTGGGCAATTGCCCTGCACTGGGAATCATCCAAAAATGTGATTAAGATCGCAAACTTCTGATAATTCTGACTAGGTTGCATCAATAGTTACCCAGAAAAAGTTAGAGGAATAAAAATCTCTTCTAACTTCTGAGTAACTATTGCACAGACCTGCAACAACATGCCAGGAGACTCCCCCTGCATCCCCAAGCCCCCAAGGATCTCCCCCCAAACTCCCAACTACCTCCCTAAATGGGACTCTCCCCATCTCCAAGACACCACACCTGTCGACAGGAACTCCCCAACCTACAGGATTCCCCCCACCCTCATGGGGACTCTCCCCATCAAACCTGACTCGCAACACCTCCTGCCTCTCCGCCAGGCTCAACTTTCATCCCTTCCCCCCACCCCACAGCCCCTCCCCCAAGGCTGGACCCGAACCTCCCACCCACAAGGCCCAATCCGACACCCTCCCCCACCCAAATCCTCCTACCCACTCACCTTATGCACTTATGTTCTCCCTGGTGTGTCAAGGACCTTCAAACTTGCCTGAACCTTTAACTTACCCACTTTACAGCAGCTTGTGCCATAAAAAAGGGGCTATGGTCTCCTTGCATCTGACAGAGCTGGACTTAACGCTAAGCTCTGGGGATGTGCTGCACTGCCCAGATCTCACACAGCCCAAGTCAGAAGGTTGGACGAGATAGGATCAAAAAACATTTGAAGTAAAAACTAGGAGCGGAGTGCAACCTGACTCCAATTGCCACTCTGAAGCCCATTGTATTTTTGCTTTTCAATGGAATATTTTTGTTGAATATTTTGAATTGTTTCTTTAAATGTTTCCCACTGCCTTTTACTGCCACACCCTTTAGTCTATTTACACAATCTGCCTTAGCCAGCTTTCCCCTCATATCTATGCAATTGGCTTTGTTTAAGTTTAGGGATCTTGCTTGTGATTGGAATATGTCTCTTTCAAATTTAACATGGAATTCAATTGTATTATGATCAATAGTTCCCAGTGGATCTTTTACCACAACATTACTAACCCTGTCTCATTACACAAAGCTAAATCTAAAATAACTTTGTCTAGTTGGTTCCACAATGTGTTGCTCCAGAAACTATCACAAAAACATTCTACAAACTCATCTTCTAGACCACCCTTGTCAATTTGATTATCCCAGTTTATATGAAGATTAAAATCGCCCACAATTATTACATTGCTTTTGTTACGTTCTCCAATTATTTCTTGTTTAATGCTCTGTCCAACAGTATAACTACTGTAAGGGGACCTATAAACTACTGCCACTGGTGTTTTCTGACTCTTGCTATTCCTAATCTCCACCCAGTCTACTTCATGATATTCTGTGGCAATATCCTTCATCACTATTGTCCTTATGTCATCCTTTACTACCCTTCCCACTGGAAGAATAAAACATCAGCAGATCTCGGGCCAACACTATTGATCTGTGCCAGCTGCCATTTATAAATCGTTCTCTACAGCCACAACAGACGATGTTCAATCCAGGATGGCATCCAGCCAAGACAGATGGATACCATCAATCCTCTAATATCAGTGCTACTCCTCCTCCTTTGCCATTCTGTCCGTCTGTTTGAGATATTCTGTGCCCTAGAATATTTATTTCCCAATCTTGGTCGCCAAGTAACCATGTCTTTAAAATGACAATTAAATCTAAACCATTTGTCTCTACTTGTGTCATTAGTTCATCTATTTTATTGCAGATGCTTTGTGCGTTCAGAACAGTGATAAAAAGCCTTTAAAGAGCTTTTAATTTCACTTTTTTGCTACTATTCCTCCCCCTTCCACTCCAGGTTTATCTCCTGCCACAAGAAGATGTCCTTAACCCTGCATAGGGTAGGCAACACAACTTTTGGAGCTCCTGGTCATGACTGCAAAGACCAATTTCTATACCCCTGACTATACTGTCCCCTATCATTACCATATTCTCTTTTGCTGTCTCCTTAAATGGCATCTTGCACAATGATGCCATTGGCAGTTTGTTCATTCACCCTACACACAGGCAGCAAGTACTTCGTATCTGTTGGTCAAACAGGCTCCTCCATCACAACCTGCTGGATTTCCAGACTTACCAGACTTGCAGTCACACCCTCCTGTCCCTGAGCATTAACCAACTCTAAAATTCTACCTAACCTAAAGGATGTGACTGCCTCCTGAAACAAAACACCCAGGTAACTCTCCCCCTTCCTGATTTCCGGCAACGTCTGCAACTCAGACTCCAGCTCAGCAACTCTGAGCTGAAATTGCTCAAGCTGCAGACACTTGTTGCAGATATTGTTGCCCAGGACTGCAATGCATTCCACAGATTCCCACATACTGCAGTAATGGCAAATCACCATCCCTGCCATGTCTGCCTATGAATCTCTGTTGTTTCTTAAATCAAATAGATTCTGACCCTTTCAGGATATCCTCTGTCCAGCACTGTAATATTCTCCTTTATCATACTACTGTCCCTCCTTCTTTCTTTCCTTCCCCATCTTTCCTCAACACCTTGAATCCAGGAATATTTAATACAGAGTCCTGGCCTTTTTTGAACCAGATCACCAGGATACTTTATTCTCATGTGGCTATTTGTAAATGTAGTTCACCAATCTGATATACCAAACCTTCATGCATTTGCCTATATGCAATAACTCTAAAACAAATTCTAATTAAATGCCCTAACTGCACATTAAACGTCCAACAAGCTCACGTGGCATAACCTGAACTGGGACACACACTGCAGGATGTCAACATGGTTGATGAGCAACAGAATCAGGGTGGTTGCCTCCCAATTTGGTTGGTGGCAATTTCCTTGTTCTGTCCAGATAAGCTGGTGATGCTAAGTGGCAGTGGACTGTCACCAAGATAACTGCTCAGGCTGTTCCCACACTGACAAAACTCCCCAATTCTCCCCAGCAACAACAGAGACTTTGTAAAGTCCAGCTGTTTCTGGTATTTTAACATCTTTCTGCTTAATATTTGTCACCAAAAGAAAAATATAGTGAGAGAAAACACTTAATCAATAATCTTGGTAATCAGTTGCATATAAAGGCCAAAAGAACTTAGCAGTGTTTTGCAAACGTTTATTTCAGTCGGGCCAGGGAGAAAAATCAAGGGCCCATTGCTTCTCCTGTTTCTAGGCTCCTTATCTCCTCCTCACCCTTAATCCTCACCCTCAATTGTGCATGTTATTTTTTCCCCTTTCAAGATTCACCAATTAATTCACCAAAAAAATCACAGAAAGGCCCTAATAAAATGATAACTTCCATTTTTGGCATATGGTTACAAATATTGCCTGATGTATATGCAGCATGGGTCATTAATATTAAGAGCAGCAAAGATATAGTGCAGTGTTAGTTTATGTGCACCCTATGGGTACCCCACCATGACTATTAATATTTTTTTATTTATTATGGGATGCGGGCATCGCTGGCTAGGCCAGCATTTGTTGCCCATCCCTAATTGCCCTTGAGAAGGTGGTGATGAGCTGGTACACCCACAGTGCTGTTAGGAAGGGAGTTCCAGGATTTTGACCTGGTGACAGTGAAGGAATGGCGATATATTTCCAAGTCAGGATAGTGAATAGCTTGGAGGGGAACTTCCAGGTGGTGGAGTTCCCATGTGTCTGCTGCCCTTGTCCTTCTAGATGGTAGTGGTTGAGGGTTTGGAAGGTGCTGTTCAAGGAGTCTTGGTGAGTTCCTGCCGTGCATCTTGTAGATGGTACATAACAATATTAGAAATGCAGGTCACTTTAAGAGTAAACCAGGACAAACTTCAGTGTGAACTGAGAGCAGGCGATATTCATTGAAGCCTGTACTTAAGAGCTGTTTTTTTCCCCAGTAGGAGGGTTTTGCCTCTGGGCAGGGAAAGGATCCAGAAGGGAAGAGTGGAAACTGGTATTTGATCTGAACTATAGTTTAACAATAAAACAGTCGTGATTCATAGAATGTCATCTGCTCCCTGATACGGTAAATGGATATCCACCTATTAGACATTACGCACTGCTACCACTGTGCGTCGGTGGTGGAGGAAGTGAATGTTTGTGAATAAGCCAGAGAGTACAAATTTTAATTTAAAAGCATTGTGCAATATTGTTAATTTGACAGAAAAATATCCCATTATTTATTTTTAACACTGTGCAGACGATAACACTGATTTCGGTGACTGCCTCATTTTAAAATGTTCTGCACATTGCACCATATATACACAGTGAGAGTAAATTCAAATTTGGGGGCAAGATTCAATACTTGCAACCCAGGTTACAAGAAAGCCTTTCAAGTTTTGTTTAATATATTGCAGCTACCTGTTCTGTTGTAGTAACTGAAGGTATAGCCTCTCCTGATGTCTATCAGGGGTCACATGATGTTCTTGGAGGCGTCAACCAATGAGCCCTATGTGCGGTAATCCGATGGGGCTTCCTGACGAGAGTCCTGATCAAGCATGTAGCCTCTGAAAAGCCCCCTGTAATAAAGGGCGGAATTTTCCCAAATTTGCACTAAGTGCACTCACCTCTGGTTCACCCAAAGTGCAGGCTGCCAAGTGCATGTCGCCTCTGTGCTGATGTGAAACACATCAGTGTGCTTTCCCACCGATGTGGACAGATGACGCACAGGGGATGCAAGACCCTGGCGAGGTGGCCTGATTATGATATGCTGATGTGTTACAATGAGTTTCCCATTGGCAGGCTGAGCGGACAATCACGACCTGTCTTCCCAATGACGTGAAACTGATTGCGCCATATTGTCTGCTCACGCCGCCTATCACACCCACCGCCAGCGGGCATGGAAAATTCCTCCCAAAGTTTATCTGTTTCTTGTTGAAACTTGTCCGGTTGGTCAAGTCATTACATTTGTATAGAAAAGAAAAACCATCTGCATGCGGCAGCTCGCATTGTTTCATTGTTTGAGACGTGTAGAAAGGAAAGAGGGAGGGAGGAGGAGAAGGGGGAACGGTCCCATTCACTTGCTGCTGCCTAAGCTCCCTCCTCTCTCCCTGGACACACTGACACAGCACTCACTCACCTCACTCAAGAGAACTCAGCATTACTAGAAGTGAAGTTTCAGTTCCCTGGGAGTAGCGTGTGCTGTGGATGCAGATGACAGCCAGGTCTGGCCTGGTACAAGGCTGAGTGACAACTGCCCCAGACCTGCTCCAGCCTCGTTACCAGCAGAGACTACCCCCTGTTCTTTCATTTTCTGCTTCTTCTCCTTGGCCTCCAGGAGATGTTGTCAGAAGTCATTCAGTGCAACTGAATGACTCCTGCAGGATGGCCAGCAGGAACAGTTCTCCAGCTCCCCCAAACTAGATTCCCTGTCTCCCGCCCTTGCTGCTCCTCCAATCATAGATTCTGTCCCTGGAGGAGCAGCAAGATTGAGAGAGAGGAAACCTGGTTTTGGAGAAGTTGGAGCAATGGTTAACTTGAGCACTGAATGCACTGTCTGGTTGCCTTATCAGGTTTCTCAACAGATTGCATTCAACAGGTCTTAGCAACTTCAAGGCAAGATAACATGAGAGTTTCAAAAGAAGGCCCATAGCACCTGTAGAGCTGTTCATACATAACAACTTGTTCACACACAGAGCTTTTTAAAATGGTGATTGAAACATCCTTCCTTTAAAGTAAGCATCTTCAGCCTCTGAAGCAGGGAAGGGAAGACCAGGAAACATCAGTGGTGAAATAAAAACAGAAAAGTGCTGGAAAAACTCATCTGGCATCATCAGTTTGGGAGAGACACAGAGTTAACGTTTCAAGTCCAATGCGACTCTACTTCAGAACTTTGCAGTTCCGAAGAAGAGTCATATTGGACTCAACGTTAACTCTGCTTCTGTCTCCACAGATGCTGCCAGACCTGTTGAGTTTTTCCGCATTTTCTGTTTATATGTCAGTATGTGTGGATTTTCTATAGACTCAAAGTTCTATGAAACAAGTTTATCCCTTGTTCAATGTTAGAAAAGGCTTGTCAGAAAAGCCAAAAGGATTAAAATATAACAATTAAAAGCAATGGTACTCTCTAATGAATAACGTTATTAATACAGCAATATTCTCTTTGCTGATGCAGAGTGCATTATTTGAAGTTTCCCAAAGAAATTAACATTCTATATTGTAGAGCAGAAGCTTTTGTAAATGTTAGATGTAAAAATGGCCAGATTAAAATTCTGCAACTTAAAAAAGAGCCCATTAGGAATGACACAAAGTTATTAAGTTTAATTTATCTATTGTGTGCAGATGGACAGTGCCCCTGTTTGTTACATAAATCTTAGCTAAAAAGAGCAAAATCTCTTAACCTTTTAGGCCTGTGTATTTGGTGCTGCTGAAAACCCTACTGATTTATAAAAGGTGGACAAACAATTACTTATGCAAACAGAAATGCTGTTCTGTGGATCTCCCCGATGCTGATCCTCAAAAACATTAGTTTTATTTAATACAAACATACAAAAAAATGGAATAGGAACAAAAGTAGGCCATTCAGCCCCTTCAGCCTGCTCGGCCATTCAATAAGATCACGGTTGATCTGTTTGTGTTTCTAATTCCACATTCCCATCTACCCCAATAACTTTTGATTCCCTTGCCTAACAAGAATCTAACTATCTCCCCCTTAAAAATATTCAATGACCCCGCCTCCACCACCTTATGAAGCAGAGAGTTCCAAAGTTGTACAACCCTCAGAGAGAAAAAGATTCTCTTCATCCCTGTCCTAAAAGGGTGCACCTAATTTTAAAACAATGTCTCCTAGTTCTGGACTCACCCACAAGAGGAAACATCATTTTCAAGACCGTTCAGCAAGTTATATACTTCAATCAAGTCACCTCTCACTCTTCTAAACTCCAGTGGAAACAAGCCCTGTCCAATCTGTCCTCATAAGACAACACTCTTTCTAACTTTTTGTGACTCATGCACTAGAACACCTAGATCCCTCTGCAGCCTGGAATTCTGCAATTGTTCTCCATTTAAGTAATCACTGCTTTTTTATTCTCCCTACCAAAGTGAACAACTTCACATTTTCCCACATCTTACTCCATCTGCCAGATTTTTTCTCACTCATTCAACCTATCTATATAGGTCTGCAACCTCCTTATGTCCTCTTCACAACATATTTTCCTACCTATTTTTGTGTCACCTGCAAACTTAGCTACCATGCCTTAGGTCCCTTTATTTAAATTATTAATATAAATTGTAAAAAGTTGAGGCCCCAGCACAGACCCCTGCGGGGCTTCATTCATTACATCCGGCCAATCAGAAAATGGCTTATTTATGCATACTTTTTTTTTCTGCCAGCCAGCCAATCTTCTAATCATGCTAATGTGTTACCTCCTGCACCCTGAGTTTTTATTTTCCGCAATAACCTTTGATGTGGCGCCTTATCAAATGCCTTCTGTCTACAGGCTCTCCTTTATCCATGGCATGAGTCACTTCTTCAAAGAACTCCAATAAATTGGTTGAACATGATTTCCCTTTCACAAAACCATGCTAACTCTTCCCAATTACCATGAGTTTTTCTAAGTGCCCAGCTATAATCTCCTTAATAAATGATTCTAGCACCTTCCCCATGATGGACATCAGGCCAACTGGCCTATAGTTTCCTGCTTTCTGCCTCTCTCCCTTCTTGAATAGAGGGATAATATTTGCTACGTTCCAGTCTGATGTATTTTTAAGTTCAAAAACTTGATTATTTACCTGATTCCCTGTTTCCATTGAAACCTTAAACAGACTAGTTTCAATTCCAGCTGTTTTAACCACCCTCATCCCAAGGGATACCTGTACAATCTGAGAGCCCAAGAAATCTATGCTGCTTTGTCTCTTGTCCCTGCACACATTTCCATATTAACCTTCATCCACCTCTAGCTCCCTATGGCCAATGTGATTATAAACGGTGGAGGTTTTATTTTCAACCCTCCCTCTTGCTTTCTCTCTCCCCTGGCCTTACCATCTCTAAATGCACATCCTCTTCTCTGATTACCCTTCTTTCCTTTGTTTCTATGAGTTGAATGCATAAACACCAGAGTAATTGATTTTAAAAAATAGTTTATACACACTAAAGGTTATTAGAAAATTTTTGGAGGCCAGTACACAAGTGGGAGAAGCAGGATCTGTCACTAGAGGAATAGATCTACATTTCCAGCACCTGCTGTTTCTCCAATCACTGCTCTGCTGTTAGTTCGACCTTCGGGCAGCTTCGTGGTTGACTGGCTTAAAAAACATTGGAACCACAAAGCTGCCTGAAGGTCAAAAGCAGCAGCGCAGCAACTTGGTGAAACTGTCCTGAACGACCAGCTGTAAAAAGACCAGAACTGTCAGGCTGTCAGTTCTAATTTTTTTAAAAGCCAGTCTTTCAGGTTTGCAGCTCTGCCTCTGGCTGCTCAGGTTGAACAAACTCAACACTGAGCCTGAGCTCCTCTAGCCCTCGGGCCACAATACTTTGTACTGGGTGCACCCTCCACTTTTGGGCCCTGCTTTCAACACCATCTTTCACCAACTTCCGCTGGGGTACAGGTTTCACAGACACTGACCGTCTCTTGCTGTTTCACTAAAAGTAGTCCTCCATGTGGGAGCTGAGGCAGTGATGGTCCTCCTCGGGGAGGATCATAGTTAACTCCAATCCAGGGTCAGTGCCATTAGGCAGTCTCCTAGAATGGCAAAATTTGGTGTGGGGGTGGGGGGGGCAGCAAAAAGGTAAATGAACTAATCATTAAACTACATAAGTAAACAAACAGGCTTCAGCAGTGGGAATGGAAGGCCTAGGTCTACTGATATACATCCACATATACTGACACACATATAGATTTCCATGTATTTACGTTGCAGTTTTTCCCAAAATTTCATATTATATTCATTATTCTGTTTATGCGACAGTTTTACAAATTTGTACATCTACCTGACTATTCCAAAATTGCAAACCAATAAGTAATATCAAAGAATGTAATTTAATCTATTGTAATGATTATTGATTGTGTAAATGCGTATAAAATCACCTAGTAACTGTTGCAGGAACACATAATATTACATCATATGAGTCCGATTACACATTATAATGTGCATTTCCTCTAGTACATACCCTGTGAAAAGTGTAGAACAAGGAGAATGTACAATCAGTATCATAATGTTCTCCTTTTTCAAGTCTGTAATTATAAATGTAGAATTTTTATTCACACTGATGCACAATATTCATTTTCGTAAGTTAATTGTGAGGTGGTGGGAGGAGTGGTGCAAGGCTAAATGTTTGCCTAGTGTACCTAATACTCTTGCACCAGCCCTACTCCAGTCCTATTCTCTTTCAATTGTCACATATGCACCTTTCGACAGGAATCACTGGTTAGTCATCAGGTTAGTCACCGTGGCTGATACCCTCCACCCAAACCGCAGGCTAGTGACACTGAAGCCACTTGTAACATTGCAACTGCTGCCCAGCTAAAATCACATTTTTCTTTACAATTTTCTTAAATGCAGCTTGAAAACTCCTTCTAAGAAAAACAAGGGGTGGGATTTCCCCTTCTGGGACTAAGTCCTGTGGCAGAGAGTATTTACCACTGTGGAGGCCGCTGGGAATTCATGTGACCCCGGCCTCATTAATTATACACTTGGGGGTTTCCCAATGTATCACATGGAGAGGCAGGCTGGATGGCATGCACCCTGTGATCATGCCTGGGTGCCATATTTAAAAGGCACCCAGAAAGCAACTTACTAACAAGGGCAATAGAGCTGGCAAGAAGGGGGCAGGAACCTTTAGCACCAAAGTCCCGTGACACATCCCTGGGCATCCTCCTCGACTAGCTGGAGGCCAGGAGGGACATCCTATACACAGCTGATGGGAGGAGGAGGTTGAGCAGGAAAACCAACCCTACATGGGAGCAGGTCACCACTGCAGTCAGTGCCCAGGGCCTCCGGCACAGGTCAGCCCTCCAATGCCGGAACAGGATGAACGACCTCATCGGTGCCACCAGGATAAGTGAAACCTCAGCTACTCACACTAACCACAATGAATCGTTCAAGGGAAATGGTCCTCAGTGGCAATGCCATAAGGTCAAGCCTCATATCTCCACTGCAGTCCATCCAACCTGCAAGTGGAGAGGCCACTGTGACACAGTGTCTTCCTTCCACAGAGAGAGAGCTCACATGCTGTCTGGAAGGATGAGTGGGGTGTGGGGGGAAAGGGCTCAGGTGGTGAGGGCACCAGCAAGCTCCAAAAAGGACAGGCCTGTATGACCTGTATCCCTATATCTGGATAGGCCCATCGCCCTGGAGGGTGCTGGCCCTGAGTGCTTCTAGACAATCTGCAGTGCATCAATGACATGCCACACAATCCAGTGGTTATCTCTAAGACTGAAAGAGAAATGTGAATATGAGAGAAATATGAAATTGCTATTTAAAAATTGATGTTAATTACAATTCCTGTCAACCCCATCTTCTCTGTTCACTTTGAGCAGGAGAAGTTAAGCCATAATCAGTGAGAGAGGGAGAAGACAGGAGGGGGTCAGCCAACCTGAAGGAAGTGACTGAGTTCGAGGAGCAGGGTGCCCAGCTGGTAGGGGTGGAGTGGGACCGGGCAACTGCAGATGGACAGATTGGCGTATGGCCTCCAATCAGTAAGGATCCATCGTATCTTAGAAATCTCAGGGCCAAGTGTGTATCCATATTGGAGGCAGCTCATGCTGTCACTCGCTCTCTCCTCTCTCACTTACAGGTGCAACAAGGAAGAGGGCAAGGGCTGAACAACAAGAAGCCCTGTCCAGTTCCAACACAAGCCCAAGCCCAGAGAGGAGCGAGGACATAGCACAAGGACAAAGTTCAACTGTAGAGCCATCACAGCAGTCACCTGCACCCTCCACCAGCCCAGAGAGACACACCTCAGTGGGTCTTAGCTCTAGTGTAGGAAGGATCTCACACTTTGGTGGTCACCGCACAGACACACCGAGCTCATTGGCACTTGGAGGAGTGCTGGGGAAAAGGCATCTGTGACGTCCAAGTCCAATGACGAACCTCTGGAATCGGCCTTCAACTAATGCTGGAGAGACAGAGGGGGAGGTGATGGCATAGCCGTATTATCACTGAACTGGTAATCCAGAGAACCAGGATAATGCTCTGGGGACCTGGGTTCAAATCCCACCACAGCAGAATTTGAACTCAATAAAATCATGAATTTAAAAAGTCTAAAAGGAACCGTGACCATGAAACCATTGTCGACTGTCATAAAAACCCATCTGGTTCACTGATGCTCTTTAGGGAATGTGGTTGGCTCTGAAATGGCCTAGCAAACCACTCAGTTGTATCAAACTGCCAAAAGTCAATCTTTAAAAGATGAAGCCGGCACCGACCTAGGCACCGGAAACAAGGCTGCAAAATACTCCTAACACCTGGGGGCTTGTGCAAAATTGGGAGAGTTGTCAAGCAACAGCCTGACATAGTCATACTCACGGAACCATACGTTACAGATAATGTCCCAGACACCACCGTTACCAGCCCTGGCTAGGTCCTATCCTACCGGCAGGACAGACGCAGCACAGTGGTATACAGTCAGGAGGCAGTTGCCCTGAGAGTCCTCAACATTGACTCCAGCCCCCATGAAGTCTCATGGTATCAGGTCAAACATGGCCAAGGAAACCTTCTACTGATTACCAAATACTGCTCCCCAACCCCCCCACCCCTTAGCTGATGAATCAGTACGCCTCCATGTTGAACACCACTTGGAGGAAGCACTGAGGGTGGCAAGGGCACAGAATGTACTCTGGGTGGAGGACTTCAATGTCCATCACCAAGAGTGGCTTGGAAGCACCACTACAGACTGAGATTGCTGAGTCCTAAAGGACATAGCTGCTAGACTGGGTCTGCAGCAGGTGGTGAGGGAACCAACAAGAGGGAAAAACATACTTGACCTCATCCTCAGCAACCTGCCTGCTGCAGATGCATCTGTCCATGACGGTATCAGAGTGACCACCACACAGTCCTTATGGAGACGAAGTCCCGTCTTCACGTTGAGGATAACCTCCATCATGTTAAGTGGGATAGATTTTGAATGGATCTAGCAACTCAAGACTGGGCATCCATGAGGCCATGTGGGTCATCATCAACAGCAGCAGAATTGTATTCAATCACAATCTGTAAACTCGTGGCCCAGCATATCCCCCACTCTACCATTACCACCAAACCAAGGGATCAACCCTGGTTCAATGAAGAGTGCAGGAGGGCATGCCAGGAGCAGCACCAGGAATACCTACAACACAGGACTACCTGCGTGCCAAACAGCATAAGCAGCAAGTGATGGACAGAGCTAAGTGATTCCACACCAATGGATCAGATCTAAGCTCTGCAGTCCTGTCACATCCAATTGTGAATGGTGTTAGATAATTAAACAACTCACTGGAGGAGGAGGTTCCACAAATATCCCCATCCTCAATGATGGAGGAGCCCAACACATCAGTGCAGAAGATAAGGCTGAAGTATTTGCAGAAGCGGTGAGTGGATGATCCGTGTTGGCCTCCCCTGGAGGTCCCCAGCATCACAGACACCAGTCTTCAGTCAATTTGTTTCACTCCACATGACATCAAGACTATAGGCACTGACATTATTCTGGCAATAGTACTGAAGACTTATGCTCCAGAACTTGCTGCAACCCTAGCCTAGCTGTTCCAATACAACACCAACACTGGCATCTACCTATGTGGAAAATTGCCCAGGTATGTTCTGTACAAAAAAAAAGCAAGACAAATCCAACCCGGCTAATTACTGCCCCATCAGTCTACTCTCAATCATCAGTAAAATGATGGAAGGGGTCATCAACAGTGCTATCAAATGGCACTTGCATAGCAATAACCTGCTCACTGATGCTTATTTTGGGTTCCATCAGAGTCACTCAGCTTCTGACCTCATTACAGCCTTGGTTCAAACATGGGCAAAAGAGCTGAACTCCAGAGGTGAGGTGAGAGTGACTGCCCTTGACATCAAGGCAGCATTTGACTGAGTGTGGCATCAAGGAGCCCTAGCAAAACTGGAGTAAATGGGAATCAGGGGGAAAACTCTCCACTGGTTGGAATCATACCCAGCACAAAGGAAAATGGTTGTGGTGGTTGGAGGTCAATCATCTCAGTTCCAGGACATCACTGCAATAGTTCTTCAGGGTAGTGTCCTGGGCCCAACCATCTTCAGCTGCTTCATCAATGACTTTCCTTCCATCACAAGGTTGGAAGTGGGGATGTTCGCTGAAGATTGCAAAATGTTCAGCATTATTCATGACTCCGATACTGAAGCAGTCCACATCCAAATGCAGCAAGACCTGGACAATATCCAGGCTTGGGCTGACAACTGACAAATAACATTCATGCCACACAAGTGCCAGGCAATGACCATCTCCAACAAGAGAGAATCTAACCATCATCCCTTGACATTCAAAGGCATTACCATTGCTGAATCCTCCACTGTCAATACCCTGGGATTACCGCTGACCAGAAACTGAACTGGACCAGCCATATAAATCCTATGGCTACAAGAGCAAGTAAGAGGCTAGGAATCCTGCAGCAAGTAACTCACCTCTTGACTCCCCAAAGCCTGTCCACCATCTACAAGGCACAAGTCAGGAGTGTGATGAAATACTCCCCATTTGCCTGGATGAGTGCAGCCCCAATAACACTCAAGAAGCTTGACACCATCCAAGACAAAGCAGCCCGCTTGTTTGGCACCCCATCCACAAGCATTCATTCACTTCACCACTGATGCACAGTGGCAGCAGCACGTACCATCTATAAGATGCACTGCAGAAACTCACCAAGGCTCCTTAGGCATTACCTTCCAAACCCACATCCACTACCATCTAGAAGGCCAAGGGCAGCAGACATATGGGAACACCACTACTGGAAGCTACCTTCCAAGCCACTCACCATCCTGACTTAGAAATATATCACCCTTCCTTCACAATCGATGAGTCAAAATCCTGGAACTCCCCAATAGCACTGTGAGTGTACCTACACCACATGGACCACAGAGATTCAAGGAGGCAGCTTAGCACCATCATTTCAAGGCAATTAAGGATGGGCCATATATGCTGGCCTAACAGTGATGCCCACATCCCGTGGATGAATAAAAAAAAGAGGCAGCAAGAGGCAGGGGAACATCAGGCAGAGGTGTTGGAGGCCCTCAACAGGGTGGCACTTGAGTTGGGAGAGTCCGTCCATCTGCTGGTTGATGAAGTGGGGCCGACCTGTGTATGCATTGAGGTCTCCATGACGAGGATGATGGACTCCAAGGAGATCCTAGTCCAGCAGATTCTGCCAGAGATGCGCGCAGACCTGCGCTCCACCGCAGCAGCCATGTGTGAATTTCCACAGTGGCTATGTGAAATTGGGCAGGGCACATCGACCTGCATCCAGAGGGTCCTTCCCCTCAAGGAATCAGGCAGGGCCCCTTGGGCACCCAAAGGAAGGAGAAACGGCAGTTGGACATCCCTGGGACAGCCATTCAGAACTCTCAGAAGTTGGCTGGCCCCTCTGAATCTCCTTTGCCTGTGACCCCTTTCAATCCTTGTCCTCTGTCACCGCAGAGGGAGTAGCTGCCCCACAGCAGAACAGCCAAACTAAGCAGTGGTCCTTCAGGTCCACCCCACTCAAATCCATGTTCATCTCCGCATTTGCACTAACAACCCTCAGTGCCCCTTCATACGACATCATCACAACTTTCACCCTCCTACCCAGGCTCCACCTGCCCTCTTTAACCCTAACACAGCTATTCTCAGTTTGCACCCCAGGAATTCACCAATGACTCTACCAACACCTCCCTGTGAACCCCTTCAGACTTCTGCAACCCCCATACCATTCAGACCTCTCCATGTCTCCATACCCCTTCAGACCTGCACAAGCTCTCACTCCCTCACCCCTCCTGACACCCCACCAACCCCAACCCACCAAGGCCCTTACCACCTTCCTGCTCCATTCCAGCTGACATTGAGAGATCACCCTCTTTCCCTGGCAACCCCAACCTCCCCTGTCCCTCTAAGCCTGAATCCACACACCACGTCATCATTCCTATCCTCCCTATCCTTCCCCCTGCCCGAACCCAGCAGGCCCTAGCCACCCAACAGTACCTCCTGCAGCCTTCCACCTGCAGCTGGAGGATCTGACCCCTGGATGATGGCCCAAAGCCGGGTTGAATGTTGCTGCGCTGAGAACAACCACTTCCTGGATGCTGCTTCTTGGAGAAGATCCATATGATGGATGCTCAACTCACCCGGTGCTGCACGTGGTGCTCCAGGGTTGGGTAGCTGGGGGCCTCCTCCTTCTCTTCTGATCTCCATGAGCTGCCCAAGGTAAGTCCCAGTTTTTACATGGTCCAGACATGTTCTGGGATGGTGTGAGTTCTCGCTGGCATCACGGATGATCAGGTATGGGGGGTACGATTCCAGTCGGGCCTTCATCCGCATCCCCGGCTTCACGTTGGCCTCTGGCAGGAAAAGCGACCCATCATGGCGGGCAGTAGTGGATGATCCTGCCGTCAGTTCACACCAGCGTGAAACCAATTTTTGGACCTCCTGCTGTATTCTCCCCCTACCCATCATTAAGCCTGTGGTGGGGATCATGGGAAAATCCAGCCCAAAGTGTTTGAAAACTTCACACTTGTCAATGTTATGGAGTTCTTGTTTCTAAATAGTGGTCATAAGGAACAGTAAATGTTTTGAATATCTCACATTCATTTTGATTGTTTATCTAGATACAAAATGCTTTCTACTTCACAAAGTTCAAGTTACTGTGGGGCAGGGGGTACACAGTAAGATCACTTTACATTGTCAGACCCAAGTTTAAAATGATGGTGTAACTGATAAAGAATTCAAACCTCATTCCTTATTACTTCAGCTAAATATGATGGAACAGCATTGTCTGTATCTTTGTCTGGACTGCAGAATCTTCCCATCAAACAGTTCCAACGAATTGCAATAGATGTACACATTTTACTCTTCTGCCCGGTTGTGATGATATGTTATGATCAAGACTCATCAAGAAAAAGCTTGAGGCTGATCAATAATGTATTGATGCATTTGGCACATGGAGTGGGATGTATTTTTGAGGGTGAGATGCATCAAAATGGGAGGCATTTTTAAAATCAAACTGTAAGATCTCTGCAGCATTGTTCACTAGTGGCTGTTGTTCTCACATCTTCACACATTTCCCACAGACAATAGTGTCAAGTGGTGGAAGAACTCATAGATTGATTAACAGTCATGACATTTGTTGAAATGTGACAGGTATATGCTAACTACAAGAATTTAATACTCGTTGATTGGTTTTCCATGGTATTGTTCACAGTAAGGCATGTATATATATTACACAAACATGGTATAATATATTGCAAAATGCAAAACTTGTACTTGACAAAGTTGGAGATACTACATTTCAGGGCTAGATGATATGGTGAGGCCACTTCATTGTGTCAGGCATGAATTCAAAGACTAGATTGACAGAGAACATGTTTATCTTTATTCCCCTACTGTTTGGGATAACGTGAATGTCAATTAAAAATTTAAAATAAATATTAAGTTATTGTTTCTTGTGTATCCCTTAATCGCTTTGCCATTTGGCACTGTGCCTTTAGCCATGTAGGCCTTAAATTGTGGAATGCCTACCCTAAACCTCACCAGCTCTCCTACTTTGATCCCTGTAATACCTATCTCTTTGACAAAACAAAAACAGAATTACCTGGAAAAACTCAGCAGGTCTGGCAGCATCGGCGGAGAAGAAAAGAGTTGACGTTTCGAGTCCTCATGCCCTTCGACAGAACTTGCGTTCGAGTCCAAGAAAGAGTTGAAATATAAGCTGGTTTAAGGTGTGTGTGTGGGGGGCGGAGAGATAGAGAGACAAAGAGGTGGAGGGGGGCGCGGTATGGTTGTAGGGACAAACAAGCAGTGATAGAAGCAGATCATCAAAAGATGTCAACGACAATAGTACAATAGAACACATAGGTGTTAAAATTAAAGTTGGTGATATTATCTAAACGAATGTGCTAATTAAGAATGGATGGTAGGGCACTCAAGGTATAGCTCTAGTGGGGTTTTTTTTATATAATGGAAATAGGTGGGAAAAGGAAAATCTTTATAATTTATTGGAAAAAAAAAAGGGAAGGGGGAAACAGAAAGGGGGTGGGGATGGGGGAGGGAGCTTACGACCTAAAGTTGTTGAATTCAATATTCAGTCCGGAAGGCTGTAAAGTCCCTAGTCGGAAGATGAGGTGTTGTTCCTCCAGTTTGCGTTGGGCTTCACTGGAACAATGCAGCAAGCCAAGGACAGACATGTGGGCAAGAGAGCAGGGTGGAGTGTTGAAATGGCAAGCGACAGGGAGGTTTGGGTCATTCTTGCGGACAGACGGCAGGTGTTCTGCAAAGCGGTCGCCCAGTTTACGTTTGGTCTCTCCAATGTAGAGGAGACCACATTGGGAGCAACGAATGCAGTAGACTAAGTTGGGGGAAATGCAAGTGAAATGCTGTTTCACTTGAAAGGAGTGTTTGGGTCCTTGGACGGTGAGGAGAGAGGAAGTGAAGGGGCAGGTGTTGATCTTTTGCGTGGGCATGGGGTGGTGCCATAGGAGGGGGTTGAGGAGTAGGGGGTGATGGAGGAGTGGACCAGGGTGTCCCGGAGGGAGCGATCCCTATGGAATGCCGATAAGGGGGGTGAAGGGAAGATGGTGGTGGTGGTGGCATCATGCTGGAGTTGGCGGAAATGGCGGAGGATGATCCTTTGAATGCGGAGGCTGGTGGGGTGATAAGTGAGGACAAGGGGGACCCTATCATGTTTCTGGGAGGGAGGAGAAGGCGTGAGGGCAGATGTGCGGGAGATGGGCCGGACACGGTTGAGGGCCCTGTCAACGACTGTGGGTGGAAAACCTCGGTTAAGGAAGAAGGAGGACATGTCAGAGGAACTGTTTTTGAATGTAGCATCATCGGAACAGATGCGACGGAGGCGAAGGAACTGAGAGAATGGGATGGAGTCCTTACAGGAAGCGGGGTGTGAGGAGCTGTAGTCGAGATAGCTGTGGGAGTCGGTGGGTTTGTAATGGATATTGGTGGACAGTCTATCACCAGAGATTGAGACAGAGAGGTCAAGGAAGGGAAGGGAAGTGTCAGAGATGGACCACGTGAAAATGATGGAGGGGTGGAGATTGGAAGCAAAATTAATAAATTTTTCCAAGTCCTGACGAGAGCATGAAGTAATCATCGATGTACCGGAGAAAGAGTTGTGGAAGGGGGCCGGAGTAGGACTGCAACAAGGAATGTTCCACATACCCCATAAAGAGACAGGCATAGCTGGGGCCCATGCGGGTACCCATAGCCACACCTTTTATTTGGAGGAAGTGAGAGGAGTTGAAGGAGAAATTGTTCAGTGTGAGAACAAGTTCAGCCAGACGGAGGAGAGTAGTGGTGGATGGGGATTGTTTGGGCCTCTGTTCGAGGAAGAAGCTAAGGGCCCTCAGACCATCCTGGTGGGGGATGGAGGTGTAGAGGGATTGGACGTTCATGGTGAAGAGTAAGCGGTTGGGGCCAGGGAACTGGAAATTGTTGATGTGACGTAAGGTGTCAGAGGAATCACGGATGTAGGTGGGAAGGGACTGGACAAGGGGAGAGAGAAGGGAGTCAAGATAACGAGAAATGAGTTCTGTGGGGCAGGAGCAAGCTGAGACGATCGGTCTACCGGGGCAGTTCTGTTTGTGGATTTTGGGTAGGAGATAGAAGCGGGCCGTCCGAGGTTGGGCGACTATCAGGTTGGAAGCTGTGGGAGGGAGATCCCCAGAGGAGATGAGGTCACTGACAGTCCTGGAAACAATGGCTTGATGTTCAGTGGTGGGGTCATGGTCCAGGGAGAGGTAGGAGGAAGTGTCTGCGAGTTGATGCTCAGTCTCCGCGAGGTAGAGGTCAGTGCGCCAGACAACAACAGCACCACCCTTGTCAGCGGGTTTGATGACAATGTCAGGGTTGGACCTGAGAGAATGGAGTGCAGTAAGTTCAGAGAGAGACAGGTTAGAATGGGTGAGAGGAGCAGAGAAATTGAGACGACTAATGTCGCGCCGACAGTTCTCAATGAAAAGATCGAGAGAAGGTAAGAATCCAGAAGGAGGGGTCCAGGTAGAGGGAGAATATCGGAGATGGGTAAAAGGATCCGTTGAACTGGGAGAGGACTCCTGCCCAAAGAAGTGAGCCCGGAGACGAAGACGGCGGAAGAAGAGTTCAGTATCATGCCAAGCCCGAAATTCATTGAGGTGAGGGCGTAAGGGTATGAAACTAAGTCCTTTGCTGAGCACTGAACGTTCAGCATCGGAGAGGGGAAGGTCAGGGGGTATAGTGAATACACGGCTGGGGTTGGGATTGGAAGAAAGGGTGGGGACGGAGGAACAGGCAGGGTTGGAGGGTCCTAGATGAGTGTTGGTGTCGATGAGTTGTTGCAGCTTGCGTTCCTTAGCACTTGAGAGAAAGAGAAAAAGTTTCTTGTTGAGGCGTCGGATGAGCCGAAGGATAAAATGAAACTGGGGGCACGCGCAGCTTTGAAAAAGGGTACGGCGGTGCTGCTGGAGGGAGAGGTCGAGTGTGTTCATATGGCGGCGCATGGCACTGAGTGTGGATTTCAGAATGTGACGGGAACAGCAGTCCGAGAAACGTTTTATGTCCCGGAGATACCTGTAATCCTGGGTGGGTTCGAAACATGAGGGGTGGAATTTCAGTTGAAATCCACGTGGGGTAAGTCAGAGACGGAGACAGTCACTGAGAAAGGAGATATGGCTGTGAAAGCGGGTTTTAGTAAACACCTTGTCAAACACTAGGAGGGAAATGGAAAGCAAGGAAGGTGAGCAAGACAACAGAGAGATACGGAAATCTTGTCGCAGAGAGGAACAGAACTTCTTCAAGGAGGTAGGCATTTCTTGAAGAGCAGTGGCAGTCAATTAAACACAGAGATAAAAACAAAAAAACTGCGGATGCTGGAAATCCAGAACAAAAACATAATTACCTGGAAAAACTCAGCAGGTCTGGCAGCATCGGCGGAGAAGAAAAGAGTTGACGTTTCGAGTCCTCATGACCCTTCGACAGAACTTGCGTTCGAGTCCAAGAAAGAGTTGAAATATAAGCTGGTTTAAGGTGTGTGTGTGGGGGGCAGAGAGATAGAGAGACAAAGAGGTGGAGGGGGGTGGGTGTATGGTTGTAGGGACAAACAAGCAGTGATAGAAGCAGATCATCAAAAGATGTCAACGACAATAGTACAATAGAACACATAGGTGTTAAAATTAAAGTTGGTGATATTATCTAAACGAATGTGCTAATTAAGAATGGATGGTAGGGCACTCAAGGTATAGCTCTAGTGGGGTTTTTTTTTTATATAATGGAAATAGTTGGGAAAAGGAAAATCTTTATAATTTATTGGAAAAAAAAGGGAAGGGGGAAACAGAAAGGGGGTGGGGATGGGGGAGGGAGCTTACGACCTAAAGTTGTTGAATTCAATATTCAGTCCGGAAGGCTGTAAAGTCCCTAGTCGGAAGATGAGGTGTTGCTCCTCCAGTTTGCGTTGGGCTTCACTGGAACAATGCAGCAAGCCAAGGACAGACATGTGGGCAAGAGAGCAGGGTGGAGTGTTGAAATGGCAAACATGATGCCACCACCAAACACATCTTCCCTTCACCCCCCTTATCGGCATTCCGTAGGGATCGCTCCCTCCGGGACACCCTGGTCCACTCCTCCATCACCCCCTACTCCTCAACCCCCTCCTATGGCACCACCCCATGCCCACGCAAAAGATGCAACACCTGCCCCTTCACTTCCTCTCTCCTCACCGTCCAAGGACCTAAACACTCCTTTCAAGTGAAGCAGCATTTCACTTGCATTTCCCCCAACTTAGTCTACTGCATTCGTTGCTCCCAATGTGGTCTCCTCTACATTGGAGAGACCAAACGTAAACTGGGCGACCGCTTTGCAGAACACCTGCCGTCTGTCCGCAAGAATGACCCAAACCTCCCTGTCACTTGCCATTTCAACACTCCACCCTGCTCTCTTGCCCACATGTCTGTCCTTGGCTTGCTGCATTGTTCCAGTGAAGCCCAACGCAAACTGGAGGAACAACACCTCATCTTCCGACTAGGGACTTTACAGCCTTCCGGACTGAATATTGAATTCAACAACTTTAGGTCGTAAGCTCCCTCCCCCATCCCCACCCCCTTTCTGTTTCCCCCTTCCCTTTTTTTTTCCAATAAATTATAAAGATTTTCCTTTTCCCACCTATTTCCATTAAATAAAAAAAAAACCCCACTAGAGCTATACCTTGAGTGCCCTACCATCCATTCTTAATTAGCACATTCGTTTAGATAATATTTCAACTCTTTCTTGGACTCGAACGCAAGTTCTGTCGAAGGGTCATGAGGACTCGAAACGTCAACTCTTTTCTTCTCCGCCGATGCTGCCAGACCTGCTGAGTTTTTCCAGGTAATTATGTTTTTGTTTTGGATTTCCAGCATCCGCAGTTTTTTTGTTTTTATCTCTGTGTTTAATTGACTGCCACTGCTCTTCAAGAAATGCCTACCTCCTTGAAGAAGTTCTGTTCCTCTCTGCGACAAGATTTCCGTATCTCTCTGTTGTCTTGCTCACCTTCCTTGCTTTCCATTTCCCTCCTAGTGTTTGACAAGGTGTTTACTAAAACCCGCTTTCACAGCCATATCTCCCTTCTCAGTGACTGTCTCCATCTCCGACTTACCCCACGTGGATTTCAACTGAAATTCCACCCCTCATGTTTCGAACCCACCCAGGATTACAGGTATCTCCGGGACATAAATCGTTTCTCGGACTACTGTTCCCGTCACATTCTGAAATCCACACTCGGTGCCATGCGCCGCCATATGAACACACTCGACCTCTCCCTCCAGCAGCACTGCCGTACCCTTTTTCAAAGCTGCGCGTGCCCCCAGTTTCATTTTATCCTTCGGCTCATCCGACGCCTCAACAAGAAACTTTTTCTCTTTCTCTCAAGTGCTAAGGAACGCAAGCTGCAACAACTCATCGACACCAACACCCATCTAGGACCCTCCACCCCTGCCTGTTCCTCCGTCCCCACCCTTTCTTCCAATCCCAACCCCAACCGTGTATTCACTATACCCCCTGACCTTCCCCTCTCCGATGCTGAATGTTCAGTGCTCAGCAAAGGACTTAGCTTCATACCCTTACGCCCTCACCTCAATGAATTTCGGGCTCGGCATGATACTGAACTCTTCTTCCGCCGTCTTCGTCTCCGGGCTCACTTCTTTGGGCAGGAGTCCTCTCCCAGTTCAACGGATCCTTTTACCCATCTCCGATATTCTCCCTCTACCTGGACCCCTCCTTCTGGATTCTTACCTTCTCTCGATCTTTTCATTGAGAACTGTCGGCGCGACATTAGTCGTCTCAATTTCTCTGCTCCTCTCACCCATTCTAACCTGTCTCTCTCTGAACTTACTGCACTCCATTCTCTCAGGTCCAACCCTGACATTGTCATCAAACCCGCTGACAAGGGTGGTGCTGTTGTTGTCTGGCGCACTGACTTCTACCTCGCGGAGGCTGAGCGTCAACTCGCAGACACTTCCTCCTACCTCTCCCTGGACCATGACCCCACCACTGAACATCAAGCCATTGTTTCCAGGACTGTCAGTGACCTCATCTCCTCTGGGGATCTCCCTCCCACAGCTTCCAACCTGATAGTCGCCCAACCTCGGACGGCCCGCTTCTATCTCCTACCCAAAATCCACAAACAGAACTGCCCCGGTAGACCGATCGTCTCAGCTTGCTCCTGCCCCACAGAACTCATTTCTCGTTATCTTGACTCCCTTCTCTCTCCCCTTGTCCAGTCCCTTCCCACCTACATCCGTGATTCCTCTGACACCTTACGTCACATCAACAATTTCCAGTTCCCTGGCCCCAACCGCTTACTCTTCACCATGAACGTCCAATCCCTCTACACCTCCATCCCCCACCAGGTCTGAGGGCCCTTAGCTTCTTCCTCGAACAGAGGCCCAAACAATCCCCATCCACCACTACTCTCCTCCGTCTGGCTGAACTTGTTCTCACACTGAACAATTTCTCCTTCAACTCCTCTCACTTCCTCCAAATAAAAGGTGTGACTATGGGTACCCTCATGGGCCCCAGCTATGCCTGTCTCTTTATGGGGTATGTGGAACATTCCTTGTTGCAGTCCTACTCCGGCCCCCTTCCACAACTCTTTCTCCGGTACATCGATGATTACTTTGGTGCCGCTTCATGCTCTCGTCAGGACTTGGAAAAATTTATTAATTTTGCTTCCAATCTCCACCCCTCCATCATTTTCACGTGGTCCATCTCTGACACTTCCCTTCCCTTCCTTGACCTCTCTGTCTCAATCTCTGGTGATAGACTGTCCACCAATATCCATTACAAACCCACCGACTCCCACAGCTATCTCGACTACAGCTCCTCACACCCCGCTTCCTGTAAGGACTCCATCCCATTCTCTCATCCCGTTCCTTTGCCTCCGTCGCATCTGTTCCGATGATGCTACATTCAAAAACAGTTCCTCTGACATGTCCTCCTTCTTCCTTAACCGAGGTTTTCCACCCACGGTCGTTGACAGGGCCCTCAACCGTGTCCGGCCCATCTCCCGCGCATCCGCCCTCACGCCTTCTCCTCCCTCCCAGAAACATGACAGGGTCCCCCTTGTCCTCACTTATCACCCCATCAGCCTCCGCATTCAAAGGATCATCCTCTGCCATTTCCGCCAACTCCAGCATGATGCCACCACCAAACACATCTTCCCTTCACCCCCCTTATCGGCATTCCGTAGGGATCGCTCCCTCCGGGACACCCTGGTCCACTCCTCCATCACCCCTACTCCTCAACCCCCTCCTATGGCACCACCCCATGCCCACACAAAAGATGCAACACCTGCCCCTTCACTTCCTCTCTCCTCACCGTCCAAGGACCCAAACACTCCTTTCAAGTGAAGCAGCATTTCACTTGCATTTCCCCCAACTTAGTCTACTGCATTCGTTGCTCCCAATGTGGTCTCCTCTACATTGGAGAGACCAAACGTAAACTGGGCGACCGCTTTGCAGAACACCTGCCGTCTGTCCGCAAGAATGACCCAAACCTCCCTGTCGCTTGCCATTTCAACACTCCACCCTGCTCTCTTGCCCACATGTCTGTCCTTGGCTTGCTGCATTGTTCCAGTGAAGCCCAACGCAAACTGGAGGAACAACACCTCATCTTCCGACTAGGGACTTTACAGCCTTCCGGACTGAATATTGAATTCAACAACTTTAGGTCGTAAGCTCCCTCCCCCATCCCCACCCCCTTTCTGTTTCCCCCTTCCCTTTTTTTTTTCCAATAAATTATAAAGATTTTCCTTTTCCCACCTATTTCCATTATATAAAAAAAACCCCCCACTAGAGCTATACCTTGAGTGCCCTACCATCCATTCTTAATTAGCACATTCGTTTAGATAATATCACCAACTTTAATTTTAACACCTATGTGTTCTATTGTACTATTGTCGTTGACATCTTTTGATGATCTGCTTCTATCACTGCTTGTTTGTCCCTACAACCACACCCCACCCCCCTCCACCTCTTTGTCTCTCTATCTCTCCGCCCCCCACACACACACCTTAAACCAGCTTATATTTCAACTCTTTCTTGGACTCGAACGCAAGTTCTGTCGAAGGGTCATGAGGACTCGAAACGTCAACTCTTTTCTTCTCCGCCGATGCTGCCAGACCTGCTGAGTTTTTCCAGGTAATTCTGTTTTTGTTTTGGATTTCCAGCATCCGCAGTTTTTTTGTTTTTATCTTTGACAAAACGTTTGTTCACCTGTCCTGATGTCTTCTTCAAATCCGTGTCAATTTTTGTTTGGTTATGCTCTGGAGTCATTTAATTACATTAAATACACAATGTAAATGCAAGTTTGTCTTGTTAATTTATATGTAAAGATTATAAACAAATGGAAATTAGTTCAATTAAATTATTTATAAAAAGATATATAATATATAATTTTAGCGCTTCAGAATTGCACAGACTAGGCCTTAAAAATTATTTAATTAATGTAGAGGTTACATTACATATTGAAATATGTTAACCAACAATTACACAAGGAATGTTTAATATCATTTATATTTTTCAATTTTGCTATTTTTCCTGCTGTGATGGAACAAGCAGAGTGGGAAGTGTCAATCGGTAGGAACCAGGCTGTAATGTGGCGGACAAGGGACTCTGATTGGGTGAACAACAGCCAGCTACTTCAGCAGTGGGCATTTCTGTTTTGTGAGGACAAGCACTGAAATGCGCTTAGACTGGAGGTGGGGGTTGTATGTGGAAAGGGAAGGTTTCAGGGTGGTGGAGAAGAAATCCGCAGTGGCTGTAAATTTAGGCTAAGCAAACAGCCATCCAAGGAGCAGGCCTTGTTAAGAAAATATTTGCATTTAGGAGGCTGAGCAACAGTGTGGGCTCAGTTTAAACTTCATTAAATTATACATTTAATTATTCACCTTAAATTTGAAATTTTGCCTGCAGCTGTAAATTTTAATTCTTGCTTTCTATTGTTTATTTTAATCATTTTGTGCTTTAGGAAAATAAAGAAATTTATGAATGAGTCAATCAGTTACAAGAATTCGACAGAGAAAGAAATTTGCATTACAATTTCCTTTAATTGTTGTGCACAGAAAGGATAGCATAATGGGCAAAAAATGTGCACACATGTATGGAAATATACTATATATCTCATAGCACATCAGATGTGCTCCTTTATAAAGAACATGTGTGAAGTAAATGTCTGTCCCTTTTAAGACTACGAAATCTAATTTGTTAGGCAAATACTCAATTTATACATCAATTTATACGTTATCAGTTAAGAGATTTAAAACAGAAAATGTTGGAAATACTCAGCAGGTCAAGCAGCATCTTTGGAGAAAGAAAGGAAAAAGTTGGGCAGCGGTTACATTCTGAAATTGTTGAACTCAGTGTTGAGTCCAGAAGGCTGCGACTGCCTAACTGAACGATGTGGTATTGTTTCTTCGGCTGTACTTCATTGGAACAGTGAAGCTCACAGTCGTGTTTGTGGACTGAACAGAGGTGTTCCATGAAGCAATCACCAAATCTTCATTTGGTTTCCTCCACTTAGAGGACATTCCATCATGAACAGAAAATACAGTATTCTAAACTGGAAGAAATACAAATAAAACACTGTTTCACCTGGAAGGAATGTTTGGGCTTCTGGGCAGTGAGAAAGGAGAAGGTAAGAGGGCCTGTGTTGCATCTCCTGTATTTGCATGGGAAGTTGCATGGTTGGGATTAAAGACTGGGCCAACTGTGCCTGATTTATCCCAATTTTGTTAATTTGGTTTTATTGGTTTTAACTCGAAAGAGTTAAAGACTGGGCCAAGGTGTCACAGATGGAATGGTCCATTTGAAATGCTGAAAATGGCGGGGAGGAGATATCTGTTTGGTAGTGGCCTCCATGTCCTCAGTCACCTATACTGTTTCAATGAAACTCAAAGTAAACTCGAGGAACTGCACATCATCTTTTAATTTGGAAACTTTACAGACTCAACAATGAGTTCAACAATTTCAGATCAAAACCTCTGCCGTCATTTTTTGGGACAGCAGCTGTTCATAAAGATTCTGCTTTTCGCATTTACTTCTCCTCTAGATCCAACTTTTAATTCCATTCACCATTTCCTTGCCTTGTTTAAGCTTTTCTCTGACTTTTTCCGGTTCTGATGGAAGGTTATCAACTTGGAATATTAACCCTGTTTTCTCCCAAAGATGCTACCTGGCCTACTGAGTATTTCCAGCATTTTCTGTTTTTATTCCAGATTTCCAGAATCTGCAGTATTTTATTTTTGCATTCAAGAGATGGCTGATGTGCAGTAAATGCTAAAGAAGTTTGTGCAGATGTCAGTTTCGAGACTTCAGACATTTTGGGTCTGGTGTTTTGTACTCCTAGAGACTCAACTGTTCCTTTATATTCTCCTTTGAAGTATGAGGCAATGAATTGAGTGTGACACTTGATGTGTGACAGGTAAGTGTTTTAGACAAGAAATGGGTGCTACACCCACCATTTATATTACAGATAAAGTCTCTTTGCAACCAAAGCAATATTTTAATACAAATAAGGTTTCAAGATCACACAAATCTCATGTTTCTCAAGTGTCCCCAGTGATCTTTAAAATCTGCCTCTGTTTTAAAATGTAAATTATTCCTAATCCAAGAATCAAATCACAATTGTGTTAAATACTGATGGTCTCCCAACGGCCAAGGAAGTCTGTGAGTGGGAAGTTCACAGCTGTTCTGTATATTAGCAATGTCATACATTAACAATCATTATGTACGTTCCAGTGTTGTAATTCCTGTTCATCAAGCTAAGGGATGTGTTGGGAATGAAACACATTGCCATTTCAGGCACTAAGTTTTTTAAAATTCATTTTATGGGATGTGGGTGTTGCTGGTTAGGCTAGCATTTATTGCCCATCCCTAATTGCCCTTGAGAAGGTGGTGGTGAACTGCCTTCTTGAACCGCTGCAGCCCCTGTGGTATAGGTACACCCACTGTGCTGTTAGGACAGTAGTTCCAGGATTTTGACCCAACATCATACACAACCAGATCAGGTTAAATATTGTGTAAAACTCCTCCTCAACCATATCATCATAATTTTTATTTCTTTTTGTTTTTGTCTCTCTTGGGAAACTCTCCACATAACTGAAGTCCCTCATCTCTGATGTCATTCTGGTAACTCTGCCGTGCATCCTCTACAAAGCCTTGACATTCAAATTAATTGCAACTACTTGTAAATTTCAGCTCCATATTAATGAATACCAATATTTTTCTTTAAAATGATTTGTCATTTGTGCGTGACACTTTGAAATTTAAGTTCCGAAAGGTGACGGATGCTTGTGAGATGCAATACTTTATTATATATAGATCTGTTATGGAATTATTGCAAGTAAATTGGGCGAGGTGTTGTTTTTGAAGGACTGTAGTGGTATACCATGTAATGTGCATGTATTATTCTGATTGTGGCTTTAAGATGACAAAGTTTAATTACTATTGAGTAAATATATGTGATAAGGTCAGGATGCAGGTTATAATAGGGGTTTCCTTTCTCTTTATTAAGTTGTTTTGATAAGGTTAATCAAGTTTACAGGCATTCTAATTCTGTGTGTTAATCAAGATATTTTGATTTGTTAGAAGAATGTGCTTTCCAAATGACAGCCTTTATTTCTTTTATGTGTTTTTTAGGTGTGATATAAAATTTGCCTGTAATATGTGCTGCGATTGATAAGGAGTGTCACATCAATAAAGATTTAATAACCGACTTGCAGACCTTCCTGAACATTGCTCACATTGAGTCAGAGAATGATGTTTTTTAGGGTCTTAATAAGAAACATTATTGGGGAAGTGTTACAGGAAATAAGTGTGACAATGATAGGAAGAATGTTTAATACAGATATATGAACTTAAAGTGTAATTCAGATATATGGACTTAGCAATAAATTAATTGATATAATAACGAATTGCTTATTATAACAGGCTTATTCACGAGAACAGATGGGATGAACTCATGAAAGTGATCATTGGTCAGTGCTGGAAGCATTTGTATCAAGCTGCAAAACAAGAAGCCAATGACCTTTTCATGACCTTGAATGCTTGTTCCAACAAGTAGTTCTACATGTGCAAATAAGGACAGAGCTCCTCTCAATAATATGGTCAGGGAGAGATTCCACAGACAGGAAAAGCACATGCGGAGCTGTGCTACTCGTATTCTTAGTAACGGTTTAAGGATTAAACATTAAAGTAGGCATCATTCCACAAATAAGTGCAGGTAGTATATGTTAGAAAGGGTTTCAGTTACAGAGTGCACAAATAGGCATAGGGTGATTGATTTTTGCTCCATAATACTGAACTGTGCAAGTACTTAGTCGCTGTCAAAGACCTTTCTGCCACAGTGCACCGAGGGACTGGGAACTGTTTAAATCCCCTTGGGCTATACAGCTCAAAATGAATGTCTGCAAATGATTGTAATATTCATTTATTATATTGATGTATTTCGTGATACATGTTGTAAAAGTTGAACCTGATTGTACTTTTGTGATGGTGATTTTGAAATGGTTTGAAATGTTGTTGAAGATATTTTATGAATAAAGTATATTTTTGCAAAAAAAAATTGAGAACCCTGCTGCCTGTGTTCTCAATTTCTGTAGTGGGAGAGAGGGTTTGGAGTAAGGATAATAAAAAGCGATTGTAAAGAAAAATTGTTCATTTTAGGAAGAAGGTGAATCTCCTAGATGAACAACACTGGTCTGATATAAATTCACCTTGTGAGCAGCTGATCAGACCAGACTCTGTTTGTAAAAACTTATTTCTAAGGAGAAACTGTGTGGGGGTGGGATGTGTGCTGTGTGCAGGGAATTGTAGATGATTTGATGGATCTCGTGAGAGACAGAGAAATGACCCTGCATAAAGTCCCTTCTGTAGCTCAATAACAGTGCAATAATTAAACATCAGGAGGATTCAAGTCAAAAATGAGAAATTTAGGAGCCAGAAAAGAAGTAAGTCAATTTTTTTTTAACCTAAGCGTAACAAAGCTGTGGAACAAGTTACCAGAGAAACCATTGAAATGGAGAGTGTAAATGGAATTACTAACAATTGGATGTATTTCTGATATTGAGATCTTTCAATAGGTGACAAGCTTGTTGATGCAAAAACAAAAAATGCTGGAAATGCTCAGCAGGTCAAGTAACATCTATGGAGAGAGAAACAGAGTTAATAATGGCCCAGGTTTTCCTTCCCCAATAGTGACGAATGGTGAGAAGTTCACCGCTATTGAGGGATGCAAAATGCACTGCAACTTCCAATGGGCTAACTTATGCTGGAACCCAGAAGTTGCGATGTGCCTGAATAGGTTCCAGAGGAGTCTGGTTGATGGTGCTGCCATCCCTATTCTTAAAGCGACAGGGACCATTAGTCTGAGAACTTCGCTTATTTGCCCACAACTTGCATGGATTGCAACAAGTTAGGGGTCATTCGCACAGGCATAAAGCAGCAAGCAGGCACAGTAGATGAAGGCTTCATTGCTGTAAATTGATATGATTAGCAATAAAAACATCCATGATTCCCCAGCTCTCCCAGCTCCTCCTTTCGCCTGCCTCCGGCTCCTCATTCCACACCCTCCTCCACTTCCCTGCCAACATTGGTAGGCCTGAGGTGCTGTGGGAGTGGGGAGAGGTTGGGGGAAAAGGACCCAGGAGAACTGATCCAATAATAATCTAAATGATATACAGATATACAGTGCCAGGAAGATGCATAGATGCCTCCTTATCAGTTTCTTCTCTGCTGCACAATATGCATTCTGCAGCTATGGGCAAATAACCCTCTGCCTTAAGGGCACTTGGGCCTAAGGCTAGGAGAAGGACACTCCAACATAATATCTACAGCTTATAGTCATTTGGTAGTACAGAACTTGAGTATTGCTGAAAAGAGAGACATGTCTAAGTTTTTTGCTTTGCTCTCATCAGGACACTTTGCAAGAATACCAATATAAGGGGAAAACAACAATTTAGACTGCATGTGAAGAGTGCGCTGATTGGGTGGAAAGCAGACTCTGATCGGTAGAGGCATTGTCACAGAGAATGGTGATGGACAGTTAATTGTCAAGCATTGTTTGAAACTTAAACCAGGCAGCTTGACCCTGTGTCCCTTCTGGAAGCTACATATATTTGCTGACAGAAAGAACATGTACACACATTGCACCTGTTTCAGCTAAACAAAATAAGTGACAGCCATTTTCTGACTCATTCTTCGGGGCAATTCAGATTCAAGCTGCCTGGTTTAAATTTCAAACAAGCTAGTCAGTTAACTGTTAGTCACCATCACTGGTGCATTCCCCATGGCAACGCCTCTCACAGAGTCCGCTCTCTTCACATGCAGTATAAATTGTTGTTTTCCCCTTATATTGGTATTCTTGCAAAGTGTCCTGATGAGTGCAAGATGAAAATCTTAGGCATGTCTCTTTTTGCAGCGATAAGCTACAGCTTAGTGGTTGCTGTTGAGCCACTGTGACAAAATACTTAGCCTAAAGAGTGAGATTAGTCTGCCCAAGCCGAATTTTTCCTTAAAAAGACCTAGCATAGGTAGGAAGAAAAGTCCCACTGTGATGAAGGAGAAGCAAAAGCGGCAGGTGAAAGATAGCACTGGTGGCTGCAACTTCAATCCTGCATGTAAGTGGCTCAGTAGTATCGGTCATTTGACTGTTGTCCTGAGACCACAACGCCATCCGGCAGTACCCTGAATAATCAAACAGCCTTTTCTAGGGATAGCACTGCTTGCTCCAAATGGAGATTCAAATGATCATAGACACCCGGAAAGACATTTTGCTTGAGTAGCCAGAGAGCTCGCCTGGCTGGACGCTGACATCGCAGCACTTGGTGAAGTTCATTTCACAGGGATCATTAACAGAGCATAAAGTAGGCTAGACACTTTTCTGCTCAGGCCACAGTAAAGATGAATGAGACCTCTCAGGTGTTGGATTATGATTAAGTACTCCATTGCCAGCAGACCCTAGAATCTCCTCATTGTTTTTTCTTCTGAAGGACTCATCTCCTATTGTGGTATAAGGGTCTGGTATACACAGGGTTAATGTGGGACTGAGTACATTACCACTCACACAGTGATGTTAAAATGCACATGACTGAGAGCTAGGTCAGTGTGGTGTTGACCAGAGATGTGTTAAACTTAGATGTGGAGATAGCTCCTTGCCTGTACCTGTATATATGTATATAGTTACAACTGATTAATAAAGACTTGTTGTTAACACATAGAAGACTATGAAGGCTTCCTTATCAGACACATTTGGTACATTCTGTAACCAACATCATTGCAACATGATGGCAGCTAGGGATGAAAAACCCCTCAACCTCACAGGAATGCTGAAAAACTAAGAAAAAGAAAATCTTCAATGGATTCCGAACTGAAAGAAACTCCCAACTGAAGCTACAGATGCTGAGAAAATTTGCCAGAAAAAGTTCCAGACAAAAGAGCCTAGAAGCTAAAGGCAGAAGTCTTACTGCAATAAAAGACTCCATAGAATCTCCTTTAGAACTCCAGCTTCAGCAAGCATAGTGCATAGCCTGCAAGGGTGAGCTAAATATTTTAACTTCCAGACTGCAGCAAGTCCTGAGAAGCCCATTTTACTAATTTTGTGCTGTTTGAACATAACTCATCGCTAACCCTGACCCCCCAACTCCAAGCCTGAAGAAGCCTCCAAGTTGAAACAAAAAAATATTTAACTTACTCAACTCTTGGGAATTTCACGACCATCCGAATCCTCAAACAACAAGCCTGCATTGACTTTGATTGCCTCGCCACTCAAGCTACTGAATGAAAGAAGTTGGCAGACCACTGACCCATGCTGCCATTGTTAAAAATTTTCACCCATAATCACGCCGCCACTGTTTTGCAGAGCCCACCAAAACCGCAAGCGCAGGGACTCTCACTTGTCTCCAAAGCGATCGGTGAAAACATCTTGAAATCCAGAGACCTGAAACAAGCTCCATTGAAAAAGAAGTTTTTAAAGAACACAGAAGGCAGGACAAAAACCGCCTTAAAATCCAAAGCTCAGAGGAGCAAATTGCTGACAAACACTGTTAGTTTAACAGTTTTTGTTTGCAAAATCAAACAGTTGAGAAGTTTAAAAAAATGGCCCACCTGCTGAACCCCACAAAGCTTGGGAAGATCGGTGGAGTGTGGGGTTGGTTGGGTGTGGGGTTGTGGAAATGGCAGCTATAGGACTATTTTAAAGAGACAGAAAATATAGTTCCTACTCAGCCATTCTTAAAAGGGCAACGACACTTAAAGCTGTAATTTCAGAAAAGCAGAGACAAACAAAAAGAACCGTTCCTGCATAGCCATGCTTAAAAGAACAATGACATTTAAAGTTGTAACTGTAAAAGAAAGCAAAAAAGGAAAACATTAACTGCGTAGCCATTCTTAAAATGGCAACAGCACTTAAAGTGGTAACTGCAAAGCAAATAAAAAATTAAACAGCCATGGGTCATAATTGCAACTTACCAGGTCAGTTTAGACTCATCCCAGGGCCAACCCTAATGAATAATTGAGTGTCCTGGAGAATATTTTTTTTAAAACTAATTGAGAATATCAGGTATCATTAAGAAATTAAAAGAAGTCCAGATTGATACCTTTTTACCTTTGATGAACTTGCAGACAACGTAATTCTAATGCAGTGCATTGATGAGTCCTCAAGCAGCTTTGATGACATATTAACAACCTTTGATGAATATTTTAATTTACAAGTGGAGCATGCAGAGGTTTAAAAGAAGCATAGAAAACCCCCAGCAAAACAACGAAAAGGCAAAAGACACCACCCATACAAACCGCACCAGGGTGCCAGACAGGCACAAAACTTTCCAGAAGCCCCAGTGTTGTATCTTTATGGGAAGCCCGAGATAGAATTCCCAAATGATTTCCTTATTGAAGATGTGGACATGTTTCCAGAACCCTACCAGAAGCTGGTAGTGAACAACAAGGAAAAAAGTCCTGCAGCAAGTGGATCAAGGAAAAGCAGAAGTATAACCAGAGACTTTCTTAAAGCTGAATTGGAAGAACTCAACGTGAAGTACAGTCAAGCATGCCAGCAGACGAGAAAGGCACTGACATAAGTCATGTTCTTGAAAGACTCTTTAAAGAACCAATAAGTTCCCCTGGAAAAAACGTGAAGAGTTGGAAAAGACATTGACTTCAGAAAAAAACTGTCTTGAACCTAAAAGCAATGACCAAGCTCTACACTATTATGCAGAGTGAGAAGACAAGAGCTGAACAAAAAAATAAACAGTTGAAAGAGCAACTAATTGCCCCTCATGATCAAATTCAAAAACAGTCCATTACCCTTAAGCAACATGACAGAATAAGTAATACCTTGAGCAGCAGAATGGCATAAGAGCAGAACAAGCTCAATGAGATTCTGGTAAATTACAGGAAAACTCAAGACAAAGTATTGAGCCTCGCAATGAAAAGAAAAACATGTTGAATGACCTTCACATGCTATAATGGTCTCTCAGGTCTGAGTTTGTTCCTCAGGTGCATTATGAAGCAAGACAAAATGAATTTAATGCTGCTCTGAAAGAACTGATGACTCAGCTTTCATTGAAGCCTCAGGAATTTTCACTATTCTGGAAGGAATTCAAGAGATACAAGAAAGCGACTGCAGTACTGAAGAAAGCAGTTGCACATTTGTAAGGAACATCGGGAAAACAGTATTTTCTCCAAACAGGAATACGAAGAGATGAAAATCAAGAACATAGAATGGCAAGCAAAGGTAGAAGCTCTCACCAAAGAGCATGAGGTCTTTCAAAAGCAATTGGCAGTAGCGCACTTACAGAATGTGGGCTTGAAAGGTAGCACAGCGAAATTATACTCTGCCAAAGAAAAACTGATCAGTGGAGAGAATAAACATATGGCAGCAAACACATTTTGAGCTGATGTATATCATCCATAACCAGCCTCTTTCTCTCCTGAATAGGGATGCCTGTGTAGTCCTGGATCTCCTCCAAATGGCAGATGACGTCAAGACTACCACTGTCATTAGCCAGCTAGAACAGCATGGTCCCAAGTACTCAAACACTAAAGGCTGTGCAGACTCGGATTTCATCTTCAATCTCTCTTCTTTCTTTGCAGAGCAAGTTTCTTCATTATCATTCCAGGTTCCTGAACGCCCCCAATTGTCAGACGAACCTGCCGCCCATGAAATTACCATTGCACCTCCATTGGAAGTGATGGTAGAAAGTGATCAGCAGTCTGAGAAGCCTACCTCCAACTAAAACAATGGTGCAGCTGGTTGACACAGCAACCATTGTGCACAAACTGCAACATCCAGCCAAAATGCCACAACCACAAACGATGCTGGAACCTGGTAGCAGTCTTGCACCATGGACAATAAAAAGCAAAGGTACCACTAAACCTTCTTCTCACCACAGGAATGTTCTTCCTTAGCCTCAGAGAGCTTCCAGACAGCCCACACAGAGAAAGAAAAAAAAAGTCAGTGCCAATGAGATGAGTACTGAATTCATTCACCAAGGACTGTTGTAATAGTCGGACTGACCAGACGTGGTTCAACATGAAACAATGGAAGAAATGGATTAAAGAATACAAAATGCCAGTCCAACTTCCAAGCCAACAACAAGAACTAGAACCAACAGAGCCTACACTCTTCTGACGGAGTGGTGAATGAGATGTGGAAGGGTTATAAGGCCTCCAGACTGCCTGAATCTCTAACATCATGGATTTGAAGGGGAGTGGGGGGTGGTGGTGGTGGTGGGAATGAGGTGGTGAGAATGTTGTTAATGTTAATAGTGTAATAACAACAATATTGGAATAGCATTAAGGTTGTAACAATAAGGTAAATGCGTAAGACTTATAACTATGTAAAACTTGAAGCAAACTAATGTAGTTCTATATCCATGGGATAAAAACTTGGGGGGAGGTGTTGTATATAGTTCTAGTATATACAGGGTTAATGTGGAACTGAGTATAGTACCACCCGCACAATGATGTAAGAAGGCACATGACCCAGATCTTGGGACAGAGTGGCATTGGCCAGAGATGTGTTAAGACTTAAACATGGAGATAGCTCCATGTCTGTACCCTTTACTGTATATATGTATATAGTTACAAATAGTTGATAAAGACTTGCTGTTAATATACAGAAGACTAGAAAAACTTCCTTACCAGACACATTCTGAACCAACACCATTACAACACCTATGACTACCAATCTAGGACAGTTTGCCATCATTATCAGCATGCTTACTCCTACTTTACAAGCCAATATAGTAACCAAAGAAGGCTTCTACCATGACCTCCACAACCTTCTACTGACTGTTGACTACCAGGATAAACTCATCACACCTGGAGATTTCAATGCAAGAATTGGATGTGACCGGGAGCATTGGAAATGTGTCTTAGGCAGACATGGAATGGGAACTGTAATGATGTTGGTTGACTTCTGCTGGAGCATGAACTCAACACCATTAATTCTCTATTTCAGTAGAAAGTCAGATTTAAGACCACCTGGAGGCACTTACGCTCAAAGCACTAGCACCATTTGGATTATATTCTTGTGTGCCAATATGAGACTAACGAGACACACCACATGCCAGAACTATGTCCAGTGCTGACTGTTACACCCAACACAGGCTGTTTTGAGCTAACATTTGCTAGATTTGTTGATGGCACAAAGATAGGTAGGAAAGTAAGTTGTGCAGAGGATATAAGGAATTTGCAAAGGCATTTAGATAGATTAAGTGAGTGGGCAAAAGTTTGACAAATGGCTTATAATGTGGGAAAATTTAAACTTGTTGACTTTGGCAGAAAGAAATGAAAAGCAGAATATTATTTAAATGGAGAGAGATTGCAGAACTCTGTGATACAGAGGGATCTGGGTGAGCTGGTACATAAATCATGAAAAGTTAGTATGCAAAAGTATGCAGGTACAGCAAGTAATTGGAAAGACAAATGAAATGTTGCTGCTTATTGCAAAGGGAATTGAGTATAAAAGTAGGGATGTTTTACTAGGGTTGTTCAGGGCATTGTTGTGACCACATCTGGAGTACTGAGTACAGTTTTGGTTTCTTACTTAAGAAAAGATATATTTGTATTACAAGCAATTCAGAGAAGATTCACTCAGCTGATTCCTGAGATGAAGAGTTATCTCATGATGAAAGGTTGGACAGGTTGGGCCTGTATACATTGGAGTTTAGAAGAATGAGAGATGATCTTATTGGAACATATAAGATCCTGAGGGGACTTAACAGGCTGGATATTGATAGGCTGTTTCCCCTTGAGGGAGAGACTAGAACTAGGGAACACCATTTAAAAATAAGGTATCTCCCATCTAAGACAGAGATGAGGAGAATCTCATGCTCTGAGAAGAAATAACTCCAGAAGTGGTTGGTTTCTCAACCAGAAGAAACCAAGATTTGTTTGATGAAATGACGTAGAAAAAGGAACACACCTGCCACAATAGACCACTGAACGCCCTCATGACCAGGCTATAGCAGGTGTGTATAGGGAAGCCTGCAGTGCTTTTTCAAACCAACCCGAGTCATCCAAAACAACTGGTGGATAGTCCTTGTTGAAACGATACAAATATATGATAAGGGAGATATGAGATCCTTCTACAATGTCTTGAGATCTGTATATGGACCTTCCTACCAGATGTAGGCACCACCAAAATTTTTGGATGGCACAACCCTGCTCATAGATAGATAGCCTGATGGTCAGAACACTGAGAGCCTATTTGGTAATCAGTAGATGGTGCAGGAGACGTCCATCATAATGATCTCCCAGAGGGATGTGAAGTCTGAGCTGAATGAACCAGCAGCCTGTGAAGGGATCAATACTGCTACAGCATAATTAAGAACCCATAAAAGCCCCAGAATAGATGAGATTCCAACTGTGGTTATTATCAGGCAGGAGCTGTGTTTATTGATAGGCTTACAGAATTGTTTACAGCATGTTGGGGGAAAAGGCACAGTGCCTCAGGATCTATGAGATGCAGTGATTGTCTCCCTCTATAAAAACAAGGGAGAGAAGTCTGCCTGCTCAAATGACAGAAGCATCACCTTATTCTTCATTTCAGGTAAAATCTTGGCCAGCGTATGTCTAAATAGACTTGTTCTCACAATAGCTGCAGGAAGCCTCTCTGAAGCATGCATTCAGACCCAATAGGGGAACTACAGACATGATCTTTATGCTGAGATAGATCCAGGAGAAGTGTCGAGAACATTAAAACATGGGCCTGTACACTACTTTTGTAGATCTCACCAAGGTGTTCAATATAGTCAGCCAGGACAGACTTTGGAAGATACTATCTCGATTGAGGTACCTTCCAAAGTTCCTCACCATTCTTCGTCAACTGCGTGAAGACCAGAAAAGTCAGGTCAAGCAGAATGCCCCATCTCCAATGGTGTTAAGTAAGGGTGTGTGCTGGGACCAATCATTTTCTCTATTTTCTTCAGTATGATGCATCAAGAGACAATGGAGGATTGACAGAGGGATATATATCTGCTTCGGAACAGACAGCATTCTCTTCAATCTGTGACAATTACCAGTACATACCAAAACCGCTGAAGAGATTTTCATGGAGCTTCTGCTGCTGACGTTTGAGCCCTCTAGCACACATGGAGAAGGCAATGTAGCTCATTGTTAACTGTTCCTCTGAGGCAGCAAATGCCTTTGGCTTTATTATTACCCTAAAGAAAAGCAAAGTGCTGTACCAAACATGACTATGAAAAAATTACAGCACATCACAGATCAGCATTGGCAGCAGCAACCTCACAACCTCAATATAATAGAATAGTTTATCTATTTAGGTAGCATAGTTTCAAATGATGCCACTGTCTAGAAGGACAAAGACAACTGACTGTCCAAAGCAACAGCTCCTTTGGCCGCCTCTCGAAGTGTGTCTGTCAAAACCACGCACTATGCAGCTTCACCAAAATGCAAGTATACAGAGCAGTTGTCCTCACTACTTTCTTGTTGGTCAGAACCATGGAACAGAAAACAAATGCAGCTCCTGGAGCACTTCCATCAACACTGTCTTTGATCCATCATGAACATCAGTTGAACATCATGAATATTAAGGATCTATCTACCCCTGCTTTAAAAATATTCAAAGACTCTGCTTCCACTGCCTTTTGAGGAAGAGAGTTCCAAAGACTCACAACCCTCTAAGAGAAAATACTTCTTCTCATCTCTGTCCTAAATGGGCGACCCCTTATTTTTAAACAGTGGCCCCTAGTACTAGATTCTCCCACAAAAAGAAACATCCTCTCCACATCCATCCTGTCCAGACCCCTCAGGATCTTATATGTTTCAATCAAGCCATCTCTTACTCTTCTAAACTCCAGTGGATATATGCCTAACCTGTCCAACTTTTCCTCATAAGACAACCCACACAATCCAGGTGTTGGTCTGCTTCCAACGCATTTACATCCTTTTTTAAATAAGGAGACCAGCACTGTACACAGTATTCCAGATGTAGTCTCACCAATTCCCTGTATAACTGAAGCATAACCTCCCTACTTTTGTAATCAATTCCCCTCGTAATAAATGAAAACATTTTATTAGCTTTCTTAATTGGTTGCTGTACCTGCATACTAGGCTTTTGTGATTCATACACTAGGACACCCAGGTCCCTCTTCATCTCAGAGCTCTGCACTCTCACAATTTAGATAATACACTTCTTTTTATTTTTCCTGCCAAAATGGATAGTTTCAAACTTTCCCACATTATACTCCATTTGCCAGGTCTTTGCCCACTCACTTAACCTATCTATATCCCTTTATAGCCTCCTTGTGCCCTCTTCATACTTTACTATCCTACCTATCTTAATGTTGTCAGCAACTTTAGTAACCATACCGTCAGTCCCTTCATCCAAATCATTTATATACATTGTAAAAAGTTGGGGCCCCAGCACCAATCCCTGTGGCACATTAATCATTTCATCTTGCCAATCAGAAAAAAACCCATTTATGCTTACCCTCTGTTTCCTGTTATCTAGCCAATCTTCTATCCATGTCAATATGTTACACCCTGCAGCATGAGCCTTTATTTGTTGGAGGCCAATCATCTCTGCCATAGAACATTGCTGTAGGAGTTCCTCAGGGCAGTGCTCTAGGACCAGCTATCTTCAACTGCTTCATAAATGACCTTCCCTCCATTGTAATCATTTGCCTTTCTTTAGCAGCCTAGCCTGAGTTTGCTTCAAATCTGTAGATTGCTTTCCTGGTTGTTGTGGGCCAGATTTCTCTGTCAGCAGCCTCCTGCTCCCACACTTGTCGGCAATGCCAGCCAGAGAGAGCTGTCTTTTCAGTGCACCAGAGTCTCACTTATCAGAGCACAGTTCACAATTAAGCACTACTTTTGGCCTTCTGGAACCCTCCATACATGACACATGTCCTTCCCAGCACAGTTGGCATTGTCAGAAAATGCATTCAATGTGGGGTATTTGGCTCTGTTGAGGACTTCATTGTTTATGAAGTACCCCTGCTAACTGATGCTCATGATGGATCAAAGACAGTGATTCCTCAGATATTGTTTCATTATCCAGGTGCAGCAACGCCTGGATATCATTTAGGCTTGGGCTAATAAGTGGCAAGTAACATTTGTGCCACACAAGTGCCAAGTAATGAACATCTCCAAAATGTGAGGGTCTATGCATTTCCCCTTGCCATTCAATGGCATTACCATCACTGAATCTCCTGCCATCAACATTCTAGAGTTACCACTGACCAGGAAATTAATTGGATCAGCCATATAAATGCTATGTCTACATGAACAAGCCAGAATTCGGGAAATCTGAGGCAAGTATCTCATCTCCTGACTCCCCAAATCCTGTCCATCATCTACAAGGCACAAGTCAGGTGTGTGATGGAATACCCTCCACTTGCCTGGGTGAGTGCAGCTCTATAAGTGCTCAACATCATCCAGAACAAAGCAGCCTGCTTGAATGGCACCTCAGCTGCCATCTTAAACATTCACTCCCTCCACCACTTGTGCACAGTGGCCGCAGTGGTCAGATGGGCTGTTCAATGGCAAATAGAATTTAATCTGGATAAATGTGAGGCGATGTACTTGGTCAGGACAAACAAGGCACGGGAATACATGATGAATGGTAGGACCCTGGGAAGTACTGAGGATCAGAGGGAATTTGGTGTGCATGTCCATCAGTCCCTTAAGGTAGCGAGACAGGTAGATAAGGTCGTTAAGAAGGCATATGGGATACTTGCCTTTATTAGCCGAGGCATAGAATATAAGAGCAGGGAGGTTATGCTGGAACTGTATAAAATACTGGTTAGGCCACAGCTAGAGTATTGCGTGCAGTTCTGGAATCCATATTATAGGAAGGATGTGATTGCACTAGAGAGAGTGCAGAGGAGATTTGCCAGGATGTTGTCTGGGCTGGAAAGTTTTAGTTATGAGGAGAGATTGGATAGACTGGGGTTATTTTCCCTGGAGCAGAGGAGATTGAGGGGGGACATGATTGAGGTGTATAAAATTATGAGGGGCATAGATAAGGTAGACAGGAAGGAACTTTTCCCTTGGTGGAGGGATCTATAATCAGGGGGCATTGATTTAAGGTAAGGGTAGGAGGTTTAGAGGAGATGTGAGGAAGAATTTTTTCATCCAGACGGTGATGGGAATCTGGAACTCACTACCTGAAAGGGTGGTAGAGGCAGAAACCCTCATAACATTTAAGAAGCATTTGGATATGCACTTGCGATGCCATGGCATACAAGGCTATGGGCCTAGTGCTGGAAAATGGGATTAGAATAGTTAGATACTTGTTTGACCGGTGCAGACTCGATGGGCCGAAGGGCCTTTTTCTGTGCTATAGGTCTCCCAGACTCTATGACAATGTGTACCATCTACAAGATGCACTGTAGCAACTCACCAAGACTCCTTTGACAGCACCTTCAAAACTTGTGACCTCTATCCCCAAGAAAAACAAAAACATCAGGTGATGAGAACACCAGCACCTGCAGATTCCCCTCCAAGTCACACATCATCCTGATTTGAAAACATATCGTTGTCATTTTACTGTTGCTGGGTCAAAGTTCTGGAGCTGCCTCCCCAACAGCCCAGTGGGTGTACCTACACCATATGGACTGCAGTGGTTCAAGAATGTGGCTCATCATCACCTTCTCAAGTGTAATTAGGGATGAGTAATAAATGCTGGCCTTGCCAGTAATACCCACATGCCATGAACAGCAAAAAAGCTTCCCCAATCTTCCTCAGATAGTGCTGTGGGATCCTTTACATCTCCATGAGAAGGCAGACAGGGTCTTGATTTAACATTTCATCTGAAAAATGACATCTTGAACAATAAAACCCTCCCTCAACATTGCATTGAAGTGTCAGCCTAGATTATGTGCTCAAGATTCTTAAGTGGAGCTTCAATGTGCAACCTTCTGACTTAGAGGCAAGAGTATTATTACTGAACCAAAGATGACACTGAAAATACTTAAAATAAACTTCTACAATACAATATTCAACATACCTAGTTCTTGTAGACCGGAACTTCGACTACTAGTACTGACACCTATCCTCACACTTTGTTAAAAAATAGTTATGGTTAAGAACATGATAGAGCACAGGGAGAAGAAAAATCATTCAGTCATCAGTCTTGGTTCTTCCACAGTTCATGTACAAACTACTTGATCATGGGGTCTACCCACCCATTTGATCTTCTTCCACATCTCAGGTACAACATACAGGATGTTAACCGTTTAATACTCCCTGATCTCCAAAGGGGTCAGGCTATAGGGACCAAATTAAAAATTGTACTTCAACATTTCCAAATGTTTGCTTTTCCCCTCTTGTCCATTGGAACCTAACTATCATGTGAATAAAACAACTGAACACTTGTGCTGAATAGATGCACTCTCCTCCCCAACACCTCCAATTCAGAGATGGATTCTTCCCTTTATCTAACCCAATGCTTAATGATATTTTCACTGCTGCCAAGTGGCCCTATTTGGCATTACATTTCAATCCCAGACAGCATTTTGTGCTGCAAATGGAAATTTCCAACCTATCAAGAGATGAGAATTTCCCATTTACAGCCCTCAGCATACAATCTACTTCAGGAGTGAAACACAAGTAGGGGCTATAGTCTGCACTGGCAGTGAGAAGAAGCCAACTATTTCCTGTCCAAAACCTATGGATGATTGCATTATGAGCTAATTTGTCATCCTGGGAGCTTTGCATGCAGCTGGCTATGGCTCAAAGAGGTGCACAGAAATGATGTCCATCACTTAGATCCCAGGCTGGATCATAAACCTAACCACAGGCTGTCTCCACAGGAAAGTCATTCGTGCAATTTATGGCAATGGCCATAAAGTGTCAAATATGGGGAAATTGAGAGTTCTTTGAAGCTCTCAATTTTGAGCATCTTTGATATCCCTCCTGTGAGGCTTGGATTCTTGAAAGTTGGATGCATTCAGACAACAAGTTGCTAACTGAGTCATTTTCCCTCATTTGAATTCAGTAGATTTATTTTTTGGTGTTTGGTTAGTTCTCATGATGGCTGTTTGATAGTTTGTGCTACACCAATCACCTTTGGTAAAGAGAATGACTCATTTGAATTTGTTACCAACCACCCAGTTTAAGAGAAAATGGAAAGAAAAAGTATTAAAATAGTTGCTTTCCATCCAATTTTAGACTGGACAGTAATGCAAAAGAAAATACTGCTGATGCTGGAAATCTGTGATAACAGAATGTGTTGGAAATACTCAGTAGGTCTGGCAGAATCGGTGAGAGAGAAACAGGGTTAACGTTTCATTTATTAATGACCTTTCATCCGAGTTCCAACTGAAGGTCATCGATCTGAAATCTTTCATCTGTTACTCTCACCACAGGTGTTGCCTGATCTGCTAGGTATTTTATTTTAGACTGGCCAGATCTGTTATTGAATGGGTGGTCCCCCAAAGAAATTCTGTAATGTTGGTTTTCCCAATTGATTCTGTACTCTGTAGGTTTTTGTTTAAATCAAACACCAAGAAAAATATCAATATTCAATCCGTAATTTCACACTGGATCCTTCTTTTAGCCTAACCTTCTTCCTGGTTTTTGAATTGCAAATAGGTGGTCATCTTGTAAACTTGAATGGTGTGAAGCCTTGTTTATGCTGGAGGCACATTTTTCCCACTTAACATTCCCTTTGACAAATGATGCAAACAGCAAAAGAGCTGCTACTGTTGGTGTGTATTTTGCCCCAACACATATACTCTAACTCCACATTTCATAGGATTGTCAATCTCTTTACTGGTGGGGGCGGTTTGGTGGGGTGGGGTGATGGCGGGGGGGGGTGGGTGGGGGTGGTGGTGGTAAAGAAAGGGACAGTCTCTTCTCATCATTGAAAAATCAATTGAGGGGCCAAAGCCTATAGTTTAGCACATCACCAAGATTGAAAGAAGACGTGATAAAAAAGGGAGTTGTGATTAAGTGATACCAAACAGGCTTTGAAAACTTGGAGAACCACAGGCGTTCCCCGCACTGAAAAAAGGCCATTTGACCTTTTGTGTGTGTTCTAACACTTAGCTATAGAGTAATCCAAAACTAAGCCCACCGCTTAGTCTTTTTTGAAGGCTTTTTTGGAGTGGCAGGTGGTAACCAGTGGGGTACCACAGGGAGCAGTTCTTGGCCCCAGTTATTCACAATAAATATCAATGATTTAGATGAAGGAACCAAATGTAATATTTCCAAGTTTGCTGACAACATGAAACTTGGTGGGAATGTGAGCGATGAGGAGGGTGTTAAGAGGCATCAAGGTGATTTAGACAGATTGAGTGAATGGGCAAATACCTGGCAGATGCAATAAAATGTGGATAAGTGTGGAGTTATCCACTTCGGAAGGGAAAACGGAATAGCAGAGTACTATTTAAATAGTGATTGATTGGGAAATATTGACGTACAAAGAGACCTGGTTGTCCTTGTACACCAATCACTGAAAGCAAGCATGCAGGTGCAGCAAGCAGTTAAGAAGGCAAATGGTAGCTGACCTTCAATGCGAGAGGACTTGAGTACAGGAGCAAGGATGTCTTTGTGCAGCTGTACAGGGCCTTGGTGAGACCACATCTGGAGTATTGTGTGCAATTTTGGTCTCCTTAACTAAGAAAGGATATACTTGCCATGGAGGGAGTGCAGCAAATGTTCATCAGACTGATCCTGGAATGGCAGGATTGTTGTACGAGGTGTGACTGGATCGACTAGGCCTGTGTTCAGTGGAGTTTAGAATAATGAGGAGATCTCATTGAAACGTATAAAATTCTGACAGGGATGGATAGACTGGATGCAGGGATGATGTTTCCTCTGGTTGTGGGGTGGGGGGTCTAGAACAAGGGGTTACAGTCTCAGGATAAGGGGTAGACCATTTAGGACTGAAGTGAGGAGAAACTTCTTCACTCAGAGGATGGTGAACCGATGGAATTCTCTACCATAGAAAACTGTGGAGGCCAAGTCACTGAATATATTTAAGAAGGAAAGAGATTTCTGGACTCTAAGGGCATCAAGGGGTTTGGGGAGAGCACAAGAGTATGGTGTTGAGATAGAGGATCAGCCATGATCATAATGAATGGCGGAGCAGGCTCGAAGGGCTGAATGACCTACTCCTGCTCCCATTTTCTATGTTTAACCTTTCCCCATGATCCTGTAACATATGCTTCAAATGTTAATTCACCTATCCCTGCTTTTTATTGGTCTTTACTTCTGCATTTTCCTTTCCACCACCTATGTCTATACATGTCCCTCTATTATTCTTTGCTCTCTTTATGTGAGGTGAGGAATTCATAGCCTATCAGCCCTGGGAATGAATGAGTTGCAGTACGAAACTGCATGATTCTTGTTTTAGACAGTAAAGCATAGCAAGGAGGAAATGCACTGCCTGAGGGAGTGGTGGGGGCAGGCATACAAGAGAGAATTAGATGATTATTTGAAATAAAAAACGATCTACAGGATTACAGAGAGAAAGCAGGGGAATGGCATGAGGTGAAATGCTCATTCGGAGAGCCGGTGCAGACACAATAGGTCGATTGGCCTCCTCGTGCGCTGTAACAATTCTGTGAATTATTGAAACGGTGTTTGTAATTTAAATGAAATTTATTTTGCTTGAATTCATGCTACAGTCACCCGATTCACACTTTGAAATGGACCATCTCACAAATGATAGGAGTCAGTGGAGCGCAGCCTGTTAGAATCACAGATCTGAGATGGTGTCAGCGATTTGTAAAGTATCTGCAGGAGAACACTGATACACCATCTTGAGAATGTGACCTCTGTGGTATTCCTATTTGGTGCCGGCATCATAAACTTCAACCGGTCGTTGAATAGGCTGAGCTGGAGGAATTTCTCCGACCGATGGGGCTCTCAAATCTATTCCATATGTGGAGGTGGTAGCCAACCCGAGGATTGAAATCGTCAGTTGTGAAAACTGGAGGCAAGCGCGAAGCCTGGAGACAGGGAACTTTCAGGTTTTCAATATCCAGCTTGTCCCTCAGGAATGTGAAAGCTGAGCTGGAGTCCGTCTGCCGCCCCCAAACTATTTTTGACGCTCGATGGGATCCTGAAGGGGATGGGGTGACGGTGACTCCGGCCCCTCAGTTCAAATAGTAGAACCTACCCCCACCCCCACCCCCATCTCCTGTCCTGATCAATCCCACCCGGATTCATTAGATTCTCCATTCTGCTCCCCTCCAACTCTGGACCTACCGTTATAGGAACCCTTCGTGCAGGGCAATCGTAAACATCCCTTCACCCAAGTTTAATGCCGCAGTACATTCCCTCCCCAATAAATCTCTCTCTCTCTCTCCTTTCCATCTTTCGCAATCTTCCTTTCTTGACTCCTGCAGCCTCCTCCTGCCTTTCTATTTGATTTAATTATTTTCACGGTTCGATTTTGGTCTCAGTTAATCTTTCCTGATTTCCATTTTTTTTTTCTTTTCCCTCTCTTTCTCTACTGATTTTTTCAGCCTTCTCACCCTGTCCGCCTGCTTTCTCTCTCTTCTCATCACCAGTGACTGGATAACTTGAAAGCGGCTGAACACCAAGGCTGCAGGTTTTGAGCTCAGTGTCTTCAGTCTTGTCCCATCCGGCGTCTATTGATCAGCTCTCCCCTCCTCACAACCAATGACAGCCTCAAGCTGCGGCATTGGGCTGGCTGTGAGCCGGAGTTTCCCCATCCATCCACCTCCTGCTGTCGGATCCCCTTCACCGTTTCACCCGGAGACTGGCTATGGGGACCCGGGCCAGACTGTGGGCTCTCCTCGGGCTCCTGCACGCCTTCCTCAGCCCTTGTCACCCTCACCCTCAGCCCTGCCACATCCTCAACAGGATCGGACACACCGTGAGCCTGGGAACCGTCCTGCCCACCCCCAAGAAAGCTCTCCTCCACCAGGCGCTGGTGGAGGCTGTGGATTCGGCCCTGAGAGACAATCTTTTGCCCTACAACCTGAGCCTGGAGATGGTCAGCAGCCAGGGCTGGCACCCTGACCCCCAGTCACTTTTACAATCCATCTGCCAATCTATCGTGGTCCAGGGAGTCGCCGCTGTCCTGGCATTCCCACAATCTGCAGATCAACTGGTCCAGATGGATTTTTTATCATCTTTCTTGGAAATCCCTTTCATTAGCATCATGGAGCAAGGAGAGGGATTGCGGACTGAGGTAGGTGGTGAAAAGTTACCCAACTTCAGGTTGCGTTACAGCCTGTTTCTAAATTCCGCTTCTCTCCTTTCAATCCGGTCTGAAACTGTCAGCCTTACAAAAAAATCGTTTAGGAAGTGTAAACTTGGATGTGTATTTGGGTAGGGGATTGAAGTCTTTCACAGGGACCTAAGAATCGGAGCCCAAGCCGGGACTTGAGCAGGTTTTACTCGGGGCTTCCCTCTTGGGCTCTGGGTTCAATTCCGAGATTTCCAGTGGACTCAGTGGAATTTCAGCTGAGTGTTTCCCACCTCAAATAATTTAACTCCCGACAACTCATTTTGAAGGTGAGTAAATTTAAAATAAAAAAATAACTTAATTCTGGTGGCACGCCCACTGTGCTCTGGTTAAATTGCTCATTTCTGAAATTAACTTCGAATCGACAACAACCTTTGCGGGGAGTCAGCGTTCATTTTAAAATAAATAAAACACTCCGTTTATATTGGACGGCATCATAATATATTGTATCTGCTGTCACAGTGTAGGGTCCGTAATGGATTTATTGTAATAAACTGAATTCTGTACCTCTGTTGAAATTCGGGAGCATCGAATTGAACTTTAACTCTTTCGAATACAAACACGTTTCCATCTGCTCCTATTCAGATGAGGTTACGTTGTTTCATAGTTTGCCATTGTGAGATTTGAACTCTTGATACTCTTTCGAGTACAAACCTGTTTCCATCTGTTTCAGATGAAGTTACATGTTTCACAGTTTGCCATTGTGAGATTTGAACTCTTGATCTTGGGGTTACAAACCCAGTACCATAACCACTTGGCTATTTAGGCCAAGCCCTGAAATTTGAACTCTTGATCTTGGGGTTACAAGCCCAGTACCATAACCACTTGGCTATTTAGGCCAAGCCCGAATTGAACTTTAAGAGCATTTATTTTCAGGACTAAACTAACTGCCACTTAATTAATTAACCAGTGTTAATTACCATTAATCAGAATAATCCGGTGAGACTGTTCAGCCTGCAGCTGGCTGCGAGGTGGTTACTTCTGGGGTGATCCTTTAGTTAAGGTCCTGCGGTATTTAATGTTCCCTAATTAATAGGTTGAAATTCAGACTAATGCCTAATAGTGCGGGAGGAATGTAAAGTATCATTTAAACTCCTGAGCCCTGAGAGAGGCAAAGGTAGTTGCAGTGCTGAGGTCCTGCAATGAAAAGGAATATTTTTCATTGCAAAACGAATGTTCTATTGTAATTAACCGAAACCCAGATGGAGGATGGGGTTTATTTTTGGCATTGTAGCTATAATTTACAATATTAAACCCTGACAACTGAAACAAGTCTCAACTCTCTTTAATTGGCTCAATGGTAAATGCGCTGCCTGGTGTGATATTGAATCAAGGGGTTAAATTTTACCCAGAATCTGCGCTCTCGCTTTGATCACAGTGACATGAGCACACTGTATGTGGTGTTATTATTCCTCCTTAAGCCCATGACAATCAGAAAGGGTTGCTGCTTCTGATCAGCTGCTGTTGAAAGGTACATGTAGGTTGGCTTTGAGTGAGGGCAGTGTCGGCCTCAGCTGTGATGCTGTCATAGTGGAATAGCATACTCGCACTCACTCCCTGGGCTTCTAACTGAAGAATTGTGGGCAACTGCTGCACTGGATGATACCCAGATCCATTCTCCAACAAGAGCAATCACCTCCCCTTGATATTCAATGGCATTGCCATCACTGAGGCTAGTGTCCTGTCTATTGTTTTGTTCTTTGTGCCTGACCTGTGCATTGAAAGTTTTTGCTCAGTATCTTAAAGGGAACAGTTTGAGAGCAGCATTTGCGGTACCTTCTGGGTTGCACCCTGGCTGCATCCACGCTGCTTACATTTTCCTGGACCACACCACTCACCATTAACCAGAAACTCAACTGGACCAGCCACATAAATGCTGTGACAACAAGATCAGGTCAGAGATTGGGATTTCTGCCTTGCCTCCCGACCCCCCAAAGCTTGTCCACCATCTACAAGGCCACAATTCTCCACTTGCCTGCTTGAGTATAGCTCCAACAACACTCAAGAAGCTGGACATCATGGAGGACAAAGCAGCCAGCTTGATTGGCACCCCATCAGCTTCCTTCACCATTGGTGTGTTGTGGCTATAGCGTGTACCATCTACAGGACACGCTGCAGCAACTCATCAAGGCTTCTTCAACAGGATCTCCCAAAACTGCAACATCCACTAGGATAAGGGCAACAGGTGAATGGGAACACCAGCGCCTCCATGTTCTCCTCTCCAAATCTCACACCATCACAACTTACACATATATTGCTGTTCCTTCATCATTGCTGGGTCAGAATTCTGGAACTCCCTACCTAAAGGCACTGTGGGAGCACATTCACTATATGGGCTGCAGCATTTGAAGAAGGTGGCTTATCACCACCTCAGGTCAACTAGGAATAGAGAATAAATGTAGGGCTTGCCAATTATGTTTCTCATTCCTGAAAATGAAAAAAAAAGATGGCCACACCCTTGTGAAAGTCAGCTTTAGGAGAGAAATACAGAAAAGATATGGCTGGAGGGACATTGTTTCTAATTTCTCCTTTTCCTGAAATGAGCATCAGCAGCCTACTTGGCTTTGGGAGGATTACAGCTGATCTTGATCTCAGCTGAAATGCATATTTTCCAGTAGGGGCCATTGTATTTGTGAGTGGGAATGCCAGCTAGTTTTATCCCCCAGCCAAGTGAGATTGGCATTGAGCAGATAGTCATTTTCATTACACTGCTTTTTTTATCATCAATAGGTGTCACTAGTGTGCTGTAACTAGATAGTAATTGGTATAAAGTGGAACAAACTGAATTATTTTTGGTGATAAAATATTGCAGCACTAATATGGCTTTGGGTGAATGATGAATGACTGTTGCGTTTAGTTTAAATGTCGTATGCTTCAGCATTTCACTTGCTAATTACTAAGATGCCCCTTGGCATGGTTCCTGGTGCAGTCCTTGGGCAATGCCAAATGGTGTCATCATTGCAGTTGTATGGAATGGAGCAGGACCATATCAGTTAGTACTATAATCACTCCGTGCAGTGGTCCAATTTTATTTTTGACTGACTGCTGTCTGGTGAGACATAGTATGGCATGGATGGCTTAGAGCATCCTGTACTGTATCAATGAATGCACTAGCCAGCACTCAAACACTTTATAGAGCCCTGTAAACTGGGCTTTTGCACAAAGTGCCTTAAACAAATACAGTAGTTGCTTTTTCTTTCAATATTCTATCATCTCCTGACTCTCAGGGATATAGGCTCCACAGGCACCAACAACTTCAATGTATCACCCAAATGACCATCATCCTTGTGTGAAATTGGAGAATATGCACTGGCTGGGTATTCCATCTATGGAGGACACCACAACTGATCTTGATTCTGCTCTCACCCAATACAGTCTCTGGCAGGAGTCACTGAATAGCAATTAGCTAGAAGAATCCAATGGCTAACTGTAGTGTCCGTGTTGCTATCCCAGCTGAGATCAGCACAGACCATAAACAAAACTGCTAACAGAATTCTGATAGGTTCTATATAACTTGATTTAACTCTAGATCTGAACGACTGTCATTCTGTGCGGCTGTGTATCATTGTGTGGCAAAGATTAAAATCACAGTCAAAGAATGTTCACAGCTGATCAAAATTGTTATTAATAATTCTGGTTTCAGTTCTAGTTCAGTGCAATTTAAGCACACGCTTGTCAGGTTCTCAGTTATCACACCATCTCTTACAAAGTTTCTTGACTGTGGTTTACTACAGCTGGCTGTCCTTTGTTGGACTGTGTAAATATTCACTGTGGCAGCCAGTTTACTACCTCAAACCAGCTGGTAAATTTGCCGTGAAATGTGGTTCCACCCTTGGTTAAACCCTAAGCTAAGCTTATCTGCGCTGAGCTGGTGCTAATACATTAAAATTGGCCTCACCATTGCTAAATATGAAGAGAAAATCAGCTAAGTTTCCTACGCTCAGTCATTATTTAGTGATTCCTGATGCAAGTTTACGTGTGTGTCATTGGACTAGGACAAGATTAAACTTGACTGTGATGTCCACCACACTGTTTAAACTTGAACATGAAGAATGGGCAATTAACAAGCCCTGTTTAGGTGTTGTTTGAAATTTTGCCCTCACAGAGTCAGAGAACCCTGATATTTATGGGGAGGTAGGAAAGTGGGAATTCCAAACCGGAAATCCTTCTGATATGAGCAGCAGGTTTAACCAGGTTTCCCTCTGGACAACCAGCTTGACTGACAGGTCAACAGTCTGTTGGATGAGAAGCAGACAGGGGAGAGAGACTGGGGCTGGAGGTGGTGGGTGGTGAGGGGTGGGGTGGGGGGGCGAGTGGCACTGGGAGAGATCGCAGATGGGGCGAAGGATGGAGGGAAGGGAGGAAGCACAGATGGGGAGGAAGGGAGGGATCATGTTTGGCAGGAGAGGGGGAGATGGCAGTCATGTGGGGGGGGGGAAGGAGCTGGGGGAGGGGCTGCTGATATTGTGACTGGGGAGGAAGAAGTGAACGCAGTCGGGAATCACATGAAAATATATCAGGGTTATCTCCTCCTGGCCCAGAGGCCATGTTATAAACGTACTTACCTGATGAATCTGGCACATCCCATCTCCTTTTGGCTGCTGTGCTTTCCTGAGGTCCAGGAAACCCATCCAAAATAGGTGGGAGAAAATAAGGCTCAGCCTCCTTTAAAAGACTTTACTAACTAAACCACCTTCTGAGAGTGGATTAGCTGTTTGCTCACCTCCACCCACAACCTGTCTTAAAAACATCTAAAACATCCAATAACCCATGAATCAGCTCAGGAATTAAATCCCCAAATTATTTCTGTATTAATCCTTAGAATGTTGGCAGGCCACCAGGACTAACAAGATTCTCGGTTTTCACTGCAGAAATAAACAGTAATATTATAGTAATACAAATCTAGCCAAATACTAGAACTAAATTTGTTTTATAATATTAACCCTACGCAAATTAAACAGACTTTAAAAATCAAATTTAATAAATTATTTTTAAAAAAAATCAAAATATCTGCTCTTTGTTTTCCTGATTTTCTTTCTGCTTCTCCCCTTCGCAATAATTTTTTCCCCCTCTTATATACCCAATGTATATTTTAAAAATACTTTAAAGGCTTTATACTCACCACTTTCCTACTTTCTGCCTCACTGCTGATCAGCATGTCTTAACAAAAAATATCATTGTTTACAATAATCACAATTTTGGGGTCTATTGTGATGCCCTTTGTGGTTGAATGGCTCACTGATACATGAAGTATGGGTATTTCGGTGGGATACCAGAGTATTCCTGATGCCCTTGGAAATTGTACCTAGCAAGAATCAGCGGGCTGCATTTTACATGCCTGTTTTCAGGTGGGGGGACAACGTAAAAATGGGCGGGTGCCCACCCTCGAGCTCACCCCCATATACAGAGGGTGAGTGGGTGCTGAAATCAGCAGCCAACCACCACATTTAATAAATAATCAAGGGTCAGTTGGACTTGTTACTAAGCCAGTTGACCCCAATCATATGCTGCCCGCATCATAAAACAATTGGAATGGGAGGTTGTGCAGGAGCGGACAGCCTGAATTTTTTTTGAAAAAAATTTCAAAGTGGGGGTGTTCTGTCTTTGGGGGCTGCCCTTTGTTGATCAGGGGATGGCCTTCCCCACCCCCACCCCCCCAAAGATAGAACCCCCCCCCTTTCCTTCTATCCTCCTGCTGCATTATATATTCCACCCCTCACTCCCTGCCCACCCCTGTAACCTTTCCAAACTTTCCCTGCCCAAAACACCAGACTTACCTGTCTCCTGGATCCATAGGGCCACCACCTTCTTCTTTGTTGCAGTCCCAGTAGCACCCACTAATGCGCTCTTGGTGCTGGCGGGATTGATGGAGCTGTCGGCCAGTTTAACGGGCAGCAAGCTGTCTGTTCATCCTCCACCCATGGCACCCACTTCCCTGTAACATTCTGCCCACTGTCTTTAGGAGAGGAGGGAAAATAAACTTTGCCACTATTATAAGGTCACAAGAAATAGGAACAAGAGTAGGCCGTCAATGGAATAATTGAGTTCCAACTGTGGAATAGTTATTAAATTAGGAAAGGTTTATCTGTAAAGTCACATCTGTGGGAAATGTTGTCCTTGTCACCTGCCACCAACTCTGATAACAAATGCTATGTTTGATAATGTTAAGTGCAGTAAAGTTGCAGTAAAGAACTGACCAAAATTAGGGAACATCCTGAGTTTTTCCAGCAACATGTAAATTATACATTTCTCTCTTCCATTTTCCTCCCCACTTTTGTTTTGAATGCACTCATGCCTGTTGAGCCATGGGGCTGTAAGCACCTTTCTGCTACCTCATCCAGGTGGGCCAACACAGTGACTTAGTTTGTTAAGATATGTATAAGGCAAATTAAATCACCTATATATCTTTCTATTTAACAGATTCTGTGTAGAAAGGTCCCAGTTTCCAGTTCATTTTTAGATCCCTAAAAGTGGTATTAATAATGTCATTTTCTATGTGTTCCCTATTTCATTGGCCAATGTTCCTTTTCAATTATAATACCAATGCAGTATATTGCACCAGATATGTGGTATATCAGCTACAGGAACAAGCTGAGGGGCTTGGTGAGAGGGGGTGGTGAAATTTTGACTAGGTCTGTTTTTCTCAGCTGCATGTATGACACATGATAATTCAAGGCCTGATTTAAGAATTTCCAAACCAAGACAATGAGAAATCAACAAGACTACAGTTTCTGTTTGCTAATGATGAGGAATGTATGTACTGTCCCACAGGGACACACTCCACTAAACTACTACAAGAGCTCACAGATCTAGGAACCCCTTAGTATGCACGGTGGTACACCTAGAACTAAAACCAAGTAATACCATATACCCTACCAATGTAGAGCACTTGAGCAGCAGGGCCATACATCCCCTCCCCTTAACCCCGTACCAATTAATACATTGCCTGGTAGGGTAATCCAGAGCTATTTAAAGAATCCTCACCATCAACAACAGGCCAACCAGTCCTGGTTTCTTTAATGGACCAGGTTGGTTGGTCAGTCACCAGCAATACTCTGGATGCCTGTTTCAGATGTTGGATAACCAAACCGACCACAGAAATTAATTTGGTTCTGATTTCCATTGTCAACCTCATTTATCTTGGAGTCATCTCGGCCCCAGAGACACTAAAGGATAGTCTTTTTTTTACTCATTCATGGGATGTGGGCTTCGCTGGCTGGGCAAGCCCACATCCCTGGTTGCCCTTGCAAAGCTGGTGGTGAGCTTCCTTCTTGAACTGCTGCTGTCCTTGTGGCGTAGGTACACCCACAGTACTGTTAGGAAGGGAGTTCCAGGATTTTGACCCAGTGACAGTGAAGGAATGGCAATATATTTCCATGTCAGGATGGTGAGTGACTTGGAGGGGAATTTCCAGGTGGTGGTGTTCCATCTGTCTGCTGCCCTTGTCCTTCTAGATGGTAGCGGCCATGGGTTTGGAAGGTGCTGTCTCAGGAGCCTTGGTGAATTCTTGGACAACAGAGAAGTGCAGATTTGAGCCCATTTTATGTGGACAGCAGGTAAGAGGAGTTCCTCGCATAGGTTATGAGCTTAAATTGTCTGTGGTTCTTATAAATATTAAAAATGATAAATAGCAAGGTCAATAAAAAAACTTCTAGAGAACAGAAGGCCCACATAACAGAGTTGATTGACAAAGGTTGGGGGAGAGGGTAGTAGGTTGTATAATTCAATGATAGATGAATTATAGGATGGATATCATTGAACATAAGAGGTTCAGAGACAGCAAAGAAAATGGCCTGGGCATTCAGACTTTAAGTTATAAAAGAAGATTAAGGAAACCAGACTGGAGGTGGGAGTGGAAGAGACTACCAGCAGTTTAAAGATTACAATGACTCTGGATATAAGACCACCTTGAATGAAAAACTAGTTAATTTTATAAATTCTTTCCACATTACATAATCTTTTAAAAAGCTATCAAATAAGAAACAATATTTGCCCTGATTGTCTTGTTATTGTTTTACGCATTGGGTAATGGAACAGTGTAACTGCAAAATGCAAAATAGAGCTAAAATATTATTGAAAAGTGTCATATAAATGGGCTTGAGACTGTCATACTGTGGGAGAGTGGTTGATAGATATTATGGGTAAGTGGGCAGATGCGCTGCTGGTTTGGTAGGTGCATGAATAGGCAGGTAATAGGCGGTAGGTTGGTGTGTAGGATGTTGGGTATGAAATGTTAGTGTAATGTACATCACAGAAACAGGCCATTCAGCCCAACTAGTCAATGCTGGTACTTATCCTTCAACAAACCCCCTTCCAACGTTCTTAATTTAACTTTATTAGTATATCCTATTCCTTTTCCCTTATGTGTTTGTCTACTTTCCTCTTAAATGCATCTACGCTTATTTGCTTCAACTACTCCACATGGTAGCAAGTTTCACATTCAAACCAGTCTCTGGGCAATTCCTTATTGTATTTATTGGTGACTATCATATTTATAATGTCTAGTTTTGGATTTCCCTACAAGCAGAAACATTTTCTACCCTTTCAAGCCCCTTTTAAAATTTAAAAGATGTCTGTTAGGCCACCTCTCAGCCTCTCTTTTCTAGGGAAAAGAGTACCAGTGTGTTCTGAATTCAGCTCTTAGCTCCAGTATCTTATTTGCATCTTCTCCGGTGCCTCCATTGGTAGATGGAGTTAGTGCTTGGATTTATAGGTTCCTGGGTAGATTGAGTGGTAACTTGAGGGTAGGCAGGTAGGCTAGTGGGTGGGGAATTTCTGGGCTGGGTTGAATTAGCTGATCAGAACTGGAGGAAAATCAATCAGGGCTCCCAGTTCTGACCACCATCCAGTGATTCCTGCCAAAAATGAGTGTGGAAGTTACTGAGGGCAAGTGTGATGCATTCCATGGTAAAATATCTGACAATCACTCAAAAATTTGTGCAACGTTAAAAATATTCATTTGGAACCTAGATCCCAGTATCATATGAAGGGGAGGGAAGAAAATTGGAATTAAAAATGAGAGAACTATTGGTGTTAATCAAGTAATGATCCATTTTACACGGGAATATTGGTTTTGCTTGACAAAAACAGAAACAGAAATACCTGGAAAAACACAGCAGGTCTGGCAGCATCGGTGGAGAAGAGTACAGTTGATGTTTCGAGTCCTCATGACCCTTCAACAGAACCAAGTAAAAATAGAAAAGGGGTGAAATATAAGCTGGTTTAAGGTGGGGGGGGGGGGGGGGTGGTGGTGGAGGTTTTGTTAGGACAAGCAGCCAGTGATAGGTGGAGATAACCAAAAGATGTCACAGCCAAAAGGACAAAGAGGTGTTGAAGGTGGTGATATTATTTAAAGGAATGTGCTAATTAAGGGTAGAAAGCAGGACGAGCAAGGTACAGATAGCCCTAGTGGGGGTGGAGTGGGAGGAAGGAATACAAAAAAGGCTAAAAGGTAGAGATAAAACAATGGGTGGAAATACATTTAAAAATAATGAAAATAGGTGGGAAAAGAAAAATCTATATAAATTATTGGAAAAAAACAAACTGGAGGGGGAAGAAACGGAAAGGGGGTGGGAATGGAGGAGAGAGTTCATGATCTAAAATTATTGAACTCAATATTCAGTCTGGAAGGCTGTAAAGTGCCTAGTCGGAAGATGAGGTGCTGTTCCTCCAGTTTGCGTTGAGCTTCACTGGAACAATGCAGCAGGCCAAGGACAGACATGTGGGCATGAGAGCAGGGTGGAGTGTTGAAATGGCAAGCGAAAGGGAGGTCTGGGTAATGCTTGCGGACAGACTGAACGTGTTCTGCAAAGCGGTCACCCAGTCTGCGTTTGGTCTCTCCAATGTAGAGAATACCACATTGGGAGCAACGAATGCAGTAGACTAAGTTGAGGGAAGTGCAAGTGAAATGCTGCTTCACTTGAAAGGAGTGTTTGGGCCCTTGGACGGTGAGGAGAGAGGAAGTGAAGGGGCAGGTGTTGCATCTTCTTAGGTTGCATGGGAAGGTGCCTTGGAAGGGGGTTGAGGTATAGGGGGTGATGGAGGAGTGGACCAGGGTGTCCTGGAGGGAACGATCCCTACGGAATGCCGCTGAGGCTTGAAGGGAAGATGTGTTTGGTAGTGGCATCATGCTGGAGTTGGTGGAGGATGATCCTTTGAATGCGGAGGCTGGTGGAGTGATAAGTGAGGACAAGGGGGACCCTATCATGTTTCTGGGAGGGAGGAGGTTGCTTCTATTTGATTCCTGATGTCTGCGGGTACACTGTGTGCAATGCAAGCACACAACTTTTCTTTAATTCTGTACTGATATGTGTTACCATAAGTTGACATTTTTATTTTCCTCATGTCTGTTTGCCATATTAAAACACGGAGAGGGATCGAGAGATTCCCTGGAATAGTAGTCAGCGCTCAATTACATACCTGTCATTAACAGACTGAGTCAAGTGATTTACATCCGTTTGGGAATTGGTGCAGTGACGGCCCAGTGCTAAGAGAATGGTACAATTTGCATAAAATGAGGTGAATGATGTTTGCTCATCACATCTCACTTTCCGTCTGAAGTGAGTTTTTGTTGCTCAGGGTCAAATGTTTACTAATGGGCTCACTGGGCATTTAAAATTCTGTCTTTTCTGAGATTGGATTCTGAGTGGCTGTTACTTTGTCATGCAGAAGCTAGTGAGTTCCATTTGATTTTGTAATGATGTTTTCATCGCTTTTTGCCTTGGGCTAGTCCATTTTTATTATTTCTGTTGTGTCCTCTGTGACCTCGTGTATCATAATTGAGGCTGGTGTTCTCCGAGTTTAACTGGATTTTAAAAACTTCCTCTTTTTCTGCCCTGCAGGTACAAGTTTATCCTGGGTTTGTCAGAGGTGGGTTGGGAGAGTGACCCTGCTGTAAAGCACTAATGTCAGTAAGGACAGGGTCAGGTTTGGCTGTGATGCACCCTACAGTTCAATAGCTTGATGACAAATGAAGAATGGGCATTTAGAAGAGGTACTAGAGGGCACCTGTGGGACATATACCCCAGCAGGAACCTTTAACTTCAGGAGAGGAAGGAAATTCAAAGGAAGATAAGGAAGTAGTTTAAGCAATTTTATATAAGTAACTTGTTGTGTTAGATGGATATTATTAATTATATTAATTTTGCCTCTGTTAATGCAGAAGTTCAATTTAAAGGCAGGTGGATATTTCAGCTGACTTGGTCAAAATGATGGAAGTAACTGTGGCCAGCACTGGACTTATTACACGACAAGGCTAAAGCTTTCCTTGGTTTTGTAATGAATTTATTTATAAGAAGAAACTTTACTTCTACCACACACTTCAGAAATGCCTAACAATTACTAAACAACACAATCTTAGCCATGTCTTTAATTTTCTTAAAGAGAAATATCTTATCACATTTCCCTTCTGAGTCAGCCCACTGGAGTGTACTCTTTTCTACACCCCTCCCCACCCCACCCACAATTCCACCTTTCCACACAGTGTGGATCATACATTTTCTGTTGCTATCAATTTGTACCATCTGGACTGTGTAGGCTAACATTCAACAATTCCAACTGGGGGAATGTGCTGTGACATGACAGTAGTACCAATATAGCTATAAACCTTAGAATTCTTGCCACAATGTCAGGTCATATAGGATGTACATCATAGAAATAGGCCATCCAATAGGTCTTCAGTGCATGATGATGTTTAGGCTCCACTTGAGCCTCCTCCCATCTTTCCCTGATTAACTTTATCAGCAAAACCCTCTATTTACTTCTCCCTTGTGTACTTATCTAGTTTTCCCTGAAATGCATCTATACTGTTTGCCTCAGCCAATCCTTGTAGTACACAGTTCTACTTTCTCACTATTCTCTGGATGAAGATATCTCTTCTAACTTCCCTACATTTTTAAAATGTATTCATTCATGGGATATGGGCATCACTGGCAAGGCCATCATTTACTGGCTACCCCTAATTGTCCTTGAGAAAGTGGTGATGAACCACCTTCTTGAATCATTGCAGTCCATGTGGTGTAGGTATGCCCAGAGTGCTGTTAGGAAGGGAGTTCCAGGATTTTGACCCACTGCCAGTGAAGGAACAGCGATATATTTCCAAATCAGGATGGTGCGTGGCTTAGAGGGAATCTTGCAGGTGCTATTGTTCCCATGCATCTGTTGCCCTTGTCCTTCTAGGTTGTAGAGATTGCAGGCTTGGAAGGCGCTTTTAAAGGAACTTTCATGAGTTACTACAGTGCATCTTGTACACGGTGCACACTTCTGTCATTGTGCGTCAGTGGTGGAGAGAATGAATGTTTAAGATGGTGGATGGGGTGCCAATCAAGCAGGCTGCTTTGTCCTGGATGGTTTTGAGCTTCTTGAGTGACGTCTGAGCTACACTCATCCAGGCAAGTGGGGAGTATTGCATCACACTGCAAACTTATGCCTTGTAGATGGTAGACAAGATTTGGGGAGTTAGGAGGTGAGTTACTCACTGTAGAATTCCCAGCCTTTGACCCATTCTTGTAGCCACATTATTTATATGGCTATTCAGTTCAGTTTCTGGTCAATGGTAACCCCAGGATGTTGATAGTGGGGGATTCAGCAATAGTAACGCAGGTGAATGTCAAGGGGAAATGGTTAGATTCTCTTTTGTTGGAGATGGTGATTGTCTGGCACTTGTGTGGCGTGAATGTTACTTGCTACTTATCAATGGAAGCCTGAAGGTCTTGCTGCATATGTGCACTGACTGATTCAGTATCTGAGGAGTCGCAAATGGTGCTGAACATTGTGCAATCATCAACGAACTTCCTCACTTCTGACTGTATGATGGAGGGAAGGTCATTGACAAAGCAGCTGAAGATGGTTGGGCATAGAACACTACCCTGAGGAACTGCTGCAATGATGTACTGGGACTGAGATGATTGACCTCCAACAACTACAACCATCTTCCTTTGTGCTAGGTATGACTCCAACCAGTGGAGCGTTTTCCCCCTGATTCCCATTGACTCCAGTTTTGCTGGGGCTCCTTGATGCCACACTCTGTCAAATGCTGCCTTGATATCATTCTCACCTCACCTCGGGAGTTCAACTCTTCTGTCCATGTTTGGACCAAGGCTGTAATGAGGTCAGGAACTGATTGGCCCTAGCAGAACCCAAATTGAGCATTAGTGAGCAGGTTATTGCTGTGTAAGTGACACTTGATAGTATGTAGATGACCCCTTCCATTGCTTTGCTGATGATCAAGAATAGGATGGAATGGTAATTGGACAGGTTGGATTTGCCCTGCTTTTTGAGGACAGGACATATCTGGGCAATTTTCCACATTGCTGGGTAGATACTTGTGTTGTGGCTGTACTGGAACATGGGGCTGGGGATGCAAGTAGTTCTGGAGCACAAGTCTTCAGTACTATTGCCAGAATATTGTCAGGGCCCATAGCCTTTGCAGAATCCAGTGCCTTCAGCTGTTTTTTGATATCACATGGAATGAATCGAATTAGCTGAAGACTGGCACCTGTGATGCTGGGAACCTCAGGAGGAGGCTGAGATGGATCATCCACTCAGCACTTCTGACTGAAGATGGTTGAAAATGCTTCAGCCTTATCTTTTGCATGATGAGCTGGACTCACCATCATAGAAGATGGGGAGACTTGTGGAGCCTTCTCCTCTAGTGAGTTGTTTAATTGTCCACCACCATTCACGACTAGATATGGCAGGACTTGCAGAGCTTAAATCTGACCCATTGGTTGTGGGATCACTTAGATCTGTTTATCACATGCTGCTTCCGCTGTTTGGCATACTGGTAATTCTGTGTTGTGGTTTCACCAGGTTGACACCTCATTTTTAGGCATGCCTGGTGCTGCTCCTGGCCTATTGGTTTTATTCTCTCCCACAGGTAGAAACACACTCTCACTGTCTACAATCAAAACCTTTCATGATTTTTACAATCGACTCCAGAAAATTTGACTTCTGATCACTTGATTTATTGTTAAGATCATGGTACTACAAATAATTTCAAATGCCCCATTTTAATACATTCTGCACCTCTGATTAGGCAATGGATGGTTGTCTTTCTCACTGTGTTTGTCATTACTTCTTGTAGAGGACATGGCACTGCTCAGAGTGTTTGGGGCCCTGGACAGTGAGAAGGGGAAAATGTAAAGGCAGGTGTTTCGTCTCTTGCACTTACATGGGAAGGTGTTGTTGGAAGGGTAGGTGGAATGGGGGTGATGGGACACTGTACGAGGTTGTTGCATAGAAAGTGGTTCCTTTGAAATGCTGAAAATATATTTGGTGGCACCAGCAATAATGCCAAGGATGATTTGTTGTAGGCGGAAGTTGGTGGGTGGAAGGTGAGGACTAGGGGAACCATATCATGACTTTGGAGCCAGGGAAGAGTTGTGAAAAATGGGGCGAAAATGATCGAGAGCCCTATCAACCACAGTGGAGGAGTTAAAAACACAAAGTAAACTAGTTATGGTAGATTAATTAGCATACATCAGGCCAGTGATCTTTTAAACAAAGAAGTATCATATGTTAATGCAGTTGAGTATAGAATGGTTTAGTTTCAGGTGTCACAGGTGGATTAAGTGGGGGACAAACCTGCTTTGCAATTGCTAATGATTAATTATCCACTTACCATTGATGAGGGAGTTGCAGCTTTTTGTTTCAGTATAATTTCTAAGAGGTTTGGATCATATTCCTGTTAATAAACATGTCTGCAGAGCTGCTCCCAAGCCACTGAGGCACAGATCTAAAATCTGGCTCAGCCAAGGTAGTGGGTTTGACGTTCTGTTGAAGGGTCATGTGGACTCGAAAAGTCAGCTCTTTTGTTCTCCGCGATGCTGCCAGACCTGCTGAGTTTTTCCAGGTAATTCTGTTTTTGTTTTGGATTTCCAGCATCCGCAGTTTTTTGTTTTTATCTAGTGGGCTTGATTGATAGCTGCGTCTGAGCCCTTTGTGAAGGGAACAGGGTCATTGATCGCCTGTACTCCATTTTAACATACAATGGTAGCCAGGGAGGGATCTCCAATTACAGGATTAAATTGAACTTCATGGGTTTATCAAGAGTTAGTTTAGTTCTGCAGCCTGAAAGTGAGAGTTTTACATTTAAGTGTTATGTCAGCCATCAGAAGAGCTGATAAAAACAAAAAACTGCGGATGCTGGAAATCCAAAACAAAAACAGAATTACCTGGAAAAACTCAGCAGGTCTGGCAGCATCGGCGAAGAAGAAAAAAGTTGACGTTTCGAGTCCTTATGACCCTTCAACAGAACTGAGTAAAATTAGGAGAGGGATGAAATATAAGCTGGTTTAAGGTGGGGTAGGGGGGGGTGTTTGTAGGGGCAAGCAAGCAGTGATAGGAACAGATATCTGGTCCTATCACTGCTTGCTTGCCCCTACAACCACACCCCCCCCCCCACCCCCAAACTTCTCTCCCCCCACCCCCAACCTTTAAACCAGCTTATATTTCACCCCTCTCCTAATTTTACTCAGTTCTGTTGAAGGTTCATGAGGACTCGAAACGACAACTTTTTTCTTCTTCGCCGATGCTGCCAGACCTGCTGAGTTTTTCCAGGTAATTCTGTTTTTGATCAGAAGAGCTGAGCTAGATTTGAAACAGAGCCTGTTCCACAGGATAGTAAGTGATTTTTATGCCTTGGAGTGCATATTTGGTATGGTGTTTTCATTAATTTTTATAGAGGAGAGAAGAGAAATTCAGTGCACTATAATAGCCCAGAATTTGCATTTAAAAATAAAAGACATGTGAACGTACACATGCAGCTATGTATGTGAAATTGGCCAGCAAGAGATACCCTGTGCATTGTAAAACATCACAAGTTGCTGGTTGATTTGCACTGCTCCACCGTTTGCTCTGCAAAACCAACATCTCGTCCTTAATCTTCCTGTGGGTTTATGAACTGAGTTTATGTTAAATGATCATTGAATTCATTGCAGAAAATTAAGCTTAGTAATTGAAACCTAAGTACAGTTTAACAACATGAAAATTATTAGTGATGGCCGATTGACCTCTCTGGCGCAGAAAGTGAACAATTAAGTCCAGAGTCTCATTCCTTCAGGTTGTGAATTATCGTTGGGAGCTTTTCAAAACGTCATTTTAGTTTTTTCTTTTCTTTCCTTTCTGTCTCTCTCATTTTCTCTTTCTCTGAATCCAAATTTTCTTTTCCTCTCTTTATTTATCTTCTAGTAACTAATTTGAGATTTAATTCAATCTCTTTATCAGTCCTTCCTCTGCTTTTTTCTTTCAATCCTATTTGTCCTGTTGTTCACTAAGGTCTCAGATACTGTGTTACCCTTGTGTCATTATCAGTGTACACTTCCAGCAACTTTGTGGGCAAAAATGTATAAAATTTAAACAAGCACAGTTAAGTTTAGCAAGGCCTGCTTTGAGGTTCCTCCTGAGATTTTGATCTGGCAATCTGGACCAGTGTTTACTATTAGCTACATGGGAATAGGCCATTCAACCATTCAAGCCTGTTCTGCCATTTTGTTATAGCTGATCTGTGTTTCAACTCCATTTACGTATCCTTGTTCTATATCCCTTGATACCCTTGCCTTTCAAAAATATGTTTATCTCAATTGACCCAGCAGCCATGATCTTTTGGGGGAGAGTGTTTCAGATTTCCAGTGCCCTTTATGTGGAGGCATGCTTCGTGATTTCATGCTGAATGGTCTGGCTCTAACTGTAAGAATATAGACCTTTCTGAATTTCTGTCAAAGAAGAAATAGTATCTGTTGACTATTTTGATTCTTTTATCTTTTTCAAACCTCAATTGGATCACCCCTCACCCTCTATACTCAACAATGTACAAACCAAGCCTGTACGACCTGTCCTCTTAATTTAACCCCTAGTATAACTCTGCTGATCAATCCTTCCAAGGCCAATATATTCTCCTGAGGTGAGGTGCTCAGGCTGAAATTGGCATTCAGATTGGAATAACCCTCGTGGATACAGAGCCCCAATTTAGATCTGGTAAGGTGTATATTCAGTTGCTTGTAACAACGAGAAGAATCACATGATGGCAAATGAAATATTTCAGGAACTGGATCAAAAGTTTTCTGTTGCAATACCCAGGCTTTTGGACAGAAAAAGGCATACTTCAGGTCATAGAGTATGTGAGGTCAATTTATGAAAGCGGCTTATCCCTGAAAATATCAGAAAATTATATTCCAAACCATTTGCTAACCATGTACTGTGCACAGATACATTGGGACTTAGTCCTTTTGAAGATTATTCCATTTCTCTCCTGCTCCATACCTAAATTGATTTTTGTGCAGCTCTGTCAGATTTTTCAGTCAGCCTCGAACTGGTTACCAAGCATTTAATCAGCTCTAAGTGATGTGCCATTAGTGTTGCTGTGCCAAGTGTCAGCCTTGAGATTGTTTACAGGTTTTGTTACAGATTTTTGACAGAAATGTCAATCCCAGTTCTGTCCTAAATGTGCTTTTTTTTTTCGCTTCAGTCAATTTTAAAGTTTTCAACCAAGGTCACAGAGATTTCAAATTAAAAACAAAATCATTTCATGAGATATGGGCACTTAATGAATGCAAGGTTTTGTGGGATAGTTGTGTTTTAGGACTGTCCCTTTAATTCAAGGTAAAATGGGGTAGTAAAGAAAGCCATGCATCTTGTTTTGAATTGTACACTAGAAGAAGCCTGGGTAGCTTGATTACCATGGGGCCAAGGGCCTGTAGTCAAGAGTTACTAAGAGCAAGGGGCAAAATGTTCACTCCTAAAACAAAGGCAAGAGCAGATGGGGCTGGCTGTGGGCAGACTTTCTGCCTTCAAGATTCAGATAGAAAGTGAGAGAGAGAGAAAGAGAGATGTCTCTCAGAGAGATGAAGGACTGCAGCTAATGTGGTCAGCGGAGAGGAGAGTGTGGCCTTTCTGTGGACTGCCAGGCAGAATGTGGGAGGGAAGATGGTCTCTAGTTGAAGAGATGTATCCTGTGGCAATTTAAGGAGCCCAGAGATTCATCCTGGCAAGGCTGGGGTGGGGAAGAATTCCTGGTGGTCCTTACCCTGGTATTCAGTTCAGGACTTGTCAGGAAACTAGGAGAAGAACCTTTCAACGTTACGACTTGGTGAAATGGGGAGAAGCAAACCATTTGAAGCTGGAACTGACTTTGGACTAATAAAGAATAAAGACAAAAATCCTACACAAGAACATTATCAAACAAAATTTGACACTGGACCACAAAAGAAATAATGGGATAGCTGGCCAAAACCTTGATCAAAGTGATAGCTTATAAGAAGCACCTTACAGGGAAGAGAGAGGTGGAGAGGTTTAGGTGGTGGGGGGATTTCCAGAGTTTAGGATCTAGGCAGCTGAAGGCATGACCACCAATGGTGGAGCAATTGAAATAGGAGATGCTCCAAAGGCAAGAATTGGAGGAACGCTGATATAAGGTTATAGGACTGGAAGAGATTACATAGAGAGAAAGAGGTGAAGCCATGGAAGGATTTGAAAACAAAGATGAGAATTTTAAAACTGAGGTGTTGCTGGAGTGGGAGCCAATGTAAGTTAAAAAACAGAGGGATGGTGAGTGAACGGGTCTTGATGCAAGTTAGGATATAGGCAGTAGAAAGACAAGGGCAGCAGATATTTGGGAACACCACCACCTGGAAGTTCCCCTCCAAGCCACTCACCATTCTGGCTTAGAAATATATCACTGTTTCTTCACTGTTGTTGGATGAAAATCCTGGAACACTCTCCCTAACACTCTCCTGGTGTACCTACATCAGGTGGACTGCAGCAGTTCAAGAAGACAGCTCACCACCACCACCTTCTCAAGGGCAGTTAGGGATGGGCAATAAATGCTGGCCTAGCCAGCAAAGTCTCCATCCCGTAAATGAATTTTTAAAAAAAGGCTCATGTTTAGCTTGGACAAGCTCAAGGTCATGCAAGGTGGAAGATGGGAGCCTAACCAAGAGAGTGTTGGGATAAACGACTCAAGAGATAATAAAGGCATGGATGAGGGTTTCAACAGAAAATGAGCTGAGGTATTGATGATTTTATGGTGATCTTAGTGATGGTGCAGATATGTGATCAGGAGCCCATTTTTGGGTCAAATACGACTCCAAGTGAAAGGTCTGGCTCAACCGCGGATGTTTGCCAAGGAGCGGGCTAGAGTTGGTACAGTACAGCAGTACACAAATGGTTCGATATACGAGAAAAAGACAGAGTTGGAGTTTTACAGGGTCAGGAAAACTCCATGAACCTTTTAAAAATAGAGGGCAGGACTCAAATGCAGAAGTCCCACCACCATTTCCAACAGATCTAATTTTTGCCGGCAGGACAAGAGGGAGGAGAGGGGGCAGGGGGCCAGAGGGTGATTCACATAGACGGGAAACCCAAACTCATCAGGACCATTTGAATTTAGTGCTGAGTAAAATAGATCCCATTTTGGCTATTCCTATAGCCTTAACCAGCAGCATGAAAGTGAGGAATTGATGGAGTGGACATAAATGCTCTTAAAGGGCAGATAAAGTCTGTTTAAAAAAAACAGAACTCAAGGAGAGAGTTTTAAAAAAAAAACATCTGCCGCTGGACTGTTTTCCATCTGGTGTTTGTTAGAAAAAATATTACCATCTGTACAGTTTCAATAGAATTCTTTGTTGACATTTCCCAAGGGCTGTTGTTATTTCATAATGAATTCTTGGCTGAGTTTTAGAAGCTATATATATCAGCAGAGGTTCTGAGGTCACAGTTTGATTGACAGTTTAAAGGGGCTATTAAAGGATTAGCTGCCTCTGATGTGGCTATTGAATAGAAATTTATTTATTTTTTCTAAGCGATTGAAAACTTGAGATTTTACAGGTTTAATTGGGATTTGTGAATGGGAGTTTTTCACTATCAAGTGTATATGAATGAGAGCTATATTAAATTGTTAGAAGTTTAATTGTTTTTCATCTCCACATGACTCCTGAGGTATATCCATGGTGGATACTGGGTGAGTGACTATGGAAGTGGCATGGAGGTATGAGGAGCCATGGGAGTGGATGGGGCATGAGCTGGTAGGGAGAAGCCATAGGAGTTATGAGAGGGTGTGAAGGTGGATAGAGGGCATGAGTTGGCATGGAGGGACCATGGGATGTGGTATGAGGGACCATGATGGTGGCATGGGGTTGAAGGGATGTGGGGGTTGAGGGTTGGCGGCCATAACAGCTTCTAAAACAACTGGGACAAAGTCCTGGAAAGCTAAGGCGAGCCTTCTAATTGGCCCACCTAGGCACTCACCTGACCCCCAGCCACCTACAATCTGCTTTTGGGGTTAGCGGGCCTGACTCTATCCTGCCCCCGCCTCGCCGCAGAGGAAAATTGGGTCTAATATGACCATTTAAACTGAGGCAGGTCTGCTGAGTTGGAAAATTATCCCACATGGCAGCCATGCCTCAGTAACAAAAATCTGGCTCTGAGTCTTTACTGCATTTGCTGAAACTTTGGAAGGAGGAATCTGGAGAACAGCTGGTAATTATATGCGACTTGCCTGCCTTCTGTTCTTTGTGCCATACCAACTTAAACCAAGACCCTGTGCTTTGCCCTTTAGGTGGGCCTCACAGAACCCATGGCACGATTTAAAGAAGAGCAGGTGTCCTGGAAAACATTCCTCCTTCAACTGTACTAATTACATCAACCATAGACAAAAACAAGTTGATTGCCCATTTCTCTCATTTGCTGACTTTCCTGATTTGTACCCTACTATTTTCAGCAGGTCCCTCCTGCTGGGGATGCAGTGGTTAAGCAACATCTCCGTCAATGTGTTTAAATTCCTCCGGTTTTCTTCAGCTTACTCAGGAACCTTGTCTTCCTCCCTTCCTCTCCTCTCAACCATTCAGCATCTTCGGGGAGGAAAGAAGAAAATTGGCCATCAGTCCACTATCCCAATGGTGCTGAACTATAGCCCACTCCAATGCCAATGCATTAAGACAGGGTAGCATAGACTTCTATCAGTCAGGTCACTGTTTTACCTGTGTGCAATGTTTCATGTCTTGACATCAAGCTTCAAAACAATCCATATACCATGTCCCTGAGCATTGACCAGAATTAATGCTTTGATAAGATTCTTGTTCAAACTCCTTCAGAGCAGGCACTATTTCTTACTGTACAAGACACTGTACAACAAACAAGGAATAAATTTGTAATGAGTACAGTAAGCCTGGATTAATATGTTTTTAACAATTAATCCCAGCTTCTGCAAATGTCGTTAATTAGGACGTAATCATTGGGTGGAGGGGAAAATGAATCTCAAATCATTAATTTCTCCCCCAAAGAATTTTTAATGTATTTTAAATGTATTTTAAACGCAGGCAAAAACAAGAGTTCAGTTGTTAGAAGTCTAGTGAAGATATTTTCATTCCTCTCCATTTTCTCCTCTTTTCCCAAAGGTAATGATTCTTCTAGTTGAAGGGAAGTCATCCTTGGGTCTTCAAATAGCGCTTACATGAGGCACTGACTATTGGCAGGATAGTCATCCATGGAGGGAGTTAAGGTGGATGTTGTTACCAGCCTTGTCAGGAGCCTGTGTAATTGTTGCATTTGTTTCTTGAGTTAGGTAACTTGCATTCAAATCCCCAGCATGAAATCCGATGCCTACGATGTTGAGATTGGACTAAATTACTTTAAAATCAGAACGGTAGAACCAGAAATGCATGAATAATATGTCTAAAAAATTGTTTAGAAAAATAAATTTTTACTCAAACTGTACTGAACATTTTGAATAGTTTCTTAAGTGCCTAACATGTGGAGCTCTTAACCAAACTACTGATAATCTCCATCTATAGAATTAATACAGAGCACTCATTCCTTGCAGGAACAGAGCCTGCTTAAGTCAGTCTGTAGAACTTGGATGCAGGATGGCAAAAGGTTTAGAAAAATGTATATATGGAATGATGTAACCTAATGGAACTGGAGAGGTTATAGGAATTCAGTTACGGTATTGGGTGAGTTAGATGCTGGCCCAGTGTTGGGTGAGCTGGCAGAGGTTTGGATTAATTTTGGGTTGGTATTGAGTTTGTTGTGTGCCAAGCTGGTTTTATTCCTGGAGAATTGAGTTTAAATTCCCTTTTTATCCTTGATGTATTAGATAATCTTGTTTTCAAACTCCAGCTCCTAACTCCAAAACTAATTTACTTTCCAGAATCCTTTGCATCTGCAGATGAGCATGGAAAGCTCAGTGGCCTCCTTGATGGACTTGCTCATCAATGTCCTTAAAACCAACTCCTGGTATGATGTCAGTGTGATTTTGTGCCACAGCTGGGATATCTCCAGGTTCCTCAGTTACGTGAGCAACAACTCTAACTTTGAACTGCGGGCTTTACTCAACTTAACAGACTTGGATGATGCGGGCATCATTCAGTTTTTACATGAGAAATTGAACGATTTAAAGGACTCATCCACTTCTGTTTTGATGTTTAGCAGTAATGCCAAATGCTCTGGCTTTGTCTTTGAAACGGCAGCTGGGTTGGGTTTGACTTCCCCCGAGTTTCACTGGGTTATTGGTCATCCACTAAACGTTGAGGAGCTGCAAACCACAGGCCTACCTCTAGGTCTCCTTGCCTACGGTGAAGTGAACAAACCAGTTCTGGGAAATTATGTGAGGGATGCGGTGGAGCTGATAGCTAGAGCCATATCAACAGCAGTGTTTATTCGGCCAGACACGACGCTTATCCAAAGCATGGTGAACTGTAATGACAAACAGAAAGAAGGAGCGTTATCTTCAGGTCAATATCTTTCAAGGTAAAACTCTTATCATGTAAACATTTCAATGAATTCAATTTTTTCTTCCCCTGTTTTCTTCAGCCCTCGACTGTCGTTTAGAGTTTTCATTCCACGGCCACTGTAAATCACCCAAGTGGCCTTTAATGTGTTAGTGTAAGCATTGAGTGTCAGCAGGCATGATGGGAAGTGGAGAGAGGTGCCAAGAGAATAACAGCCAGAAGTTGAACCCAGGATCTCTGGGTCTGATAGCAATCAATAAGCTTTATAAAAAATAAAATGATTATGTCCCAAACTCTCATTATGATTAAGTATCTTTGTTACTTACAGCTATTTGTTTAAGAGATTTATTTTTCTTGAAGCAGTCAATGCTGATCCTGAGAAGCTGCTAGGAAATGATACAGAGTCTGACAACCTGACTTTAATAAATTGACATATGTCAGTTATCATTAACCCTGCTTGAAACCAACTTCAGCTGTCCATGTTTACCAGGTGTTCACAGACTGTTCATCTCAGTGACACTTACCAATCACCCTTTGAACTGTGTTCTCTGGATGGTGAAGTGCAAAGAAACTCCTGTTTCCTGATAGCACTCCATTCACCCACCTCCCACTCATCAGACTGGGACAGGGCATGGAGCATCCAATACATCCTTCTTCCCGATGGATAGTGGCTATCAAGGTCCCATGCACAGATTTTTTTTATTCTGCCACTGATAGCAGGTATGGAAAATTCAGCAGCTGGGGCAGGAGATGAAGCGCATATTCCAAGCCTGAATTCAACCATCTAAAAGGACAAGGGCATTAGGTGCATTGGAACACTGTCACCTCCAAGTCCTCCTTCAAGACATCCTGATTTGGACATATATTTTGTTTTATTCATTCATGGGATGTGGGCATCGCTGGCTAGGCCAGCATTTATTACCCATCCCTAACTGCCCTTGAGAAAGTGGCAGTGAGCTGCCTTCTTGAACTGCTGCAATCCTTGTGGTGTAGGTACACCCACAGTGCTGTTAGGGAAGGAGGTCCAGGATTTTCACTCAGCGACATATATTGCTTTCCCTTTATTGTCACCGGGTCAAAATCATGGGATTCCCTACCTAACAGCCCTGTGCAAGCACTTTCACCAAACAGATTTCAGCCATTCAAGAAGAAGGCTCACTGCCATCTTTTCGAGCAATTAGGGTTGAGAAGTGAATTCTGTTCTTGTCAATGATGTCCACATCCTGAGAATGAGTTTTAAACATGGCACCAATTCAAACTGCCCCACCTCCACAATTGGATAATATTCGTGGGAGATACACCTATCAGTTGCACAGTGAGATTGATGGTTGCTCAAGGGCATCATTCCACCTCTGCCACTATGTTACCCATGGACAGGCGGGCAGCCCAGCAGCTTTCAGTATGTGAATCCCCTGCCAAGAGCTTACCACCCTCTCCCTGGCTTCTCAGACCCTAGCTGCTCCCCAACCCCCTCCATTGCTGGGATCTGCCAGCTAGGCTTGTCCAAAACTCTGGACTTGCCTTGAAGTCTGGGCACCATCACCACCACCTCTCAGGGACTGCCTATATTCCCAGCAGCGGCCACTGTTCAAAGTAGGCACTGATTGGCCAGCAGTTCTGTAATCCAATCAGATTGGCCTGGAACTCTCTAGGGTCCTCTCATATGGGGGTGGAAGTCTCGCCCTGAAACAACTAAGGTTGGTGGGGGGGTGCAGGCTGACAACCAATTTTTCAGTTGGGTGGGGAGGAGTGGGGGGGAAAAATATGACACTTGTAAAACCCAGCCCAATGCTCTTATGTGCGTGGGTGAGATTGGGAGGTTTCCAATTCTCTCCACTATCCTGAAGGACTCATTTTCACAGGATTTTGGGATTGAAGAATATGGGCTAGCCTCCAATAACTTACTCAAGTGGCCATTCCTCCCATGTGTATCCTAGATAGAATATTTCACTGGTATTTGCTATCACATGAGACATCACATCGAAAATTTTGCATTTGAAAAATTCTAAATGACCATTTTACTCAAGGGAACTGAACTGATCATAAGATGTGATCTTGTGGATTAGGCAGCCCAGAGAGGCAGTGGAAGTAGAGGGTGCTGAAAATCTTAAGAGGTTGAGGGACAGATTTTTGACTGATGAGGCAAGTGAAAGATATCAGAACCAAATTAAGATCAGAAATTTGCGATCTTTCTTTGGTACTGGTCAAGTCGATGGAGGTGCTTGTTTTCTTGGTTCTCCGTTGTCCTGTGATCCCAAGGAGATTGCGACAAATTGATGATTGGGGAAAGGTAAGGACACGTGATGTGGCATGAACCTGATTGACTTAGGGAGTCTGGGAGAAATTTCCCAGAATTTTCCCTGAAATTGACCACAGTTTTTTTTCTCACTTTCTTTACCTTCACTCCCCGCCTCCCAGAAATTATCTTCCACTCATTATTGGGCAGGACAGTATGTAAAGTTATAGGTTGAGATAAAAGCTGATGATCTTTTCTCACATTTAATTTTGTGTTCACATGTATTATATTTAGATTATTTAAAACTTGAGCAACAGTTTGCATTGTAAATATGACATCTCCACTCCTGCTTTAGCCCATCACCTGATCTACGCTTTTGTTACCTCTAGATTCAACTATTCCAATGTTTGTGGCCAGCCTTTCACCTGCCACTCTCGTAAACTGTAGTGACTCTAAAAATCCGTATCCTGAATTGCAACAAGTCCCATTCAACCATCACCCCTGTGCTTGCTGACCTAGATTCAGCAGTGCCTCAAAATTCTTATCCTTGTGTTCAAATCCATTATGGCTTTGCCCCTCTCTATCTCTGTAACTACCTCCAGCTCTACAACCCTCAAAAAAACTTTGCGTTCCTCCAATTCTAGCCTTATGTGCATTCACAATTTCCTTTGCCCCACTCTGCCCACAGCAGCCATTCCTTTAGCTATCTGGGCATAGCACTGGAATTTCCTCCCTAAACCTCTTTGCTTCTCTAGCTCGTTCTCCTCCCTTAAGACACTCTGTAAAACTGACCAATTTCACCAAACATTTGGTCACTTGTCCTAATATCTCCTTCTGTGGCTTGGGATTTTATGTGATGACATGGCCTTGGGACATTTTACTACATTAAAGACTATGCCAATGCATGTTGTTGTTGCCATTGAGCAAGTTCTTTTTCTGCTTTTATTCCATTCAGGTTTCTGGCAAACACATCGTTTGACGGGGTGACAGGTTACATCCATGTACAGGAGACATCTCATATTCGCAGCGATCACCGTTACCATATCTGGAACTTGCGGCAGGACCCATTAGGAAAACCCACCTGGGTCAGAGTTGGCAAATGGAACCGACAGAAAATTGAGATTGAACAAGGCATCTGGCCCAACAGAATTCAGAATGAAATGAATGAGGACAGCAGCTCATCTCACTCCAAGCTGAGGGTTGTCACATTGGTAGAGTTGCCCTTTGTTTTCACCAGAGAGGTTGACCGTGACGGTAATTGTCCTGCAGGCCTCCTGTGCTTGGATCCTCACACCAAAGACCCTGCCATGTTGGCACGACTGTTTGAGGAGCTGAACAATGAAAATGGATCAGTGCCAACAGAGTATAAGAAGTGTTGCTATGGTTACTGCATGGACCTCCTGGAGCAGCTGTCAGATGACCTTGGTTTTGACTTTGACCTGTACATTGTTGGAGATGGGAAGTATGGCGCCTGGAAAAATGGTGCATGGACGGGATTAGTGGGTGATCTCCTCAGCGGTGCTGCCCACATGGCAGTCACATCCTTTAGCATCAATTCAGCACGCAGCAAGGTGATAGATTTCACCAGCCCTTTCTATTCCACCAGTTTAGCCATCCTGGTGAGGTCAAGGGACACAGCAGCTCCCATTGGCGCTTTTATGTGGCCATTACACTGGTCAATGTGGGTTGGGATTTTTGTGGCTCTCCACCTCACAGCCTTGTTTCTGACACTTTACGAGTGGAAAAGCCCTTTTGGAATGACGCCCAATGGAAGAAATAGAATAAAAGTGTTCTCCTATTCCTCAGCTCTTAACTTGTGTTATGCAATCCTCTTTGGACGAACTGTCTCTAGTAAGACACCCAAATGTTGGACTGGGCGTTTCTTAATGAACCTCTGGGCAATATTTTGCCTCCTTGTCTTATCCAGTTATACAGCTAACCTGGCAGCTGTTATGGTCGGAGAAAAAACCTTTGAGGAACTTTCTGGGATTCATGATGCTAAGGTAAAAAAAGAAAGGTTTTAGAGCATTTTATTTGAAAGGAAAATGGAAATGCATTTAACAATGTAATTCTGGAGATGCTTTAAAGAGGATATCAATTCTATGCAGATGGATCTAAGTGTTCTAATGCATGAGTCACAAAAAGTTAGTATGCAGGTACAGCAAGTAACTAAGAAGGCTAATGAAATGCTATCCTTTATTCCGAGAGGGATTGAACATAAAAGTAAAGGTGTTATGCTTCAGTTATACAGGGCGTTGGTGAGACCGCAGTTCGAATGCTGTGTGCAGTTTTGATCTCCTTATTTAAGGAAGGATGTAAATACATTGGAGGTGGTTCAAAGGAGGTTTACTAGATTGATACCTGGAATGAGCAGGTTGTCTTATGAGGAAAAGTTGGACAGACTGGGCTTGTTTCCACTGGAGTTTAGAATAGTGAGGGGTGATTTGTTTGAAGCATACAAGATCCTGAACGACCTTGACAAGGTGGACATCGAAAGGATGTTTCCTCTTGTGGATGAGTCCAGGACTAGGGGGCACTGTTTTAAAATTAGGGGTTGCCCTTTTAGGTCAGAGATGAGGAGAAACTTTTTCTCTCAGAGGGTTGTGTGACTTTGGAACTCTCTGCCTCAGAAGGTGGTGGAGGAGGGGTCATTGAATATTTTTAAGGCAGAGGGAGATAGATTCTTGTTAGGTAAGGGGATCAAAGGTTATCGGGGTTAGATGGGAATGTGGAAATTGAAACACAATAAGATCAGCCATGATCTTATTGAAAAGCGGAGCAGGCTTGAGGGGCCTAATAGTCTACCCCTGTTCCTATTTCTCCCACAGCCCAGGCCAGAAATCAAGAGGGAGATTTGATTGTTTAAGTTCTTATTTCAAGTCAACTTTGAGAGCTCCCAAGGGCACCCCTGCTCTATTCTGAATTAACTGAAATTGTACTGTGTGACGATCAGAGTGCTGGCCTCAATGTTGTGGACTAGGGAGGAGAAAATTAATATATCTGTGCTTCTAATCCAAATTACTATCCAATTGGCCTGTGCTGGAAAGTTTACGTTTGAACATTGGGTGAAATAGAGTCTAGATTGGCTGCAATGGTGCCCCATGCACAATACCATTGGTCAAACAATCAGGCTGAGTTACTGGATAGCCAACAGAAGCAGAAAACCTTGGATTAATTTCCCCTCCTTATGCAGGGCCAATGAAACCATCTGTAGCTCTCTCTACACCTATCTCAGCTCAGTACAGACCAGGGATAGAACTGGAACCATCCTATTGGGTTTGTGTTGGTATCACGCCCATCTAGACCTTTATCTTTTTATATCATGGGAGCTCACTATTTGCAATTTCTCTGGAATCATAGGTCAATTTTTACTAATTTTAGGAAGTGGTTCACTGAAATGACCCTGTCAGAAATAACATGATCTTTTAATATTTGCAAATGCAGAGTCTTAAATGAGCCCTGATTTACATCATAGATATGAATTTTAGAGCAAATCTATTTATCATCCCAGAAGGTTCGGGCACTGATACAATTATAGGTTGAGTATTCTTTATCCTTTTGTGCGAAAGCCAAACACATCCAATAACCATACTTTGTTTGAATCTCATTGACATTTAGCACGGGAAGTCTCTGACCTGAGCTGACACAAACCTCGCCAACTGCACCCAACCTTTAGTGCAGGAAGCCTAGTTGTTTGTCAGCACTGTTTATTTTGCAATTTTTGTCTGCACTGTTTACTTTGCTAATCCACTCCTACAAGCAGAATCACAGAGGGCGCCACGGGTGACAACTGATGACAGGTACCCTGTCTTTATTATTCAGTGGCACTTTTCTAGCCATTTTATTTACTTTAAACTATAGATAACCTGGGCTTCGGCCATTAAAATGTAAGTAGGTCTAGGCTTACATGTGGTATCCAAAAATCAAAATCAATTTTTTTTTTATGCATTCATGGGATGTGGGCATCACTGGCTGGGCTAGTGTTTATTGCCCATCCCTATTGCCCTTGAGAAGGTGGTGGTGAGCTGCCTTCTTGAACTGCTGCTGTCCATGTGGTGTAGGTACACCCACAGTGCTGTTAGGATGGGAGTTCCAGGATTTTGACCCAGCAACAGTGAAGGAATGGCGATATATTTCCAAGTCAGGATGGTGTGTGGCTTGGAGGGCAACTTCCAGGTGGTTGTGTTTCCATGTGTCCACGAGCAGCTCTTGTCCTTCAAGATAGTAGTGGTTGTGGGTTTGGAAGGTGCTGTGTAGGGAGCCTTGGTGAGTTTCTGTAGTGCATCTTGTAGATGGTACACACTGCTGCCACTATTTGTTGGTGGTGGAGGGAGTGAATGCTTGTGGATGGGGTGCCAGTCAAGCGGGCTGCTTTGTCCTGGATGGTGTCGAGCTTCTTGAGTGTTGTTGGAGCTGCACTCATCCAGGCAAGTGGAGAGTATTCCATCACAGTCCTGAGTTGTGCCTTGTGGATGGGCTTTGGGGAGTTAGGAGGTGAGTTACCTACCGCAGGATTCCTGCTCTTAGTATTTTAATGACTAGACCAGTTTAGTTTCTGGTCAATGGTAGTCTCCAGGATGGTGGAATCTGAAAAGCGATCGGCCCCGGGAGTTTCGGATAAAGGATACTCAACCTGTGCTTAAAATTGCACATTTACCATAACTGCTTTTTTCCTGATTTTTGATTTTAAAAAATGTCTAATTTGATTTGTGAGCTACTGCTGCCTGAGGACAGGAAAAGCAACTAATTGGCTGCTAATTGACCTTGGAAGGTCACTAGTGGTTACATTAGCTTATGTAGCCAGGGTGACCAACTGGCCTATATTTTAAGCTATTGCCCCTTATTTTGATTGTTTGTCCTGTGTCCCTGAATAGGTCCTTTTTGTCCCTTATTTCTAGGACAGCATATGGGAGAATGAGCCTGGGAGTCTCCTTTTGCCATTGCCTTTGTTTTTCCTCTTTGAATGTGTTGGCCACCAGGGGGAGTTCTGGTCATCCCTCCACCTTCCCCTGGTCCACATGGTCAAAATGTTTATTTTAATTCCTAAGAGTTAGTCACCCTGTGTGGGACAACCTCCTAAAGAGGCAAACTCCCAAGTGGATGTAAGAGGCCCTTTATATTGGGTAAGGGCAAAGAAAGGGCATCCTTTACCCATGCCTGAAGCAGGCATTTGCCCTTACAAATATAGATAAAAAGTCTAATGAATGTTTTGAGTCATGTTTCAACATTGCCTTTTGCTGAGGCAATGTTGATCCCTCACTGACCCCTTCATTAGAGTGAGGTCCAAGAACAGTTTTGGCTGTTCCCCTGACCCAGCTGTAAACAGTGCCATGCACTGCAAGTTACTACATGTGTGCTACATGTTGAGTAAGTTAGGAGCAGAAGGGCAACCTTTTCCCCCAGTGAATAATCACATTACCAGGAAAGGGATTGAAGTAGGTTAATGTAAAAGAGGTCACAGGACAATGTGTTCCCTGGAGAGGGAAGCGATTGAGAGAGATTCTGGAGAAGGGCGTGATGGGTGGGGTTGTGGTCAAGCAAAAAAGGTGGGCTTTATTGCACATTCCCCTCATCTTCTCTGCTTTTTTCCCCACCCTTGCTCTGCACTATGGCCATTTCCTGCACTCTTTTATTGAGAATCCCAGGTGAGAGTCTAAGGTTCACGGTGCAGGTTGTCACGGTTAAACAGAATAGAAGAGATGACAAGCTAAATCAGAGATTAAGTGATGCCAGGCTTATGCTTTAAAATTCTGTTGATTGTAGGAGAAAGGGAAGATGGAGAAAATGGAAGCATTCCAGGCTGTTGACTTAATGGGAAAGAATGAGTTATAGTATGAAATGATGCTATTTCCTTCATTTCAACATAGTGAGAACATAAGTAGGAGAAAGTATATGTAGGATGGGCTTTTTGGTGCTTAGCATCAACAAGACGCACAGCAACAACTCACCAAAGTTCCTTCAACAGCACCATCCAAACTTGTGACCTCTGCCACCTAGATGGACAAGGGCAGCAGTTGCATGGGAACACCGCCATTCCCCTCCTAGGCACACACCATCCTGACATGAAACTAAATCTCTGTTCCTTCATTGTCACTGGGTCAAAATCCTGGAATTCACTCCCTAACAGCACTGTGGGTGTACCTACATCACATGGACTGCAGTGGTTCAAGAAGGCAGCTCACCACCACCTTCTCAAGGGCAATTACGGGTGGGCAACAAATGCTGGCCCAGCCAGCGCAGCCCACATCCCATGAACAAAGAACAAATAAAAGAGAGGGGATTAGTATCAATATAATAGACAGGGCAGGAAGAGCTAAATTAGGTTTGGAGGAGGGTATAAATATCAGCATAGACTAGTTGAGCTGAATAGTCTGTGCTGTGGATTCTATGTTTGCATAGATGATGAGGAAAAACATAGATGAGAGAAGAATCACCTATCAAATGGTTAACTTTTTTCTCAGATCCTTTCCAGGAGTGTGAGAAATGGGTTAGAAGCTTCTTCCCAGGTACAGGTATTGAAACTAAATTTAAGCATTATGGAAATTAAACTACTAGATTTGACATGAGAAAGGAAACTGAGCTTCTTGAAGGCTGCTCTTCAATATAGAGGATGTTGACTTCCTCAATTTAAAAAAAAATCAAAAACCCTTAACTAGAAATAGTCTTGTGCTGCTGAGCTATCCCAAAACACCTAAAGTTAAGAAGGATAATGGATAATCACTGAAGGTTGAAATGCTTTGCTGTAATTGGAGACTGTTTCACTGTGTTGAGCAAGCTGGTAGCTTCTAGATTCTGCATCGAAGATCAATGCCAGTTAAAGTTATCTCAGTGTATCTGTCTGTCTTTAGTCTATAGAGGAATGCAAACTCCTGGAGCTGAAAGTTTCACTGCACCAGCAGTCGATAATATTAATGATATCTGTGCAGATTGCCAACACCCAGCTACACAGCTCTGGTAAAATTATTTGCTGAATGTCAGTTCATATTTCGAGAGCACTCCCTTCCTTGATATGAATTCATTTATCAATGCCAAAAAGATTTTTATCTCCATTTTATGAGGCAGCCAATTTCCTCAGTAAGGCATCTCTACCTTGTGCTCATCAATCCTTTCCCATTCTGTTGAAACCCAAAATTCGAACGTAATTAAAGATTTAGATGTTTATTAATTGCAAGCTATTAAAAAAATATTTTATCAAAAAACAAACAGATTTCCAGTAACATTGCTCATAGTTTGTACCTAGGGCAGCAATGTGATCAATAAATGGAACGGATTTCCAGATAGAATAGTGGGTGAGAATTTTGGACTCATTTAAGAAATAATTGGATGGTACAATGGAGGAACTTTAGGATCTTTCTGAATCGATGAACTCAACTGGGCTAAATGGCCTTCCTTATTAGTAAATACCTTGTGATCGTACACACACTGCAGCCTATAAGGTATAATATATTACTCTGCTGTCAGGGTTGAGCTCTGACCTGACTTGTCTCTTTTAACATCACAAGAACAAATTACTCTTGTCACAGCCCGAAGTTCCTTAAAATCCAAAGGTATTCATTTTGGTGTGAGTTCCTCACAATTTTCCGCTCTAACTTTGGAGAGTCCCTGATAGGACTTTTGTGTCCACCTGACTTCTCTGGTATCTACACCTGTCCCATTCTCACCTACAATGTAAAACTTGGGAGACTTATGGACTTTTCCAACTCAAGGACTGAGTCTATCTGCACAGCCAACTCATTGACCATTTCCTCTTCATCCTCCCCATTTTCCTCATACCTTCCCAATCTCTGCTTAAACGAGCCCAGACATTTATCACCCTGCAATTTCTACCTCATGTCCTTCTAGATTTTGTCAGTTTGAGCATTAACAAACCGTAAGCCATCTACTCTCTGAAGACTGAAGACTACTGCCAAAAATCTACTCCACTTCCTCCGAACTCCTCTTCCTCAGCTGCTTACAGAGCAATAAATCAACACATCTGCAGCCTTAGTGCCTCGTTTGGCCGGGGTTGAACTTTAAACCCCATACCCTGTTTATCACTATGACTGCTTACTCCCACCTTTTCAACATTATCCACCTCCATCACTCCCTCTCCCCTACAACCTTTTATAAAAAATATTGCTACCCCAAGACTTAATTTCTTGAACAGAGCTCCTCGTGGTCTTCCTCAACTTGCCCAAAATTGTAGCATTCATATTCCGCTCTTTACTAAATCCAGTGAGATATTGTTAAACTTTTACATATTCTTTATTTTTGTTATATATGTTTGAGTTCTGTGCTGAACATGACCTTTCCTATTCCAGTCACCCAGTTCTGTCATCAAGCGCTCCTGGGTCAGATGCAAAACATGTTAGTAAAGTTCATTCTGCACTCCTCCATTAAGTGCTTCCAGGTCAGATACAGCAAAAGCCAGATATAGAATAAAGCTCCATCTTCAATGGTTAAATTCATTTAGTAAAGATGTTTTTTTTCTTAATTTCTCTTCCCCTCGCCCCCACTCCTCATCTACTTCTGGTAGCAATGATCCCTTTCCTGGTTATTTTTCCATGTTGCTATACACTCTCTGCCACTTCACCCAAGTGACTATTCTTCATGTGTGATATATATTTTCCAGCAAGGGTCATGGATGTGATCATGAGCAAGAACCACGGTTGATTTGCTTCCTCTCTAACCCAAAGAGACCAAGTAGATTGTCATCGTCAGTACAGCGGAGATTAGTAAAAACAGCATAATTGGGGATTGAGCCTAAAGCCATCCTAGTTTGTAAGCTTCGTCAATGTTATCCAGAAGATGCTAGATAGGATTGAGTTTGAACTACTATCAGATGAAGGAGACAAACCCACAAGCCCAGAGTGAGGGAAAGTCAGAAATACTTTGCCTCAGTTTTCAGAGGAAGGTATACATTGAGACTATGGAACCATCAGAAATGGCTGGAGAGCTTTTAGTGGAGGTTACTATTTAAATAGAAGTGGTACTAAAGAAATTGCCTATACTTGAGGTAGAAAAATAATTGCTTTGAGTCTAAGGATGCTGAAAAAGATGATTAAGAAATAGTCTACTCGTCATTTTCAAAATTCTGTGTAAAATTCTGCCAGAGGATCACACTCTCTTGCAAAGAGGATACTGGGCTAAGCCAGAAAATTCACTTTGTCTCACTTCAGTTGTTTGTAAACTTCTAGGAGTAGAATATCCATAGGATTCTCTCAATGTCTTACTATAACTTCGGTAGAAGAATGTCAGAAACCTTGGGGAGGCTTTGGTTGATCTTCTGGCGAAGTTAGGGTAGGAGATCAAGTGAACTCCATGGAAAGTCCAAGCACTAGAGTTTACAATATGGGGGAAAGCACGAAGCATTTGGAGAAATGTAAAATAATCAAGATCAATCAACACGGTTTTCTAAAAGGTGTGTGGTTCCCAAATGGATAGAGAGAGATGGTTGATGGGCTGAAAGTTAAAGGTTTGGAAGAAAGGACATTTCATGGACTGGAAAGATGAGTAGTTACTGAGGTTGGTTTTGAGGCCGGACTTCTTTATTCTAAGGAAGTGAGGTATTGACTTATGTTATGTGAAGACCAAATGGACCCTAGTAATCAAAGAGATAAAAACAAAAAACTGCGGATGCTGGAAATCCAAAACAAAAACAGAATTACCTGGAAAAGCTCAGCAGGTCTGGCAGCATCGGCAGAGAAGAAAAGAGTTGACGTTTTGAGTCCTCATGACCCTTCAACAGAACTGAGTGAATCTAAGGAGAGGGGTGAAATATAAGCTGGCTTAAGGTGGGGGGCGGGGGGGCATGGGGAGGGGGTGTTGTGGAGGGTGGAGGGGAGGCGGGGGGGTTGAGGGGGGTTTGGGGGGGCGGGTGCAGGGGGGGTTGGGTGGGGGGAGAGAACTGGGGGGGGTGGTGTGGTTGTAGGGACAAGCAAGCAGTGATAGGATCAGATAATCAAAAGATGTCACAGACAAAAGAATACAGAGGTGTTGAAGGTGGTGATATTATCTAAACTTGTCCCTACAACCACCCCCCCTCCCCACTTCTCTCCCCCGCCAACCCAACCACCTCACCCCCCCACCCGCTCCCTCTTCCACCCCCCCACCCCTCCCCCCACCTTAAGCCAGCTTATATTTCACCCCTCTCCTTAGATTCACTCAGTTCTGTTAAAGGGTCATGAGGACTCAAAACGTCAACTCTTTTCTTCTCCGCCAATGCTGCCAGACCTGCTGAGTTTTTCCAGGTAATTCTGTTTTTGTCCTAGTAATCAAAGCCCATTACAGGTGGATTTATAAGTGGATAAAGTCACAAAATGGCAAATAGAATCTTTGGTTTTGTATTTAGAGACATAAATTACAAAAACAAGGAAGCAATGTTGAACATGTCCACGTCCTTAATAGGGCACAATTGAAGCAATGTGAAGAGTTTCGAGCACCCCCTTAAAGGAAGGGTAGAAAAGCAATCGAGAAACAAAGTGTTTAGATGCTATTGAGATGAGTGCTTACAGTTATGAAGAGAAACTTGAAAGGTTTGGTCATCCTTCACAAAGCTTAAAAAGTTACAAGATTGTCTCAAGATTATGAATACTTAGGATAAGGTAAGCAGTGATTGTTTACACTGGTCAATAAGAGGTCTTTTAAGATGATGCTAAAAAGAATTAAAGGGGAGTTTTGGACAAAATTCTTTCCAGATGTTGGGTGTGATTATGTTATGCGGGGAAATTGTGCAATGTATCAAGTGATTCAGACTTATCTTCCCCGGAACAAACTGTGACTAATAACTCAGACGTGTACAAATTCTCCAACAGTGTAATACTGCTCCCAACTTCTCAAGTCCTTACTAAATGACCCTATGTATTTTTGTGCTAACCAATCCTTTATGCATGGTTGATGTCTTGATATTGATCTACTAGGTAAACACAAGGAGAAGAAAAACACAACAGTGGTAAATATGTGGAATTCTCAGCTACAAACCATTGTTGATGCAGGGTCCATAAATTCTCTTAAAAGGCAGTTAGGTAGGTTCTTGAAAAGGCGGAATACAAAAGGTGTGGGGAATGGAGTGGGCAAAAGATTAATGCTTGACCAGGTAGGTCATGTGGAGAAAAATTCCGCAGTGGCATTAATGAGCCTAAAGGCCTCTTATTGTGTTGTAGCACTCTGCAATTCTATGATGCAACCTGCATCTCTAGTCTTGGCTGCGTTTGAATCCTGGTCCCAGAGGTGACTGTGAAACAACACTGCAGGAATAATGAAAAATGACAGGGATATCAGTGTAATAGATATAGGATGATAAACGCCTCAGCTATGATGCATGCTAGCAGCAGATTGCACAAGCCATGATAGAGGTTGACTGCTGACTTGACACACAGCTCAATTCTTAAAATGATTTGTAAATATTTAACAGAGGAAGAGATTGTAAATGTTAGAGATATTCAGACAGTATGTTACCTTGATGTCTCAGTAATCAAGTACACTTTCTGTTGTGGAACCAACCCTTGCAGACCAGAAAGGTCCAGGCTTAATCCTTGGTTATGCTGAGTTTTTTATTCATTTATGGGACATGGGCATCACTGGCTGGGCCAGCATTTATTGCCCTTGAGAAGGTGGTGGTGAGTTGCCTTATTGAACAACTGCAGTCCATTGATTGTAGCTGGACTGCAATTATGCTGTAGTCTGAGGACTACGTGAAAAAGAGTTTCCCCGAGATGCGTGAATATACAACGAGGTTCAATGTTCCAACCACCCTGGATGGGGTGGCACATCTAAAGTAAGCAACATGACAATACGATTATGGGCAGAAATTTCTCCCCAAAGGGGGAATTACGCGGGGGTGGGCACAAACTCGATTGGCACCTCCAGTTGGGGCCGTGGCACCATTTTACATGGGCGGGCCAATTAAGGCCTGCACAGCGTGACGTGCGCCCGAAAGCGCTGAGTGCTCCTGTGCGGGCGGGGGCTTTCCTTGAGTACCTCAGGGAGATTAGGTTAAGGTTTAAAAATTTAAATAAAGAAAAGGAAATATTTTAAGACATGTCCCCTCATGTCACAGTGTCACATGAGCTGGGACATGTTCATGAATTTTGATTAAAAAAAATTTTATTTAATTAATGAAACCTTCATGAAACCTCATCCCACCCATTTGGCCTTAACCTGGTTTGGTCCTTCAAATATAGATAAAAGCTAGCCTGAATTCTCTGCCTGCTGCTGGCAGGGTCCTGCTCCTTTGCAGGTCAAGATTTTTTCTCTCCTCTTGCTGCTTTATGTGCCTTACTAAATGTCCCTTATTAGGAACCTGGTTTCTGTCAAGTGACCATAGTATTTGTCTTTCATTGTCCTCACAAATGGTCTCAGATGATTTGGCCATTGTTAAACAATGGGGTCCAAGTTTCACCCCTTCAAGTATCATTATGATGGAATTTTTTTTTCACATTCATTCTTTGGAATTCCACTCTGAAACCAAAAAGACTGCAAATCTGTTATTAATCAGTTTCTTTAATTATTTGGGTAAGGGCAGCCACAGGAAAGATCTGTTCCAAGCCTTGAACTTGGGAAGGACAGAGAAGAAAAGCAGCAAATGTACCTGCTTCTGATCACTGTCCAATGGCCGCTGCTGGAAAGCGTATGGGTGAACGTTGGATGAGAACGCAATCAGACCCAACTGTGATGCTCACCAGAGTTAAATAACCATTGGGTTTTGGTGGAGTGACACAATATCCAGCATGCAATTCTGTGAACATGCAAACATAAAAATCAGAGAAAAATAGCCAAAAACCAGAATATTGTTTTGGCATGGCATCCCGAGCATTCCAATCATTTAATTTTCTGATTAATTTGGTTCCATCTATTCCAGTTTGGATAAAAAGAACTAAAACTGTCCAGCTGTACGTATTGGAAGTTAGATTTGTTTCCCTGCTACTTAGTTTGTTTATTATTTATTAAACATAATTTATTGATGGTGCTTCAATGCTCAACATTATTATAAAATTCATCAGTATTTTCTGAGTCAGTGACAGATTCCAATTATGATTAATGCTCCCTGGCTGAGGGAGTTTATTGACCTTCACTAAGAGGCCAACTTCTGCTAATTATAGAATAACTTATATCTTGGTCTGCTTCAAAGCATTCCCCCTCTGATTGTCTGATCACTCAGTGCTTGTCCCAACTTGCTGTTTTTTCTCCTGTCTCATTGTGGTTTATCCAATATCTCTGCTTATGTGCTAACGTACAACTTGATGATGAGTAGTACAGCAACAACATACTTTTATGTAACACCTTTTACATCATAAAATATCCCAAAATGCTTCATAATTGGTGTTGTCAAACAAAATTTGATACTGAGTCACATAGGGAGATAAGGTGGCCAAAAGCTTTGTCAAAGAGGTAGGTTTTAAGTAGCCACTTGAAGGCAGAGTGAGGCAAAATGATTTCGGAATGGAATTTGAGAGCTTAGAGTCCATGTAGCTGAAGGCATGTTTGCCAATGGTGCAGCTATGAAAATTGGGTTGTGCCAGAGGCCAGAATTGAAGGAGATCAGGGAGGGTGTTGGGCTCAGGGAATAGAGACACTAAAGGATAGTGGGAGAGTTTACTAAAGGCATGTCTGAAATTATAGTTTATGCTTTTAATAGCAGAGCAAAAATTAGAGGGGTTCAGGGTTGGAACTCCAGGGTCGGGCTAAGTTGGCTGATGATGGAGCAGAGATTGGATGGGATGCACAGAAAATCAGGGATCAATACTAAGATGTGATGGAGGGCTAGTGAAGACTGCAGATACCAGACACAAATCCATGGAAAAGATTCTTACTGCAGATAAGACTCTTCAATTCATTATGTTGGGAACCAGTGAGCCAATGAAGGTTGGACAGGGCTCCACTCTATGACTAGTAGATTGTTACAATGTTTCAGATTGCAGACAGGAATGGTCATAATCTTGGTGTAAACTTATAAACTACCTGAAGTGTCAGACTTATTGGGCACTTTTTAGAAGTGGCTTTGTACCAGACCCTAGTTATACTGCACCCAGTGCAAAGCCAGACAACAACAACACCTCGTACCAGGAAGCTTGATGTCAAGGGGGTGAATTCGGGTTCTGCCACTTAAACAGGATTTCAGCTGAAGGTACGATGGTGAAGCAGGAGAAGAGCTTCCATCACTGTCCCAGTTAGTTTTTGTCTCACACAAGCACTAATGTGGGACTACATTAGGTACAACCATCCTTGATGTATTGCATCAGCCGCCCTTTTAGAAATCCAGCATTTGTAATACCTGAAATTTAATGAATAGGGAATAAAATAGGAAAATAAAAACAACAAGCTAATTTTACAAATTCACATTCTACACCAGCAGCAGAGATTTACACATTTAGCCTCAGATTTCTGCCCCCTGATGCTGGACTTTTACAGCTGTGAGTAATATAGGTACGCAGTGCAGGACCTTATTGTCGCTACTTTCCTACAGTGTCTGTTTGCTGTATGACAGTCACACATTCAGTTCCATTAACTAACCTCCTAATATACCTTTTCTTGGCTCTGTATCTGCTTCCCTTACTCCTATCCATAATGATGCCACTTCAATCCAAGTTGGTTGCTGAACAACTGAAGAGTTTTCACTGGTGTCCTTCTCAACATTTATACCTCAAACAACATCTCTGAATCAGATCATTTGGTCATTATCAATATAATGTTTGTGAGAGCATGTTGTACACAAATTAGTTGCTATCTTTTGAGTTTTTTGATGAGGTGATAGGGGGTTCATGAGCGTAATGCAGTTGATGTGGAGTATATGAACTTCCAAAAGACATTTGATAAACTTCACTTGTCAGCAAAGCTAAAGCTCATGGGATAAAAAGGACAATGGCTGCATGCATACAAAGTTGGCTGAGTGACAGGAAACAGAGAGGAATATTGAACAGTTGTTTTTTGGACCGGAGGAAGGTATACAGTGGACTTCATCAGTGATTGTTGTTAGGATCACTGCTTTTCCTGATCTATATTAGTGACCTAAAGTTGGGGCTGCCGGTTTGAGGGTACAATTTCAAAATTTGCAGATGACTCTGAACTTGGAAGTACTGTGAACTGTGAGGGTGCCAGTGGTAAACTTCAATGGGACATAGAGAGGCATATATGGCAGATGAAATTTAATGCAAAAGAGTGTGAATGGATTCATTTTGATAAGCAGAAGGAGGAGAGGCAATATAAAATAGAAGATGCAATTCTAAAAGGGGTGCAGGAGCAGAACATCCTGGATGTATATGTCCACAAATCATTGAAGGTAGCAGTGTAGGTTGAGAAAGTGGTTAATCATGCATTTGGGATCCTGGGCTTTATAGATGGTGACATAGAAGTTATGGTGAACCTTTATATAATACTTGCTCAGCCTCAACTGGAATATTGTGTCTAATTCTGGGTACCGCATTTTACGAAGAATATGAAGGCATTAGAGAGGGTGCAGAAAAAAATTAGAAGAATGATTCTAGGGATGAGGAACTTCAGTTACATGGATAGATTGGACAAACTGGTGCTGGAGATTAAGAGGAGATACGATAGATTTGTTCAAAATCATGAAGGATCTGGAGAGAATAGATGGGGAGAAATTGTTCCCATTGGTGGAAGGGTCGAGTGCCAAGGGCACCAATTTTAGGTGATTGGCAAAAGAAGTAATGGCAACATGAGGGAACAATTTTTTACACAGCTAGTGGTTCTGGAATATGCTGCCTGAGAGTGTGTTGGAGACAGATTCAATCACGATCTTCAAAAGAGAATTGGATAATTACCTGAAAAGAAAAAAAGTGGCAGAGCTATGGGGAATAAATTGGAGAGTGGGACTACGTGAGTTGCTTTTGCAGAGAGCTGGCATGGACACAACAGACTGAATGGCCTCCTGTGCTGTATGAATTGATGAAATGTGATTAGAATACACATTATGGAAGGGACAGAGTGATACAACCAAGTGAAGGTTAGGAATTTTGAGAGGTTTCTAACTAGGAAATATCAATTAATAAAATCAGGAATTCCACCACTAAATCACTCAGACCACTACTGAATCAAGACAACAGAATGTCCTCCAAACAAAGCAGGTAAAATTCTATAAGTCAGCAGGGGTCAGCAGCTTCAGGAGAAACAAGTAAAGAGGGCACCGTGTAGAGCACATTTCTCCACCACACTGTATTAACTCAATGTTATTACAATGATGCAATTCTTCCTTGAGGCTTTTCCCTGCCTGGTTGATGCTCTGTAACTACAAAGCTGAAAAAATAAATCTTTTTATGAAGAGTTTCCATCTCACTGATGGAGGATTCAGGTCTATGCACATCCAACAATCTGCTCTGAAAACTCTGCTCACATTTGACAACTGTGACAAATTGCACCACAGCAGCTGGGGAAATCCATTGCATTCTAAAACAATCAACGACCTTCTTAAATAAGCATCAATTCACCCTATCTCCCGATGTTAATGGATCCTTTAAAAAAATTCCAGGGTCTGGATCCAGATACACATCTGCCAAAAACTAACCAATTTTTCCTTGGGCCATATCTTGTCTGTGTACCAAGTTTCATTGAAACCTGTCCATTAGTTTTAGAGATTATATTGTTTACAGACAAACAAACAAATGGGGCAAAAACATTACCTCAGCCCACCTTCAGTTGCAGAGGTAATGAGAAAATAAGCAAAGTACATGAAGTAGATGAGAGTAGGGGATGAGCAGAAATTTCCTCAAATTAAAAATTAGGAAGACTGATGCTATTTCAGTCCCTGCTTCAGGCTCTGTTCCCTAGCTATGAACTCCTTCCCTCTCCCTAGCAACAGTCTGACATTAAGGCAGTCTGTTTGCAACCTTGGTGTCATGCTTGATCTTGAGATGGGCTTCTAACTTTATATTCATGTCATCCCTAAGACTGCCTATTTCTACTTCTGTAACATCGCTCAACTTCACCCCTGTCTCAGCTCATCTGCTGCTGAAACCCTTATTCATGCCTTTGTTACCTTTAGACTTGATTATTCTAACACACTCCTGGTGGTCTCCCATATTCTACCTTCTGTAAACTTAAGGTCATCCAAATCTCTGCTACTTGTGTCGCAGCAGGCCCCTTTCCTCATCACCCCTGTGATCGCTGAACTACATTGGTTCCCAGTCAAGCAACATCTTGCTTTTACCATTCTCATCCTTGTTTTCAAATCCTCCATGGCCTCGCCCTCCCTAACTCTGTACTCTACCCCATCCCCACAACCCCCCAAGATATCTGAGCTCCTCTGATGCTGACCTCTTGAACATCCCTAATTTTAATTGCTCCATCATTGGGGGGCATGCCCAGGCCCCAAGCATCCTATACCTCTCTGCCTCTTTACCTCACTTTCTTCTTAAGACACTCCTTGAAACTTTTCTCTTTTACCAAGCTTTTGATCACTTGACCTAATATCTCCCTGTTTGCTGTCATAATTTTGCAATATTCCAGTAAAATGCCTTGGGCTATTTCATTACATTAAAGATTCTATATAAACATAGGTTGTTGTTGCTGTTGTTAGAGTAGGCATCATTTTTCAATGTTTAATTCAACTTTATTATACTTGTTGCTCAGCTTCATCATCCATCTCAGGGTTTCCGCTTTGGGACAGTGCGGGAGAGCAGTGCTGAGGACTACATGAAGAAGAGTTTTCCTGAGATGCATGAATATACAAGAAGGTTCAATGTTCCAACCACCCTGGATGGGGTGGCACATCTGAAGTAAGCAACATGACAATAAAATTATGAGATAACAGTGTACCAATATCGGCACAGAATTTGTATCCGTGGGCAAAAACAGGTAGTTCCCTGACTGTTCAATCAACTGACTGAACTCAATAACAATTTGTAGATTGACAATACTTTGGTAAGAGATAGTCCCCGGAGAGGTGGTTTGGCTGAGCAAATATACTATTTTCACATAACTACAGTCAGAGAAATTGTGAGACAAGTGTCAACAGAATGGAACAACTTCTATGATATATTAAAATTTCTAACATAAGTTAAGCTTTCCATTCCAATTAAAACTGCCATGCAAATATTTCCTAAGGAGAGACCGTTTGTTATAGACAGGGAAGAGATGAGAGGATAACTCCCCCTTTTGCCACCTCTCGACTGACTGAAGAAGAAAATGTGTTTTAACCCCGAATACTGTAACTCTTAAGAACAGACAAATGACAGATTTTCTTGTAAATTTTAAAAATGAATAAACGTTTATTACTCAACACCCGAAAGGTATTTGCAAACGCACCCATTCATACAGTCATACAGACACACACACACACACTCAAGAAACAATAGTGAATATAAAAGAAGTAGCATGCAATTAGGTCTTAAAAGTCCAAAAATTCACTGTCATACTTGCTTCTCCCAAGAGGAAGTCTTAAAACTTTGCAGGCCTGTGATATCTTTTTGGTCTGCTAAAGAAATAGAGTCTGGAGGTTGATGAACATACATTTGCAATGGTTCACTGCTTGCAGTAGCAGGTTTCTCTTGCTTCCACCTAGTTGAGATCCAGTCGATCCCCAGTGACGTAAATCTCTTTTGGTCCTTCAAATAGTTAGGTAAAAGCTAGCGTGAATTCTCTGCCGTCTGAGGGACATTAGGCAGGGTCCTGTTCCTTTGCTGGTCTAGATTTCTTTTCCCTCCTCTTGCTGCTTTATGTGCCTTATTAAATGTCCCTTATTAGGAACCTGGTTTCTGTCAAATGACCATAATCTTTGTCTTTCATTGTCCTCACAAATGGTCTTTGATGATTTGGCCATTGTTAAGCCATGGGGTTCAATTTTCACCCCATTCATTATGATTTCACATTCATTCTTTGGACTTCCACTCTGAAACCAAAAATTAATCAGTTTCTTTAATTATTTGGATAAGGGCAGCCACAGGAAAGATCTGTTGCATTTCAATGCTTTCCAAATGAGATGTCCTGGAAGTTCATTTGCATTTTAATGTCTTATCAAGACATGAAGGTTAACTCTAGGGCTTTGTGTAGTTCCATGTATGTTAACAGGGAAGAAAAATTACCTGACCTCTCAACTCCAATTGGCTTTTAAAGTGCCCATTCTCCATAAATCAGAGTCTATGCTGTATGAGTGTGATACAATATAAAATGCTCATATTTACATGTTACGTTTATTTAAAACATTTTCTTATAACATGTCTCCCTAATAGAACTGCCAATGTTGTACTGTCATTTGGTGTTTCATTTGCCTGCATTTTACAATGAGAAGCTAATAGCACTGGTGTAAATTTTTGGCGTAAATGCTATAGCAACTTCTGGAGTATGCACAAGTGCTGTTAAACATAAAAGTCTGGTATGAACTACCTTGCTCCTCCACAGACTGTGATAATAATCATACTGCACCAATAGGCTTGGTGTGCAATCAATGCATGCAGTTGTTGTACTTATTACCACAAAACATGACAGAAAAAAATTAAGGCTAACCTTTTGGGTGTCAGTGAAATTTTAGCCGTGTGATATGTCATATTATTGTAAACAACCCCGCTGGCCCTGAAAGTTAAATTTTACTAGTCTGAAGTTTCATTCCTTGAGAATTTAAGTAGTGTTGGAGGTATGAAAAATAGTATTTTTCACTTTTTTTCTGCCTGATTTATTGTTCTCTCTTAATCTCTTCTTTCTTTCCCAATCTTTACTTAGCTTTCTGTAGATGATTTAAATCTAAATTGTACTTCCTGGTTTAGACTGGTTGAAGAAGCACACTGTTGGTTGCCACACTTACAGATGCCATAGATTCCCTGTAGATGGTGCTCTGTTGGATCAAGCATCTGATGACAGAAAGTCTCAAACCCCTTTGGGCAGCTGTCATCTAAATGAAGAGCGAGTGTCATTCCTTTGCCACTGATCGCAAAATATGAGCCATAATTTTTTTCCCAAAACGTCTGAAAAGTCTGCCATTTTCTTTCATCACAGTAACTGATATTTCCATGGTCCAAAATAAAGTCTTAAAACAAAATTTTAAAATCCAAAGAAGTTTGTATTTCACAATGTGATCAAATTTATACACTGAATTAAAGTCTTTAATTGTTCCACAAATGCCGGCCTTGGACTTGTTATTTTTGCCCTGAGCTGTGGACTTTGAGCATGTGCACTGTACCCAATTTCCTGAGATGTATCAATATCATTCAGTCAACTGAACAGCTAAAGTTTTCTCTGTAGCTTCTAACTGCTCTGTTGTTTTACAAACTTATTTGAAGAAAAACTAGAAAACACATTTAAAAGTGTTATTACAGTTTATATTAAGCATTCTTTTCCTAAATAAAGAGGTTTGTGTAAGAGAGGACCTTGGTTTAATGACTTAGCCAAAGGATGACACCTGTAACAATGTAACACTCCTTCAATCCTGCACTGAAATCGTAATTTAGATTGTGTGTTCAAATCCAAATTGGGCTTGAACCCAAAGGTGAGAGGGCTAGCAGCTGAGTCATGCTGAAAATTGTAGAGACTTAACTGCTGCTGCAGCTTTAACTCTATAAAGAATGGGGATAGAACCTAGCATCCTTCTGTTCTGTAAAGCTCACAATTGTATCAAGACAGACATCTCACTTTTAATAATGGTTGCTTGAATTGCAGGAGCGATCCATCAAAACTGGATGCTTTTATCATGGACAAAGCTCTGCTGGATTACGAGGTGTCCATTGATGCTGAGTGCAAGCTGATAACTGTGGGGAAGCCATTTGCCATTGAAGGTAAGAAGCAACAGTTCTGGGATGCATGCAAGGCAGTCAATAACTAGAAAAATTGAATTGTATGCTCAAGCCACTTTCCAGAATTTCAGCACACAATCTATGCTGACATTTCAATATAGTACTGAAGGAGTGCAGGATTGTCAGAGATCCACCTTTCTGGATGAGACTTATACTGAAGTCAAATCTGCCTGCTCAGGTGGATGTTAAGAACCTGATAGCACTACTTAAAGAGCAGCGATTTCTTTTTTAACATAAAAAAAGATACTACAGATACTGGAAATCTGAAATAAAAATGGAAAGTGCTGGAAAAGCGCAGCCAGCCTGGCAGCATCCATGGAGAGAGAAACAGAGTTAACATTTCGGGTCCAATATTAGACTCAAAATATCAACTCTATTTCTCTCTCTACAGATGCTGCCAGACTGGTTGAGTTTTTCCAGCACTTTCTGTTTTTATTATAGCAAGTTCTTCCAGTGTCCAGGCCATCATTCCTCCCTCAACTATGAGCTAATTAAATAGTTAAACAGATTGACTGGTTCTTCATCATTACTACTGTTTAAAACATCACAGATTACCAGGCTGTGTTCTGATGACCTAATATGCAAGTGCCATCCATCACTGTACCAGCTCCTGAGTTCATAAATTGATAGTTTGAAATCTGGAATAGGGATTCAGGTTTCTGAGAAGCGTCTGCTTGTTCTCTTAGCTTCTTGAAGGCTTATTGCTGTAGGTGAGGATTTAGGCTAAAAGGTTTTATTATTTTTGCAGGGTATGGAATTGGTTTGCCCCAGAACTTGGGGCTAAATTCTAACATTTCCGAATTGATCAGTCGCTACAAATCTGACGGATTTATGGATATGCTGCATGATAAGTGGTACAAGGTGGTCCCATGTGGGAAACGGACTTTTGAAGTGACAGAGGTGAGAAACCATTTATTTCCAGCCTTCTCTTCTATCATTTGGTTCAGAATTATTCACGAGATGAGATCTTATTGTGAATGTATTTAGAGAGAATTTTGCATCAACAGGCACCATTAGATTCAACATTTTCCCTATTGCAGTACCCTGTATCCAGTTCATTTCTTAACTGATTCACCTTCTCTATCTGAAGGTGCTGGAAAAACTCAGCCAGTCCCTTCCATGCTTTGTTCACCCCTGTGGGGCAAAACTTCCTGACATCAATCCTACATTTTGACAGTGATTAGTTTGAACTTATTGTCCCTTTGTCCTGCTGTCACCATTTGGTTTGAAGTAAGTTTCAGGATCTACCTTTTTCATTATCTTTGTGTCTCATATGCCTCATTAAGATTACCTGTCAGTCACCTCTGCAGTGAATATTTAGATAAAATGTGTCAGCTGCTGATTTGCAATTAAATCAGGAAAGTCACATTCCTGGTGTGCTGAAGAATCTCATCAGCTACTTTACCTCTTGGGGCGCACGAATTGTGAATCTACCAACAAACAGCCTCTTGCTGTGCTTGTGTAATTCATCTCAGGCCAGAGCAATTTGGTGTCTGCTCCAGTGTCCAACACACAGAATCATGCAGACCCCTCCCTAGCTCTTTTATCTGGGACTAAAATTTGAAATATGCTTTTTGCAGACATTACAAATGGGCATCAAACATTTCTCAGGGCTGTTTGTTTTACTGTGTCTGGGCTTTGCTGGATCTTTACTGACGACTGTTGGGGAGCAGATTGTCTACAGGCTGATCCTGCCAAGGATTAGGAAACGGAAAAGATTTAAGTACTGGCTCCACACAAGCCAGGTAAGACTTTTCAGGCAAGCACTTTGACTATTACAGCTCGGATAATCAGCTAGTGAATGATCGAACAGTGAAGCTTATTCACTTACAGGTTTCAATTTACAGAAACACGTATAGCATACCATACATCTCAAATTAAACCCCTTGTTCAAGCCTCATATATAATATATATATGTGTGTAACTCTTTTGAGTACAAACATGTTTCCATCTGTTTCAGATGAAGTTACATTGTTTCATAGTTTGTCATTGGGAGATTTGAACTCTTGATCTTAGGGTTACAAACCCAGTACCATAACCACTTGGCTATTTAGGCCAAGCCCCGATATATGTGTGTAGGTGAAGTCCCTATTAGACCATTTGAATAAGTTAAACACCCAATTGATATGCAGTTTACACAGCCCAAGGTGAGAAAAGTAATGAACAAATTAGAGTCAATGCAGTAAGGACAATATTGAAGCACGAACAGCTGGTGTGCGAATCCCCATGTCATTGAATTGTGATTATAATCAGAAGGCTCTGAGTAATGATCATCCTATATTGTTCTATGCATGCTGGAAAGAGGCAGCATAAAAGAAAGCTTTTGGGAGCCATTTGCTCACCTACCCATGTCTCATTATATACCTTGGGCTACAGACCATGAATGGCTCCAGTCCTTCTGGGTCCACAATGTATGCTGAACTAACTGATTTTAGCTAGGGTTGCAGTATTAATCCCAGCATCCCTGGGCCAGGGAGGGGAAGAGAAAGCCACCTCCTGCTCCCAATCAGTGTCGGCCAATAAATGCACATGTGTGATCATTGAGTAGAGCTTGGAGAGGCTCTGCTGTCATCTCCCCGTTCTCCCCTTCGCCCTTCCTATCCCCTCTCAGGCAGGTGCACCTCAACCAGAGGAGGGAACAAAATTTGAAAAGACATTAAAGGATTTTTCCGGCTGCTGCTACTTTTTTCACATGGTTTGTGATCTGATTGTTGATCCTTCATCTGTGTGGCAAAATAACTCTACAAGTGCAGTAAATGCTATTGACTTCTTTGATAGGAGATCATCATTTCTTTTTGTAGAAAATCCATCGTGTTTTAAATATGAGCTTTGAAGAGCAGAAAATTCAAAAAGTGAAGACAGATAAAAGGTAGGGCTTCAGTATTAATATATAAATGATTAGATACAGTTCTGTCCTAAAGTCAGCATTACTCTGAGGATAATATGAAATAATATGAAAGTTAATATAGATAATAAATTGAAATCAAGTCTCTCCACCCCCATTCCCTTATTTGACATTTCTTACAGATAGGTTTCAAGAATGAAAGCTCCTAGGTTCAGGACACTGTTAGGCAGAGATACTCAGAGAACTGGAATTGTTTTTATTGAAGAAAAGACTAAAGGAGAACATGATCCAGATCTTGGAGAGGTGGAGGTGATGTCAATGCCAGTGATTTGCACGGATGAGGACAAAAGGAACAGGATTAAGCCATTCAGCCCCTTGAGTCTATTGCATCATTCATTGTGATCTTGACTGATCTGTATCACAGAATCACAGAATTACAGAATTACAGTGCAGAAGAGGCCCTTTGGCCCATCGAGTCTGCAACGACACGTGAGAAACACCTGACCTACCTACCTAATCCCATTTACCAGCACTTGGCCCATAGCCTTGAATGTTATGACGTGCCAAGTGCTCATCCAGGTACTTTTTAAAGGATGTATCCTAGCTCCAACCACCTGCCTTTGCTTCATAAACCTCAATACCCTTGATTAACAAAAATCTATTGGTCTTAGCTTTAAAATTATTAATTGAGTTAGCACCGGCTGCTTTTTGGATGACAACATGTTTCCTAACTTCTCTCCTGAATGGTCTGACTCTGATTTTACTTGTCTGATTCTCTTGTCATAGACCATCCCACCAGTGGAAAATGGTCCTCTTTATCTATCCTATGAATTCTTTTCAAAATCCTAAAACTTCAACCAAATCATCCTTTAACCTTCTACATTCTGCAGAATACAAGTCTAGTTGATGTAATGTCTTTTTTAAATTCATTCATGGGATGTGGGCTTCACTGGCTAGGCTAGTGTTTATTGCCCATCCCTAGTTGCCCTTGAGAAGGTGATGGTGAGCTGCCTTCTTGAACCGCTGCAGTCCATGTGGTGTGGGCACACCCACAGTGCTATTAGGACGGGAGTTCCAGGATTTAGACCCAGCGACAGCGAAGGAACGGTGATTATATTTCCAAGTCAGGATGGTGAGTGACTTAGAGGGGAACTTCCAGGTGGTGGCTTCCCATCTATCTGCTGCCCTTGTCCTTCTAGGTGGTAGTGATCATGGGCTTGGAAGGTGCTGTTTCAGGAGCCTTGGTGAATTCCTGCAGTGCATCTTGTAGATGATCCATACTGCTGCTACTGTGGAGAGAGTGAATGTTTGTGGATGTGGTGCCAATCAAGCGAGCTGTTTCATCCTGGATGGTGTCAAGCTTCTTGAGTGTTGTGGGAGCTGCACTCATGCAGGCAAGTGGGGAATATTTCATCACACTCCTGACCTGTGCCTTGTAGATGGTGGACAGGCTTTGGGGAGTCAGGAGGTGAGTTACTCGCTGCAGGATTCCTAGCCTCTTACTTGCTCTTGTAGCCACAGGAGTTATATGGCTAGTCCAGTTCAGTTTCTGGTCAATGGTAATCCCAGGGTCTTGACAGTGGAGGATTCAGCGATGGTAATGCCATTGAATATCAAGAGGCAATGGTTGGATTCCCCTTTGTTGGTGATGATCTTTGCCTGACGCTTGTGTGGTGCAAATATTACTTGCCACTTGTCAGCCCAAGCCTGGATAATGTCCAGATCTTGCTGCATTTGGGCATGGACTGCTTCAATGCCTGAGGAGTCATGAATGATGCTAAACATTGTGCAATCATCAGCAAACATCCCACTTTTGACCTTATGATAGAAGGAAGGTCATTGATGAAGCAGCTGAAGATGGTTGGTCCGTGGACACTACCCTGAGGAACTCCTACGGTGATGTTCTGGACCTGAGATGATTGACCTCCAACAACCACAATCATTTTCCTTTGTGCTTGTGCAGAGCATTTCCCCCCGATTCCCATTGACTCCAGTTTTGCTAGGGCTCCTTGATGACCTATTCAGTCAAATTTGGCCTTGATGTCAAGGGCAGTCACTCTCACCTCACTTTGGGAGTTTAGCTGTTTTGTCCATGTTTGAACCAAGGCTGTAATGAGATCAGGAGCTGAGCGGCCCTAGCAGAACCCAAACTGGGCATCAGTGAACAGGTTATTGCTAAGCAAGTGCCACTTGATAACACTGTTGGTGACCCATTCCATTACTTTACTGGTGAATGAGAGTAGACTGATGAGGCGAAAATTGGCCGAGTTGGATTTGTCCTGCTTTTTGTGTACAGGACATACCTGGGCAATTTTCCACATAGCCGGGTAGATTCCAGTGTTGTAGCTGTACTGGTACAGCGTGGCTAGGGGCGTGGCAAGTTCTGGAGCACAAGTCTTCAGTATTATTGCTGGAATGTTGTCAGGGCCCATAGTCTTTGCAGTATCCAGTGCCTTCATCCGTTTCTTGATATCACATGGAGTGAGTCAAATTGGCTGAAGACTGGCATCTGTGATGCTGGGGACCTCCAGAGGAGGCTAAGATGGATCACCCACTCGGCACTTCTGGCTGAAGATTGTAGCAAATGCTTCAGCCTTATCTTTTGCACTAATGTGCTGGGCTCCTCCATCATTGAGGATGGGGCTATTTGTGGACCCTCCTCCTCTAGTGAGTTGTTTAATTGTTCACCATCATTCATGACTGGATGTGGCAGGACTGCAGAGCTTAGATCTGAGCCGTTGGTTGTGGAATCGCTTAGCTCTGTCTATTACTTGCTGCTTATGCTGTTTGGCATGCAAGTAGCTCTGTGTTATAGCTTCACCAGGTTGACATCTCCTTTTTAGGTGTGCCTGGTGCTGTTCCTGGCATGCACTCTTCATTGAACTAGTGTTGATCCCCAGGCTTGACGGCAATGGTAGAGTGGGGGATATGCCGAGCCATGAGGTTACAGATTGTGTTCGAGTACAATGTTGCTGCCAATAGCCCACAGCACCTCATGGATGCCCAGTCTTGCCCATCTGCAAGATCTGTTCAAAATCTATCCCTTTTAACATGGTGGTAGTGCCACACAACATAATGGAGAGTATACTCAACGTGAAGGTGGGACTTCGTCTCCACAATGACTGTGCGGTGATCACTCATACCAATACTGTCATGGACAGATGCATCTGCAGCAGGCAGGTTGGTGAGATGAGGTCAAATATGTTTTTCCCTCTTGTTGGTTCCTTCACCACCTGCCACAGACCCAGTCTAGCAGCTTGGCCAGCTCAGTCAGTAATGGTGCTACCGAGCCACCCTTGGTGACGGACATTGATGGACAGAGTGCAGTCTGCACCCTTGCCTCCCTCAGTGCTTCCTCCAAGTGGTGTTCAACATGGAGGAGCTCTGATTCATCAGCTGAGGGAGGGCTGTGTGTGGTAATCAGCAGGAGGTTTCCTTGCCCATGTTTGACCTGATGCCACGAGACTGCATGGGGTCCGGAGTCGATGTTGAGGACACCCAGGGCAACTCCCTCCCAACTGTATACCACTGTGCCGCCACCTCTGCTGGGCTTGTCCTGCCAGTGGGACAGGACATAGCCAGGGATGTTGATGTCTGTGACATTATCTGTAAGGTATGATTCCATGAGGATGCTTGACTAGCCCCCAGATGGTACGAAGGAGGACCTTGCAGGCTCGACAGAGCTGAGATTGCTGTTGTCATTTGCAGTGCCGGGTCATCCGTCCAGCTTCATTCCTTTTATTGTAGAGGTTGTTACAACTGAGTGGCTTGCTAGGCCACAAACCATATTGCTATGTGTCTAGGGTCACATGACAGATTTCCTTCATTAGTGAACCAGATGGGTTTTTGCAACAATCAACAATGATTCCATGGTCATCATTAGACTTTTAATTCCAGGTTTTTATTGAATTCAAATTCCACCATCTGCCATGGGAGTTCTGGTGAATCTTGTTCTGCATTCCTTTCAAGACAAATATGTCCTTTCTAAGATGTGGTACCCAGCACTGTACACTGTACTCCAGATTTAATTGAATTAGGGCTTTGTACTAGAGGAGATAGGGCTAGAATAGTGAGTGCAAACCAGACTCCCAGTGACTGAAACTGTGAAAGCTCGCGCCTTCAAAAAGAAATTTGGGTTAACATCTGAGGAGCAACAAGAAATTGGAAGAAATAGGGATAGATCAAATACTCCACAGGACATCATTGGGTATAGGTTAGAATGCAATGTTGTCTCTGGAGGGCAGATTCCAGGGTTGAATGTGGCGATGTGATGATTGAGTTTTGCTTGGCAATCTTTGGCTATTGAGAAGTATTTCTGTTGACTTTTTTCTCAAGAGTTAACTGGGTAGGATAAAGGCCAAGGCACCGTTGCCAAAAAGGAAAAAAAATGTAAATGATCTTGGGGGTTCTGTATAATTAAAGATATGAACAATCCTTTAGCAAAGGCTGTGAGATATATGGGAAAGGTGTAGTAATAGCTTTGTGTTTCACAGATGCAACTTGCAGAAGATCCAGAAAGTGCCGCCCACCACGGTACGAGTGACTTCCCAGGCCAGGTGGAACAATGCGAGACGGGCAGTGGTCAAAGGCAACACAAGGACCCAGGAGGAATTGCAAAGCTGTGCACGCGATCGTTATGTGGTCAAATCGGAAAAGGAATCACCTGATGCGATCTGTGAGAACGGAGGAATTGGGCATGGTCAGCAGGGTGAGAGGAATGCACATGAGAATGAAATAAAAGAACTGGAGCAAAGGATACAGATGATCAAGGAGCAGCTGCGAGTTGCCATGAACAAGAGGGATGAATTGGCTGCTTGCATTGAGATGCCTAAAGACAGTCACCAAACCCCTACAAACACTGACGGTAAAGAAAATCATGACAAGAGGTGATGGTGGCCATGACGTTTACACAAAAGTGGACCTTTTGACTGAAAAAAAAAGACAAACTGGCTGCAATTCTCAAGCGATCATCACCTGACCATTTAGAATCCCATAAAAGCACATTTCAAAGCACTCTGGCTGCATGAACATCACTTGCAAGCTGATTTAAATGGAAGTCAACGCTAACAGATGCAGTTTTTTTTAAAACTATCACAGAAAATTCAGGTGCTTTCACTAAACCTGAAACAGCGACAGTTCTAGGAACATTCAATAATAAAAATCTTAAGTCTGTATTTAAAATCTGTATGATATTGCAACTGAATCTAAGGAAATCTAATTCACCAGCATCAGATTGGAAAGTGGGGTGGGTGGGGGGTGGTTGATGGTTGGGCAGGGATAGAAAGATTATTTTGAAACTGCGATATATAAAAAGCATTGATTTGCTGCTAGTCTCAGACAATCACCATTGCTAATTATAACTTTTCAGGTAATTGACATTTTTCTTTGCTGGCAAAAAGTTGATGTGCTTGGTTTCAATGGACATTAAAAATCATCACCTTGGTCATGGAGTGCTGCAACATTGGTAGGACTATTGTATGGAAATCAAGACACAGTGCGCTATTAGTGGTCTAACTTTCTCTTCCACAGGCTCTTGAAACTAGAACTCATCACTTCCTTTGGTATTGCCTTCCATGCACAATTACAGCATTTGCAAACTTAGTGTCATCAGTCACTAATTGCTGATATCCCTTGTCATCACTCCTCTCTTTAAACAGGCCCTTCACCTAGCTTTCCCAATTTACAAAAAAGGGTGGCTCAGTTATTAATGGTTGAGATCAGTACAGTAGTGAGAAATGATCTTGATTCGGAGGATAAAAATATAGGATCAATTTGGGTGAAGATAAGAAATAGCAAAGGAAAGAAGTCACCGGTGTGTATGGTTTATAGACCGCCTGACAGTAGCTACATTGTAGGATAGAATGTAAATTAAGAAATAATAGGAGCTTGTAAGAAAAGTACTGCAATAATGGTGGGAGATTTTAATCTTCATATAGACTGGACAAATCAAATTGTCAAAAGGAGGATGAGTTCATGGAATGTATTCAGTACAGTTTCTTAGAACAATACATTCTGGAACCAACCAAGGAACAGGCTATTTTAGACGTGGTACTGTGTAATGAGGCAGGATTAATTAATGAGCTTATAATAATAAAAAAAAAATCCTCTCAGTAAGAGTGATCATAACACCTTAGCACTTCACATTCAGTTTGAGGGTAAGAAGTTTGGGCTTGAAACAAATGCCTTAAATTTAAATAAAGGCAATTACAAGTGCATGAAGACAGAATTGGCTTAAGTGAATAGGAAAATACATTAACAAGTTAAGATGGTAGAGACTCAGTGGCAGACAATTAAGGAGATTTCATAACCCTCAACAAGATGTTCTGTTGAGAAAGAAAGATGCTATGAGAAGAATGCACCATCCGTAGCTAACTAAGGAAGTTAAGGATGTTATCAAATTGAAAAAAGAGATGCACAATGCTAGAAAGTTTAGTGGTAGCCCAGAAGATTGGGAAATGTTTTAAAACCAGTTAAGGATGACCAAAAGATTAATAAAGAGGGAGAAATTGGAGTATGAAAGAAAATTAGCAAGAAATATAATAGCAGACAGTAAAAGTTTCTAAAGTATATAAAAAGGAAGAGAGTAGCTAAAGTAAGCATTGGTCCCTTAGAGGATGAGATTGGGGAATTAATAATAGGAAACTAGGAAACGGAAGAGATTTTGAACAAGTATTTTGGATCTGTCTTCACAGTACAAGACATAGGCAGCATTCCAAGAATAATAGAAAATCAAGAGGCAAAAGGGAGGGAGGAACTTAAAACAATCATCATTATTAGGAAGAAGTACTAGGAAGTCTAATGGCAGTAAAGGTGGACAAGTCCCCTGGACTAATATGTACAAGATACACTGCAGCAACTCATCAAGATCTTCAAATATATGACCTCTACCACCGAGAAGAACAAGGGCAGCAGATGCATGCGAACAAAGTTCCCACCTGCAAGTTCCTCTCCAAGCCATATACCACCTGGTTTGGATCTTATCACATCACTGTCACTGGGTCAAAATTCTGGAACTCCCTTCCTAACTGGGCATACCCACATTACATGGACAACAGCGGTTCAAGAAGGCCATTCACCACCACCTTCTCAAGGGCAATTAGAGATGGGAAATAAATGCTGGCCCAGCCAGCAATGCCCACATCCTGTGAAAGAATGAATAAAGAAAACACATGATAGCCTGCATCTTAGGGTCTCAAAGGGAATGGCTGCAGATATGGTGGATGCATTGTCTGTAATCTTCAAAAGTTTGTTTACTTCTGGAAAGGTCCCAGCGGATTGGAAAACCACAAATGTAACACCACTACTCAAGGAAGGAGGGAGGCAGAATGCAGGAAACTATAGTCCACTTAGTCTAACATCTGTCATTGGAAATATGCTAGAATCCATTATTAAGGAGGTAGTAGCAGGACATTAGAAAATCGTAATGTAGTCAGGCAGAGTCAACTTGGTTTTGTGAAAGTGAAATCGTGTTTGACAAACTTATTTGAGTTCTTTGAGGATGTAACTAGCAGGGTGGATAAAGAGAGCCAGTAGATGTAGTATATTTAGATTTCCAAAAGACATTTGATAAGATGCAATATAAAAGGTTATTTGCACTGGAGCTCATGGTGTCGGGGGCGATGTATTAGCATGGATAGAGGAGAGGCTATCTAACGTATAAGATTCTGAGAGGGGTTTGACAGGGTATATGTTGGGAGGATGTTTTCTGTCACGAGGGAAACTAGAACTATGGAGTACAATTTAGCATAAGGGTTCTCCCATTTAAGATGGAAATGAGGAATTTTTTCTCTCCTTAGTCTTTGGAATTCTCTTTCACAGAGACCAATAAAGACTGGGTCACTGACAATAATCAAGACTAAGTTAGACAGATTATTGATGTACAAGGTGGGTTAAGAATTATAGAGGTCAGGCAAGAAAATGGAGTTAAGGCCACAATCAAATCAGCCATGATTCTATCAAAAGGTGGAATAGGCTCAGTGGGCTGAATGGCCTACTCCTCCTACTTCTTATGATCTTATGCAGAAAACTAAAGAATCATGTGTGTAAAGGTATTCCCACTCTAATATTTGCTGGCAACATCCTTCGGGATTTCACCATCAGCTACCCAATAGATCCGAAAGAAAGATTTCCATTTATCTAGTACCATTCAACTCTCAGGATATTCCCAAACTGCCTCATAATGAATTAATTACTTTTTGAGGTGTAGTCACAGCTGTTTTGTAGGCAAATAAAGCAGCCATTCTATGCAAAATTCCACTGCAAACAATGAATGATTAGTTAATTTGTTTTGCTGGTGTTGGTTCAAGGCTGAATATTGGCCAACGCTGGGAGACGCCATTGCTCTTTGAAAAATGAAACAAAAACAAAAATAGCTGGAAAAACTCAGCAGGTCTGACAGCATCTGCGAAGAGGAACACAGTTAACATTTCGAGTCCTTACGACTCTTCATCAGAATTAAGGAAAAATAAAAATGAGGTGAAATATAAGCTGGTTGAGAGGGGTGGGACAGGTAGAGCTGGATAGAGGGCCAGTGATAGTGGGAGGCAAAGAAGAGATTGCCAAAGATGTCACAGACAAAAGGGTGTTGATGGTGGTGATATTAGCTAAGGAATGTGCTAATTGTGACATTAAGGTTAGAAAGCAAGACAAGCAAGTGACAGATGGCCCTAGTGGGGGAAAAGGGTCGAAATAGGCTAAAAGGTGGAGATAAAACAGTGGATGGAAATAAAAATAATAGAAATAGGTGGGAAAAGAAAAATATATTAAACAAATTATAAATTATTGGAAAAGGGTGATCGGAAAGGGGGTGGGGATTGAGAAGAGAGTTCATGATCTGAAGTTGTTGAACTCAATGTTAAGTCCGGAAGGCTGCAAAGTGCCTAATCAGAAGATGAGGTGCAGTTCTTTGAAAAATAGTGCCTTGGGATTCTTTATGTCCTTTGAAAGATTGCACCTCTAATAATGCAAAATGTCAATATTAGGCCTGATTAGGAGATTCAGTCCTGTAGCCATACTTGAATGCTTGATCTTCTGACTCAATGGCAAGAGTGTTACCAACTGAGAGGAACACAGTTGACCTTTCAAGTCTGTATTACTCTTCATCTGATGACTTGAAATGTCAACTGTGTTCCTCTCCGCAGATGCTGTCAGACCTGCTGAGTTTCTCCAGCGATCTTTGTTTTTGTTTCAGATTTCCAGCATCCGCAGTACTTTGCTTTTATGTTACCAACTGAGTCAGGCAGGCATTTGTGGACAAATTTAGTGTCTTATTCTCTCAGCAGATGAGCTACGCTCAACGGATGCACAAGTCAGGGAATTAGCTCTCTTCGTTTTCAACCTTTTGTGGGAGCATCACTACATGCATGGATTGGTGAATTGTCACTAAAAGCCAGTTTTAATGAGTTTGTGCCTATACAGCATGTACTCACTTTGCTCCATATGCAGAGTGTTCCGATTAGAAGTTTTGTGGATTTTCTTGTTAAAAGTGAGGCCACTTCCCTATACTGAGGTCAGTGGGCCTACCATCATTCTATGTAGTAATTCCTGAGTATTGTCCACCTTGAAAATATCCAATTATTTTACTTCTGTTTATAATTTCTCTCCACCAGAAACAATCGCCCATTGCTGATAAAATGGCAGTTTTTGTATAAATGCAATTTATCATACAAATCGCTGTTTATTTGCAGTCAGAAACCAACAACAACTCAGGAGAATCAGTAATTTGCTCAACAATAGGATCAATATGCAATAGCAATATAATTTATATCCTTTAGCACATTTATTAATATTGCACATCACTTTAATCTTAAAGTGCATTGTTTTGCATTACATGTCAAACCTTAAAGCTGACATTACTTTTGAATAACATGGTTCAGTCTTACAGAGAAGATGTGCCACGTGTGAAGAAAATAATCTGTGCCATTTTAGTAGCTATTCTTGATTAACCAACACTGCATCAAAGTATATTTATACCACTAGAACTCATGAAATGCAAGCTCATGATTTGACTTCTGTTGTGCAACGGCACCACACACTGACACACTTCCCTTTCTTTTACAAGACAACATGGTTCACAACATGTAGCAGCTGTAAAAAACTGACATGGGACTGGCATGATTGCGTAAGCTGACTCCCATGGAAGAGGCAATTCTGGGAATAATTGGAGTGGCTTTCACTGAGGTCATGGCTGGTACATTGCTGAAGCTATCAAGGATGGTCATATGTTCCTATTTGATGCATCTTCTCAAATCCCACTTAACCCTCATCTTGCAATCTGTTATGATGTACAAGTGGCAGATAGTGTAACGTCCTGCCTTCTCCCCGCCCCCCCCCCACCCCCATTTCCCTCACTCCAACCTTGCTCTTATACATTTACACTTTTAGATACCTAAAATTTACAGACTAGCCAGCCAAGAAAGCCTGAGGCTAAAGGTGCACAGGGAGAACATACTGAGGATGAAGAAATGCCATCACTCAATCTGAAACTTGCAGACACCAGCTCAGATGCTAGCACTGTGCGAACCTCAGATGCTGGATCTGCACATGGTGAGTTATTGGACACAAGTGGGTTGCAACCAGATCATAGAAAACTTACTGGAAGACAAAGTTGCACACTATTCTGCTGCAGAGGTCTTGGATGAGGACTTCAATGGGGCGATGTACGACAAAGGGCTGATTGGCATGTACACAAAGGCTTGGTGCATTTGGAAGCCTGCCAGAAACCCTGTTGTCACTACCGAGGATCATAGAGGAGTACAGCTCCGGCACTGGGCTTTGCACAGTACTTGGACACTATCCTTTCCAGTGTGGTTGTGATGGCTAATTCCATGAGAATACTTGCGGACCCAACTATAATGCAATATCTAATGGCCGATGTCTCAGCTTCCATTGCAGTACATGCAGAAATCAAGAAACCTCTGAGGTGCTGCAGCGGAAGCTCACACAGGTCATGAAATCTCAGTTTGTTGCCATACAAACCCATTTGGATGTTACGCAAGCTCAGACCGGTGTTCCAAGGGTCTTTCAAGATCTCACTGTAATTCATCAATCTGTGCTCCAGCAAATTATTGAGATTACTAAGGCACTGCCATGGGAGTGTGGCTGTGGCTCCGTGAACCTGCTGTGCTCTCTCATGAAAAATGACAGCACTTATGCTCTCATCACTGCACTCCGCCAATCCTGTTGCTGTTCCCTGACAGCTAGCCAGCCCAGACTGCTGTTGCCCATTCTGACCTGGTGCAGTCTGAAGCCAGGCCTCAAGACCCAGGGCATCCTTCTAAACCATCTGCAGTCTCCCTGAGTGAAAGTCAGCAGTCTTCCACCTCAGCCATGCTTCAGCCACTGGGACAGTGAGAGTTCCAGGGAAAGCAAAGGCACCCACGGCTCAGGCACTAAGGGACGCACAAGGGTGATGAGTATTGTATGGAATATTGGATGTGTTGTTGGATAAAGTTGGTGTGGAATGGCTGCTTTGTGGTGACGTTTAAGGATTGTGGTCAAGCTGTTATTCGTAAGGTGGGGAAGTACTGAACAACAAAGATCTGGATTTTCATTCAGGGGAACTGAAGTTTGTTGATACGCTTACAGACAGTCCATTCGGGACATGGATGAGACAGCTACCTCCTCCTCTTTCTTATCCTGCTCCTCTTCACCCTCCTGCTGAAGTGGTCACTGAATCCATCCATGGTTGTGCCCTTATGATGACAGGTTGTGGAGTTTACAACAGACCAGCATGAACTGGGACATCGCCCCTGGCAAGTAATATTGCTCCCAAATGGTCGAGACAACCGAATGGTTGCATCAGCTCCCCAATTGTCTGCTCAGTGATGTTCCTTCTGGCAGCATGACTCGCATGTAGTACTAGCCATATGTGGTGCTCATGGAGGGGAGTCATCAGCCAGGTGTAGAGCGGATAGCCTTTGCTGCCAATCAGCTACTCTCTGGTGCAGTGGCTGAAAGATTGTTGGGACAGTGAATGGGTATGTGATGAATTAATCACAATTTCTGCCAGGATAGCAGGCATAATGTGCTAGGTGTGTTCACACACAAGTGCACATTGTGTGAGTGGTACACTTTGCAGTTTTGGTACATCTCACCATTAGTTGTGGTGCCTACAAAGCCACTTCTGTGCAATCAATGGCATCCTACACAATGGGGGAGTCTCCTGTCCAGCCAAAGCCATTTGTGAATACCTCGTGCTTCTCTCTATTTAAAGAAGGGGCAGAGCCTCAGTAGCCACCTGCATGCTGCGATGGAGGGTGAACCATGAGATGTTTGTAATGTCGCATAGTCCAGCCTAGAGGGATCTGCTACTTTAAAAAACAGATTCAGGGTCATGGGCACCTTGATGGCTACTGGCAATGCTGTCCATGCCCTGCTCTGAGGTTGCAGGCCTGGAGGGGCAAAGTTCCATGTTCACTTTGGGTGAAAGCACAGCCAGAAAATACCTGCTCCTGGCTTAGGGTGCAGGTAGGAGAAATGTTCCCTGAGGACCCTAAGGCTTTCTGCCAAGAGCTCTTTTCCTCTTCCCAAAGCAAGAAGTTTATCTTCTTTTCTGCCTCTGCTCCATCTCCCCCAGATGCCGCAGCCAAATGGTGACTCTCAGTCTAGCCCCCATGACTGGGAGCAGCAGGTGGACTCAGCAGCTTTCCCCCAACATGCAACACCAACCCCTGCAGGCTTTACCAACTTTTTGGAACTCCTTCAAACATTCAGTACAGTACTTTCACATACTTCGCATGAGCCAGTAGAAACTACTAAGCAACTCGTTTGCATATTGAATAATAATGCCTTTAAATAGCACTGCTGTCAGGCTGTCGGGGTGGTGGGGGCAGTTTGCGTTTTTAAGGGAGGGCATTGGCTAGAGAGGTTCGGGCAAAAATGGCAGATCAGATGTTTTAGATATTGACCAATGTTGCAACCTGTCTACTCTGCATTCTTCTGGCACACAAAATACCTTCACCAACGCTCTCACCAACATGGCATTTGGCATGGTTTGTGCCAGCAATGGGCGGGAGTAACACTGATGCCATTTTTCCACTAAACTGGCACCTGTAGCACCAGAAGTACCAATGCTTAGGAGTCGAATTTTGCTGCCCTGTTCTCTCAAAATCAAAGCGTTCACTTGGCTGTCATCGCTTCATCTCATCTTGCAGGAGACCGCCCTCTGGTGTTACTTTGTATAGAACTTGGGACATCAGGGCCTCATGTCTAAACCTATGAATTGTTGTGCAATATCCTCTACAATATGTTCCTTTTAAGCATTCCTCTTTCTCATCCTGCAAACAATCACAACCCTTAGTTACTCGCAAAAAGGAAGCTTAGTTCAAGATTTTATAGAACCATCTTAATTTATCTGAAATTGGGCATTTTTTAACTGTTCTAAAATGTTTTAGGTAATAATGTCTTGAGTGCATTTTTTTCTTTTGGATAAAACCACCATGCTAAATCTCTCTGTACAACCCCTTCCCCTTCCCCCAACAGTCATTAGATAGTATTTCTTGGTTCTCTGAAATTCTTTGTCAATTAATGGGATGCAAGTGATGCTGGCAACGCAGCATTGACTTCCCATCCCTAATTGCCCATGAAAAGCTGCCGGTGAGCTGTTACAGTCCATGTGGTGAAAGTACTCCCACAGTGCTGTCAAGGAGCGAGCACCAGGATTTTGATCCAGTGACAGTGAAGAAACAGCAATATATCCCTAAACCTCGATGCTGTGTGAGTTGGAGGGGAATGAAGAGGTGATGGTGTTCCTATGTGTCTGTTGCCCTTCTTCTTTTCATGGGTCGAACTCACATGCAGGTTTGGGAAGTATTGTTGAAGAAGCCTTGGTGAGTTGATGCTGTGCACGTTGTTTACATTAAGCTCTGCAGACACATTATGCCAGTGGGGGAGGGAGTGACTGTTTAAGGTGTTTTTTTTAATTCATCCATGGGATGTGGGTTTCTCTGGCATTTATTGCCCATCCCTAGTTGCCCTTGAGAAGGTGATGGTGAGCTGCCTTTTTGAACCTCTGCAGTCCATGTGGTGTAAGTACACCCACAGTGCTGTTAGCAATGGAGTTCCAGGATTTAGACCCAGTGACAGTGAAGGAATGACGATATATTTCCAAGTCAGGATGGTGAGTGACTTGGAAGGGAACTTCCAGGTGGCGGTGTTTCCATCTGTCTGCTGCCCTTGTCCTTCTAGATGGTAGTGTTCATGGGTTTGGAAGGTGCTGCCTAAGGAGCCTTGGTGAATTCCTGCAATGCACCTTGTAGATGTACACACTGCTGCTACTGTATGTCGGTGGTGGAGGGAGTGAATGTTTGTGGATGTGGTGCCAATCAAGCGGGCTGCTTTGTCCTGGATGGTGTCAAGCTTCTTGAGTGTTGTGGGAGCTGCACTCATCCAGACAAGTGGAGAGTATTCTATCACACTCCTGATTTGTGCCTCATTGATGGTGGACAGGCTTTGGGGAGTCAGGAGGTGAGTTACTCGTTGCAGGATTCCTAGCCTCTGACCTGCTTTTGTCATCACAGTATTTATATGGCTGGTCCAGTTTCGTTTCTGGTCAAATTAAGCCCCCAGGATGTTAATAGTGGAGGATTCAGTGATGGTAATGTCAAGGAACATTAAGGGGCGATGGTTGACTCTCTCTTGTTGGAGATGGTCATTGCCTGACACTTGTGTGATGTGAATGTCACTTGCCACTTCTCAGCCCAAGCATGGATGTTTTCCAGGTCTTGCTGCATTTGCACATGGACTGCTTCAGTATCTGAGGAGTTGCAAACGGTGCTGAACATTGTGCAAGCATACACGAACATCCCCACTTCTGACTTCATGATGAAAGGAAGGTCATTGATGAAGCAGCTGAAAATGGTTGAGCCAAGGACAGTACCCTGAGGAATTCCTGCAGTGATGTCCTGGAGCTGAGATCACTGACCTCCAACAACCACAACCATCTTCCTTTGTGCTAGGCATGACTCCAACCAGCAGAGAGTTTCTCCTGATTCCCATTGACTCCAGTTTTGCTAGGGCTCCTTGATGACCTATTCATTCAAATTTGGCCTTGATGTCAAGGGCAGTCACTCACCTCAACTCGGGAGTTCAGCTCTTTTGTCCATGTTTGAACCAAGGCTGTAATGAGATCAGGAGCTGAGTGACCCTGGCAGAACCCAATCTGGGCATCAATGAATAGGTTATTGCGAAGCAAGTGCTGCTTGATAGCACTGTTGATGACCCCTTCCTTTACTTTACTGGTGATCAGGAGTAGACTGATGGGGTGGTAATTGGCTGGGTTGGATTTGTCCTGCTTTTTGTGTACAGGACATACCTGGGCAATTTTCCACATAGCCGGGTAGATTCCAGTGTTGTAGCTGTACTGGAGCAGCTTGGCTAGGGGTGCGGCAAGTTCTGGAGCACAGGTCTTCAGTACTATTGCTGGAATGTTGTCAGGGCTCATTGTCTTTGCAGTATCCAGTGCCTTCAGCCATTTCTTGATATCTCGTGGAGTGAATTGAATTGGCTAAAGACTGGCATCTGTTATGCTGGGGACCTCCGGAGGAGGCCGAAATGGATCATCCACTCGGCACTTCTGGCTGAAGATTGTAGCAAATTCTTCAGCCTTATCTTTTGCACTGATGTGCTGGGCTCCCCCAGCATTGAGGATGGGGATATTTGTGGAGCCTCCTCTTCCAGTGAGTTGTTTAATTGTCCATCACCATTCACGGCTGGGTGGGGCAGGACTGCAATGCTTAGATCTGATCCGTTGGTTGTGGGATCGCTTAGCTCTATCACTTGCTGCACTGCTGTTTGGCATGCAAGTAGCTCTGTGTTATAGCTTCACCAGGTTGACATCTCATTTTTAAGTATGCCTGATGCTGCTTCTGGCATGCCCTCCTGCACGCTTCATTGAACCAGGGTTGATCCCCTGGCTTGATGGTAATGGTAGAGTGGAGGATATGCTGGGCCATGAAGTTACAGATTTTGTTTGAGTACAATTCTGCTATTGCCAATGGCCCACGGTACCTCATTGGATGCCCAATCTTGAGTTGCTAGATCTGTTCTAAATCTATCCCAGTTAGCAGGGTGATAGTGCCACACAACAGGATAGAGAATATCCTCAATGTGAAGGCGGGACTCCGTCTCCACAATGACTATGTGTTGGTCAATCCTACCAATACTGTCATGGACAAATGCATCTGCGGCAGGCAGGTTGGTGAGGATGAGGTCAAGTAGGTTTTTCCCTCTTATTGGTTCCCTCACCACGTGCCACAAGCCGATGTCATTTAGGACTCGACCAGCTCACTCAGTAGTGGTGCCACTCTTGGTGATGGACATTGAAATCCCCCACCCAGAGTACATTCTGCACCCCTGCCACCCTCAGTGCTTCCTCCAAGTGGTGTTCAATGTGGAGGAGTACTGATTCATCAGCTGAGGGAGGGCGGCACGTGATAATCAGCAGGAGGCTTCCTTGGCCATGTTTTACCTGATGCCATGAAACTTCATGGGGTCCAAAGTCGACGTTGAGGACTCCGAGGGCAACTCCCTCCCGACTGTATATCACTGTGGGACAGGACCATAAGACCATAAGACATAGGAGCAGAAATTAGGCCATTCAGCCCATCGAATCTGCTCAGCCATTCAATCACGGGAGATAAGTTTCTCAACCCCATTCTCCTGCCTTCTCCCCGTAACCTTTGATCCCCTTACCAATCAAGAACCTATCTATCTCGGTCTTAAATACACTCAATGACCTGGCCTCCACAGCCTTCTGTGGCAATGAATTCCATAGATTCACCACTCTCTGGCTAAAGAAATTTCTCCTCATCTCTGTTCTAAAAGGTCTTCCTTTTACTCTGAGGCTGTGCCCTCGGGTCCTAATCTCTCCTACATCTTCCCCATGTCCACACTTTATTCAGGCCTTTCAGTATGCTGTATGTTTCAATCAGATCTCCCCTCATCCTTCTAAACTCCATCGAGTATTGACTCAGAGTCCTCAAACGTTCCTCATATTTTAAGCCTTTCATTCCTGGGATCATTCTCGTGAACCTCCTCTGGACCCTCTCCAGGGCCAGCACATCCTTCCTGAGAAACGGGGCCCAAAATTGCTCACAATATTCTAAATGTGGTCTGACCAGAGCCTTATAAAGCCTCAGCAGCACATCCCTACTCTTATATTCTAGTCCTCTTGAAATAAATGCCAACATTGCATTTGCCTTCCTAACTACCGACTCAATCTGCAAGTTAACCGTAAGAGAATCCTGGACTAGGACTCCCAAGTCCCTTTTCACTCCAGATTTCTGAATTCTCTCCCCATTTAGATAATAGTCTATGCCTCTATTCTTCTTACCAAAGTGCATGACCTCACACTTCCCCACATTGTATTCCATCTGCCACTTCTTTGAACATACCCAGGAATGGTGATAGTGAGTGTCTGGGACATTATCTATAAGGTTTGATTCAGTGAGGATGACGTGTCAGACAGTTGTTTGACTAGTTTGTGAGACAGCTCTCCCAATTTCAGCACTAGCCCCTAGATACTAGTAAGGAGGACTTAGCATGGTTGTTTCCGGGGTCTAGGTCGATGCCGGGTGGTCCGTCCGGTTTCTTACCTTTTTTTATGACTTTGTAGCGGTTTGTTACAACTGAGTGGCTTGCTAGGCCATTTCAGAGGGGATTCAAAAGTCAACCACTTTGCTGTGGGTCTGAAGTCACATGTGTGCCAGACCAGGTAAGGACATCAGGTTCCTGAAGGGCATTAGTGAACCTGATGGGTTTTTTACAACAATGATTCCATGGCCATCATTAAACTTTTAATTCCAGATTTTTATTGAATTCAAATTTCACTATCTACTGTGGCAGGATTCGAATTTGGGTCTTTGGATTACTACGCCATCACCTCCCCTGTTACTTTGTCATAGACAGTGTTGAGCTTCTTGAGTATTGTTGGAACTGTACAAATTCAGGCAAGTGGAAAGTATTCTGTCCATCACCCTCCTGACTTGGGTCTTGTAGATGGGGTAGAAACTTGAGTGGGAGGGGGAGGAGAGTCCCACCACAGTATTGATGTGACTGGTTCAGTTAAGTTTCTGATTAATGGTGACCCCCACCCCCAGGATGTTGATGGGAGGGCATTTGACAACAGTAATACTTTTGAATGTCAAGGAGAGGTGGTTAAAATCTTCCTTATCATAGATTGTTATTGCCTGGTACTTGCGTGAGGCAAATGCTACTTGCCACTACCAACCCTAGCCTGAATGTTGTCCAAGCCTTGCTGCATATGGACACAACTGCTTCAATATAAGCAGTTGCAAACGGTACTAAACATTGTGCAAGCATCAGCGAACATCCCCAGTTCTGACCTTGTGATATAGGGAATGCCATTTGTGAAGCAGCTTGAAGCCTTGATGTCACTTTTTTTAATGATGTTGACTGACAGTGATCAAGAATCCTGGATGAAACTCATTGGGTGTGGGAAAGACTGAGATTAAGTTAGAAGTGAGAGGAAGAAAAAAATCATTTCACACAGGAAGGCCACATGGACCGATCCTGGAGCCAAGAACACATCAATTTATTTAGTTTGTCAATCATTTAACTCAAGTTGGCGCCAGACTAGAAGGACTGCAAACAAAGGGGCAGGTAACTGGCAGGAAGACAATGACTTTCAATAGCGTAAATAAAAGTCTTCATCTTCACAATTTATTTCTGTGTATGAGAGGGCTTTCCTCCAGTATAATGTAGAGAAAAACTACTTTCAGAGAATCTGAATGATCACATAAAACCATAGAAGTGTAGAACACAGGTTATTCCTGTGCCCGTACTGGCACTTTGCTATTGTAACCTGAAAATAATTGCACTGCCCTACTCCCTATTACTCCATATTTTTGTTTAAAGTATTTATCTAGTTTTCCCTTCAAAGAAACAATGCAATTTGCCTCATCTGATGGCAAAGCATTCCATGCTCCAATAATCCATGGTGCAAAGAAATTAGTAACCATCCTCAGTATTCTTCCGGCAATTTTAAACTGTTGGTCCCCTCATCACCAACACCCCAACTAGAGGAAATAGTCTTTCATTAATTGCTCTATTAAAACCCTTTATAATTTAAAAATCTTCTATGAAATCTCTTCATAATCTGCTCCACTGCAAAGAGCTCCCATGTCTCAAATCTTCTCTCATAACTATAGTTCCTCATCCCTGGCATCATGATTGCTAGCCCACTGTTAAAGAGGAAGTATTCTAATAAAAACTCGGTTTGGGCAGTCTCAACCCAATTTCTGCTGTACCCAGGCCTGCACTACAAAGCTGTCCCTAATTCAACATTAAATTAATAACTTTATCCAAAGGCTGCTCTGTGAAATTGAAAAGTGCAATAAAGGGCCCTCTGAAGTGGGGATTGAAGTTATTTGTTGGGGTGATGTAGAAGCAGCTTTGCTCTGTATTGGGCGTGAGCTGTATCTGACCTAGGAACTTTTTGCACCTATACATGATTTTGGAGTGCTGAATGATGACAATGGTGCTAGACCTGGAAATGTTACATTCCTCAATGTTGATTTCTTTTAAATAGGCGAGCATAGAACTCATTCTGGAGGGGAGAAACAATAATCAGCCTTTGGCATAGAAAACTGTATAAATGCTATTTCTGACTGCTCTCACTATTGTGCTAGTTGGTTTGGTTTCTAATACTGCCTCCAGCTAGTCATAAGGTTATGCAATGAATTCTTCAGGAGCATTTGAGTATACAGTCTGGCCTGATAACACAGTACCCTCAAAACTGCACTAACAGCAGCACCATCCTTTGGATGAGATGTTAAACCAAGGGACCAATTATCTGCTCCAGAGTATTGGGTGTCTGTTGAAGATCCCTAACACTACTGAAATAGTAGCTGTTGTCCTGATAATCATGCTACATGCTTCCCTTAACAAGCATCACCAAAAACAGATTAACTGGTCATTTATTTCAGTACTATTCGTGAGATCCTGCTGTGTCCAATATGGCTGCTACATTTACTGACAAGTCACTTATTTATTACATGCAAAACATTTTGTATAGTCACTGGAAGATGAGATGTCAGACTATGAGGCCTGAATTAATTGTGAACTGCTTAAGAACAGGCAGTGCCTTGTAAAACATTCTTTGAAAGAGGGTAAACCATTGCTCTCTGCAGTTCATAGTTGACCATTTTTTGGAACAGACTGCAATTTGATTGACACTTGCAAAAATAAAATGGCTCTTCTACACATGGTTCAGTCTAAAGAGGGAGTCATGGTAAATTTGTCAACCTTGATCTTATTTTACACACTGCCCACCCAGATACACTTGCCAGCAGGGGTCATCAGCTAGCAATCAGGAGTGCAGCCCATGGATATTTTCTTTTCCTTACTTAGCAGTGCCGAGTCAACCATAGCCTCCTAATACTGATTACTAACACAAGTAGAAAATAAGCAACACATCCTCTACTGAGATTTCAATGACAAGCAACAATTATATCTGTTCCCTCCTTTCGCAGCTTAAAAAAATAAAGATTAGCAGAACTGCACCATACGGCCTTTCCAGCCTGCTCCATTTAATAAGATTATGGCTGATTTGCAACCTCAACTCCACTTTCCTGCCCAATCCTCTTATCACTTGACTTCCGTAGTCCAAAAGTTTTGAATCTCAGCCTTGAATGCACTAAATGATTGAGTATCCACAGCCCTCTGGGATGTAGAATTTCAAAGACTCACAAGCCTCAATAAAGAAATTTTTCATCTCAAGAAAGGCCTGGCAGACATTCCGTGTCAAGCATCCAGGGCTATAGAACCCTTTAACACACTGCCTAGTAAAGTATTTTTGATTATAGAGACCAGTCAATGAATTGCTTGTTTACATTCTTTGGGGGAAACAACTTTCAGTTGCATGTTAATTATCTTCTGTCTCAGTTCCATCTTTCACTTTCTAAATTGAAGCAAATGCATCTGATTATAAAATCCAAATTCAAAAGCAACTCTGTTCCAAATCTAGTTTGTGGAAATTCATCTTAAAGTCCCAAAACAGAGCACTCCATACAAATTATAATAGCACTAGAGGTTCTAATATGGGGATCTTTGTTCATGAAGAGGATAAATTAAGACCAAGTTCAAATGCATAATCCCCCTTACCACCACCTCTCAGCTCCTCCACTGTTGTTAAATTATCAGGCTGTTTATCTGACACCCATTACTGGATGAGCAGAAATCTCCTTCATTTAAATATCAAGAATACTGAAACCATTGCTTTTGCTCCACACTCCGTTGCTAGCAACTCCATCCCTTGCCCTGGTTAGTCTGAGATCCAGACCATCTGTTTAGTTCATGCTTGATGTCTAGATAAGCTTTTGACCGCACATTTATGCCATCACTAAGACAGCTTATTCCAACTCCGTAACAACGCTCGACTTTGCCTCTGTCTCAGCTGATCCACTGCTGAAACCCTCATGACCACTAAATCTGACCATTCCAAGAATGTCCTGGTTCCTCTTCTACATCGTACCTTATTAGTAAACTTCAGGTCATCCAAATCTCTGCCGTCTGTCTTAACAAGCAGCAAGTCCTGTTCTCCCATCACCCGTGTTTGCTGACTTACGTTGGCTCTTGGTTTAGTAACCTCTCAACTTCGAAATTCTCAATCTTGTTTCCAAATTCCTTCTTGGCGCCTCTCCTCCCTATCTCTATAATCTTTTCCATTCCCATAACCCTCTGAGATATCTGCCCTCCTCTAATTTCTGACCTCTTGCGCATTCCTAATTATAATTGCTCCACATTAGTGGCTGTGCCTACAGCTGCATAGGCCCCAAGCTCTGGAATTCACTCTCTACGGCTTTCTGCCTCTCTATCTCGCTTTCCTCCTTTAAGACACTTTGACCAAGCTTTTGGCCATTTGACCTAATATCTCTTTATGTGACTCAGTGTCAATACTCCCATGTAGTGTTTTTGGATGTTTTATTACTTAGGCGCTATAGTTGCTGGTGTGAATGCAAGTAGATGAAACCAGAAAAACAGCAGCATTTGGGTCCTCAAAGGAGGGGTATAGAGTACAGGAGCAAAATAATAATTTATTTTTACCAATAGCTTCTTTCCTCTTGCCACACAGACATTTTTATGTTGACAGCTCAGAATGACAGTTTCCAGTATTAGTGCAGAGGTTTATGTAACTTACCTCTGTGCACTGTTTAACAGAGGCATTAAACTATCCAAAGTAAACAGGTAACTTCTATTTTTAAATAGCAGGCAGAAAATTGTCACATATACCAGTTAAGGCTGCAGAAGTTAATGCTGCAAACTTTAATTTCCGAGCTTAAATGTATAGTAAATGAACAGTTCCTTTATGCAGCACTGTAGTGTTCAAAGGTTGCTCTTGGGAGTGTAGCCTGTTCCAATTAACTAAAAAGCAAATCGCTGATCCAACTTTTATAACAACTTGGTGAAGCCAGCCAACCAACTTTTCAAGAGGTGGCTTTTTTTTAAACAATCTTTATTGTAACTTGTACATAACATTCAATTTAATAGCAAGGGACTGAAGAGCAATCCAACCAGAAGTACATTTAATTTAATAAAGTAACCACTGAAATGTAAAATGGTAATCAGAGCACAGAATAGAAAAATTCCTCAATTGAAATAGATGGGATATGCTTCTTGGTCATCATCATGTAGTCTATTGGAACCTGGCAGGTTTTATTAACACAAGGATAATCAGTTGGCATGATTTTTTAATATTGAAAATGGATAGGCATTTGAAAAAGAGGAATATGAAAGGTTATGGGAAATTACAAAGAAATTGGATTAGAGTAGCGCTAGTAGTACCATAGGTTGTATTGCTTTCTTTCATGCTGTAATTTGTTTGATATATAATTTCAGAAACTTGAATCTGAATGCAGTCCTGTAAATGAATTGGAATTGAATTCCAACTCATACTCCATAAAAGGAATCTATTGCTTGGCTTTGAGACTATGAGAACTGGATTGCAACAGGAGCAACAGAAATCTGAGCAAATTGACAGTCTCAGTACATTGGGTCAGTGAGTACTGTGTTAACAGGGGAGCTGCAGAATGAAATTTCATACTAGTGCCGTTAGGCTACTCTTCACGGTTTGGGGCAGGGTAGAAGTACATTACTAATCCAATGCAGTGCATGACTCAAGGGTGTTTGATATAGACACCTTGTGTCCCTTACCTCGTAGGCTCCAAATATCCACCTCCAAAAAAAACCTAAAAAAATATTTATAGTGATTTGCTAAAGCCAGAGGACATTTTTCTTTCATTGATTTTATTCACTAAAGTGTAAGACCCATCTATAAAGTAATTCAAAAGCATGTTTAGATCTCATTTATTTTAATATATACAAAGACAGAAACTCTTACATTACACTTAAGTACAATATTGTCAACAGAAAAATCAATCAGAATCAGATCCAAATTAGTTAGGTTCAAAGTTTATTAGAAGCTATAGGGAATTTCTGACACTACTACCTTTCAAATCTCTTCTGTATTTAGGCACCAGTTCAAGAAACAAGACTGAAAAGTCTTTCAGATAACGAGACTTTGCAGAATAGAATCAATACACATCAACTTATTGCACTGTGGAATCAACTTACATGTATACCTCGAGTTCAAAGGAACAAGCCATCTTCTACTGCCATTCAGACACTGCCTTTTTTTGTACCCAGCTGTGTTCTTTTTTTTTTGGAGAGGTCTTCCTCATTTTACAGACCGATTGTGTTTTTTAGTAGCTTGAATATCACAGTAACACACACAGCTATGCTGAAGATTATGGACAGGATGACTGAATGGAGGAGTTAATTGTTCCAATCGAACTCCTACCATTAATGCTCACTGAACAGCATGCTGCTTCGCTCTCCACACTCCATTTTCTGGAACCAACTGAAAGCACTGGGATATTTTGGTTTTACAAATGAAAACGCTCGATGTAATAGCGATTCCCCCACAAACACTACCATACACTTGTTGAGAACTTTGCAAAAGAGTCTTCCGATAACAAATTGCCAGATAGAACAGAAATAAGAGTCACGAGGTTCTTGAAACGCTGTGACCACTTGTCTCTGTTACTGAACTGTTTGAAACATCAGACTGGCTTCCATGATCTATTTCTGATTGGTCAAAGCTAGTGTCCCTACCACACAGAGATGGAAGTGTGTAGGTCTCACTATCTCGTGTGGGAGACATGTCCAGATGGTCAGTTTTAGTGAGAACCCCCTCTTGGTTCTCAGCTGTACGATAATTTAATGTGTCATGGTCCACTTCTGTTTGAAGATCACCACCGTATGAACACATTGCTGTTTTGTTTTCTTCAGGGCTTGCACTTGGTTGGATATGTTCAATGGCACCAGAATCATTTAAAAGATCCTGGGTATTGCTTAGTGGCTCAATCATGTTGCTGGAGCCCTCTGTAGATGTATTCCGTTCTGGAGCTGCAATGCCTTCTGATATGATAGCTGCCGTCTCTGCCACCCAGTTCAGATCACCACTTAATGGTGTCACCTCAGAACTTGAATTCTGCATGCGACCAGGCTGAATGCTGTCTGCTAGACTGGGAGTGCCACTGAGCTGGGCTGTACCGGAACCAGCTATGAGGGGGTTGCCTTGGTCTGTGGGGCTTGGCTGCGGGCTATCTGTTGCAGTATTGTTGTTCAGGTTGTCCTGGAGTGTTGTCTGGTTGGCCTGCCCAGCCTGTTGGTTCTGCAGCAACATTTCCTGAATCCGAATTTGCTGAAGGATGGCAGGCAGCTCGTAGTGATGGAAGAAGTAGATCATTGAATGCTGGGGAGAAAACACCCAATTAATGAGTAGGGCCAATATAGATATATAAAACAGTACAATGCAGAAGTTCAGAGAATGAACACTGGGGTCTGAAATGGTTATGTTGCCTTTAACTGGTCTTACAAAGGCTGAAATTTATTAGCTGTTTTTAGTCCTGCATGGAACTTCTCACCTGACATTTCAGTTTTCTTTTCAAATGCCATTAATGCCTAATTGCAATCAGGCTCAGTATAGCTGACTCTCAACTTCTACCTATATAAGAACAGAAAATGCTGTAAGAATTCAGCAGGTCTGGCAGCACCTGTGGAGAAAGAAAGAGTTAAAATTTCGAGTCCAATGTGACTGTTCTGAAGAAGAGTCATATTGCACTTGAAATGTTAGCTCTGTTTCTCTCTTCGCTGATGTTTCCAGGCCTGCTGAGTCCTTCCAGCACTTACTGTTTTACTTCAGTTCTCCAGCATCTGCAGTATTTTGCTCTTATACTCGACTTCTACCTATTGATCTCCCATTTCTTTTGACTGTCAGAAGGCTCACTTATCCAGTTCTGACAAACAGTTCAGATTAAATGAGTTAAGCTGTCTTTCCTCTTTTCAGATACTGGTGTGTTTCAAATTTTCAGTTTAAATTTCTTTTAAGTATTCAGTTTTTGCTCAATTGTCTTTTTTTAAAAGGTGAGGATGGTGACATAAAACAGAAGTGTCACATGGACTGCTAGTGCCTGACAGAAGGCAGCCCATTCTCAAGAGATGAAGGAAGTTGACAGCTGCCCAATCTTCAATTGCACAAATTCCCTAAAGTCCTACAACAAAATAATCACCTCAACAACTCGCTACATGACTAAGGTGCCTCACTATCAGGTCCTGCTCTCATCTGCTAGAACTACTCAATATTCCTGGATAATCCTAGAATGTAAAGATAACCTCAGGTTTCTTTTCTCTATCGCAAACAGTCTTCCTAAACCCCTCTCCCCAATTTCCTCTACCCTCTCCTCCAATAATAAGTGCAAGGAGTTCATTGACTTCTTTGTCATTAAGATCGAGACCATCTGCCTCTGCTGTGTCCCTCTCTTCCACTAGCCCACTGGGCAAAGCATCCTCTAAAGTTCCCTGTTCCCCTAGCCCTGATCTTGCATTTTTCTGTAGCTTCCCTGCTATCTCTTCTCATGCCCTCTCTGAGCTCATCATGCCCATGAGACCCATATCTTGCTCTCTCAACCTATTCCTACTAAACTACTGACCAGTTAATTACCCCTCCTGGTGTCCATCTTAGTCCATATTGTTAATGATTCTCTCTCATGGTGTTGTCCCTGTCTTTTGAATCTGTCAACAAACCTCTCCTCAAAAAACCAACCATTGACTCTTGCAAACTATCACATTTCCAACTTCCCTTTCCTTTCAAAAGTCTTTAAATGCGTTGCCTACCCCAAATCACACCCATCTTTACCAAAACGCCATGTTTGAATCCAATTAGATTTCCACCCTATTACTGAAATAGTTCTGATCAAGTCATAAATGACATGCTTTGATTGTGCCAGAGGTAAATTATCCCTCCTCATCCTAATTGACTTGTCTATAGATTGTGACACAGTTGACCCACATCATCCTCTTCCAATGCCTCTCCACCATCATCTAGCTGGGTGGAACTGCTCTCTCATATGGTTCTCATCATAGCCAGAGAATCACTTGCAATGGCTTCTCTATTCATTCCCGAACTGTTGTGCAATGGCTTCTCTATTCATTCCTGCACTGTTACCTCTGGTGACATCCAAAGATCTATCCTTGGCCCATTCCTATTTCTCATCAACATGCTGCTCCCTGACATCATCATTTGAAAGCACAGCATTAGTTTTCACATGTACACTGATGACACCTAGCTATAACTCACCATCACCTCTCTCGATTCTTCCACTGTTGCTAAGTTATCAGACTACTTATCTGACATCCAGTGCTGGATGAGCACAAATTTCCTCCAATTAAATATTGAGAAGACTGAAGTCAATTTTGCTGGTTCTCACTCTAAAATCTGTACCCTAGCCACCAACTCCATCCCTGTCCCTGGCTACAGTCTGTGATTAAACCAATCTTTTCACAATCTTGGCATCATATCTGACTCCAAGATGAGTTTCCAATCACATATTTGTGTTATCACTAAGATTGCCTAGTTCCATCTCCATAACACTGCTCAACTTCACCCTTGTTTCAGCCTATTCTGCGGCTGAAACCTTCATTCATGCCTTTGTTACCTGTAGACTTGACTATTCCAATGCATTTCTGGTTGGCGTCTCACATTCTACCCTCTAAATCTGAAGTCATCCAAAACTCTGGTGCCCATTCTTAACTCACACCTAGTCTCACTCACCTATCAACCGTGTACTCGCTCATCTACATTGGTTCTAGATCAAGCAGATTTTAAAATTTTCATCCTTGTTTTCAAATCCTTTCATTGCTTTGTCCCTTCCTATGTCTGTAATCTCCTCCAGGTCACAATAGCCTACAAAATCTATGCTCACCTAATTCTAGACTTTCCAGCATCATATACTTAAATCGCTCCAATATTGGTGGCCTTGCTTTAAGCTGCCCAGGCCCTAAGCTCTGGAATTCCCTCTCGACACCTTTTTGCCTCTCTACCTTGCTTTCTTCCTTTAAGACACTCCGTAAAACCTACCGCTTTGATCAAGTTTTTGGTATCTGACTTAATCTCTCAAGTGGGTTGGTGTCACATTGTTTTGCAATGCTCCTGTGAAGCCCTTTGGGATGTTTTATTACATTAAAGGTACCATACAAATATAAGTTGTTGTGAAATAGGCAGACAATATATAAATTTGCATTTACAAACAACTACATAAACAGTATAAAACAAAAACAGAATTACCTGGAAAAACTCAGCAGGTCTGGCAGCATCGGCGGAGAAGAAAAGAGTTGACGTTTCGAGTCCTCATGACCCTTCGACAGAACTTGAGTTCGAGTCCAGGAAAGAGCTGAAATATAAGCTGGTTTAAGGTGTGTGTGTGGGGGGCGGAGAGATAGAGAGACAGAGAGGTGGAGGGGGTTGGTGTGGTTGTAGCGACAAACAAGCAGTGATAGAAGCAGAATATCAAAAGATGTCAACAACAATAGTACAATAGAACACATAGGTGTTAAAGATAAAGTTGGTGATATTATCTAAACGAATGTGCTAATTAAGAATGGATGGTAGGGCACTCAAGGTATAGCTCTAGTGGGTTTTTTTTTTATTTTATATAATGGAAATAGGTGGGAAAAGGAAAATCTTTATAATTTATTGGGAAAAAAAAAAAGAGAAGGGGGAAACAGAAAGGGGGTGGGGATGGGGGAGGGGACTCACGACCTAAAGTTGTTGAATTCAATATTCAGTCCGGAAGGCTGTAAAGTCCCTAGTCGGAAGATGAGGTGTTGTTCCTCCAGTTTGCGTTGGGCTTCACTGGAACAATGCAGCAAGCCAAGGACAGACATGTGGGCAAGAGAGCAGGGTGGAGTGTTAAAATGGCAAGCGACAGGGAGGTTTGGGTCATTCTTGCGGACAGACCGCAGGTGTTCTGCAAAGCGGTCGCCCAGTTTACGTTTGGTCTCTCCAATGTAGAGGAGACCACATTGGGAGCAACGAATGCAGTAGACTAAGTTGGGGGAAATGCAAGTGAAATGCTGCTTCACTTGAAAGGAGTGTTTGGGTCCTTGGACGGTGAGGAGAGAGGAAGTGAAGGGGCAGGTGTTGCATCTTTTGCGTGGGCAAGGGGTTGTGCCATAGGAGGGGGTTGAGGAGTAGGGGGTGATGGAGGAGTGGACCAGGGTGTCCCGGAGGGAGCGATCCCTACGGAATGCCGATAAGGGGGGTGAAGGGAAGATGTGTTTGGTAGTGGCATCATGCTGGAGTTGGCGGAAATGGCGGAGGATGATCCTTTGAATGCGGAGGCTCGTGGGGTGATAAGTGAGGACAAGGGGGACCCTATCATGTTTCTGGGAGGGAGGAGAAGGAGTGAGGGCGGATGCGCGGGAGATGGGCCGGACACGGTTGAGGGCCCTGTCAACGACCGTGGGTGGAAAACCTCGGTTAAGGAAGAAGGAGGACATGTCAGAGGAACTGTTTTTGAATGTAGCATCATCGGAACAGATGCGACGGAGGCGAAGGAACTGAGAGAATGGGATGGAGTCCTTACAGGAAGTGGGGTGTGAGGAGCTGTAGTCGAGATAGCTGTGGGTGTCGGTGGGTTTGTAATGGATATTGGTGGACAGTCTATCACCAGAGATTGAGACAGAGAGGTCAAGGAAGGGAAGGGAAGTGTCAGAGATGGACCACAGCTATGCCTGTCTCTTTATGGGGTATGTGGAACATTCCTTGTTGCAGTCCTACTCCGGCCCCCTTCCACAACTCTTTCTCCGGTACATCGATGATTATTTCGGTGCTGCTTCATGCTCTCGTCAGGACTTGGAAAAATTTATTAATTTTGCTTCCAATCTCCACCCCTCCATCATTTTCACGTGGTCCATCTCTGACACTTCCCTTCCCTTCCTTGACCTCTCTGTCTCAATCTCTAGTGATAGACTGTCCACCAATATCCATTACAAACCCACCGACACCCACAGCTATCTCGACTACAGCTCCTCACACCCCACTTCCTGTAAGGACTCCATCCCATTCTCTCAGTTCCTTCGCCTCCGTCGCATCTGTTCCGATGATGCTACATTCAAAAACAGTTCCTCTGACATGTCCTCCTTCTTCCTTAACCGAGGTTTTCCACCCACGGTCGTTGACAGGGCCCTCAACCGTGTCCGGCCCATCTCCCGCGCATCCGCCCTCACTCCTTCTCCTCCCTCCCAGAAACATGATAGGGTCCCCCTTGTCCTCACTTATCACCCCACCAGCCTCCGCATTCAAAGGATCATCCTCCGCCATTTCCGCCAACTCCAGCATGATGCCACTACCAAACACATCTTCCCTTCACCCCCCTTATCGGCATTCCGTAGGGATCGCTCCCTCCGGGACACCCTGGTCCACTCCTCCATCACCCCCTACTCCTCAACCCCCTCCTATGGCACAACCCCTTGCCCACGCAAAAGATGCAACACCTGCCCCTTCACTTCCTCTCTCCTCACCGTCCAAGGACCCAAACACTCCTTTCAAGTGAAGCAGCATTTCACTTGCATTTCCCCCAACTTAGTCTACTGCATTCGTTGCTCCCAATGTGGTCTCCTCTACATTGGAGAGACCAAACGTAAACTGGGCGACCGCTTTGCAGAACACCTGCGGTCTGTCCGCAAGAATGACCCAAACCTCCCTGTCGCTTGCCATTTTAACACTCCACCCTGCTCTCTTGCCCACATGTCTGTCCTTGGCTTGCTGCATTGTTCCAGTGAAGCCCAACGCAAACTGGAGGAACAACACCTCATCTTCCGACTAGGGACTTTACAGCCTTCCGGACTGAATATTGAATTCAACAACTTTAGGTCGTGAGTCCCCTCCCCCATCCCCACCCCCTTTCTGTTTCCCCCTTCTCTTTTTTTTTCCCAATAAATTATAAAGATTTTCCTTTTCCCACCTATTTCCATTATATAAAATTAAAAAAAAAACCCACTAGAGCTATACCTTGAGTGCCCTACCATCCATTCTTAATTAGCACATTCGTTTAGATAATATCACCAACTTTATCTTTAACACCTATGTGTTCTATTGTACTATTGTTGTTGACATCTTTTGATATTCTGCTTCTATCACTGCTTGTTTGTCGCTACAACCACACCAACCCCCTCCACCTCTCTGTCTCTCTATCTCTCCGCCCCCCACACACACACCTTAAACCAGCTTATATTTCAGCTCTTTCCTGGACTCGAACTCAAGTTCTGTCGAAGGGTCATGAGGACTCGAAACGTCAACTCTTTTCTTCTCCGCCGATGCTGCCAGACCTGCTGAGTTTTTCCAGGTAATTCTGTTTTTGTTTTGGATTTCCAGCATCCGCAGTTTTTTTGTTTTTATTTACATAAACAGTATTCTCACACTAAATCAATGGACATACCTAACAAACTCCTGTGAAAGAAAAAGTGTTAGAAGGCACTGTCCAGGGCAGAATCAAAGCAGACTGTGCTGAGTTAGTCAATCTTAGATGTAGCAACAGTAGGAATACTACAATTGGCCTCAGTGATCTGGGGCTGGGTCTGTCACTTCTAATCGCTAACCAATGATTCTTGTTGGGTTGAGTCTGATGTCTATCGGATTTAACAGTGATACTCTGCCAGGTTAACTAGTTTGTAGTTCTCTGTTTTCTATTACCCATCTTTCTTGAATAGCACTGCTTTATTTTCTATCTTCTAATTCACCAAGACCATTTAAGAATCCAGGGAATTTTGGAAGGTCCAAACAATGCATCCACTATTCTTGCAGCCATCTTTTTTGGAATCCCAGGATGTAGGCCATCAGGTCCAGGGAATTGGTTGGCAGTTAGTCCCATTAATTTTTCCAGTACTTTTTCTTCATGAATACTAATTATTTTAAGTTCCTTAGTCATATTAGACATATTTTTCTGGTATGATTTCTGTGTTTTCTACTGTGACAGACAAAATGTTTTATGTCTCTGCCATTTCCTTACTCCCCATTATAATTCCTTCTACATCAGCCTCTAAGGGTTCTACGTTTTCTTTTGCCACAATCTTCCTTTTTATGCCCTTGTAGAAGACCTTTCTCTATCTCCTCTGCTTTCACGCTTCTTGCTAGTTTAGTCTAATTTCTATTTTCTCCCTCTTTATCAATTTTTTGGTCAAACTTTGCTGGTTTCTAAAATTCTTCCAATCACCAGGCTTATAACCCTTATTGGCAACATTATACACCTCTGCCTTTAATCTTATACTATCCTTGACCTCTTTAGTTAGCTACAGATAGATTAATTTTCCTGTGGAGATTTTACTTCTCAATAGAACATGAGACACAATACATTCAGGAGTGATGGGAAGAAATTTGGAAGAAAAGTAAAGAACTCCAAGAATATACCTGTATAAAGAGCCATGACGTTACCAAAGCCAAACTGCTGTACTGCCCATTGAAGCGGTAATGATAGGCATAAAATGCAAAGTGATAAAGGTAAAAGAATCTGCAAAAAAAAAAATGTTCATTCTTAAAAGTTTGATTGAAGGACACACATTAGCCCTTCAGAGCAAGCAAGTTGAGACACAAACTTCAACAGAATTTCCGAACGCCAGAGATTTTAAAATAAACGTCTCTCAAAGTTTCTACAGCTCTGAAATACTGCTTTGTATAATGGGTTGATCTTATAATCACATAAACAACAGATTTAATATTTACGACCTAGGGCCCAGAAGAAACGTATCACTTCTCAGGGTTCATATGATTGGTAACCCTGTCTGGAATGAGTTAGCTGATCTCAACTACGGTGGGGTTTGGTGGCTGGGGTGCAGGGGTGAAGATGGGGGGGTGGGGTGGTGAAGACAGTGGAGGGTGTGAAGGGTGTTACAAAGGTCTCTTTGTCCTTTGGCTAGTGAGGGAGAAATCATCCACAGTCCCCGTTTTTCATCACTAGACAGAGGCCTTGTGCATGGTGTATATAGGTGTGTGCATGTATGGATGTTGAACGTGGGTGGGTGGAAGGAAGTACATTGTATTGAATGAGGATGGATGAATGGAAGTACATTGTATTGTCCACCACAGTTAAACAGCTGGCTGACACTCACTATCAAACCCATGCGTGAATAATTGGTATTCAAGCCCAGGAAATAGAGGAAAGCAAGTTTTCTGAAAAACATACTTCAGTAAGGCCTGTGGTCTTCAGAAGAAAAAGTGAAATAAAACTGTTGGAGGAATTTAAAAGGTTCTTAATTTAGATGATGATGGCATAAACAGCATTAAAGGTTGTACTAATTTCCTGTTAAGACACATTAGAACCACAGCAGAGGTCATCTGGTCCATTTTGTTTGTGCTCGTTTTTTGCTAGCACAATTCAAAATGAATCCCACTGCTCGGTTCTCTTCACAGCCTTCATTTTCCTCTACTTCAATGCAGTTCATTAAGGAATGCTGAAAACCAAGGCATTCCAGTGCTTTGATGCATAGGCTTTCTTACTAGGGTTTCTGGGCTCCAAGAGTCTGCCAAGCCATAAGATTTTGTATTTTCCTTTGAGTAGCTGATGTTGTTTATCTGGAAATTATAATATGGGTTCATGGAAGATCCACACACAAATTCAAAAACTATCCTGTTAATGTGCTGAACTTAGGCCTTGCCACTTTGTTGTAAAAGTTCGGAATCTCAAAACAGGGAGCTCATGATCTCAACTGTGATATTGGGGATACAGAACTTTGCAACAAGTTGCCGTGAAATTTTTACCAAACGATTAGCAGAGACAAAATGGACCAAATGGCCTCGGTGTTGAACACTTCAGTGGTTCTAGTGTCTTTTAACAGGAAGTTAGTAGAACATTTAATACTGTTTATGCCACCCTGACCTAAATTAGGAACCTTTTAAAATTCCTTCAATAGTTTTATTTCACTTTTTCTCCTGAAGGCACTGGCCTTACTGGAGTATTGTTCCCAGAAAACTTGCTTTCGTCCATTCCCTGCCCACATATCTCTTATTCATGTATGGGTGTGACAGTGAATGTCTTTTCCATTAAGGAGTGAGGCTAAGTGAGCAAAATATAAGGGATAAAAACAAAAAGAATCTAAAACATTTTTGAAATCACAAGTAGTTCAGACCTTGATCTTGATTAAACCCACCTGAGCCAGTGTCGTTTGCTGGTGTTAGTGTGACAGCAAATCGCATCGTACTGGTCTGCAAGCCAAACGATTAGAATAATGTAAAATGCTGTAGTTGTGTCATTGAAGAATTCAGACATTATGGCTTCCATTCCTAGAGGGAGAAAATACAACAAACATCAGGGAAAAGGTAGATCAGGCAAACCTGTTTATTTAAAATGATTTTTGTTAAATATTTAAAAATTAAACACAAACATCTGCAAAACTCCACAATTTCAAAATGTTACTTGCAAAAATTGCAATTGAAGATTTAAAAATTAACAGAAAGCCAATCAGCAATATTATGGACAAGAATGCCTTATCTGAAATATAAATACCCCACGTAACTTCCATCCCAATTCAAAAGAAATTTCGGGGCCCATACCGTTTTTAAGGTGGGTGCTTTATTTCCCCTTGGCCTATAGAACAGCTGGCTGCAACGTGACAAGCACAGAAAATTCACTGTGTGTTTTTATTTTCCAAATAAGCTGGTTTGTTTTTCACAGGAGTGATTTATTTTGTCAGTGTACATTCCCACAAAAGATATGGTGTTGTGAAATCTTCTCCCATTTTAGAGCATTTCAAAGGAACACAAAATTTGTAGGTGACAATAAAAGAGCTTGCCATTTAGTATAATTATTAAGCAAATGACCAGACACTAAGAAACACAAGGGTGTGGTTTTAGACATCCACCAGCAACTCTGATAAGGTTTCCTAGCACACCTTCAGTAGGAGAAGGGAGAACGCTGCCCAAAAAATACAGTTGACACTAGACTAAGATAACGAGTGGGGCAGTAAACATAATGAGGAAGAAACACAGTTGTACTTGACAACCAAAGAGAGAGATAAAGCGAGTGACCAAAATTAAAAAGAAAATTCAAACTGAAGAAGAATGGAAAAGAATGGAAAATAAAAGGTAACCTCAGATGAGAACTCCTTTCCCTTGTTGATGATGAAATGTAGTAATCATTTAAAAACCAGATCTGGCTCTTTTGTATGCATAACAGGAACATATTCTTTAGTAGTTGGGCGTATTCAAATATGAGAAAAAATTTATGTAGCAATTTATGTAGCGTCCAATCCGAGTATTTACGTGGCTTGTCCACATTGTGTCTTAACTCCAGGAAACCACAACCAAGGGCAGTGAGGAAGCCACAACCGAGGGCAGTGAATCAGGTGGAAGCGTAGCTCTGGGTCGCCTGATCTTGATTTTCAGTACGTTAAAAAAACCTCGAACGGCCTGCTTCTACCTCTACCCAAAATCCACAAATAGAACTGTCCCGGTAGACCGATCGTGTCAGCTTGCTCCTGCCCCACGGAACTCATTTCTCGTTATCTTGACTCCTTTCTCTCCCCCCTTGTCCAGTCCCTTCCCACCTACATCCGTGATTCTTCCGACACATTACGTCACATCAACAATTTCCAGTTCCTGGCCCCAACCGCTCCCTCTTCACCATGGATGTCCAATCCCTCTACACCTCCATCCCCCACCAGGATGGTCTGAGGGCCCCTTAGCTTCTTCCTCGAACAGAGGCCCGAACAATCCCCATCCACCACTACTCTCCTCCGTCTGGCTGAACTTGTTCTCACACTGAACAATTTCTCCTTCAACTCCTCTCACTTCCTCCAAATAAAAGGTGTGGCTATGGGTATCCGCATGGGCCCCAGCTATGCCTGTCTCTTTATGGGGTATGTGGAACATTCCTTGTTCCAGTCCTACTCCGGCCCCCTTCCACAACTCTTTCTCCAGTACATCGATGATTACTTCGGTGCTGCTTCATGCTCTCGTCGGGACTTGGAAAAATTTATTAATTTTGCTTCCAATCTCCACCCCTCCATCATTTTCACATGGTCCATCTCTGACACTTCCCTTCCCTTCCTTGACCTCTCTGTCTCAATCTCTGGTGATAGACTGTCCACCAATATCCATTACAAGCCTACCGACTCCCACAGCTACCTCGACTACGGCTCCTCACACCCTGCTTCCTGTAAGGACTCCATCCCATTCTCTCAGTTCCTTCGCATCCATCGCATCTGTTCTGATGATGCTACCTTCAAAAACAGTTCCTCTGACATGTCCTCCTTCTTCCTTAACCAAGCTTTTCCACCCACGGTCGTTGACAAGGCCCTCAACCTTGTCCAGCCCATCTCCCGCACATCCACCCTCACGCCTTCTCCTCCCTCCCAGAAACATGATAGGATCCCCCTTGTCCTCACTTATCACCCCACCAGCCTCCGCATTCAAAGGATCATCTTCTGCCATTTCCACCAACTCCAGCATGATGCCACCACCAAACACATCTTCCCTTCACCCCCCGGCGGCATTCCGTAGGGATCGTTCCCTCCGGGACACCCTGGTCCACTCCTCCATCATCCCCTACTCCTCAACCCCCTCCTATGGCACCACCCCATGCCCACGCAAAAGATGCAACACCTGCCCCTTCACTTCCTCTCTCCTCACTGTCCAAGGGCCCAAACACTCCTTTCAAGTGAAGCAGCATTTCACTTGCATTTCCCCTAACTTAGTCCACTGCATTCGTTGCTCCGAATGCGGTCTCCTCTACATTGGAGAGACCAAATGTAAACTGGGCGAACGCTTTGCAGAACACCTGCGGTCTGTCCGCAAGAATGACCCAAACCTCCCTGTTGCTTGCCATTTTAACACTCCACCCTGCTCTCTTGCCCACATGTCTGTCCTTGGCTTGCTGCATTGTTCTAGTGAAGCCCAACGCAAACTGGAGGAACAGCACCTCATCTTCCAACTAGGCACTTTACAGCCTTCCAGACTAAATATTGAATTCAACAACTTTAGATCTTGAACTCCCTCCTCCATCCCCACCCCCTTTCTGTTTCTTCCCTCTTCCTTTTGTTTTTTCCAATAATTTATATAGATTTTTCTTTACCCACCTATTTCCATTATTTTTAAATCTTTTATGCCCTGCTAGCCTTTCCACCCCACCCCCACTAGAGCTGTACCTTGAGTGCCCTACCATCCATTCCTAATTAGCACATTTGTTTAGATAATATCACCACCTTCAACGCCTCTGTGTTCTTTTGTCTGTGACATCTTTTGATTATCTGCTCCTATCACTGCTTGCTTGTCCCTACAACCACACCAGCCCCCACTTCTTTCCCCCCACCCAACCACCCCCCTCCCCACCTTAAGCCAGCTTATATTTCACCCCTCTCCTTAGATTCACTCAGTTCTGTTGAAGAGTCATGAGGACTCGGAACGTCAACTCTTTTCTTCTCCGCCGATGCTGCCAGACCTGCTGAGTTTTTCCAGGTAATTCTATTTTTGTTCAAATATGTGGGCATATTTTGCACTGGGGCATCTGGGAATTTGGGAATGATCAAACTATTAAATCTTAAAGAATAATTCAGGATAAGGCTACACAATGCTCTTATGTTCACACATTTATATTTTAAATATATGCTGTATGGAATGAAAATGTAATCACAAGCTTATAATGTGATTACATTTCAAAAAATCATTCATTAGATGTGAAATGCTTTGGAACATCCTAAGAGTGCAATAAAATATTATTTAGAAGCAAGTATTTTTTTATTTTCTAATATTTGCAAACTCTGTAGGAGGCTTCCTTGCTCTTGCCAAAGGCTACATGGTTAAAAAAAAATGCATAAAATTTTTTGCAAATTCCAACAGTTTGTACTGCTGACAGTGATGAATCCTGCCCACTTAGATTATTCTTCAACAGTGAAACTGCCCCCAAAAATCCATCTCAAAGACTTCAAGGCCCTAGATGGGTGCCACCTGAACTAGATGGGAAGTAATGCTGCATTTCAGCCAGTGATGATATGATCACAATAGTGTCAGAACCTTAATGTGGGTTTGCAGGTTCCATGAAGATTTCATGCAATAAAATCCAAAGTCTCCATTTGCATCAAGCTGGCCTATTGAAATTTAAAGCACATACTGCTGCAGAAAAAAATGCAACCTTCTATCTGCATCAGAGCTGAAGTTTCAGTTGATGCTTTTGTGGCCAGTTGAGACAGAACCCATCAGTGTTCCTTTCCTGGAAGATTGGTCTGGTAAGAGATGCCCAGACCAACATATGAAGGTCTTTACTCCAATGCCAATTGATTACTTTGATACATGCACCACATACAATAGCTGTTACCCAAATAGAGAAAATGATAGGGAAAGTCAATGCTATTTATGTTCACAATAATTACATTAGTTCTGTGACATCTCCTGAACTCGTGCTTTAGGCAGGACTGAATGCATACAATTCCTGGTAGAACTGCCTTCTTTTTGATTTATTGCTTGCATGCATGCTTATTAATTCCTTAAAGGTAGGTTCTCTGTCCAATGAGCTGATTTGATGCTGTTTTTTGAATAAGATTTGAGCTGATTTGAATGTGGTGCATAACTGACAGGATATGCAAAATTTTAATTATATTGAATCATCAATTTGCACTAGGATTCATTATTTCTAATGCAATATTTATTATATTTTCAGTACCATTGGATGAGGGGTAGGCTGGTGACAAAATTCAAGCTATGCTATCCAGTAAACTGAAGACACAAGAACATCTCAGGACTTTCTATCTCCAACTATTATTCTTTGTATGGTTCCTATCATGACTTGGGTTCCAAACAAAATGTTAAACCTGTCTTCCTCTTTCATACACCTGCTGTGCATTTCCTGTATTCAGATTTTCAATTTTTCTTTCTCTGTTAAGATACCAATTATTTACCTAATCATATTATTGGCAGTTTCAGAATTGCAGGGGAATAACTGGCCTATACCAGCCACACTGTGCATTGTTGTACTGCGCCAGTCAAACTGCTTCTGAAGACATCACAGTGCATCATCATTTTACACAGGATGCTGGTAATTTTAAATAAAAACAGGGAATGCTTGAAATACGCAAGAGGGTTAGCTAACATCTTAAAGTGAGATGGTCAATGTTTGTGGGACATTACATCAGAAGAGTTCACATCCAAAATATTAACTGCTCTTTCCTTCAGGCGAGGATGAATCAACTGCTACCAATGGAACCTTCTTCTGATTCTTCATGTATTTCTTGCTATTAAGCATGCAGCTTTCCATATTCATTTTAGATTCATTAAAAAGACAAGAACAGCAACAAAAATGCTACTCAACACAAAACATTCTTACCAACAAGTGCTAGTATCACAGTAAGTAAAGGAGCTGCAGGAAATGCAATTGTCATGTTCATCTCCAACATCTGCAACAAATCAACTGAAAGAAAAAAGTTCATTAATTGAAAATACGTCATGCTCATGTTTCAGGTCTTATATTAGACTTTATGGCTCCTTTTCAAATGCACAAGCCATTTTATTTCCAATTCGTTGGGGCACAGCACCACACTTGCAATTTCTGGAACTATGATGCACGCTGTGTGATAAAAATATAATGCGGGAGGGGAGAAAACATTATTATTTTACCGAGCCCTACTTTATTATAATCATTATACCCTACAGACAGCAAAGCATGTAACAGGTCGGAGCACATGAGAAAGCTACAATAACCTATATTATTAATAGAGGTTATCAGCCAGATAGATATACAACACAGAAACAGGCCATTCAGCCCAACCACTTCATGCCGTATGTGCTCCACCTGAGCCTCCTCCTGTCTTTTCTTCTCTAATTCTATCAGTATAAACCTCTATTCCCTTCTCCCTGATGTGCTTATTTAGCCTCCCCTGAAATGCATCTATACTAATCACCATTTTCTCAGCAAAAAAAGTTTCTTCTGAATTCATTTAATTTCTTAACGACTATCTTATATTGATGGCCTTTAGTTTGTTCTTACCCACATATGAAAACATTCTCCCCCGCCTACTCGAAAAATCTTTCATAATTTTAAATCCCTCTATTAGGTCAACCCTCTTTTCAAGCCTGTTCATCCTTTTCCAACAGATATAACTTTGCATTTCTGGTATCATTTTTGTAACACTTTTTTTGTACCATCACCAGTCCCTCTATATCTCTTTTATAACATGCCGACTAGAATTGTACACTGTATTCCAAGTGTGGTTTAACCAAAGTTCAATACAAGTTTAGCTTAAGTGATCTACTTTTCAATTCTATCTCTCTAAAAATAAACCCTAGTGCCTGGTTTCCTTTAAAAAAAAGTTTTAATCTTCAGTGCTACTTTTAGCGATTTGTGTATTTGTACTCCACAACTTCTTTGCTCCTCTACACCATTTAATTCTTACTTTTCAGTTAATACGTGGCCTCCTTATTTTTATTACCAAAATATACACACTGATCATGACGTATATGTCGCCCTGGCGTATAAGAAGACCCTATTTTATTCAGTGCCAAAATTCATGTTTAGGCCACCATTTGGCATATAAGTCAACCCTTTTGATGCTAAGAAATTTGCTGCTACTCGCATAATGAGTTGACCTCAAAGTGAGTGAGTGCAAAAAAGTTTCTCATGTCACCTTTGGCTATTTTGCTAATCACTTCAAATCTGTGTCTTCTGGTTCTCCACCCTTCCGCCAATAGGAACAGTTTCTGTCTATCTAGTCTGTCTAGGCCCCCTCATCATTTTGAACACTATCAAAACTCCTCTCAAACTTGTATTCCCTAAAGAGAATGATGCCAACCTCCCCACCACCCCCCAATTTATCCATGTGACTGAAATCCCTCAACCCTGAAACCATTCTTGTCAATCTTTTCTGTACTCTCTCTAAAGTCTTCACGCCCTTCCTAAAGAGCAGTGCCCAAAACTGGACAATTCCCCAGTTGAGACCGAACCAGTGTTCTATAAAGGTTCATCACCAAACTTCCTTGCTTTTGCACTCTAAGCCTCTATTAGTAATGCCTTTTTAACCAGCCCTACCATCTTCAATGATTTGTGCACACATATGTCTCCCTGTTTATGCACCCTCTTTAGAATTGTACCCTTTAGTTTATATCGCCCTTCTTCGTAATTCCAACCAAAATGTATAACTTTGTACATCTCTACGTTAAATTTCATCTGCCAAGTGTCTGCCCATTCCACAAGCTTGCCTATATCCTTTTGAAGTCTATCACTATCCCCAGTTCGCTATACTTTCAAGTTTTGTGTCATTTGTAAATTTTGAAATTGTGTCCTGTACAAGTCCAAGTCATTAATGTATATTAAGAAAAGCAGTGGCCCCAGTATCAACCCCTGAGGAACATCGCTGTATATCTTTCTCCAGTCTGAAAAATAGCTGTTCACCACTACTCTGTTTCCTGTCTCTTAGTCAATTTCTATGCTGACACTATCACTTTTATTCCATTGGCTTTTGTGACACCTTATCAAAGGCCTTTCGCCATGGCCCAGTTAGTAGCACTCTTGCCTCTGAATCAGAAGGTTGCAGGTTCAAGTCCAACTCAGATTAAACACAAAATCAAGGCTGTAACTGAGGGAGATGCTATCTTTTGGATGAGACATGAAAGCATGGCACCATCTGCCCTTACAGTTGGACATAAAAGATCCTATGGCATGATTTTCAAGAGGAGAGAGTTCTTCCTGGTGTCCTGTCCAGCATTTATCTCTTAATTAACATTACAAAAACTGATTAGCAAATTGCTGTTTATGGGAGTTTGCTGTGCACAAATTAGCCGTGGGGTTTCCAACATTACAACACTTTCAAAGTACTTAATTGGCTGTAAAATGCTTTCAGGCGTCTGGTAGCCGTGAAAAGCTCAAAATAAATGCAAGTCTTATTATTACAGGTATATTATAGATTACATCTATTCCATTATCCTAGTCAACTCTCTGCTGCCTCGTCAAGAGTTTGATGACATTGGTCAAGTGACTTTCCCTTTTGAAATCTGTGCTGACTCTTCATTATAATATTTTTGGTTTCTAGATATTTTTTCATTTTCTGCTTTAGTAGGGATCCCATTATTTTTCCCATAACTGGTGTTAAGTCTACTGGTCTACATTTCCTTAGATATGTTCCATCTCACTTCTTAAATACAGGTGTTACATTACCGATCCACCAGTTCACTGGCACTACGTCCGCTGTTATATCTTTCCAAGATTCTGTTAAAATGCTGAACGTAATACGTCTGGATCATGCCGGCCTGCAGGTTGCACACCCCTCAAGGATGTTCCTCCCCTGCCATTGCTGCTGATAGTAGCACTGGTGGCAAGTGGATTCTGGAAACTCAGGTATTTTGGGGCGGGGGAGGGGGCGAGGGCGGGTGGGGGAGGGGGCGAGGCCGAGGGAGTGCGTGTGTGTCTGGCTCACTCTTAGTCTCAACCTCACCCCCACACATAATCACACCCACTCATAAGCTGGGTGAGTGAGCATTAAGTGATTTTGGAGTGAGCTGGAAACAGTCTGTCTCCCTCACTCTAATGGTGATCTTCATTAATTACTTTTTAATTATCAATTTAATTCTTTGACGTTGCTTTATTTTTGCTCAGCAAGTTGTTTCTTTTCTTCATACTTCAACTTTATTTTGAAATTCACATTTAGTGCTGTGCCAAACTATCCTGCTGAGTTTTTCCAGGTATTTTTGTTTTTATTATCTTTCTGAAATTTGCTCAGCCTCTTGAGTGAAAGAAAATAGAAATGTGGTCCCACCAAGTGAAAAGGTTAGACAAGCCTGATTTAATATTTCTCATGTTTCATTATCACTTGACTGTAAATTCATCCTGTTCATATCTTAGTGACCCTATTCCCATCCCAACTTTTATGTACTGTACTTTTGTACAATATTTGATTATTTTGTCTCATGTCCCTTGGTAATTTAATTTTATAGTTTCGCTTTGCTTGCCTATTCACTTTTCATGCTCTCCCTTGCTGTGGAGGGGGATAGTTGATGGCCAGTGGATTGGGGGAGTGGGGAGAGGGGTGGGGGAGGTGTGGGGGATTGCCGGTTATGACGCCCTGGAGCTCAGAAGTTACAGGCCAATGTGCTTAGCAATGCTTTGTATGTATTACAAATAAGATCCATCATGGGTCAACCCTTGAATACAAGTATCTACCTTGGACATTATCCTAAAAGTCATTCAACCAGACTTCTGATATGACCTACTGGTCCCAAGGTTGCCAGTTACTGTTAGAAGCAAGCGCCTGACTGGGTCAGCTGTGTAATAATCTGAGGTTGCAGAGAATGGAGACAAGATCAAAATAACTTCCTATACTAAAAGTGCTCCACCTTTAATAGGGATTGATATCGATGGAGGGGCACATTGGAGATGAAATGCAAGTGCACTTCAAACCAGCTTAATGGACATAAATAGGTGAAGCAAATGTCTGTTGCATTAAAGATTTACACGTGCAATTATTTTCCCTTTTCCTTCCAACCACTCCGAAAAGATTTATGAGAAAAATAAAAGCTGAAATGGCACGAAAATAAACCGAGAAACATACTTTGAGTCAAAATATGATGCTGTAGGTGTATGGAAGCTGCATATAGAACTGTCCCAGAGCATGGAGGGTAACACATGCACGTACAAGGACAGAGAGCTTGAAATTACACTGAGATGGAAGCATATGGAACACTGAACAGCATTGTGACATTTCTTCTAGCTGTGTCAGCCATGGCTCAGTTACGAGTTAAATCCCACTCCTAGGCTTGAGTGCAAAAATGAAGACTGTCTCTAGTGCAGCGCTGAGAGACAGCTGTACAGTCAGAGATGCTGTATTTCAGGTGAGAGGTTAAACCATGGCCCCATTTGATCCCACGGCACTTTCTTAAAGAAGAAAAGGGGAGTTATCCGTGGTGTCCTGGCTCATATTTATCCCTCAATTAACATCACAAAAAAAGCTTATCTGGTTATCACGTTGATGTTTGTGGAAGTTTGCTGAGTGCAAATTAACTGCCACATTTTCTACTTTACACCAGTGACTGCACTTCAAAAAAGTGCTTCATTGACTGTAAAGTATGAGATGTCTAGCAGTCATGAAAAGCACTATATAAGTGCAAGACTTTCTTTTCTTCTGTTATTTTAATGGCGATACTTTTTACTTTATCATAAACAGGTCAACCCGTTTGAATTCAAGTGAAACATTACACCAGGCAATAATTACTCATGTTAGTATTCTATGACTTAACTTGAATGTACATAAAGGAAAATTGGAAATTAGGGCTTGTTTTATGAATTTGTGCTTAAACCATGTCAGCACTTGGACAAGAACTGATCAAATGAACATTTTTAAATAAAGAAGCACCACTTCCTGTTCACTTTATGCAAAACTCACAATGAAGAAACCTTAAGACAAAAACTTACCAATAAAGACAAAGATCTGATGGTGAGAGTAACGTAACAGCATAGAAACCGACAATGTCTGGGGAAAAGGAAAGAAAAACAGTCAAAGCTTCTCCTAAAATTGAGGATTAATCGAAACCTTGACTTTTGAATTATTTCTAAGCTTCAATTTGAGATGAAAATTGCAAGCCACAAGTGTGTGCCTACATATTGAATGTTTAAAAGTTGAGTCATAAATTTACATAACCAGAACCTATAGAAGTTTGACCCAATAACAAAACTCTTTCCCCTTTTAGAAATGCATCTAATTGCCTCAAACATAATTAGGCAGTTTGCTTTAATGGCCTTCCCTGGTATTTAGGCCACCGGTCTATTGTTGTTTGGGTGGAAAAGTTCTCTCTGGTTTCCTTTTAATTCATAACTTATTAACTTTGGATAATTACCCTGGCATTTGAATCCTGTATTACAAATGAACAATTTGCCTGAATTAAATCTTGCCAATTCCCTTGAAAACTGCCATTAGATCACCTCAAAGTCTTTACTGAAACATCCTAAATGATATTTCAATTTTAATGTGAAAGAAATTAATTGACTCAGCAGTTCTTTCTGATGGAGCAGAATTACTATTTTCTCAAGAGTCATATAAGAATATCAGAACGTAAGGCTAAGGTGGTGTTTAGAATTTATTAAATGTGGTGTTCTTTGGATTAAGATAAACTTTCCAGTGATTTCAGTGTAAAGTGTTCTTTCATTGATTAATGCAACCAGTCTTCAATTTCTCGAGATCAGCATCCAAATCAAGGTTCCTGTGATATAAATTTAGATACATAAATGGTTTCAAATGCAGCTACTTGATGGTGATTGTCTCAAACAAACAACAGGTCTTCATGAACTTGTGGAAAGAGAATTAAAAGGATGGTTTCTCTTATCAGGTAAGAGTCAGTGCAAAAGCTGAAATGGAACAACTTAATGTGAATAGTAATCTATGTCAAAAGAATCTATCTTTCCCATTTCCTACTTTTTTAATACACACACATTTTCTACTTACATCTATATAGTGTTCATTTCATATAGATACATGGCAGGGCATTTTACAAAACAGCAGAAAATGAGGACACTGAACAGGAGCAAACAATGTATTAAAAGCATCACAAGGAGCTTTTTAAGAGCAGAGTGGGGGATGATAAAGCAGAGATACTGAGAAGGTTCCAGAAGCTGGGACATAAAAATTACTTCCACTCCAAACCCACGACCACTACCATCTCGAAGGACAAGAGCAGCAGGTAAATGGGAACATCACCACCTGGAAGTTCCCCTCCAAGTCAGTCACCATCCTGACTTGGAAATATATTGCTGTTCCTTCACTGTTGCTGGGTAAAAATCCTTCAACTCCCTCTCTAACAGCACTGTGGGTGTACCTACACCATATGGACTGCAGTGGTTCAAAGCAGCAGCTCACTACCACCTTCTCAAGGGCAACTAGGGATGGGCAATAAATGCTGGCCAAGCCAGCGAAGCCCAGATCCCATGAATGAATTTTAAAAAAACATTGCCCAATTCTGCCCCTGCCTCAGTTCATCAGCTGCTGAAACCCTCACCCATGAATTGTTACCTCTAGACCTGACTATTCTAATGCACTTTTGGCCAGCTTCCTAATTTCCGCCTTCCACAGACTCAAGTGTTTCCAAAACTCTGCTGCCCATATCCTAATCTGCACTGTCCCATTCATTCATCACCCCTGAACTTGACCTACTACACTGGCTCCAGTTAAGCATGGCATCAATATTTATATAATACACATACTGTTTACTGCATTCCTGCTTTCAAATCTCTTTCTCGCCTCAACTCTCCTTCTGTAACTTCCTCCACCAGCCCTAAACCCTCAGACATGTGGGATCTTCCAATTGTGGTCTCCTGTGCATCCTTGATTTTAATCACATGACCATTAGCAGACAAGCCTTTGGTTACCAAGGCCCTATGCTTTGAAATTTTGTCCTTAAAACTCTCCACCTCTTTTCTCCTTTAAGATGCTTCTTAAGACTTACCTCATTAACCATCATCTGCCTTAGTTATTACCTTACATGGCTCGGTGTCAAATTTTGTTTGATAATGCTCCTCTGAAGTGCCTTGAGACATTTTACTGTGATAATGGGCTAATATTAATTCAAGTTGGTGTTGCTGAAGGAGCAGTCATTGCTGTTGGGGGTGCCGGGGTCCGTGGTGTGGAAGGGAATGATAAGTCACCTGATGTCAGAAAAGCAGGAGGGCATTTGTAGGAACACAGGGTAGGACAACTGCAGGTGTATGGAGAGGAAAGGTAACGAAAGGTCCTGAAAATGGGGAACAGAACTTCAGGGGCATTCTATGGGATGTGGGATGCCAGTAGAGATTTGCAAGGTGGTGGTGATGGAGATCTGCCCTTAGCAAAGCCAAGACACTGAGGTGTCATTTTAGATTATTTAACATATCTTTTGTTTTAACTGCATCTAAGCTTACGCCAAAACAATTAAGAACACGTGTTCTAGAAGCTGCACCGATACACCAGAACGGACCCTGGATCAACTGGAAGCCAACATTTAGCTGAACGTTATTACAAAACTCAGGAGTGTCCACCCAACAGCCGATTTACATTACAAAAGAGAATGAGAAAACCAGCTCCATATTTGATATGCTTACCCTACTACAGAATCCATCTGGTTTATACTGCACTCAAAACTTTGCCATTTGCCTAGAAACTTCCCAATGTCAGAGGAAGCTACAAAACAGTCCAGCAACATTACAAGTGTTTTACTTTTGCCTCTGACATCACCAGCACCAGGTCGGTGATATGGGGTTGTAACTTCCGACTAGCATCAGAAAGTGCTAATTCCTGCAGGAATTAGAAGAAATAAATGCACACTTACCTGGTCTTGAAAATTGCGTTGCCACTTCCGTTCGCTGGAGCTGCTTGGGACCTGCATCGAAAGACTCATCGCAGGTGCCAGCGATGTCTAGATCCAGCGTATTCAAGGAGGCCACGCACTTTTTTTTTTACAGCACTAGCTGCCATAAAGCAGGTAAATTTAAAGGGCCAGGGAAATTTACAGGTGGGGTGGGTGGGGGGAGTTAAGTGTCTATTGCAACGAGATAGGATGTTTGTAGGTGGGTGTGTCCGGAGGTGAGTGAGGTGGGGGACTTTAGGCGGGGTGGGGGATGTCTGGAGGTTGGGGGTGTCCGGAGGTCGGAGGGGGTTCGGCTCCATAGGTCAGGGGGGTCTTGAGGAAGGGTAGGTTTGGGGGTACCTGGAGGTTGGGAGCTGGTGGGATGACTGCAGGTCGAGGGGGGGATTGCCCGGAAGTCCGAGGTGGGTGGGGTTGGGGGTGTCTGGAGGGTCTTGGGGGGTTGGGGAGGGTCTGGAGGTTAGGGGTGGGGTTGGGGGGGATTTGGAGGTTGTAGGTGAGGTGTGGGGGTCTCAAGGTTAGGGGTGGAAAGAGAGAAAAGGTTGGCGAGGTATCCGGAGATCGGGGTGGTTCCGGAGGTCGGGGATCGGGGTTGTGAAGAGGGTTTGGAGGTGGGGGGGAGAGTCCAAGTCCGTGGGGGAGGGTTGAAATTGGTGTGGAGGTGAGGTAGCTGTGGGGTCAGTGTGGATGTTTACAATAGTTACTCAGAAGTTAGAAGAGGTTTTAATTCATCTAACTTTTTTTGGATAACTATTGGTATAACCCCAGTGCAACCATCCGAAGTTTGCGATTTAAATCGCATTTTTGGATGGTCCCCAATGCAATGCGATTGTCCAGAGGAAGTTTGCACTTCTACGCAATTGTCATGCAAACCTTTGCCTGGGAACTTGCCGGAGGGGTTCTGCAATGCATCTTTGGGGTACCCCCCAAATCTGACACTGGGGTGTGTGGAAGTTGCGGGCCATTGTTGTCTCAGATGTCACGCTTGCTGTTGGACACAGCCCTATAAATGTAAATGGGCTAATAGAATTGATGAGAATGTGTCTTCCATTTTTTCACTGCCATATAGAGAGCAGAACAATTCAAACTTTCACAGTGCTTCACATAGAAGCACAAAGCCATTATCCTGTTTCCCCTGTGGGAGGGGCAGTAAGAGACAATATGTATTACACACAGGAAAGGGATCCCTGATGGTTTTCGGCCAGTCATTTGAGGAATACAAATAGATTACATTCACTACCATTGCAGCTTTTTACATTATTAGGGTTCCTCAGTACATGCTATAAACCTAGGAGCTAATGGAGAGGTTTTCAAGATTTTTCTGTCTATGCACCTGGTAGCCAACTGCAGGAATGATAGGCATTTATATGGTTCACAACATACTTACAAAAATAACCATGATGACGAAGGCTGCCAGGTAAGAGGTTCTAGCCATCCACATGCTTACAAAACGATAGTGTTCTCCTGACACTACATTGCGCAAAAATCCTAGTTTAATAAAAAAAATTGTCGACATTTAAGATGACACTACCACTCGAAACAAAATGGCAATGTTTTAATTCAAATAACTTTATAAAACCTGCAATAAGTTGATCATTTTCCATCACCAGGTTATCCATTTGGAATAGAACCCACATAAGAAGCTTGAGCTGTGCAGTTGCACTTATTGATGCTTAAATGGCCCTGGCAACAAACCAAGCTAAATGTGCTTCTTGAATTTCCATTAATACAAACATAAAAGCCCATGAATTATGAATTCTATAGTGTATGAATAGCTACTGGAATTATACAGAATATATAGACAGCAAAAAATAATTGGCTAGCTTCTGATATATTTAGAACTTAAACACTACAGGACAAATAGGGTTAAATTCTGAGGACAAATTACCTTGACTAGGTTTATAATCCCTAGAGTATAGAAAATTAAGTGAGGTGTTTAAGATCAGCCATTAGATTAGCTAAAAGGTTAATGGAAAAGAGAATAGTTGACAACTATGGAAGAATTGGCAAAGGCTTTTTCAGTAACGTCAAGAGTCAAAACTGTCAAAGACTGTGTTAACCATTGGAGGCGATTCAAGGATAGGTTACAAAGAAATCAGTGTATACTGGAAATATTAAATGAGTACTTTGCATCAGTCTTTGCCCTTTAAGACGATGCTCAAATAGTAGAATTTATTGATTTTAATAATAAAAATATTATTAAATTAGATGAACATATTATTTTCGATAGAATTATCAAGGCCAAATTATAGTCACCCAAGGGTCCTGGGGGAGACTGGACATGTGCTGTGTCAACCCCAACCCATATTTTAATGCCTCTCAGCAGTCTGGGATGGTTCCCATGGGCCAAAAGGAGGCTAATTTAGTCTCCATCTTTAAAAAAAGGTGACGACACAGACCCATGTAATCTAAGCCCATTAGTTTGACACCTGTAATGGGAAAGGTGCTTGAGGGAAACATTTTGAATGCATTATATGTTTCCTTGAATCAAGGGGCACCCGACAAGGCTTCATAAAAAGATCACATCTTAAACATACAATTGTATTTTTTGAAAAAGTTATGAAGAGAATGGATGAGGGAAGCCAAACAGACACTGTCTAATTAGACTTCCAAAAAGCTTATGATAAGGTAATGTGCAAGAGGCTTCTCTACATTATAGCTTCAGGTATTGATAGTAGTATATTGAGTTGGATTGGGAACTGGTTTGCAGGATGTAGATAAAAAGTGATTATGGATGATTTGGATCTGTTTCAAGTGATATCCCACAGGGATCAGTGTTGGGACCGCTGCTCTTTTATTAGTGATCTGGACGTAGGTACTGGGGGCAGAACCTACAAATTTGTAGATGACAGCATTTGAATATAGCTAACCTGTAACACCAAGGATACCAATAGACTTATTTAGTTTTACCTTTGTATTAACCTAATAAACTGTTATGCTATGTGGAGGTAAATAACATTAGAGAAAGGGTAGTAGAAGTGGGACAATTAAAAAAGTAACGGGTAATATGTGAAGTAAATTAAAAGAACAGAAAGAAGAACAGGGCAGCAAACAAAGGCAGCTACGTTCCCATAAAAACAGAGACTAGGCAACTCAATTGAAATGATAATCAGTAAAGTGAGGGAACCTCTCATAGGAATCATTAGGCATCCAGAATACCACATCTCTACTGTGTAAAAGATGCCCTTTGGTATTGCCGCACTGATAACGGCCCAGAAGTGTAAAAAATAACAAGGGGTCATATGAGACAGTTCTGGCGTAGGCAGGCAATGATGAGTACATGGCACCTTTGTATTTGATGGGTTAAGTCAGATGTTAAGTCCATAACTGGGTTAAACTGGTCTCCACAGGCTTTACTTTGTAAATAAAGTATAAGAAGGGATTCCCTGAGATTGTAGATGAATTCAGCCAGGTGTTTGGGAACATCCAACAGATGTATTGCACTGAATGGATGAAGGCTTTTGGGGCACAGGCTGGCAGGGATATATTTGTGGACATTGCAACCTCCTACCCAGGGCATAATGGGTAATATAACTCATGACTATGCTTTGTGAACTACGCCTCAGCTGCTGTAATGTATCAAGTCTTGCTTATACTGAATAAAATGTTTAATTAGTCTCACCAATAACAGTCAAGTCAAATGATTTGGAACTTAGGAGTGAAAGGATTAATTGGCCAGAACCCCAAACCCCAACAATTAGAAGATCTGTGCGAGTGTTAGGATTGTAAATGATGCTTGACTCCATCAAGTGGATCTTAATGTATTGAGAGATTGCACTCATGACTGGCAATTATGTTTAATTTGGAAGTGCAGTGTTGTGCATGTGGGCAAGGTGTATGCTTAATATCCATACACTCATCAGGGAAAATTATTAAAGTAGAGAAATAAAGGGACCAAGGTGCTCTAGCACACAGATTTCTTTAGGTTCATAAGCAATGCTATGAAGTGAAGGCTTGTGCAAACAGTACTGGGTGCATTAATAGGACAACCAATAACAAAAGACACACTATTTTGACCTTTACAAGACTTTAGTCAGGCTGCATCCAGTTTTGGTTTCCTCACATGGTGGCTAATATTGAAAGGGTCAAGAGGCTAATTCCAAAAGGTATTTTAGTTGTCACGATAGACTGAGAGAGTTATGACTCTACATTTTACAGAAGTGTCGACTTAGAAGTCGATTGTGGTTTATAAGTTAATGAAAGAAAAAGATTATGTTCCAGTTTGACAATAGGTTAGAGAGGACATTTGTTCAGAATTTCAAGTTGTGTAAGGGCAGATCTAGGTTAGGTGGCAGATAGTGGTTCTTTTTCCAGGAAATAGTGGACTGCTAGAACAGGCTGTTGCCTCAAGAAGTTGATGCAGATTGACTGAATTCATTCAAGCAAGAGCTGGAACTGATTTTGGTTGAGGTGGAAATGACCTCTTAGAAAAGGTAGGCACTGCAAGGAATCAGGGCCAGAGGGATCTCCTGGGCTACTTTACTAGTTCTTATCTCCCGGATGGTCTGGAAAGGAATTTCCAGATTTCTCCCCCCCTCCATTTTGACCAGGGCTTTTATCTGTTCTTGCCACCTGCCCAGGAGATCACATGGTTTTGGGAGGGCTGGAAAATGTATACTGTGGATGCAAGGTATCACAATTGTGTGAAACAGGTCAGATGGACCAAAAGGTCATCATCAGTCTGTCATTGTCCATATGTTTGTAAAGGACTTGATAGGGTAGATAGAGAGAAACTATTTCCTCTGGTGGGAGAGCCCAGAACAAGGGAGCATAATCATAAAATTAGAGATAGGCCATTTAGGGTTGACATAAAAAAGGACTTTTTCGCACAAAGGGTAGTGGAAATCTGAAACTGATTCCTCAAAAAACTGTTGAGGCTAGTTCAATTGAAAGTTGATTCTAAATTGAGATTAATAGATTTTTTTTAGACAAGAGTTATGAGTTCATAGTTTTGGAACAAAGGATGGACTTAAGATACACATCAGCCATGATCTAATTGAACTGCAGAACAGGTTCAAGTGGCTAAATGGAGTCTTCCTGTGCCAATAAATTGCTACTTAACATTTGCCATTAAAAACCACCAAAGCGCACTAATAAAACATTTGTATTTACATATTATTGTCGATAAAATCTTCAAAAATTGAATGTTTTCTTTTCTTTTGGAAAATACATGCCAACAAATCCCTGTTTCGTAGAACAGAAGACTAAATTCAAAACATAGTTTTACCAATTGGTAGAATTCGGTCTGTCACTAGTCTAATTCCTAGGTGAGAGTGGGTCAGCCTGTTTTGCAGTGTAAATTGAACTCACCTTTATTTTCTTCGTTTTCAGCCAACGCTTTCACGCTGGACATCAGTATATCATCATAGCCCAAGAATTCATCCAAAAGAAACCGGCTAAACCCATCCCCAAAGCAAAGATCTTTTGTTGGATCTGTGAAGAAAATTGTATAACGTAACTAACAAGCCAATTGTAAATTCTGGTAGTGTTTAAAGCATTGTGTCAACAGGAAGAACAGAGCTCAAGTCCTATTCTTCACTATCAAGATATATTCTTTTTGGTGATGTGCAAAACAGCTTTCCACCTTATTCAAGTGCAAATCCTGGATTATCAACTAAGGGATGACACTGAATAATGGCCACAACAAGGGGAGCAAAAAAAGGGGTAATGCACTTTTCAGATTCAATAATGCTCAAATCATATACTTACAGTGCATTCAAAAAGTATTTTTGTAAACAGGGGAGAACCATTTAATAATGAAATGCTTCTCCGCTGTTCCCTACAAGTTAACAGTTAACAGGAACAGTATGCCACTAAAATGTCTGCACAGAAAAGAGTTACACTATGAATGGATTTTAACTGCACTTGTAACAGACTGGCATAATTCTTATACAATAGTGAACAAATCTAAGCATTGCATAATGCTCCCTCTACTAGCCAGAACAAGGAATAGTCACTTTTATATCAAAGTCATTAGTTTCACAAACTGCCAACTCATCATAAGATGATGAACACCAAATGGACATAGGTTAATCAAATAATCATGTTTCAGATATATATTTTTTAGTTATGACTGAGTGGTCACAGCTAACATGCTGGCACTCTTATCTAGAAAAGGCTGAGGCTGTGACCTAATAGAGGTCTTTAAAATTATGGAGGGGATTGATAGGGTAGACACAGAATCATAGATGCTGTTTCCACTTGTGGGGGTTCGAGGGATCATAAATATTAGATTGTCAGTAATAATTCAACAATCCAATAAGGTATGCATTTAAGTGGAGGCTAGATAAGTACATAAGGAGGAAAGGAACTGAAAGACATGTTTATAGGGTTAGATGAAGTAGGGTGAGATGAGGCTTTCATGGGCATGAACACCTAAAAATAACCTTTTTCTTTGCTGTAAGTTCTATGAAATATTTGCAACATTTTACAAACATGGTTAGAATTCATCCAAAACAAAATGGCTAAACCCATTGCCAGGGCAAAGATCTTTTGTTGGATCTGTGAACCAAAAATTGTATAAGGTAACTAATGAACCAACTGTAAACTGTGGTGGTGTTTAGAATGTGTTTTCAGGAAGAAGGGAATTCATGTCTTATTCTTCAATAAATAATCCATATTTTTTTTTATATTAAAGCCCGATACCCCAATAAAAGCAACTTCAATTAATCTAAACTAAATTGATATATACGATATATTAGAGATTTTCTAATTCCAGAAATCCAACAAAACTTTCCCGAGTTTTATCAAAATCATGTAAGATTTCCTCAAATGAAACTTAGTTATTGGAGCTGGAGGACAGATCGAGTCAGTTATTGGAAGCACGCTCAGACCTGTTTCCACTTGCCAGACTTTGATCCCATACCTGACTTTAAAGCTATATGAAGTTTTGTCTTTATAAATTCATAGTCTCTTAGTCTTCAACCAAAACCACTACCTTGTGCCAAAGTATTATGACTGGCCCAGGTATAAATACTTCAAAGTCATAACTCCAGAATTACAAAACTTGATGTTGCCTTTAGGTCTTTTGCAAATGCCACAATGGTGTGCTGTTAACTTCCCATCTTACACTGTACATCTACAATCAAAATTTCCTCTACACTCCCATGAAAAGGACACTGATCTCTGCCAAGATCAGAAGGTAATTCAAAGTACAAGAAACATTGGGAAGAATTCAAACTTTACACCTCTAGCTGGACAGCTTGAGCCAAAGGTTTGAGCCAAAGTTTCAAATGTTAAAAGGCGCTCATTATTTCAAAGCAGGCATGGAGAGATTGCGCTAGAGCCATAATAGAAACGCTATGAAAATTATCTGATAATCAACTTATAAAATATCTTGGCTTAATTTCAGCTGGTTGGGGTTTGAGGTAGGATCTTGGATGGCAGAACGCTGAGGAATAGTGCCTGCAGAAAAGGCAAGTTTTAGATCGAAGAAAGAGGTAGATCTCAAGACAGTAGAGCAGCAATAATGTCCAGGAGGGCATGGATGTTCAGAGTCTAGGTGGAGACAGTGCTATGGTGGTAATGTCACTGGGCTAGTAATCTAGTGGCCCAGGCTAATGCTCTGGAGATGGGCTCAAATCCTGCTGTGGCAGCAGTTGGAATTTAAATTCAATTAATACATTTTATTTTTTAAAAATGGAATTGAAAGCTAGTCTTAGCAATAGCAACCATGAAACTATCACTTGTCATAAAAACCCATCTGGTTCACTAATGTCCTTTAGAGAAGGAAATCTGTTGTCCTTACCTGGTCTAGCCTATATGTAACTCCAGGTCCACAGCAACGTGGTTGACTCTTAACTGCTCCAAAGGGCAATTAGGGGTCGGCAACAAACATCCACACCCCCTGAATAAATTTATAAAAAAAAGTAGGCCTGCTGCACTTAAGAGTAAGTGGCAAGAGATTAAAGATAGCAAGACTGGTGGCTTAAAGTCCTCCATGAAAGACACCTGTGGCCTCAGGTAACAATGATTGAAGTGACAGCCGGACCAGGACATAAAAGCAGCTGCCAATACTGTATAAAAAGAAATCTGGTGAATCTCCAATTTCAAATGAGATCACTGGATACAAAACAGCACATGGATCCTGCAATTCCCAAGGCTCAAAGCAATGCCAAATGGCAATACAGACTGAATATGCCACATATCCAGAAAAGAATATAAATGCAACACTAAATAATTTGGACAGATGATACACACATTGAGGTTTACTTTCAAAAATGCATGGTAGAGAAGCAAAAAAGTCAGTGGAATAGTAAACCTAAATTGTAGCCAGTGGAACATGACAATGGCTGGAGGAAGCAGGTGCTTCATTGCAACTTTGAACCTGACACAAAGTTTCAAAAACTGCAGTAATACTCAAAATTTACAATATTGAAATTTGAAAACCCTTGCATATCAAGTATTTAAAAAGCACAAAAACTATTGACTACCTAACAGTATACCTAGAATCACAGAAACTATGAATGTTTAAACATGGGAATGATTGCTGAAAAATGTGGGGAACTCACAGGAAAGAGAAACCCAATCTCCTTGCTGGTTTCTGTCTTGTTTTCACTGCTAATAATATCTTTAATTACGTGCATTTCCTTCGCTCTAACTTCACCTGACAGAATAAGCTGTGTACAGTAACATTTTTTTAAGCTGGGAGTTTAAATGTACGCAGTCGCTACAATCAATACATGCTGCAGCTTTGGGAGCAGAATTGACAACATTCAGACAGCCAAAATTCATAACCAACCTCTACAGTACACATTCAACCTCAGTACACATTCTACCTCTTACCTAGCGTGACTACCATGACTGGGATGTTTAGACGTTGCCTGGTGCTCTGAGAAAGACGTAGAAATCCATACTCCAGTGAATATTCAACTATGTATTCCTCTTGTGGCCAAACTATAATATGGGAAAAAGTGAACAGACAGTTATGAAGTGGCAAGTCATAACATTTATATTAGATAATAATCTAGGGCAACAACTAAAGCTACTTGCATGGTTAGTAGTTCAAAATATAGAAGCACAATTGATAAGCCACTGAGTAATTACCACTTCCCAAAGGTGCATAGCTAATCACTGCTGCCATTATCACAAACTGGAGCTGCTTTTAAAATAAATTTCTGTGTTGACTTATGTCCATTTCCTCCCCACACAATCTCCTAATTTTATCCAACGTTTTAATGCAAATTTGAAGACTTAGGTGATAACACTGCTAAATTTGGTTCCCTTATTCTGACAGCAGATTCGTAGATTACAAAAAATGGGTCTGTGTACTTGCTGCCAAGATAAGTGAGCCACACTTAATAGGGTAGAAACCAAGACTGACTGAAGAACACTGATTTGGCTGGCACAAATTAATTCAAACTTCATATAAAAGAAGCTTAGTATTAGTGTGAGCACTGCAGGAATGGTGAAGCACGATTAAGGGCACGTGAAATTAACTATAATTCGTTTGTTCAATTACATTAATGATTCCTAAGAATAACCCTGAAAACAAAGGAGTACTTATGTAGTTCCCAATCTAAGTTCTTTAACAGATGAAATCACTGGATTATGCAGAGTAGATTTCATCACAACTCATTTATACCAGAGAACAGAAGCAGAGTAACTAGAAAAGTGATTCTCTCCCAACTGATACATTAATATTAAGATGCCAGGTAAGAATAATTTATCTTTTAGTGGGAATTCTGTATGCTTAATATTAAGTTGCAGTTCTTGGCACTGCAAACTCCGGTGGAGCCAAGACCAAATTCATGACAGATCACCAAGATACTGTCATCACTGGACTTAACAGGAATCTTGCTCCTCCAGTTCTAATAAATGAATAGTAATAGTTTTGTGGATATGTTGTGCATCTTAACTCTTTTAATTTTGAGACTCACATGAAAAGTGCAGGCAAGTCTTGCAGAAACATTCTGCAAGTTGGGCAAGAGGGCATGAGATAAATTGACTTGCAGCAGGCATGCTCCTCATCCTCTTGCCAGTGAGTAGTTTTACCAAAGGAAGGAAATGCCAGATTTTACAACTGCATCCCAGTATAGCTCTGTGGCATAATGTTATGCCATGGCAGATGATGTGTACCAAGCGGACCAATCCACAAGGGTAACTTGGTCATGCTATCACAACAGTTTTGTAATTTGTATTTATTTTGAGATGTGTGTACTTTAATTCTGAAGTAATGAGTCCACTAAGACCTTTAGAGATTTTAAAAATTAAATTAAAATGTTTATTAACAAAATAAAAGATTTCAAGCACATAAGACTACAATTACTCTATAACAACTCCTAAAATTCCTAATTAACCTGACTCCCAGTTATACACCCCCTTTAGGGCAACAGTCCAAAATAGATTTTAGATTTAAAAAAAAACCAGCAAGTTAACACAGTATCCACTTGTCAGTGGAATTCCAAATAGCTTTCCCCAACTTCAATTACTGGACACTATAGACTTATGCACAAAATGGCTGGAGGCTTCTTTAAGGCTGTGTTACACATTCCCGCTAGATCTTACGTGGCCTCCAACATAGCTTTTCATTCTCCTTTGTATATGTTTCTCTCTCTTTAATACGTAAATCCCATTGTTCCATATATCTTTGGAACAGTATCTTTCCCATAATATAAAAACTTTCATGTTGCCAACCAATATCAGCAACCTTTGGGAAAAATAAACACACTGCTTGGCCTTGGTTATCTGGCTAGTTGTAAACATATTAACATCCCTCTGAAATCCAAACAATCCTTTATCTAAAAATGCAAATTCCCATCACACCTTACATGCTAAGGCAGCATCCATGTTTACTCATTAGCATTTCAAGTACATTTCTACACCTAGCTTCTTTTGATAATTTCAAGCTTGCCGTCTACTTGACTTCAAATACAATTAAATCACAGACAGGATCATACACACACATAAACCTTTTGATAATAAACCAGAATATGAAAATTATACATTTATAACAATAAATGCTTCACAAGTACAAAGAAGATCCAATATTATATCCAACAATATTTGTGTTGTGGACTCCACATAGGAATTAGCATAATAAATGGGTTAATTTTTAAGGGCTGTGAGTAATGAACTAGAGAAGTGGAAATTTATGTATCTTTCCGACTGAAGGTCCAAAATATCTCTATCTTGTTCAGTCTCTAATAATAATCCGTAACCTTCTCAGTCATTTTTTTTACCAGCTGTATCTCTGCCCCCACAGTTTATAGCACTTTTGTCAGATCAATGACTGGCATATCCACATGGTAACATAAAAATATCTTCTGCTATCCTCACTATCACTGATGTTTGGGCTGTTTCAAATTTATATATCAGCAATTACGAATGACAAAAATTAATACTGGGAGGCCACTTAAATATGCCCTGGTTAAATGCACATATTCACAATCCAAATTCTATTGTCACTAACTCAATTGAATATTCAGGTTAGAAACAAATTAAAGTACATTTCAGTGCACAGAGTTTCTGTTAGCCATTCACTCACCTGAATAGACTATTTCTTTTTTGGTAGAATATAAGAAAATATTACAAAAGATTCTACCTCAGAGTTTTGACTTAGAACATAGGCTTAGGGACAGGAGAAGGCCATTTGGCCCTTCGAGTCTGCTCCATCATTCCATAAGGTCATGACTGATCAGATTGTGGTCTCAACACCACTTTCCCGGCTGCCCCCCATGAACCTTGACTCCTGTGTCTATCAAAAATCTATCTAACTCAGACTTGAATAAGTTCAATGACCCAGCCTCCACTGCTTTCTGGGACAGAGAATTCCACATACTAACAACCCACTGAGAGAAAAAAATTCTCATCTCTGTCTTAAAAGGGAAATCTCTAATTGTTAAACTGTGTCTCCTAGTCCTAGTCTTCCCGACAAGAAACTTCCTCCCTGTATCCACTCTATCAAGTTCCCTCAGGATCTTATATGTTCCAGTATGATCACCTCTCATTCTTTTAAACTCCAATAGGCATAGGCCCAAACTTTCTTCATAAGTCCTACATCCCAGGAATGAGCTGAGTTAACCATTTCCGAACTGCTTCAAATGCAATTGCATCCTTTTTCAAATAAGGAGACAAAAACTATACACAGGCTTATTCATTCATGGGGTGCAGCAAGATCAATATTTATTGTCCATCCCTAATTGTCCTCAAGAAGGTGATGGTGAGCCTTCTTGAAACTACTGCAGTCCATGGGGTATGGGTATCCCCTCAGTGTTGTTAGAATGGGAGTTCCAGGATTTTGACCCAGTGGCAATATACTTCCAAATATATATCCAAGTAATCAAAGGGCAATTTGGAGATATGGTGTTCCCATGAGCCTGCTTCCCTTGTCCTTCAAGGTGACAGAGATCTTGAGTTTTGGAAGGTGTTGCTGAAGCTGGCATGTTGCAGTTGTACATTTTGTAGATGGCAACCAAGTTACGTCAGTGGCAGAGGGAGTGAGTGCTTGAAGTGCCAATCAAAGTGAGCTGTTTTGTCCTAGATGGTATAGAGTTTCTTGGAGTGTTGTTGGAGCAGCACTGATCAAGCTAAATGTATTCTATCACGTTCCTTGCTTTGGGGAGTCAGGATGAAAGTCACTCACCATAGATTACCCACCCTTAGATCTGCTCTTGTGGCCAGTGTTTATGTGGTTGGTTCATTTAAGTTTCTGGTCAATGGTGAATCCCAAGATATTGATGGTAGAGGATTTGACTAAAGCTGCTGAATGTCAAGGGGTGGGGTTTAGAATGTCTCTTGTTGGAGATGGTCATTGCCTGGCACTTGTGTGGCATAAATGTTACTTGTCCCTTTATCAACCCAAGCTGGAATGTTGTCTGGGTTTTGCTACATGCAGGTATAGACTGCTTCAGCATCTCAGGGGTTATGAATGGAACTGAGCACTATACAATTATCAGCAAACATCTCCACTTCTGATGGAGGGAAGGCCATTAGTGAAGCAGCTGAAGATGGTTGGGACCTACTTTGAGGAACACCTGCAGTGATGTCCAATGGCTGAGAGGATTGACCTCCAACGAACACAGCCATTTTCCTTTGTGCTAGGTATGAATCCAGTCAGTGGAGTCTTTCCCTGATTTCCAATTACTTCAATTTTACTAGGTCTCCTTCATGCCTCACTTCAAAGGCTGTCTTAATATCACAGGAAGTGGCTCTGATCACACCTCTGGAAGTCAGCTCTTTTGTTCATGTTTGGAACAAGGTTGTAATAAGGTGTGGAGTTGGATGGTGCTGGCAGAATCCAAGCTTAGCATCAGTGAGCAGGTTATTGGTCAGTATGCATCACATGAAAGCACTGTCAATGAACACTTCCACTTTGCTGATGATTGAGAGTAGGCCAATGGGGCAGTAACTGGCTGGATTAAATTTGTCCTTTTTTTGTGGATAGTGTAATTTTCCACCTTGCCTGAAAGATGACAGTACTGTAGCTGGCCTGGGACAACTTGATTAGAGGCACAGCTGGTTCTGCAGCACAAGTCTTCAGCACTACAAATAGTATGGTTTTGGGGCCTAGAGCCTTAGCTGTATGCAGTATATTCAGCTGCTTCTTGATATAATAGGAGTGAATAGAATTGGCTGAAGACTGGCTTCTGTGATGGTCCACCTCAGTTGGAGGCTAAGATGCATCAGTTACTCTGCACTTCTGGCTAAAATTGGTTGTAAATGCTTCAGCTTTGTCTTTTGCACTCATGCTGGGCTCCACCATCATGGAGATTGGAGACATTCATGAAGCCTCCAACTCCTGTTAGCTGCTTAATTCCATTGCCATTCACAATTGGATATGGCAGGAGTGCAGAGTTTTAATCTAATCCATTGGTAGCGGACCCTTGGTAGTTCAACCCTGTGTACAACATGCTGCTTCCACTGGTTAGCATGCATCTAGTCCTGAGTTGTGATTTCACCAGATTGGCACCTCATTTTTAGGTACATTGTGTTACATGCTCTTCTACATCCCTCATTGTGCCAAGGTTGGTGCAAAGCTTAATAGTAACGGTGAAGTGAAGAAATATGCTGGGCCATGAGGCTACAGATTGTGGTGGAATACAATTTTGCTGCTGCTAATGGTCCACAGCGCCACATTGGCATCCAATTTGTTATGAATGTATCTCATTTAGCATGTCCCTCTTCCCAATGCTCCTTAAAATCTACTGCTTTAACCAAGCTCCTGATGTGGATCAGTGTCAAATTTTGTTTGATAATGCTCCTTTGAAGCAAGCACCTGGGGTTTGCACTCAAATTAGAGGACTCTCAGGGCCATTCCCTCCTGACTTTATACAATGGTGGGTATGTCCTGGCCCACCAGCAGGTCAAGCAATAACCTGATGTAATCATACTCACAAAACCATACCTTTCAACCAACATCCCTCCATCACTGGATTTATTAGGCCAGGACTTGGGATAACCTGTCCGGTAACATACCATACTAAACAACTAGCTGTACCATATAAAACAGCTCACATTCATTGCTGCCAAGATACTCACATAAGGTATTGATAAGCCCATGTTACAGTAAATAGCAGTTCAATAAATTGTAACAATACTCAAAACTGCTTGAGGAATAGGGGCTATTACACTTTGTCTTAAAAATGTTAAATTGAAGAATATACATATCAAATTGTTTATGGTACATCTTCAAACTCTAACTTTACATTTAGCACTTGCTTTCTTATGATCCACCATTCAACATTTCCCATCATAGGGATAAATCTGTTCAAGCCAAGCAATTGCTCATTTTGATTTGTTATTTCAACTGAGGGCAATGGTCAAGAGATAAAATACTTTCTCAATGCAGAAGGGTTGTCTTGATTCACAAATGACTTTCTTTACTTGAGAAGTTTGTTTAAAAGTCCAGAGCTACAGTATCTAGCGTGGAACTTTATATGTTCATTTGCATGATCCTGTTTTGCTCTGGGCTGACTCCACTCTCTCAGAGAATCTTTTCTAGATGATCCCACCCTATTCCTGAGAAACTTCTCTGGCTGACCCAGTTCTGTTTCTGACAAACTCCACTAGCTGACCTATCTCAAAGAAATCTCACTGATTGACTGTCCCTTGTTTCAGACTCTGGCTGAGCCTGCTCTGCTCCGCTCCTGAGGAACTCCACTAGTTGATTCCGCTCTATTTCAGTCAAGCCCCAGTGGTTGATTTGTTCTGTTTGTCAAAAAGCAGACTTGAAGAAAAAAAATAAAACAATGAAGTTGACTTTTCTTCACTGTTTCATCTGTCAGTTCAAAGCTTATTTAAAAACAACGATTTTCAGAACACTTTGATCTGTAAATATTTTTTTATTCATTTATGGGATGTGGGTGTCGCTGGCTGGGCCAGCATTTATTGCCCATTCCTAATTGCCCTTGAGAAGGTGGTGGTGAACTGCCTTCTTGAACCGCTGTAGTCCATATGGTGTAGGTACACCCACAATGCTGTTAAGATGGGATTTCCAGGATTATGACCCAGCGATAGTGAAGGAACAGCAATATATTTCCAAGTCAGGATGGTGAGTGGCTTGGAGGGGAACTTCCAGGTGGTGGTGCTCCCATGTATGCCCTTGTCCTTCTAAATTGCAGCAGTCTTGGGTTTGGAAGGCGCTGCCTAAGGAACTTTGGTGAGTTTCTGCAGTGCATCTTGTAGATGGTACACACTGTTCGTCAGTGGTGGAAGGGGTGAATGTTTGTGGAAGGGGTGCCAATCAAGTGGACTGCTTTGTCCTGGATGGTGTCAAGCTTCTTAAGTGTTGTTGGAGCTGCACTCATTCAGGCAAGTGGACAGTATCACATCACAATCCTGACTTGCACCTTGTAAATGGTGGACAGGCTTTGGGAAGTCAGGAGGTGAGTTACTCGCCACAGGATTCCTAGCATCTGCCCTGCTCTTGTAGCCGTAGAATTTATGTGGCTAGTCCAGTTCAGTATCTGGTCAATGATAACACCCAGCATGTTGATATGCACTCAGCAAATTAGCATCTATTAACTTTAATAGTCAACCAGTTAACTAGTTAACCTAATTTGGTGTACATTTTTAACTACCAGAACATGTGCACTTAAGCAGCCTTCACAGTATAGTAAAAATTTTTATTGTCCATATAAAGGTTGTCACGATCTCTACTTAAAATCCAAGACAAGTGACACACATGTGGATAAACAGAGGTGGTTAGCAATCAGCCCTTTTAGGCTAAAATTAAGTAATTACGATATTATCCAGGAACTGGGAGATATAAAAAGTTTTACTACAGTCACTTCAACCACAAAGTAAGGCAACACTCAAAACAGCACAATACTGCGTATCAATCATGTCACCAGAATTTCAATAGGACATAAGTGTGGAATTTTCAGACTGGGCCCACTTCATCTGTGAAAAACACCCAGCAATACAATTATGCATTTTTCTACTACAAGCTTGGGTTGTGCCTGTCATGAACTAGGGTAAAGTACTAGAATTTGCAGTCAGCCACTGGTGGTGTTGGAAACAATTTTGTGTGTTTAAAAGCATTATATACTAGAAATTTAGCTTATATGTAATGTTTCCTGCAGTATGTTGATACCGATACATTAAATAAGACTAGTGACAACAAAATGTAATTAAACAACTGGCTGTGATTTAAAAGGTCAATAAACAGTTTTTGACTCTGAAAAGCAGAGGGGTTATGCCTCAGTCTCTGCTTTACATGTCTGTCAATGTTCAAAAGCAAATGCTGAAAACAGAATGTGGAACTGTTAGAGCTTGTGAAAGCAGTAAAGCTGTGACCAGCAATTAATGAGTTTTGCAGTTGCTATTTTTGAAGCTCAAGACTTTCCACAGCACCCCTCTTATAAAACGTTATTTTGCACTTCTAAATCGAGACAATTTTCTTCTCAGCTCAAATAATTGTCGGGCGGTATTTCAGCAATATTTTATTATGATTAGCAATTATAAATCTCTGAGGTGAGCAAATGAAGGTCCTACCCAAGTGTAGAGTTTGAGAGATGTTGGAAGCAGGTTGGAAAGAAGGGGGAAAGAGCTTTTGTATCACTAAAATTTTACCTGCTCTTGTTAGCATCTCAAACTCGGAGACTGTTTCCTGCAGAGGCTGCATACCTTTACTAGGTGCCTCAGTGAATGAGAGCCCCTGGCTATCATTCTGTACCACCTGCGTTACAACTTCTGCTTTATTTCCAAGTGAGGGCTTTAAGAACACTTTGGGCTCTATGTCGAGTTCAAACTGTGAAAAGGAGCAGAAAGGCAAGAAGAGTTAGGCACAAATTCATCACAAAGAAAGAAAAACACAAGGATTGAAAATACAAGTTGGCCAGCATCTGAAAGAGAAACAAGTATACATTTTGGGTGGCATCTTCAATAATTTCTGAACGAAAAATAACCTTCTCAGGAACACAAAAGGCTTCAGCATTTACTGATATCATTGTCACAGGAATTAGCACTGTTCTGGTTTGCAAAACTTTTGAACACAGCTTATTGGCTATTATATTTATTAATCCAGCATGTTTGCATCGCAGTCCAGGGGTCCCTTGCAGAAGCCCCATCATATCTTTTCATTTGTGGCCCACAGACTTGCTGCATATGGCCACCAGTCAAGACTTGCCTGGCTATTTGTGGCATTAAAGGCAGCTCCTTCTGTTTTTGCTCAGGAATAAGAAAAACAGGCAAGAAATCTTACTGTGAAGTTTAAGCTTGTCCAAGCTTCTCTGTACAAGTGTACAGCAGTTCCAAAGAGAAATGCTGGTCCTACAGTTTTTGATTTTGTCTGTGTCCAAGTTTACAATTGAAAGTGCTATGTCAAAGGTGCAGACCAACATCCCAACACTTGACGGTGCAGTATCCCTGAGAGGAGACAATTTCCATTTATATAGTGCTCCTCAAATTGTTGGAAAGGTATTTCAAAGCATTTAACAGTGAAGACAAAACAGTGAACAGAACAAGAGCTAGAAGGGAGCCATTTAGACTAGCCAGGCAAGTCTTAACTGGTGGTCAGATGCAGCAAGTCTATGAGCCACAAATAAAAAGATATGATGGGGCTTCTGTAAGTGATCCCAGGGCTATGATACAAACATGCTGGATTAATAAATATATGTCAATAAGCTGTGTTCTGCACAGAACAGTCCAAAACTGATCCCACCACTGTACTCTCTACCCCCATCAGTCTGTATCTTCCTATTTCAAATATTCAACCAATTTCCATTAAAAGATGCTTTAACTACTCTGCAGTAGAACTTCAACAACTCTCCTTGTGAAGAAATTTTTCCAAATCTTGTTCCTCAAGTGACACTTTTGAACTGATGACTCATTGTCACTGACTCCGAGCATCGACACCTGGGATCTGTCACTTCCAATCCTTCTGCAAACTGATCAAACCCCATTAATCGCAACACTTTGTTTCTTGTCCATCAATTAAATTTCCATCCATGTTGCTGCTTATTGATTTATATCATGCACATTAATTTTTATTGGAAACATCTTTGGAATGTTATGAAAAATCTAAAAACACTGCAAGTAAAACACTTCCTATATCTACATGGCAATTTCTTCAAAAAATATTAAGTTTGCTAAATATTACTTGTTTTTAACAAATTTATCCTGAATGTTCTCAATTATTCCCTGCCTTTCTAAATTTGATCACGATAAATTTCAAGGGTTTCCCCACAACTGACATTAGACTGAGCTGCAGAAAAGGGAGAAATCAAGACTGTCAGGATATGGTCAGTTAAGGAATTGGAAGGTGTTTTTAAAAGTAGTGAGGAAAGGAGAGGGAATTAAGTACCAAAGCAAAAGGAACAAGGTTAGGAGTTACAAAGAAAAGGAACATAGTGACTAAACAGACTATTAAATGAGGACTGAAGGCAAGGAGAAAGCATATGTTAGTGGAGTTGAAAGTGTATGAGGGGATGCAAGGTTGCAGAAGATATCATTTCATACATGAAGTTCCCATTATACTCAACCAGACAATCATTAATACCTAAAACCATTCCCTATTCTGATTTCAATAAGAAAATTATACATAGAAACATAAAAAATAAGAGTAGATCACGTGGCCCTTTGAGCCTGCTTCAGCATTCGATATGATCATGGCTGATCCTTTATCTCAACGTCATACTCCTGCTCTCTCCTCATACCCCATGACGCCTTAAGTCTAGAAACATATTTCCTTCTCAAATATATTCAGTGACTTGGCCCCAGTCTTCTCTGGTAGAGAATTCCTCTGAGTGAAGTTCTTCCTCATCTCAGTCCTAAATGGCATGTATTCATGTAAACATACTCATATGCATGTACAATAATATACATTATGAAATAGGTAGGCCATTTAGGACTGAGATGAGGAGAAACTTCTTCACTTGGAGGGTGGTGAACCTTTGGAATTCTCTGCGCCAGAAGACTGTAGAGGCTCAGTCGTTGAGTATGTTCAATACTGAGCAATAGATTTCTCCATATCAAAAACACCAAGAATACAGGGGTACGCAGGAAAATGGTGTTAAGCAGATCATCAGTCATGATCTCACTGAATGGCTGAGGGGGCTCGAAGGGCTGACTGGCCTACTCCTGCTCCTATTTCTTATGTTCTTATTTTCTCATACAACATATGAATTGCCCATGGCATTGGCAAGCCAGCTGATGCGTGATTTTTAATACAAATGAGGTGTCAATGAAGTTGGGAAAGAATGTCAGTAATTTCAGTTTTGTATTTCATATTCTTTATAAGTATAACTTCTGCTATACATCAAGGTTAAGTTATTCTTCTCGAAGTTGGAAATTATGGCCAGCATAAACTGTTGAAGTATGGTGTGAGCACATCATGTACCTCCAATTTGCAGTAAGTCATTCAGACTGTTGTGTGCAGCTGACCACCACAAAAATGATATGGAGAATGACACAGTTTGGTTCTGGGAACAAACTGAAGGTTTAATTATTTGAACACCTTGATTAAATTGGTAGGAGTATGAAACACATTCTGTCACAGCTTGTAAGACAAATTATGAAGTTACCTTGAAGATAAATCGGTGACTAAAACAATTCAGACCCTTCTGCTCCAAATAACCTCAGATTACATGTAGCATTTACATTATAAAATAATCTTAAAACTTGAATTGCATTAAATATGGATGTGCACCAAAGTGAAATTATACTTTTACGTTCAAAAATAGACTTGTGTTCAATAAATTAAAGCAACTTATCTTAACTGCTTTTCACTTAACATTTTTTTTTGCTGATGGTATTCTGTGATTGACACAGTAGATGGTCAGCTCCTACCTGTATACCACATCAAGCTAAAAGTAGGGTTTTACTTTTCCAATTTATACAGGGCATCAGAGTCAGTGTCGTCAGTAAGGTCTCAGTTCGTGCCATAATGCACATGTGGAATTTTCCTATTGCCTTTACTTCAACTGTGAAAAACAGGGAGCAGGACAATTATAGATCGCCCTTCCAAATTTGAATGGTGTCTGGAGAGAATTTAATATAAACAACACCAGAGTGAAATAGTGGTGATGGTGCTTGCGCAACAGTGGCAGGAATGGGAAGATGAGTTAAGCAAATTACACAAGTGGCATTCAGGTGATCTTTTCTCCAGGCTTTAATGGTATAAATATGTGAAATACATCTAGCAATTATATCATGCCTGACAACAAACTCCTTTTTCTGCGTTAGAAATTTGTACAAGATTTCCATGCCTAGCTTATCTCAATCCTCAGTATGGTAACTTCCATGAAGTGTAACATTTATACAAAATTAATACAGGCAAAGAGAAATCAAGCAGCTGCAATAGTTGTGTAGTGTTAGTTATATTAAAAACTAGTTTATTGCAGGTTTTTTTGTCTGTCCTGAAAAAAGCCGAAGAGAAGCCCGAGATTAGGTTTCCCATAGGCCACTTTTGGCTCACTTCCTTTCATCTGTGCACTCCTGTAGATTTACCACTCCACATGTTTCAGAATCTCCATCAGCATTGGTGCATTTGCAGTTCTGGGACTTACTTCTGTTCCCTCATCTTATCTTGCTGTCCAGTGAAAGAAGGTGCAAAAATGCTATTATGAGCTAGGACATCCCACCATCAGCACTTCAAGTTAAAGAGTTCTATTAAAAATAAGTGTCTTCAGTTCTATTTTTTTGCTAATCTTCCAATGGGAACTGCTTTGTCTCCACTTAACAATTGTCCGTAGCTAGCTGAGTTCAAATTTATGGGTATGTGTCAACACATCATTTGAGTAACACTAGCTTCAGATGCTTCCAAGCTTTTTTGTCTTCATAGGCAGTAATATGGAACCTCGAAGACAGCATTTAAATATATACAAATCTATGTCATTATTTGCATATATCTGTAAATGCTGATACTGACAAATCTAGGTGTTATCCATCAATGAGGTTACAATGCTAGAAACAGGCCTTTCCAAACCTCCAGCTCCACAAAATTCAAATAAATAGAAATGACAAATTGAAATACAAATAGAAGTTTCCTCAGTCAGCTGTTGAACAGCCCTGCTTTGGGTGGCTTTATTTAGGGAGCTGTCCAGGAATAATGCTCACAGAAATCGATCAATCAGAGCTCCACTCCAGCTGACAAAAAAAAATTCATCCTTTTCTGTGTTTTTGTTTCCATCTTCATCCCAAATTAACCTCTTTCAGTTGGAATTCAAAGTTAACAGCATTTGTGCCATGCAGCCTGTGTTAAGTGACCAAGATCAGGGCCACTGTGAAAAGGGTTTTTCTTCATCCTCACTTTCCATTAATATTCAAACTTTCTTTTCACTTGTTCTACTTCATTCCTGACTCATTATAAAGTTGCTGACACAAGCTTAAAATGATATTCTTAACTTAATGAAAACTTCAAATTAACATTTTCACCACAACCGAATCAAAATGAACAATTCTGCATTTATGTCAGGCATGCTACAATCAGAACAATAATCACACCTGTATAGAACTGTTGTCAAACATTTCTATGGTCAGCTCTTCTTCATCTTCTGCTGGCTCCTTTACCATGCCTGCAAAGTTTTCAGATTCGTAGAACTGAAGGAAAATGGGGGCACGGCTAGAGTTGCGTTGGATTTCTACACGGAGGATCCCATCCCGAGGCCACTTCTCACGGACATGCTCCAAGCAATTGATTGGAGAGCGGGAAAAGGCAATATGAATGTAGGCCAAAATGAAAAGGACAAAAAGAGCCTGGAAAAAAAAAGGAAAAAAAAAACATAATTAATATTTCTCTCAAAAAGCATGCGGTGAGTGTTTTGGGCAATAGGGTGAAGTGAGAACATGTACATATATACATATGCTAACCTACTTACTAAGATAAAATCACATAGCTGAGATTACAAAGCTTCTCTGTGGGAGGTGTAACATCAGTGTATTACCTATTTTTCTATTATACTTCAAAATTCCTGCAAAATAATGATTGATAATCTCCAAACCATCACTACAGAGTCGCCCACCATTAACATCCTGCATATCATGTTAACAATGTGGATACAAGGTATGGTAGAAGGCTAGGTAATTTGCAATGAGTGTCTCACCTGCTGACCGCTCAAAGCCAGTCCATCATCTACAAGGCTCAGGTCAGGAATTTGATGAAATATTCACCATTTGGCTTTACGGGTACAGCTCAAAGCTGTAGACAGATCAGGATAGATCATACACTTCATCACTGCCCTTGCCATTGGACTGGCATTGGCACTATGGCTACAGTACATAGTGCGCTGCAGCAACACATCAAGGATATTGGACAGAACCTCCCTCCCCTGCAACTTCTACACCAAGACAGCCAAGGTCAGCGATATAATGGAAACACTATCATCTGTAAAGACACCATCCAAGAAAGATACCATCTACACTTGGATGTACGTGATCTTTCTTTCATTGTTGCTGGAGCAGAATCTTAGGATTTCCTACCCAACACTCTTGTGGGTGCATCATCACACAACTGGAGTTGCTCATGGAAAACGTCCACCACCAGTTTCTCAGGTTCACTAAATATGTGCAGTAAATACGATCTTGCCAGGCTCACCCACAGTTCAAGAACAAATTAAAAGAAAATTCCAGTTCGATGACAAACAAAGACGATTCACCTTTCTGGGTACTTTTTCTAAACTGAGGCATTCTCAAATTGATTCTTTTGAGAGCTAGATAACATTAAATGAACCAGGATGACACACCCTACTTATAGCAACATCTGGTACAGGATGATGGACACATTACACCCTCAAGGTTATATCTGTAACCTTTCAGATGGATGGGGTAGAATACAAACTTAGGCAACTACTCTTTCACCTCGACGACACATTCAATTCTAGTCCAGCCTAACTGGATGGAAATCTACCACCTCCGCCAACTGGAAAGTTCCTACACAAAATGATATTGAGCAGTCTCATTCTTTCAGGGTGGTTGCAAAATGACTGCGATAGAAAATGGAAAAAAAAGTCATACTGGCTCATTAGGGAGCTCTCTTCAGGCTGGGACTGAAATGGACTGTTGCAGAGGAGACAGACTATTTACTGATGTTGCTTAATTGAGGTTGCCATACAGTTTATTTAGCATTATCTGACTCTAACAAGAGATTCAGTTTGAGAATATCTTTTAGATAAGGTACCCAGAAAGATACACCCCTGACATAGGAATACTTAATGCTGACACTGGTGGACTCATTCCACAGTTTGTAAGGGAAACTGCCTAACACTCTGGAACACTCTGTCTCAGGCAATGGAGGCTGTCATTGAATACTTTTAAGGCAGAGGTAGATAGGTACTTGTGAAGCAAGGGAATCAAAGGTTATCGGGGTTAGATGGGAACGTGGAAATCAAAACACAAGATGATCAGCCATGATCTTATTGAATGATGGAGCAGGCTCGAGGGGCCAAATGGTCTAATCCTGTTCCTACTTCTTATGATCTTAAGTTGGCACCTATTTGGTACCACTCTGTATTGTCCAAGATACATTAACTGCAAGCGCTACTTCTGCTCGGAGTGCTAAATTGTGCAACCACCCCTTCAGTTGAAATGCACCCAACATTTTAATACTTTCAACTCAATGAGGGAAAAAGTAATTGCAATCTTCACACCAAGTAGATGAACATTTTAAACCTTCATTATTGAAACCTTACAGGATATTAGGAAACTTCCTAACACCAGTGGAGGTACCCATCTTCTAACTTGCTTACTGCGACTACAGCTCCTCATACCCCGCTTCCATCCCATTCTCTCAGTTCCTTCGCCTCCGTCATATCTGTTCTGATGATGCCACTTTCCAAAACAGTTCCTCTGACATGTCTTCCTTCTTCCTTAACCAAGGTTTTCCACCCACGGTGGTTGACAGGGCCCTCAACCATGTCCGGCCCATCTCTCGCACATCTGCCCTCACACCTTCCTCTCCCTCCCAGTGCACTGATAGGGTCCCTCTTGTTCTCACTTATCACCCCATCGGCCTCCACATTCAAAGGATCATCCTCTGCCATTTCTGCCAACTCCAGCATGATGCCACCACCAAACACATCTTTTGTCCCCCCGCAAACCCCCCCCCGGCGGCTTTCCGCAGGGATCGTTCCCTTCGGGACACCCTGGTCCACTCCTCCATCACCCCTCACCCCATGCAACCGCAGAAGGTGCAACACCTGCCCCTTTACTTCCCCCCTCCTCACCATCCAAGGGCTCAAACGCTCCTTTCAAGCGAAGTAGCGCTTCACTTGCGTTTCCCTCAATTTAGTCTACTGCATTCGCTGCTCCCAATGCGGTCTCCTCTACATTGGAGAGACCAAACGCAGACTGGGTGACCGCTTTGTGGAACACCTTCGGTCTGTCTGCAAGCATGGCCCAGACCTCTCTGTCGCTTGCCATTTCAACACACCACCCTGCTCTCATGCCCACATGTCCGTCCTTGGCCTGTTGCAATGCTCCAGTGAAGCTCAACGTAAACTGGAGGAACAGCACCTCATCTTCCGACTAGACACTTTACAGCCTTCCGGACTTAATATTGAGTTCAACAACTTCAGATCATGAACTTTCTCCTCCATCCCCACCCCCTTTCCGATCTCCCTTTTTCCAACAATTTATAATTTAAAAAAAATATATTTTTCTTTTCCAACCCATTTTAAAATTTATTTCGATCTATTGTTTTATCTCCACCTTTTAGCCCATTTCAATCCCTTCCCCCCACCATCTGCCACTGCTTGTCCTGCTTGCTACCCTTAATGTCCCCATTAGCACATTCCTTAGATAATATCAACACCCCTTTGTCCTTTTGTCTATGACATCTTTGGCAATCTCTTCTTTGCCTCCACCTATCACTGTCCCTCTATCCAGCACTACCTTACCCACCTCCCTCTACCAGCTTATATTTCACCTCATTTCTTTCTTTCCTTAGCTCTGATGAAGATCATATGGACTCGAAACGTCAACTGTGTTCCTCTCCACAGATGCTGCCAGACCTGAGTTTTTCCAGCTATTTTTGTTTTTGTTTCAGATTTCCAGCATCCGCAGTATTTTGCTTTTATATAAACAATGAGGCCTGCAAGGAATCTACCCAACATAGACCCTGATAAATGAGGTCCGCAAATCTGCAACTGGATATATTGTAGAAAAGTAAATTGGAGTTGGTTCTCCATTTTCACACAAATAACAATCTGTATCACATATCAGAGCTTGGTACTCAACATAAATTTAGAAGGACAACAAATAGAGATGGAAGCAAATTTAAAGGCTGGTGTTAAAAGCGTCAGAAAATTTAAGTGTGGTTTTCAAAAGAAGCCCCATTGAAATTGTTTATTCCTCAAAGCACAGTGTAAGGCTAATCAGTAAGTAAGGAGTAGTTTGCCCTCTAGGCAATATTTACATAGTTTAACTCCTGCTTCTTGCATCATTCTGGTGCTGGCATACCCAACTGATCAAATCAAGTTAGATCACAGCATGAAATCAGTGCCCTAAGCTTTGAACATTGCACAATTACAACAGGACACCATCCTTAATCTTCATAATGCACTTGATTTTTGGCACGGTTACAGAAACAGAGGGAGTAGGTCTGTTCTGGGAATCCAAATATAACATTCAGAAAAGTTCATGGACACGTTTCTGATCAACTGCCCATTTTCCAGGAGAGTCACAAAAACACCACTATGTGCTTAACCCAAATCGGATGGTACATTTTACCAGAGCTCCATTCACAAAAAAACAAATTAAGTAGCTCAGAAGGAAGAAACAATTAAGAGGAAACTGCAGGAAGCAGGCAATTACTTAAATAAATGCCCACTTGCTCTTCTTTGCACCTTAAAAGAAACATTTAACTTGTCAATTTTTAGGAGTGGATCCCTGGAGTTCTTATTTAAATTTTATGATAATTTTTATGACATTAAAGTTAATGTGAGGCTTTCCTGTTATACACTATTATACTGGCAATTGGTGGTCTCTGATGTCTTTTCTTTTTGAAGTGCTGACAAGTTGGTTCAATTTTAACTCTACAAGTTTCCTTCCCGTTCAGACACCATATGTCACCAAATTAAGTGCCCAAGTCAAAACAAGATAATACATTTTTGGACGTGCAAATATTTTCAATTTATTGAAACTATCTATATATCCAAGGTGGAATAGTGTTAATTTCCGACGCTTTGAGGAAATCATTCATGTACCGGCAGCACAGATACAGGGTAAAAGGTTATGGATCTCAAGATCCATTAAGTCAGTGGACCCTATTAAAATATTACTGTGATCAGGCAAATTGAACTGTGATTAAAAATCGATGACTCCCACATGCTACCAGCTGGGGTTGTGGCTATTTGTAAACCATTTTTGTTCCCAACAATAGGTACATTTTTTTCTATTCATTCAAGGATGTGGGCATTGTAGGCTAGGCCAGCAATTATTTCCCACGTCACATGAATGAATAAAAAAGAAACTGGGATACGCTTCAATCTCACAGGCAAGTATTAGAGAACTTTCAAAGATATGAAACATTTCTAGTATGGGGAACTTTTTCTTTATTCAACAGTTTTGACTCCTCACTTCCTGGAGGGCTTTTTGGAATGCGGTACCATAGCCTCAGTCCACTTTCCATTACTTGCTGAAACACCCATTCAGTCCTGGTGACAATGATCACACTACAGTATTTTGTAGTGGAATGTATCACAGCTAGGCCTTAAATGGTTCTAATTTAAGAGCATACAAAATGGATTTCAACTAGAAACCACCAGAAAGTGTTGAGGAAAGAAAACCTTTATTTCCTGAGCCAGGGAGGCCAACTGTACCACAACTACAACTGAGGTTAAGCCTAGAATATCCAGGAGGACTGTATTGCTCAGCTACTCATTGGATACACTTGTTCAGCTTTCTGAGTAGTGAGAGACTAGATGGTGTGAAAGAGCATTGGGATATTTACAAATCACCAAAAGGTTGCACACAGTTATAAAAGTTAATCAAAAAGGCCAATGAAATGATGGTCTTTATGTCAAAAAGGTTGTAATACAAAAAATGAGGAAGTAATGTTTCTGGTGTGGAGCCTCTGAGACCTTATCGGAGTACTACATTCAGTTTTGGACACTGGACACCAAGGAAGGTATATTGGCATTTGGAAGGCACAGATTCAGCAGAATAGCAGGGCTTCAAGAAATAGCTTATGAGAATAGGTTACTTAAATTTAGTTTGTACTCCCCAGACTAAGATCGAAAGCTGATGTATTTGAGATCTTTTAAAATGTCAAAGGGATTTAAGAGTTGATAAAGTAACTATTTCCTCTTATGTTTCCTATGAGAATTCAGAACTAGGGGACATCAATTTTGCATTATAATATTTTAATATTGCCCACGTCTATTCCTCCCTCAGTCCATTGCTGCTGAAGCCCTCATTTATGCCTTTAGTAGCTCTCGGCTTGATTATTGTTACACTCTCCTGGCTAGTATCCCATCTTCCATTAACTTGAGCCTATCTTAAACTCTGCTACCCGTAATTTGCAATTAGTCTCGTTCACTCATCACAACCATCCTTGCTAGCCGACACAGACTCGCAGTCCACCAATGCCTTGATTTTAAAGTTCTCATTCTCATCTTCAAGTTCCTCCATGGCCTCACTCCGCTCTAAGTCTGTAATCTCTTCCAGCCCTACAACTCAGAATTCTACATTCCTCTGGCCCCTTGTGTACCTCCTGCTTCCTTCACCCCACCGACAGCAGTGCCTTTAGCATCTGGGCCCTGGTTTTGGAATTCCCTCTCCACCTCTCTCTACCTTTGTGGGTCTGGATAAACTGTGTCTTTAACAAACCTTTTAATCATGCTGCCCTAATTTCCTGTTGCTTAGCTCCATGCTGTTTTTTGTCTGATTACATTCTCATTTAATGCTTTAGGATGCGTCCTACTTTAAAGGTGCTATAGGCATGCCCGTTGTTAACAAATCACCAGTGCTTGCATGTTATTTGATCATGCGAACTATAGAAGGCAAACCTATTCTCATGCATTGCATGAATTTACGTGCACTTTCCAGAAGTAGTTGTACAGCAATCTTAGCTGATTTGTATTCAACCTTGTGCTGAAACCAACCGTAGCATGGCTGCTGCCCAGCTTGTATCAGCTAATTAATCAAAATCTGAATCGAACCTAGAACTTTCTGTCGGCATGCTTAGCATTATTGTAAAGAACTTTTTTTAATTTCTATTGGACTATTGTAAAGAACATATCTTTTTATTTCTGTTGGACTGTGGATTAAAATTACAATGGCTGCAGTTTGAAAGACTTGTCCACTGGAACAGTGTGAGGGATATATACAATGTTGCTATCCTGGAATGAAGTGTGCCATGAAAGACAGGATGGTACCGAAGAAGTATCCAGTCTAAAGGGGAATTGCCTGGCAACAACATTTTAATTGGCTACTAACCAGGTGACCAGGGTTTGAGAGAGAACACTGTAGCTGAAAAAAAAAGCTCACAGCCTGAAAAGAGAAAAGGCCTAAAACTTCTTTCTTCTGTGTAAGATTCCAGTAATTCTGCAATAATAGCAATCTGGTTTTTTTCCCTCATATCTCTATAACCTGCTCTCTCTCTGAAAAACTCCTGTCAAGAGGAAAAGGGGAAAATCACTGTTAGAGACATTGAAAAGCAAGTGCTCAACCTGTGAACTAAAGACTGTGTCATCAACAAAGAACTAAAAGGAATTTGGAAGACATCAATCAAAACCAACCCATCAAATCCCGTACTTCGGAATTGGTGCTATTGAACTGTTTTATCCCACCCTTAAAACGCATGTTTTTGTATGTCTTATGTATCTTGTATGTGTGTGTATAGGGATTTAAGAAGGGGTAGAGTTTAGGTTATCAAATTAGAAAGTAGCAGTTCATATTTTTTTCTTTTGCCACTGGTTAACGTCAGTTTGTTCAATAAACTGTTATTTACTTATTAAGATTACAAACCTGGTGCTTGTATTGTTAACCTAAATTAAACAGTGAGGTGGTTTGATCAAATTTTTCACACTTTTCGTGGCTTGGGGAGCAGTGGGTCTTGATATTGCATCGCACCATCCCCAATAAGTCGTGACACTATATTAAGTGTGTCATTGCCCACTCAGGTGCTCTGGGGTCCCATGGGCACATTCGACATCTTCAAATAAAACTGGAATTTAATTACCTTTCAACTTGTAGTGGTACTCAGTTGATAGTTCAACTACTTTTTCCTCTTACTCAGAACTGATAGCAAATTTACTTTAGGTTTATATCTTGCAACCACTTTTGACTTTGAGGCATTGAAAGTTACACTAACAGCATTTTGGAAAGTTCAGTAAATTTTAAATTTCATTAAGGCCAAATTGGAAATGGTTGGACTGTCTAGTACCACACCAAATTCATTACATAAAACCAGACTGTGGATTTTCAACTATACAAGGCTTCACAAGCAAAGCTAATTCTGGCATCAGACAATGTTTACAAACACAAACTTTCATATTTCCAGAAAAGTTATGTGAACAATGACCGGCAGCAGTACTTCAGACTGATGCATTCCCTTCCTAGCCTGAGTGTGCTACGGTCAACTATAATACAACCGTAGGTATAGCTGTGATCAGCAAAGTTATGCCTTTATGTAGTGGGCCATTCGGGGTAGTATGCTTTTCTTATTAAAGTGGTTTGTAATTAAATTAATGGGGGAGAGGAGGAACAAAACAATGGTGGAAAAATGGTGGACATGCCATGTGAGTTTTCTTTTGCACTACAAAATACCCTGTTAATTCATTTAGCTTACTATGTTATTTAGGTCCATGTTCAGGCACTTTTTCTTCTGCCTTGGCACCAAACCCATCTCTGATTGCTTTGTAAAACATAATCAAAAATATTATAACATTTAATTCAAATCTATACTCAGATCATGGGTATGAGAGCAATGAATTACTAAGCTTACTTCAGAGTGGGCAAAACTCAAACTTACAAATAGCACACGTATGATTGAATTATGGGATCTTTCTCATGGACAAAGTACATATCGGCATACACCAATATAATAAATCATTACACATTTCAAAGCTTAGCTGAGGAAATGGATTTTTAAAAAATCAGGTTTTAAATGTGAAGAGGTCACAAGATTTGTAAACAGTGTAATGATTTTGCCATTAATTTATTAATGGTGTATTGTGTGTATGATGCTACAAGTAATATTTTCACAGCTCCATGCTATCCTTCAATACCACTGATCATGCTGATTCTGGAGATGCGCTGTTTTCTAACATGGCCCAGTTAAGCTTTGACAGCAACCATCTTTCCAATGTCCAACAGAATGAGTGAGATAGCTGCAAAACTTTTATGTACCATAAATAAACATATTACATGTAGCACATTTTGCCCCTCGCTCTGTAATTTTTTTAAAAATAGAAAGCTGGTCACTGAATGCCAAATAGTTCTGACTATGAAATTTACAAAAGCATTTGTCACTGCACAATTCCCTCACCAAACAAACTGATTGATCAGCAAAGCTTAGATTTTATGGCCTGTTAGCGACAAAAGGTTCATTTTAGCAGCATAATTTAATCATAAAATTGTGCAACCCCATAGCATGGAAGGAGACCATTCAGCCTATCATACCTGCGCCAACTCCTTGGGAAAGCTATCCAATTAATTCCAGTTCTCTGCTTTTTCCCAAAAACCCTGTTTTTTTTTCCCTTCAAGTATTTATCTAATTCTCTTCTGAATGCTATTACTGAATCTGTTTGTACTACTTTTCAGGCATGGCATTCCAGATCATCATAACTCGCTGTGCAGAAAAATGTTTCCTCATGTCACCTCTGGTTCTTCCACCAATCACTTTAAATCTGTGACCTCTGTTAACCAACCCTCTGCCATTGCAATTGCTCCTTATTTACTCTATATAAATCCTTCATCCTCTCCCTGAGCACATTTAAATCCTTTGGGTCTGATTTTTTTTTTATTCTTTCATGGGATGTGGGCATCACTGGCAAGTCCAACATTTGCTGCCCATCCCTAATTGTCCTTGGGAAAGTGGTGGTGAGCAGCCGAAAAACTGCTCTAAACTAAATATTACGTGCACGGGTAATTCAGCACATTGTGGGCTGTTTTCATACGGTTTAGAAACCAACAAGTCACCTCTTGCTTTTGCCCAGCACAGGTCAAGATATTTAAGAGTTAGTCATTTACGGAAAAATATGCACATAACAAGGGAGGGGTGGGGTGGAGAAAAAGTTAAAGAGAGAGAAAAATCAAAATTAAATTCACATGAAGTAACAGACACTATATAACAGATTTACTGAACACACAAGAGAACAAATTCCAAGGTCAAGAGTGACTTGTCACAGTAAATGGCAGCTGAACTGAAGCTGTAGTGTGGTTTCTCTCTCAATTCTGGTCAGCAGACGATGAAATCCAGCATGGGTGCAGGGAAATAAATACTATAGTGCAGCGGCACCGCCACAAAAAGATTAGGGCATTGAAAACTAGAACAAGAGATCCAAATGAGAAATATGCCCAATACATCAAGTTCCGATGGAGGGTCATATTGGACTTGAAACGTTAACTCCACAGTTTCTCCCTCCACAGATGCTGCTAGACCTGCTGAGTTCTTCCAGCATTTTCTGTTTTTGTTTCAGATTTCCAGCATCTGCAGTATTTTACTTTTATATCATGTGAAATAAACCCCCACCCCTGGTCCAATAATGAAGAAAAAAGGTGAGCGGCTTTGATTTAATGGTTTGCCCTTGAAAACTACTTTTAGCTTGAGGGAATAGCAGGCACACAATTTTGGCAACATGAATACACAAGACCATAAGAAATGGAAGTAAAAGTCGGTAATTTGGCCCCTCAACACTCAATAGGGTCATGGCGAATCTGATTGTGGCCTTAACTCCACTTCCTGCCTGAAACCCCAACCCCCTGCCCCATAACCCTTTACTCCCTTGTGAATCAAAAATCTGTCTAACTTAGCTTTGAATATATTAAGTGACCCAGCCTCCACTGCTCACTGTAGAGAAAAATTCCAAACAGTAATGATCCTCAGAGAAGAAATTCCTCCGCATCTCCATCTTAAATGTGAGTCCCTTTATTTTGAAACTGTCTCCCCTAGTTCTAAATTCCCCCACAAGTGGAAACATCCTCTCAGCATCTACATTGCCAAGCCCCCTCAGGATCTTATATGTTTCAATAAGATCACCACTCACTCTTCTAAACTCCAATGAGTATAGCCCAACTTGCTCAACCTTTCCTCATAAAACAAACCCATCATCCCAGGAAATCATCCTAGTGAACCTTCTCTGAACTGCTTCCAATGCAAGTAAATCCTTCCTTAAGTAAAGTTAAGTAAGGAAGGACTCTCAAAAATAATTTCCATCATCTCCTATGTTCCACTAGTATTGCAAATGCATCCTTTTGGGGATTCAGATCTGTATCAGATTGGAAACCTCCTCTGGATTATCAGTTACATGCACCTGTTTGCTGTCAAAACTGTCAAAAACTGCGTATGCAGTTTTATCCTGTTTGTTATTTGATGAAATCATAAATCTGTATGTTTAGTGATAATGCCTATAAAAACAGAAGTTGAAGTCTTGTTACATACACAATCACACCAATGTCATTGGTAAGAGTTCAGGCTTGCCCCTAACACTCTTGCTTCCAGCAAAAGTGCAGTTTCCATAAGTGAAGACCCAGAGCAAATAACAGGCAACAGATTATCAGGAGATGAAGATCATGCCTGACAAATCTTCCAGCCTTATTTGAGAAAGTGACAGTGTGAATGAACTGCAGAACACCGTTTTGACATGATATAGCCAGATTTCCAAAAGGCATCTGTAAAGGTTCCACACAAAAGACATGCTGTTAAGGCCAAAACTCTCAGGGATTCAAGGTAAATCTAGGGAATGGATGAGAAACTGTATGAAGAATAGAAAAAAAATAGTTGCTTGTTGGAAGAGATAAGGTTTGTGTATGTGCATTTGATTGGGCAGAGGGAGGGTGGGGGGGAAATAAGACTTCTGAGTTGTGTGTCCCTAGGGCTAATTGTAATCTACTGTATTTAAAAAATCAGTGCAAGTTAGTTAAATCTGTAGATGATACCAAACTGGAAACTAAAAGATAAATTAGAAATTACACAATAAGGAGGACACATTATGTAAGTGTCCAGAACAATGAGAGATAAAATTTAGTGTTGACAAGAATAACATATAGTCCATAAGGCAGAAAAGGTGCACTACAGTATTCCACAAATGGTGCTGAAATTGCTTAGGAAGAAATCAAGAGACCTAGCAAACTCATTACACAACATATTAAACCAAAGCCAAAAGTATATTGAAGCACATGGTTAAAACAGTAGAATATAAATTGAAGGAAGTGATCAAACTGTACCATTTTCTGGTCAGACCATTCCTTGAGTACTGCATGTAGTTCTGGTTCCCAAGAAGTAAAAGATATTCAGGTATTGAAGGAAAAGGAGGGCCACAAGCCTTATTCTTTCTGCCAAAGGAAATAGTTATGAAGGAACACAACTTATGTTTATATAGTGCCTTTAACGTAATGAAACACCCCAAGGTGCTCTACAGGAAAATTGTAAAACAAAGTATGACACCGAGCCACATAAGGAGATATTAGATCAGGTGATCAAAAGTTTCAACAAAGAAGTAGGTCTTAAGGAATGTCTTAAAGGAGGAAAGCAGGCAAAGTGGTGTAAAGAGAGCATTCCAAAGCTTGGGGCCTAGGCAACTGATGGCACAGCCAACAATAGTGGAGCAATTAAAATCAGGGATGCACGAGAGGCAATTACAAGAGTAGGACACAGGTTCAAAGTAGTAAAACATAAATTTAAGACCAATATCAGGAAGTTCTTCTTTGCACAAAAAGTGATCAAAATGTGAAACTGATTTATCTGTGCCAAAGGAGGAAAGGTTAAAACCTTGGTCTCATTTAATGAACAAATGGATGCTGAAATGGGGAAGTTCATATTGATCTTATGTATCTAACAGAGGTTTTCAAAACTGACAGAATAAATATTGATTCCATTGGTTGGCAAATTGATAAATATGCAAAGTCATCAGAATTATAACAAGGTGAAGGGAGAAATGAGAAGAAATGTTTTCAGAATGTTATTGGAAATTAGAATTGTTTACCATAAGTGGCTATTGAAGCAAATATTATAACATTAGAAGGAATCTGATAACAAATTGAAAAGGAAGAATATAAAGGCTAGGATTAAAGACTAGGAATGAGAATAAATCAATTCAAAAGTGAGCACAACTTGGGTATATTGGGCCAAATAACCCCTTTCTCTGGCATAACTTCCATGGAAGCAGCCTCGTGAGGTTAAATTGTACATACATAATGCAATTGACTATGAAGTCCAAATCCCAAGGGAAATCTTTATATCACAGCCTGCTTTGAAGTGTGAATGGTGACATATTTCTATTAATTTAAAAATTCAACAAGTTCTTGTAATAGAAGACATTGCGAGGACATGGTAACCTTCTTACTAAACAGTTCTAACAAAGTTTCAGGCAAAAGACTGAACTTATCTATTCTCCAGTCTACTGATCTACATGTATTATTTCAAAGGCAATGACTTGTCCTTAAAAATGTTTAACTTAAATTCTGAAAATAAGCAATGACACTAGCAAAGGAAATCCTGTCAGCGCATACGTTTCTTATGAAATATCTGACAGATCAAGCTCGCTTCCCAAACTGGTCCCCCAGGTACAGAAATAATGAGCTTCCCTCAGATAGAGATGGTTATTCAAATTGTTACATTTTATCACTTGCATCTAAAAATATAATTCATAAATCATTCATTCTGTCACTTGTAACATCAATATATTCAGAAAACCTATCTCCATTTTTCAACCTGGCCTCTCAAGGGGCTACAGGTGGTACAGCGACTAACTGCAATATATATTATGGGGTGGGAGGAATTGCATGGAGGTAACTGATGTTTCAACAACCCTCCCTTGATACCTAATGCTTAAAGATAGAAAAATTGCAACAAGCTTGATTCATCTTGTGCATTCTTATATTCATAGAGGTATTGTGGAATATATTTCCTAGACAGGTCAGGTGAATTGAAATTGTCTTTCCTCGTCCTATACATTTCTGTGACTATGAATACTAAGATAAAGCTGCTTATTCACCAGGAATTGTACATCAAAATTCAGAATTTTTCATGATAGAAAACAGGCACATTCTGCGTGCTGGTATGGATTATTTAATAAGTTGTTCAGGTTTAACTCACTCTACTTAAATTAACTTTTAGAATAATAGAGCAAACAATTCAAGTTTATATTTTTCTTTCAGGTCTTTTCTTCAGTTTCCTCCTCGATTCTGTATGGACAACTAAGGATAACTTTCAAAGAGACTTAGGTTTTCCTCAAAGGCAGAGCTCTACCAGTTATGTCAAGAATGAAAATGTTATATTCATTAGCATAGGTCTGTGCAATATCAGTAGGTTTTCAAATCAGGCCCCAAGTGATATATTACAAAATAAAAGGTTATGTGTATCACTAGCAAGATTTCTCCAGAGATGCAATTTGGAAACTGTGACAATCCCATGAGATTCTGTTCCTTGGAAACCACCTTCACCATGCTCATTGCTGCTGCTGGACAGAAGTCAGTATTTGTTTTGACACCAAATTTTGATCTAGGATTAAAAGATCATCAGCTATCCTCCAAATAATTAGGATAACAATATGCTATAATTATACACTAATGGTTTAATACTTTAAACTAAGGGGAGGAAAACATTTGAGGGAAATTTGCAGAAATAGTTTAATTGTTGACTATCAAAATCTTCAGCAGATCTGGGAAGTAAATAAATTTTGGTACATAAATATTAAAGACTGCATTCAGTTGATTCTCTTCTCTATAGTACAAATTCATTATCTTTTCAAAGGCCAGTATTACTCCCCAGCTTGAATTTCCAAAACAAATACGTCACACTTCTGAAAAAACTTGAAGCAAATTTAACTTCTATTGACAAAAAAACTCTTGAAACCTAAAAATCAGATTTTAGTGCATCTTTAAAGGGTTACACATGTAGTCAGTTAATAGGGAGCCATACTGAGGTACAGGCCTGAGAAACAGACAAGGGGGCAGAACTAATGCACACAGTTGAAATTAGTTAACTGCATACTCTTTCCCTCTCAGATTTACATTGAGATAAGAATTATCAGCTCAGTCCCCTCCCCTCACAGTCCTATGAGCTGCATTAATCTGAGCAAGTTCTCAAGATCATACAACAGAATCACCACTTAAGTAAACATGGAGCCAGAGGCGGAATTGAAGAACTTACCCCTACTGGGAGCAATGTGGATTTTGGTTTGGGGGGGGGGGGGAGAACGATGACGACGACGACACTCCTGAGGCCCATGGAGGCCCTCCCCTGGCAGCAAGGGCCATCCCTGCTGACAGAACCTCTCCTGCCCTCACAACGACCACCCCATCTTTCACCAGGGTCTGCCTAACTGGTCTCTGTGAGTCCGCCCTACTCACGTCCTCTGGGGCCTCCTTCACTGTTGCTTTGGTGCCTTCTGCAGTCCCCAGCAGTGCAGCCATTCCTGGCCATCCTGGAAAACTCCGATGGCAGGCAGTTAACTGCTAGATTAACGCTTAATCTCACTGAGGCTCTTCAAAATGGCTCATGACCATTGGATTCAACCCATAGAGTAATTACAGCAGTGAAGGAGGCCATTCAGCCCAGGAGTCCATGCAAGATTTATTCAAAATATTTGAAGCACAGCCATGGCTACTTCAAATTGTTTGTTGTCCCTGTCTTTTTTCTTTGCTGTACCTGAATCAGAGAAGGCATAGTTGCCTCACAGGCTTATATCAAAGTGCTCCGAAGTCAAGTTAATGTAGGAACATCTATACAACATTAAAAAAAAAAGGCAGTTCATCCAAGTTATAATGGTATAAAAATGCAAATATATTAAAGCATTGGATTATTTGACTGAAATATGATGTGGTAAAACCATAAGATAACTGCAAAGCTGAGCAATACCATGTTCAAATTTAGGCCTATGTTATGCTGACCACTAAAGATGTGACAGATTGAATGGAAATCTAATGGAAAGAGGAGAGCTGTTGAGAAAAAAAAATATACTGAAAAATTTGGGACAATTTTTGTAAGGAGGATTAGTGGAAGATGCAGGGGCCCATATGAACACATGGAAGATGAAGGCCAATAAAAGTCTGGGGAGGGGAAGGTGGAAATAAAAACCAAGAATGAAACTAAATTTAAGTGCAAAAGATAAATAAAAATGACAGATTGGAAAAGGCAAGGGTTAGCAAGTTCATGGTAAGATAGCACACTAGTGCTGTCATAATGTATACCTAATCATAATTCACATGTGGGATAAATTTTGATAATCTCCACATTGTGCCAAAAAGTGAACTCTTTTCATTCATCAAGGTGACAGTAGGTCAGTGTTAAGGAATGAAAGACTTCTGCACTTTTAATATCTAGAATCTAGCATCTGTATGGTTTAACTCTACATTCAAACTCAGGAGTATGCCATCAACCCAAGCACAGAAAAGCACCCCGTATCATTTTTAGCCTATTTTTGCAACTAGTTACCCTTTACAAGTCGAGTGAGATTGGCAATCCTTTCTGTTTTCTAGGGTTGCTTCTACTATAAACTGGTTGAAACTAGTTGAAAATAAATTTGCTAACCTATTAAAATGGTTTAATTTCCAGGTTAACAAAAATGCCACAGGGTCTAAGTGCAATAAGTTAACCATTCTAGACAGACACATTTCCACATGAATAGTTACATTTACATTGTCAAAATTAGTCAATGGATAACCTAGACTAGGAAAGAAAGGTAGGACAATGTTTTGTGTAACCTTTCAGCAGAAAATCAGTATAATGAGGTTGTGGTTTTTCCATCTGCTGGTTAAGGAGACAGAATTGCAGAAAGATATATCTGTCCACTCTGAAAGGTGAAATTCTTTCCAATAACTTTTCTAAAGAAGTTGCAGCAGAGAACACAAATTTCCAGTTTATTCATTAATTTCTTGCAAAATTGTGAACAGGATAAATGTCATTTTCATTGCTATTATTTACTCTCCTCCCCTGAAAAGCACTGGTTCATGCTGAGGGTGGGTGGAGAGGTGCATTCTAACCACCTTCACAAGAAATTGCTAAGTCACCTGTGGCTTGGATAGTGAGCCTAAGCTTGGGATGTTCTGCAAATTTTGTATGTAGTTTCGATGGACAACTCTCACAATGGAGTTTATCAATACCCTTCTGATGTTTCAATCAACTACAACTTGAAGTTTGGTATTACAACTGCACCCCAGTTGTCCATAGAAAGAAAAGTAGAAAATTTACAGCACAGAGGGAAGCCATTCGGTCCATTGTGTCTGTGCCAGCTGAAAGAGCTACACAGCCTAATTCCATTTTCAGCTCTTGGACACATTTTTCCAACAATTTTCTCACTAACAAGGTTAGGCTGACTGGCCTATAATTAACTGGCCTATCCTTCCCTCCCTTTTAAAACAAGGGTACATCAGTAGACCTTCAGCTCCACTGAAGTAGTCGTTGTACGATCGGAAATGATGATTACAGCCTCTGTTTCCTCCATTGCTTCTCTTAGTGCAACCAATCCATTGTGTTGATCATCATTACCTGCACATCTCTATCCTGTTGCATTATTTTCTATTACAATGCATCTTTAAATATAATTTATTTCACACTCAAACTACGAAGTTTTAATGATTACAATACACTTCTGTAATATTAATAATTCACCTCCTACCCTATGAACTACCTGCTGTATTGTATACCCTTAGCCAAATGAGAAATTTAAAGACCTAATGAGATCTTCAGGACTGAGAGAGTTAGTGGCAATACTAAATGCTTCTTGTGAATGCAAATACCTTTTTTCCAGTTCAAAACTAGCTGTTGATTATGCCTAAAATAATTGGATCTTGCTTGGACACGCAAATAGCAACCAAAATCTGGATTTTTGCTGCTCGCTTCATTGATCGAGCACAAATATGCAATCAACGCGGTCATCCTGACCAATAACCATCCACTAACAACCAATAACTACAACTTATAATTAGAAAGCACTTTTAAGGTAATAAAAGGTCCCAAACAGCTTCACAGGATTGTTATAAAACAAAATTGACACCAAGCCACATAAGGAGATACTAGGGCAGCTTGCTCAAAGCGCTGGATTTTAAGGAGCATCTTAAAAGGAGGAAAGGGAAGTGGAGAGGTTTTGAGAGGCAATTCCAGAGCTTAGGGCCTTGGCAGAAGACATGGCCACCAATGGTGGAATGATTAAAATCCAAATGCACAAGAGTTCAGAATTACAGCAGCCTATAAATTTTAGGGGATTGTGGGACTGGATGAGATTACAGAGATAAGGAGGAGTGAGGCCACGGACAAAGTTGAAAACAAGGATGAGAATTTTAAAATAGAGGCATCGAATAAACAGGAGCCAATGTAGGTCCGCAAGCAGAGTGATGATGGGTGAACCGGTGTTGGTGCGAGTTAGGACAGAGACAGCAGAGACTTGGATGACCTCAAGTTTGTGGAGGATGAAATGCAGGAAGTCAGCCAGGAGTGCACTGCAAATAGTCAAGTCCAGAGGTAACAAAGGCTTCAGTGTGGGGGAATGTAGAACCAAGAGGCACAGGATATGGGAGTTTCCCATTTAAGACCGAGATGAGAGGGAATTTCTTCTCTCAGAAGTTGTTGGTGTTTGGAATTCTCTTCCACGGATGTCAGTGGAGGCTGTGTCATTCAATGTATTCAAGGTAGAGTAAGATAAATTGTTCTAATTTCCAAGGGAGTCTAGTGTTATGAGGGGACAGGTTAGAAAATGGAATTGAGGACATGATCAGATCAGCCATGATTTCCTTGAACGGCAGAGCAAGTTCAAGAGGCCGAATGGCCTACTCCTATTTCTCATGTTCTTTTAAGAACATAAGAATATAAGAACATAAGAACTAGAAGCAGGAGTAGGCAGTTCGGCCCCTCGAGCCTGCCCTGCCATTCAATACAATCATGGCTGATATAAAAAAAAATAAAACGGGCTTGGCCTAAATAGCCAAGTGGTTATGATACTGGGCTTGTAACCCCAAGATCAAGAAGTTCAAAATCTCACAATGGCAACTATGAAACAATGTAACTTCATCTGAATAGGAACAGATGGAAACGTGTTTGTACTCGAAAGAGTTACATAGGCCCTTCTCACCCTCTTCCACTGAAGTGCAGAGTGTGCTGATTGCAGCACATTGCAGGATGTCTTAGGGCTGAGCGAGAGGGTGCACAGGTTCTCAGATGTGCCACTGGACGTCTCGATGGAGGTTTCCAGAGGAGCAGGGATGTTGCGTACCTTGACCTCCTCTCCTTCTCTCCTGCAGCAGCTGGTGCTGTTCTGCCAGGCTTCATGCCCTCCTCCCATTCCTTGTTCAGACCAAGGGGGACCACTAGTAAGATGCCCATGACCAAGCATTCCATATCCCCTAATGACTCCTACAAGGCACCCAATATGGTAGAGTAACACAACACTCACTCCTTTAAGATAATAAAAGGTCCCAAACAGCTTCACAGGATTGTTATAAAACAAAATTGACACCAAGCCACATAAGGAGATACTAGGGCAGCTTGCTCAAAGAGCTGGATTTTAAGGAGCATCTTAAAAGGAGGAAAGGGAAGTGGAGAGATTTTGAGAGGCAATTCCAGAGCTTAGGGCCTTGGCAGAAGACATGGCCACCAATGGTGGAATGATTAAAATCCAAAATGCACAAGAGTTCAGAATTACAGCAGCCTATAAATTTTAGGGGATTGTGGGGCTGGATGAGATTACAGAGATAAGGAGGAGTGAGGCCACAGACAAAGTTGAAAACAAGGATGAGAATTTTAAAATAGAGGCATCGAATAAACAGGAACCAATGTAGGTCCGCAAGCAGAGTGATGATGGGTGAACCGGTGTTGGTGCGAGTTAGGACAGAGACAGCAGAGACTTGGATGACCTCAAGTTTGTGGAGGATGAAATGCAGGAAATCAGCCAGGAGTGCACTGCAAATAGTCAAGTCCAGAGGTAACAAAGGCATGGGTGAAGGTTTCAGTGTGGGGGAATATAGAACCAAGAGGCACAGGATATGGGAGTTTCCCATTTAAGACCGAGATGAGAGGGAATTTCTTCTCTCAGAAGTTGTTGGTGTTTGGAATTCTCTTCCACGGATGTCAGTGGAGGCTGCGTCATTCAATGTATTCAAGGTAGAGTTAGATAAATTGTTCTAATTTCCAAGGGAGTCTAGTGTTATGACGGGACAGGTTAGAAAATGGAATCGAGGACATGATCAGATCAGCCATGATTTCCTTGAACAGCAGAGCAAGTTCAAGAGGTCGAATGGCCTACTCCTATTTCTCATGTTCTTTTAAGAACATAAGAATATAAGAATATAAGAACTAGAAGCAGGAGTAGGCAATTCAGCCCCTCGAGCCTGCCCTGCCATTCAATACAATTATGGCTGATCTCATTTCAGCCTCAACTCCAATTTCCCACTCTCTCCCCATAATCTTTCAACCAGTTACTAATTAAAAATCTATCCCTTCCTTAAACTTTCCTTAAACTTATTCAGCGTCCTGGCATCCACTGCACTCTGAGGTAGTGAATTCCACAGATTCATGACCCTTTGAGAAAAGTAATTCTGATTTAAGTCTACCACCCCTTAGACTAAAACTATGGCCTCTCGTTCTAGAATGCCCCACAAGGGGAAACATGAGCTGAGGCAGAGGTGACATCAGGCAATGTTATGGAAGGCAGTCTTGATGATGGTGCCAATGTGAATTGAAATTCACCTCAGGGTCATACATGACACAAAGGTTGCAGACAGCCTGGTTCAGCCTTGGACATTTGCTAAGAAGAGGGATGGAGTCGATGGCTAGGGAATGGAGATGGTGGCAGGGGCCAAAGACAATGGCTTCAGTCTTCCCAATGTTAAATTGGATGAAATTTCTGATACAGAACCTGATGTTAGGCAAACGGTGTAACAATTTAGAGTCAGTGAAGGATCTGAGAGAGGTAGTGATGAGGCAGAGCTGAGTTTTGTCAACATACACGTGGAAAGTGATGCTGCATTTTTGGATGTCATCAAGGAGCAGCATGTAGAGGAGGAATAGGAGGGCTTCAAGGTTAGAAAACACCAGAAGTTGCAGAGAGGAACACAGTTAACGTTTTGAGTCCAATATGGACTCGAAACGTTAGCTGCGTTCCTCTCCACAGATGCTGCCAGACCTGCTGAGTTTTTCCAGGTATTTTTATTTTTGTTTTGGATTTCCAGCATCCGCAGTTTTTTGCTTTTACCAGAAGTTGCAGATCAACTGTGAATTCATTGAACGGCGGAACTGGCACGAGAAGCTAACAAGCCTACTCCTGTTTGTGGGAACAGAAAGAGAAGGCAGTGAAGGTAATACTCTGGCTAGGGTTTAATGTATAAGAATGGAACCTGGCAAGTGCATTCCCACCCATCTAGACAATGATGGAAAGGCATGCCAAAGTCTGCATACAAGTCCAGAAGGTCAAGGACACAGTCACATATGTGCCTTTGACAAGAGTTTTTTCCTTAATCTGATAGAGCAGAAGTCAGACATGAGAAATTCAAACATGGCATTCTGTGAAGATTTGGGAGGCAACAACACATTCAAGAACTTTGGAGAAGGGATGTTGAAGATGTCATAGAGCTATACAATGCAGAAACAGGCCCTTCGGCCCATTATGTCCATGCCAGACATCAAGCGTCTATCAATTTTAATCCTATTTTCCAGCACTTGGCTCGTAGCCCTGGTATGCTATGGCATTTCAAGTGCTCACCTAAATACTTAAATGTTGTGAGGGTTCCTGCCTCTACCACCCCTTCAGGCAGCAGGTTTCAGATTCCAACCACCCTCTGATGAAAAATATTTTCCTTAAATCCCCTCTAAATCTCCTGCCCCTTACCTTAAATCTATGCCCCCTGTTTACTGACACCTCCAAGGGAAAAAGTTACTTCCTAGCTACCCTATCTATGCCCCTCATAATTTTGTATCAGGTCCCCCTCAGCTCTAAGGAAAACAACTCTAGCCTATCCAGTCTCTATTCATAGCTGAAACACTCCAGCCCAGGCAACATCCTGGTGATTCTCCTCTGAACCCTCTCCAATGCAATCACATCCTTCCTATAGCGCGATGACCAGAACTGCATACAGTACTCCAGTACTTTTATACAGCTCCAACATAACCTCCCTGCTCTTTTATCCCATGCATCATCTAATATAGGCAGATATCCCATATGCTAGTGGTTTGTAAGAATGGAGGGGTTCTTTATTTGAGGTGACAGCTGATGACAACAGATTTAAAGTAGAGGGGGACAGTAGTTGAAGAGAGAGAATCTTTAACAGTATCAGGTAACGTGGAGGCCAGGGGGGCAATTAGTGGGAAGCACAGTGTATCATCCAACCTCTGCCTGCAAACATTATGCAACCAAAATGCAGTGGCTTTACAAACTATACCAGCCATGTGACCGTAAAGTTAAAAATACAATAAAACATATTAAATAAGGGTTGTTTAATGGCAAACCCAAGCATCAGGCCAACACACGATGGGCGCGCGTGCGCACAACCCCTTGCCCTTATCTCGAGCCCGGGGCCTCCTACCTTCGCGCCCCCCCCCCCCCCAAAAAAAAACCACAAACAACAACATTAACCTTCAACAGCACGAAGAACTCAAACATTCTCCGGAAGGATGGGGGAAACACCCTGGCGTATGTCACGGCCATTTTGAAGAAGAGTGCGTGGAAGAGCCGGTCCCGGACATTGATGAGCGGGTTCGGGTTCAGGTTGTTGTTTCTCACCCGGTTCGGGTTGTTGGGCTGATTTTCCGACATTTTCCTCAACTCAAGCGGATGAGCAGAATTTTTTAAAATTCAAAATAAACCGTTAAGTGTCTGTCCCGACAGCGTTGTGTCAAAAATAAAAGTCGCCTCACAGCCGAGCCAATTTTCACAGTTTTTTCCCCCTCCCCAGCCGCGCTCCCAGCTCCGTCTGGCCAGACCCGCCGTTTCCCACATTGCATCGCGCACATAGATTCTCTCTGCCCCCATTACAACACCCAACCATTGCGTCCTCGCCGGCTGGGAGGAGTTACTACACCACCGTCCCGCGCATGCGCACACAGCTCCATCACAACTTCCAAACATCGCGCCATTGCCGACTGGAAGGAGTTACTACACCACTGGTCCGCGCGCACGACTCCATGACAACTTCCAACCATTACCGACTGAGAGGAGTTACTACACCCCCATCTACACACAGCCCCCATAACAGCTCCCTCGCCGTCTCCGACGAGTTACTCCAGCATCCTTCATCCTCACTCACCCACAAAAAGAATTACAACTCCGAACCTTCGCGCCCTCTCCGGCGGGAGGGCTTACTGCATCCATATACAGGCACAGAGCGCCATCCCCATGGCGAGGGTCTGATTTCTTCAAACTGCGCCTATACTCGGCGCGGAGGAGTTACTGCATGTTACACCGTGTCATCACGTATAAAAGCTATGTGGGGACATTTCACTGTATAGGTATATAAGGACTTGTAATAGGCACATGATTAGAAGAATATTGTAATGAAACGTGACTAACGTCCCAATATCTATAATACTATTTTAAATTTCCATTATTGGAAGATAATAGGTTGGCACTGCAAACTTAATCTGAAACAAAGAACATCATTCAAGGATCATAAAGTACAGCAATTTATTTGTACTTCTTTCATTGTATACATTTCTAGTATACTGCATTTGCTGCTCAAAATGCAGAGTGCTCATTGTAAAGACCAAATGCAGATTGGCTGAATGCTTGGCAGAACACCTCCATTCAGTCTGCAGGCAGAACCCAGTTCTCCAGTCACCTGTGATTCTAATTCTCCACCTTGTTCTCACACTGACCTCTCTGTCCTTGGCCTCCTACAGTCTTCCAGTGAAACAGGAACAGAGCAACAGCATCTCATATTTCAATTAGGCATCTTACAGCCTTCCAGATTCAACATTGAGTTTAACAATATCAGACTAATCTCTCCTCCCATTTTGTTTCCTTTTTCTTTGCAGGTCTCAGTTTTATTCTTGTTTTTCTCTTGTTTTCAGAAGGCAGCTGTTCATCATTCTGCCATTCAGACACCTCTAGACATATCTTTTATTTATTTTCTTCTCACATTACCACTCTCTTTGGTTCAACTTATCAGTTCTACTCATCAACCACATTCACATCCACAAACATTCACTCCCTACACCACTGATGCACAGTAGCAGCAGTGTGTACCATCTACAAGATGCGCTGCAGCAACTCACCAAGGCTCCTTCAACAGCACCTTCCACTACTATCTAGAAGGACAAGGACAGCAGATGGATGGGAACACCACCACCTGGAAGTCCCCTTCCAAGTCACCAACCACCTTGATTTGGAAATATATCACCATTTCTTCACTGTTGCTGGGTCAAAATCCTGGAACTCCCTCCCGAACAGTACTGTGGGTGTACCTACACCACATGGACTGAAGCAACTCAAGAAGGCAGCTCACCACCACCTTCTCAAGGGCAACTACGGATGGGCAATAAATACTGGCCCAGCCAGCACAGCCCATCTCCCATGAATGAATAAAAAAATTAATCTCTCTTGTCCTCCAATCTATCATAGATCTTTCCTTTTATTCTTTTTCCACCCCTCACCACTTTCACTTGCTTAACCCCTTTTACATTTCTAACTTTTCCCAGTTCTGATAAAAAGTCACAGATCTGAAACATTAACTCTGTTCTGTCTCCATAGATGCTGCCTACCCTGTTGAACATTTCCAGCATTTCCTCTTTTTGTTATAGTGTGGCTCATATTTTGGGGAAAAATTTTAATCTATGAGCTATGCTGATGGGCTCAGTTGTTAAAGCCAATGTTTAGTGCAGTCCTGAGCCATGTCACCCGCAAATCGTATCCCAGATCTGTCCTGGGTTAGCTGCTGTAATAGTAGACTTGTTACCGTTGAATGTAATGCCACAACTATGTGTGATGACAGACTTGGGCTTGTCTGTGACCCTACAGCAAAACAGCCTACTGAGATTCATTGTACTTGTTCACCAAGGAAGGAAGATCACTTTAGTCCCGTGATTCTCAAACATTTTTGGTTGGAGGACCCCTTTTCAAATGGATTAACAATCATGGAGTACTACCTCCTCCTCCCCCCACCCCCCCAACATCTAAATTATAATATTATATAACACTTGCATTTACAGAAGTGTTGCATGTAAAGTGTTTTAATAATGCTCTCAAGATAACAGGTAATTAATTAGAGTAGCAGTTTGAGGACTATTGCACTGATGTAGATAGTGATGAGACAACACTGTAGATAAAGGATATGTGTGATTCTATTTACACTTCAGTGCATGACAACAATCTTTAATTGTTAATGGTATTCATACTTGATCAGTTCACAGATCACATCCAATATAAACAATTCTTGGCAAAATCAGTCTTAACAGTGTCTCACCCTATTTAGATGTTTAACATGCTCAAAGAAGGTTGTTATTGTAATTTTAAAACTGAACTTTCCATCAATATACAAGTTTCCTTCTCTCCAATTCAGTTACACTTGAATATGACATTCTTGGATTTGTTTTACAGACCTGTTCAAACCCCACCAGTTTCTCAATGTAATTTAATCATTCCAGGAATTTACATTATTGCAACGTAGAGGAAGATTTAATAAGTCAAATTGACAACATTCCCACAATTACAAGGTTCAAACCAAGAAGAATAAACAAAAAATAATACTGGAAATATTCAGTAGGCCAGGCAGCTTTATAATGGCAATTGCTCATTGCATGAGTCCAAATTGAATGCACCCGAGTGTAAGAGAATCCGCTGAGCTCCCATCTACCCCTCTCCTCCATCCAAAAGTAAATACAAGACTCACCACTGAAAACCATGCTGCCAAGATGTCTGTCACCTTGAAAAAGGCAAAGCATTGTGGACATCTTTTCAGCTGCTTGTACGGTACTAATATTGACTGCTTTTAATTAACATAAAGCCTTCTTTTTCTCCCTCCCCCGTCCCACCTTTTCTCCCCTTCTTTTACCAATTAGAGAGATCATTTTGTGAACCCCCCCCCACCCCCACCCAAGAAAGTCTCAGAGGAGAATCACTGACTTATGTAAAGTACTAAAGGGTGACCGCCGTCAGCATGGACACTTAATGGGTCAGTTTGACCCACTTGATAATACAGTCAGCTCTGACTCAGAAGTTTCATAGGTTCAAGGGTCCTGTGTGTCAGTTAGTAGCACTCTTACCTCCGTATTAGAAGTTTTTGGGTTCAAATCCCACTCGAGAGACTAGAATTTAAAAAAAAAACAAGGCTGAAGGTATTGTGCAGTATGAGCAAGTGCTGTATGGTTGGAGGTACTGTCTTTCAGGTGATATAGTAAGCTGAGGTGGATGAAAAAGATCCCTTGGCACAATTTAGAAGAAGAGAAATGAAATTGTTGCTGGTTTCCCAGCCAATATTTTCAGAGTCCCTGACAACTAATGAATTATTTTTTCAGTATAGTCACTGTTGTTATGTAGACATGTGTAGCAGCCAATTTGCACACAATAAGGTCGCACAGACAACAAATGGTATCAATGACCAGTAATCTGTTGGTGAGAGATAAACATTGGCCAGGACATAGAGGCAACTCCCCTGATAAAACCATTGAAGAGTTACTGAGCAGATAGAAGCCATTCAGCCCATTGTATCTGCGCTGGCCAAAAAGAGAAAAGAAACTAGCCATTCATTTTAATCCCACTTTCCAGTACCTGGTCCATACCCTTGCAGGTTACAGAACTTCGGTTGCAGATCCAGGGACCTTTTAAATGAGTTGAGCGTTTCAACCTCAACCACCAACTTAGGCAGTGAATTCCAGACATCCACCACCCTCTGGATGAAGTCCCACCCGAGAGACCAGGGTTACAAAAAAAGGCTGTAGCTGTTGTGCAGTATGAGGAAATGCTGTATGGTTGGAGGTACTGCCTTTCAGATGAGATAATAAACTGAGGTGGATGAAAAAGATCCATTGACACAATTTAGAAGAAGAGAAATGAAATTGTTGCTGGTTTCCCTCAATCTGCTTCATTTTCTACGTTACAACAGTGACTTCACTTCAAAAGTACCTCATTAGCTGTAAAGTGCTTTAGACCATTCTGCGGTCATGAAAGGTGCTACATAAATGCAAGTCATATTTTTATTCTGGGGTTTGAGCATTTAACCTGGTGGCATTCTACCCTATGTAATCTTGGGGCCATCCAAAACTCTGCTGCCACTGTCTTAACTCACAGCAAGTTAATTTCCCTCATCATCCCTGTGCTCACTGATCTACATTGGCTCCTGGTCAAACAACGCCTTGATTTTAACATTCTCATCTTTGTTTTCAAATCCCTCCACGGCTGCACTTCCCCTATCTCTATAATCTTCTCCAGCCCCAAAACCTTTTGAGATATCTGCACTTCTCTGATTCTAACCTCTTGTGCATCCCCAATTTTATTTGCTCCATGCTTGGTGGCCGTGCCATCAGTTGTCTAGGCCCAAGCTCTGGAATACCCTCCCCACACATCTCCACCTCTCCACCTTGCTTTTGTCCTTTAAGGCATTCCTTAAAACCCAACCTCTTTGATCAAACATTTGGTCTTCTGACCTAATATCTCCTAATGTGGCTCAGTGTCATACTTTGATTTATAATGTTCCGCTGAAGTGTCTTGGGATATTTCATTGCATTGATGGCACTATATAAATATAAGTTGTTGTTGTTCATGATACATTGTACAATACTATGGGATTGCTGCATTATTCGAGGTGCTGTTTTTCAGATGAGACATTTAGCTGAGGCCTATCTGCCTTTTTGGGGTGGACATAAATGATCCCATTGCACTATTTCACTGAGATAATGAGGAAAAGCTTTTTCACCAAGAGGGTGGAATTCACTGCCTAAGTTGGTGATTGAGGCTGAAACGCTCAACACATTTAAAAGGTCCCTGGATCTGCAACCGAAGTGCTGTAACCTGCAAGGATACGGACCAGGTACTGGAAAGTGGGATTAAAATAAGTGGCTAGTTTCTTTTCTTCCTTTTTGGTTGGTGCAGATACAATGGGCTAAATGGCCTCTATCTGCACCATAACTTTTCTATGGTTCTATCAAGGGAGTTGCCCCTATGTCCCGGCCAATGTTTATCTCTCACCAACAGATTACTGGTCATTGATACCATTTGTTGTCTGTGCGACCTTATTGTGTGCAAATTGGCTGCTTCACATGTTTACATAACAACAGTGACTATATTGAAAAAATAATTCATTAGTTGTTAGGGACTCTGAAAAGTGCTGAGAATGTGAAAGACACAGTAGAAATACAAATATTTTAGTACTTTTATAAAGTGACCTACCTGCAGCAGATGACTAAAAACAATTAATTGGATGCAACTGGACTAAAAATACAACAACTAAATGGACCCCATTTTGAGGCTATAAATGTACCTTTGTAGTCAAGCTCACTCTTTAACTTCTAGCAGCTCTGTTCAATGGGTTTAGTTTATATTGGCTGAGAATGATCCGTAAAATAACTCCTCAAGGGGAAAAATTGCAGCGCTATGAGGCAAGGGCCAGGGAGTGGGATTAACTAGTACATGACCAAATGGTCTCTTTCTGTCCTGTATGATTCCTTGAAACAATTTAAAGCGATTATCTGATTATTCAGAACAACCTTTCCACAAAATGTTTTTATTTATTGGAATAATCCTGTGCCTCCATTGAATCTTTTCCCCTTAATGTTTGATAAGCAGTAGTGCAACACATCAGACCTTAGTTCAAGTTTATAGGTGAATATGTGAATATGTAATGAAATAACAGAATTTAGTTCCAGCGACAGGGGTCCCTCCCACCACTAGTTGGAGAACCAGTGGTAACCCCGGATTGCTTTTCTCCAAAAGGCCCAACGCAATTATGTGGCAAGCAGGCACTTAGCTAGACAGCATCAGATCTCCTGTCAGATTAAGTCCCCAGTAGGACAGAAATCCCACCTCCAAGAGCTGCTGGCCAATTTGGGTCTGGCAGCTCTCCGTTGTTGGCAGTGCAAACGGGAGCACAGGTTGCTGTTGGTAATGTTCCGAGGCCTTCACCAGTGATTATCACTGGATCCCTGGAGATAAACAAGTGATATCAAATGGGCGGGGTGGGGAGGTGGTGGGGGGGGGGGCGGGGGTGCGAAGGGGGGTGTGTGGTTTCAGGAGCGTGTTGCCAAAATGAGGGGGAGGGTTTTTTTGTTATTCTTTCATGGATGTGGGCGTCACTGGCAAGGCCATCATTTGTTGCCCATCCCTAACTGCTCTTGAAAAGGTGGTGGTGAGCTGCCTTCTTGAACCTCTGGAGTCCATGTGATGTAGGAACACCCACAGTGCTGTTAGGGAGGGAGTTCCAGGATTTTGGTCCAGTGACAGTGAAGGACAGCGAAGTTTCAAGTCAGGATAGTAAGCGGCATGGAGGGGAACTTGCAGGGGTGGTGATGTTCCCATGCGTTTGCTGTCCTTGTCCCTCTAGGTGGTAGCAGTTGTGGGTTTGGAAGATGCTGTCAAAGGAATCTTGGCGATTGCTGCAGTGTATCTTGCAGATGGTACACACTGCTGCCACTGTGTATCAGTGGCTGAGGGAGTGAATGTTTTACATAGTAGATGTTGTGCCAATCAAGCAGACTGCTTTGTCTTGGATGATGTTGAGCATCTTGAGTGTTGTTGAAGCTGTGCTCATCTGGGCAAGTGGAAAATATTCCATCAAACTCTTGACTTGTGCCTTGTAGCTGGTGAACAGGCTTTAGGGAGTCAGGAGTTACATGCCTCAGAATTCCTAGCCTCTGACTCTGATATAATTGAACACAGGTGAGGCCAGCTGTTTCAGGACATTACATTTAATCTTGCAGATCACTTTAATTGTGCTTGCATACAGAACTATTCAAACAGCCTCACAGCTCCAAGGCACCACCAACATTGCTTATCCATTATCCGTCAGTGCAATTTAAAGGTCTGAGTGTTACTGTCCTAGTAAGAGTGTTTTATATTCCTTCAGAGGGTCTGGCAATCTGCTGCAGAGGAGTGCCAGATTTAAATACAACAAAATGATTTGAAGGTGAGGACATTTTATTGCACTTGTTTCTTGCTAATGACAGATTCTCATACTCTACCATTACAAACCTGCCATTTTAAGTACTGCCTTCTCTCTCAACCATTTTATAGTGATGTCTTGAATTAAGGCTTGGATCGTAAGGTATGGAAACAGTACCTTTCCTATTCTTTGCATTTCTGAAAGGCTAAGCATGACCCCATTTTCAGTAATTGGATTTAACATGGCTCACAATAGATTCCAGCTTGCGATTGAGGCCTAGACACCTGCAGACACTCCCAAGATATAGTTGGAGATTAGCCTCCAGGTAACAGAGCCTTGGAACAATGACAATTGGTAGAGGTTGCCGCTGTTGAAGCGAGCAGTTTCCAGTACATCTTCTTCGCATCCATGTTTTGCTAGTTATCTTGGATATGACTTTAGTGATATGGGTGCCTGGCAATGAAATTCAAATGAGATAATTTAGCCTTGATTCCAGATAGTGTCAGTGCTGGAGCACCCCAGCAGGTGAGATTAAAGCACCTGGACTTGTGACCTAGACAGGCTGCAAAAATCTCTGAAAATTCAGGAACAAAGGTTTGGTATTAGTGAGTCTTCTAGCTCTATAACTGGGTAGTCCTTATTATATAATGATGTATAGTTTTGTTCAAGCAATGAGAGGAACAAAGGGCAACATCTTTTACTGGCCTGACCTGCAGGGAAGGCGTCTTAAGAAAGTTGTTGGGAAGTCTCTTTTCAGAAACCTCCACCCCGCCACAGACCCCACTCCCACAATGATATGGAGCTTTAACTTCACAGTGTGAGTAATATAATTGACTGTTTCCATGCCCAGACTAGAGGCCAGACTGATTGACAGTTGACTGCAGCAAGGAAGAGTTGGTCAGAGGGGGTGGTCAATCGGGGGGTCGGGTGATGTCGACTAGAGGGAGGATGATTGGGGTGGGTGGAGGGGTTTGATCACATGGTCTGTCAATCCCAGAGTAGGGTAGGAAGTTGGGGGTCTGAAGGAGGATTAGGTCTGGCGGTGATGGTGGTGGAGGGAGGGATGGGAGGGGGCAGGATTGAAGCCTAGTGGTGGTAGGGGATGTTAGATTGGGTATGGTGGTGGTAGGGGATGTGGGATGGGGTCTGGTGTTTCGGGGGATGTGGAATTGGGCCTGGTGGTGCTGGGGGATGTGGGATTGGGCCTGGTGGTGCTGGGGGATGTGGGATTGGGCCTGGTGGTGGTGGTGGAATGTGTGATTGGGCCTGGTGGTTTTGGTTGGGGGGAGTGGGTGGTGATTGCAATGCTGGGGGTATGGGGAGGGATTGAGGCCTGGTGGTGGGGTGGTGGGGGTAGGTCAGAGGCCTCATGGTGGAATTGGAGGTCTCAGGGGAAACTTTGGATGGGATTTTCTCAGGCTGGTGTAGGTCTTGCTCATCGTCAGTTCCGTGGAGGAGCCCAACAGAATCAAGTGCCTTTCAGGCACTTAGTTGGCCACCATCAGGCATTTCCCATAATTAGGGACCCTGATGGTGGAAGTCCTGCCCAACAAGAGATCCTGGCCAATCACAGTGGGAGCAGTGGCAATGCACTCACCAGAGGCCCAGGATCATCATGGGATCCCAGACCAAAGGTGAATGAAGGCGGGGTGGGGATTATGAGAGAGGTGGGGACAGATGGGTCAGAGGTAAGGACAGGGAAGGTGACTTTCAGCAGACATCCTCCTGTGTCCAATACAGAGTCCCTCAATCAGGCAGAAAGGCGGAGGTGCACCTCTTGGAGGCCAATGGCAAATCCAACAGCCTAGCTTTCCTGGGTTGCCTTCTGAGAGCACGAGAAAGACGTGCAGCCCCTATTTAATTCCTGTGCCAACATTAAGTTGTGGCCTCTGGGATAATGGGTGACAATTGGTTCATTAATGAAACTAATTGACATCCTGCTGGCAGCGGCTGAGAATCCTGCATCAACCCTTCCACCCTCCAACTTAATTGGGGGAGACTTTTCCCACCACCAGGACACTGATATGGGGCCTCTGCTGTGATTAACTGAACCCAAGTGCCATGTTTTTCACCGTGACTGGCTGCATTATATCCAGACGGTGGTTGGGTACAGGCCGCCATGGGGTACAGGCCGCCATGGGGTACAGATCGCGGTGGGGTACAGATCGCAGTGGGGTACAGATCGCCGTGGGGTCGGCTGCGTGCCTGCCGAACTGTCAAAGGCCTGTTAAGACCATTAGTAAAGCAATTAACCAATTTGACAGGGCTGCCCACCCAACGTTAAGGTTGGCGGGCAGGCAAAAAGCCCAGGCGGCCTTCGCATTTTTCATGAAACCTCATCCACAGGCGGGATCAGGTTTCATGAAGGTTTTATTAAATTAATAAATATTTTTAAAACATTTGATAAACGTATCCCAGCTCATGTGATGCTGTCATATGAGGGGACATGTGTAAATGATTTTTTATTTTGAAGTTTGAAATTGAACTTAATCTCCTTGAGGCAGCTCCGTGCCTCGGGGGGATTTCTGCGCTCTTTTGTGCTCTTTGTAAAATGGCAGCACGCAGCCAATCGCGGGTGCTCCCGACCGGCCCGCCCAACGGAGAGAAAAGTTCCCCCCATTGTCATAGAGTTATGGGGTCATAGAGGTCTACAGCACAGAAAAAGGCCCTTCGGCCTATGGAGTCTGCACCGGTCAAACAAGTACCTATTCTAATCCCATTTTCCAGCACGAGGTCCATAGCATTGTATGCCATGGCATCGCAAGTGCACATCCAAATACTTCTTAAGTGTTATGAGGGCTTCTGCCTCTACCACCCTTTCAGGCAGTAAGTTCCAGATTCCCGCCACCCTCTGGGTGAAAAAATTCTTCCTCACATCTCCTCTAAACCTCCTGCCCCTTACCTTAAATCCATGCCCCCTGGTTATTGATCCCTCCACCAAAGAAAAAAGTTCCTTCTTGTCTACCCTATCTATGCCCCTCATAATTTTATACACCTCAATCATGTACCCCCCTCAATCTCCTCTGCTGCAGGGAAAATAACCCCAGTCTATCCAATCTCTCCTCATAACTAAAACTTTCCAGCCCAGGCAACATCCTGGTAAATCTCTGCAGTCTCTCTAGAGCAATCACATCCTTCCTATAATGTGGATTCCAGAACTACGTGCAATACTCTAGCTGTGGCCTAACCAGCATTTTGCACAGTTCCAGCATAACCTCGCTGTCAAGGAATCATTTGCAATGACTCCTCTTTATGCTCCCGCACCGTTTCCTCTGATGGCCCCCAGGGATCTATCCTTGGCCCAGCCTATTTCTCATCCACATGCTGATCCTTGGTGACATCATTCAAGAACACTGTTAGTTTTCCAATGTCCACTGATGACATCCAATTCTACCTCACCACCACCTCTCTCAATTCCTCCATTGTTGCTAAATTATTAGACTCCTTATCCAACACCCATTATCGTATAAGCCGAAAATTTCCTCCAGCTGAATATTGGACAAAAAACTGAAAGGATTGTTTTAAGCCTACATTCCAAATTCCATTCCCTAACCATTGACACCACCCCTTTCTCTGGCAGCAGTTTGAGAATAAACAGCCTGTTCACAGCCTTGGTGTCATTTGTGACTCTGAGTTGAGTTTGTGACCACATATTTGTGCCATTACTAAGATTGCCTGTTTCCACCTCATTAACATCATCCTAATCTGCCCCTGTCTCAGCTCATCTTCTGCTGAAACCCCCATTCTTGCCTTTATTACCTCTAGATTTGATTATTCCAGTGCACTTCTGGCTGGTGTCCCCTATTCCACCCTCTGTAAACTTGACATTATCCAAAACTCTGCTGACAATGTGTTAAATAACACCAGGTCCCATTCCCCTATCACCCCTGTGCTCACTGACCTACATTATGTTGTATGGTTGTATGCTATCTCATGAAGAGGTCTGGAGACTTGTATGGTTGAACAATAGCTGTTTATTACTAACACATATACATAGATACAGGATACAGTCCTGACTCGGTGCTATCTTCATGCCAACGTCTACCAGACTCACCACTGCCTTCTACTACTCCCATGTGACTCTCTACATCATAATGTGGGTGATACTGTTTCCCCAGTCCCACAATAACTCTTACAGCCCCGAACACCCTAATACTACACCTTGCTCCAAGCCTTTACAATAATATTTACATGCTACACCTTCTCCCACCAAGTCTCAACTTTACAGATTCAGACGATCTGGAGGCTTTATGATTCTTCCAGATGTCAATTCTTTTCAAGTTTGGAGAAGTGGTAGTCTCAACTGCTTTGGGCTGACTTTGTTGGTGTGGAGTAGAAGTTGTGGTACTTGGTGCTTCAATTATTTGGGTGTCAACATCTGTCGCTCAAATGTATGATAGAAGGTTCACCACAAGGAACGGGGAGGAGACTTCTCCTGTTCTTTCTGATTGTGATCTTCTGGAGTATGTATCAAGTAAGACTGTTGTTGATCTTCATCCCTCAGGACAATGATGCCTTCTCTGTCAATGTCCCTTATTCAAATGTTGTCACCTCTTTAGCCTGGGCTGGTTTTTAGTATGGTACCTCCTATCGTAAGTGGAACCATGTTGCTATCTATATGACTGCTCTCAGTCCTGAACCTTCTGATAGTCCCTGACTGCCAACCCTGGGATTAATTTCTTCAGCAGCATGCAAAGTTGAGTGCAAGGTTTTCTGCCCATCAGCAGCTCTGATGCAGCTAATCCACATTGTAGTGGAGTGGATCTATATGTCAAAAGTGCCAATGGAAAGTCGTCATTTTTCTTCAAGAGCATTTTAATAGTGCAGAGGCCCCTTTGTGGACATTACTGTTTCTCCAGTCCCACATTAATTCTTACAGTTCCAAACACCCCAGTACTACACATTAGGTCTTGGTCAAGCTACGTCTTGATTTAAAAATTCTTGTCCTTGTTTTCACATCCCTCCATGGCCTCATGCTTCTTTAGCTGTACAATCTCCTTGAGCTCTGAAATATCTGCACTCATCTAATTCTGGCCTCTTGAGCATCCCTGATTCTAATCATTTCGCCTTGCCTTCAGTTTCCTCAGCTCCAAGCTCTGGAATTCCCTTTCTATTTCTCTGCCTCACTTTCCTCCTTTAAGACACTCCCCAAAACCTACCACTTTGACCAAGGGCAGAATTTAGCCCTTGTTGGGCAGACTCGGCGGGGGTGGTTGGGAAGCTGACCGCCGTCTGCAATCAAGGCCGGAAGGCGATTTCACACTGGCGGGCCAATTAAAGCCCACCCAACATGGAACATGAACGGCACTGCTCAGCGTTGCCTGTGTGGGCTGTGGGTGGTGGGGGGGAGGTGGGGGATTGCGAGCGTGGTGAGCGGAAACTTTGTGCGAGTGCACGCTTCAGAATCTTCCTGAGTCACAGAACTGCCTTGGGGAGACGAAGAGTTTTAGAAAAAAATAATAAAGATTAGAAAATTGTTATAAAACATGTTCCCTCATGTGACTCTGTCACGTGAGTAAGGATATGTTATAAGTGAAATCTGAAAAATTTAATTTCATTTTTATTTGATGTTGGAAACGTCATCCCGCCTGTGGATGAAGTTTCCGAAAAAGTGCAAAGGCCGCTTGGCCTTTTTGCCTGCCCACCTGTAAGGTTAGATGGACAATGAAAAATTCTACTTAATTGATCCTTCATTGGCTTTAATAGGCATTTTGTTTGTCGGCAGGCATGCTGTCAACTTGACATGTGCCCACCGACTGAAATATCGCGCGACTATGCGTTGATGTCAGGAAACTCGCCCAAGGTCAACATGTGTCATTTTACGCTCGAGCAGGTTGGGTGTCCGCCTGCCTGCTGAGGTAAAAATTTTGCCCCAAGTTTTTTGGTCATCTGAGTTAATATATCCTTATGTGGCTCGGTGTCATGTTTTATAATATCCCTGTGAAACGCCTTGGAATCATGTTACAGCCACTATATAAATACAAGTAGTTGTTGTTATTGAAGAAAGCCATCCAGAAGATGTGAACTGAACAAAAAAGGGAATTGATACTTGGGAGGGTATTGAAGAATTTTTCTATTCTGACATCATCCTGATAAATCCAACCACTCACACATCTGTTGCAAACGCTTCACACTATACAACAGAATAAATAAGCTTTTTTACATCAAAGATGCCATTAAATCAAGAAAACAATCCCATTTGATCTTTTGATCAAAAGACATTGGCTGGACTTTAAGTCAAACAAACAAATCAAAATTTGCCACAACTCTATTCATAGAGTAATATAAACTGCATCGTGAGAATAGCTGTTTTCAGAGCTTGAATATTATTCCAATGGCCAACTTTCCATTCCGCATCCAAGCGGCCATGCTTCAACTGTGAATATAGACAAAAAGTGTCAACAGGATATTCAACTACAGAAAGAATCAGGCTAAGCTTGGCCTGATCCTGCATCTATGTGTGCATTTTCCAGCAGTGATTATGGGATAATAATCTTAACTTAATCTTCCCTTTCCTGAACCTAGAGTATTGATGCTAATTATGGTTTATCATATTCAATTTTGCACAGGGCTGGAACTTGGTTACTTCATGATTGATATGGTTCAGTGCCATCATGACATCAGTGGCAGCTAAGGTTCTAGAGGCCATAACACAGGGTAAAATTAGTACTTTTCAAGGAGGACATGGGTTGAGTAAGGACAGCCAGCCCAGATATGTAAAGGCAAATTGTGTTCTACAAAGTTAATAGTATTTTTTGAGAAAATAATGGAGTAGATGTAGTGTATATGCATTTTAAAAAGGCATTTGATAAGGTGCCACATAAAAGACTTGATAAAATGAAGGCAATGGCCTGAAAGGGAGAGTGGCAGCTTGGATAAGAAGTGATTAAAGGACAAAAGACAAAGAGTAATGGTTGATATCTATTTTTTAGACTGGAGAGCTATAAAAGGCGGAATTGTCTGTGCCCGCAGGCGTCGGGCGTGTTTGGTGGCGTGAGCGGACAATATGGTGAGAAGGCCAAAAATCGGTTTCACGACGTCATGGAACCAGTTTGCAATTGTCTGCTCAGCCTGTCGATGGCTGGCTGCATTCCCCATCGTTGGACATTGTAATACATCAGCATATCATTATAAGGCCAGCTCACCGAACTCATCCTCTTCCTCTGGATCGTCTGCCCACTTTGGCGGGAAAACACACGAATGCAGAACATGCCTCAACAACTGTGACATGCAGAAGTTGGGACTTACAGCAAGAGCCTTGCTCACATTGTGGACATCCGAGGAACTGAAGATGTTGGAGCCTGACAGCAACAAGACCCTGGAGGAATGTCCAAGGCATGCTGGATGGATTCTCATGGACATGGCTCTGCTGTGAAGCAGCTCACAGAAGATGGAAAGTCACCATTGATGCTCACAATGAGGGGGTGAAAGAGGAAGGTCTAAGATCAACTGGGAGGGGAAGAGGTGTTGTAGGGGTGAGGTTGGGAGGGGGGTGAATGAAAGGGTCGGAAGGTGAGGTTTGGGGGGTAATGAATGTGTAGGGGGTGAGGTTGAGGGGATAATGAAAGTGTAGGGGGTGAGGGGGGATAATGAAGGTGTAGGGGGATGAGGTTGTGGGGGGAATGAAGGTGTTGGGGGTTGAGGTTGAGGGGTAATAAAGGTTTTGGGAGTGAGGTTGGGAGGGATGTAGGGGGTATAGGGGAGGAGGTGGTAACGGGGTAGATGATGGCAACTGTGGATGTAGGTGTAAGGGTGGTAGAAGATGTAAGGGAAGGAGTGTCAAGAGGGGAAGAAGTCCAGGGAGAGTAAGGAGTGCGGAGAGGGGAGAGAGTTTGTGGGGGGGGGGGGGGGGGTGGGGGGGGGGGGGGTAGGAGAGGAAGGAGTGCAGAGAAGAGTAGGAGTAAGCGTAGAGGAAGAAGTAAGGGTGGAGGAAGAAGTAAGGGTGGAGGAAGGAGTTGGGAAGGGGGAAGGGGTAAATCTGGAGGAAGAAGTGAGGGTTTCTGACAGAATCTGGAAAGGAGAAGAAGTAAGGCTGGAGGAAGAAATAAGGTTGGAGGAAGGAGTCGGGAGGGAAGGATTAAAGGTAGCGGAAAAAGTAAGGGTGTCTGACGGAGTCAGGAAGGGAGAGGGACTAAGCTGGAGGGGGAATCCAGGGCAGGAATGGTGGGTGGACTAAAGGGGGGTGGGGAAGGGGTTCTAGAGGGGAAAGTGGTCCAGAGGGTGAAGGGGGTTCTAAGTGGGGAAGGCGTTCGGTGGGGGGGATAGGGTTCCAGTGGGGGGGAGGGGTTCTGGGGTGGGAAAGGGTTCTGGGGTGGGGAAGGGATTCGGGGGGGGGGTGTTCCAGGCGAGAGGGAAGGGGTTCCGGGGTGGGGGGGTGGCGGGATGTCCAGGTGAACATGCAAGGGAGGGGTCTGATGGGAGGAATGACTGCCTCCTGGGGAGAGAACTGAGGGAATGACGAGAATGACCGGAGGGCAGAATGAGGCAGGAGGGATGAAGGGTGAGGGTGCGACGGTATCGATAGAAGGGATGGCGAGGGCGGTTGGTGGGGTCTTGGAGGCAGACACGAACCCTGGGGGTGGGAAGGAGGAGATCGAGGAGGTGAATGTGGAAATAGGTGGGATTTTCAGGAAGGAAGGGAATGTGCACATTCACCTGGACGTCCCCGAAGGAAAAGGGTTATGGCTGGTAGGTCACGGAGGGGAGGTGGAAGGTGATGCTGCGGGGGGTCAACTGTGTTGGGGGAAATGAAATGGGTGATTGGGGGAGGGGAAAAGACAGGGGAACTTACGAGAAAGTGAATCTGGACCATAGTGTCCAAATCGAAAGTGAAATTATATTCATGGTGGGCGAGATCAGATGCTGCATGGGAGTGTGATTGTTGGGCATGTGGAGATGCAGGTCAGCTCAAATGGACAACTGAAAGTGAACCCCAGCAGGCAGCAGTCAAAATGCTGAGGACATTGAGGTGAGTGTGATACATGAAGGATCCGTGTGCATGGGAAAGTGCTTGCACGAGGCTCTGAAAGGCCCTGCCACACACACAATTCTCCCTCCAGAATCAATCTTTTGCCAGCTGCTCCCTCTGTGGTGACAGAGGATGAGATTGAGGGGCTCACAGGCAAAGGTGTCTTGGAGGGAGAGGATAGCCTCTGAGATTCTTGACTGGATTACCCAGGGATGTCCAATTGCCGCTCCTCCTGCCTTTGGATGAACGAGGGCCCCAGCCTGACTCCTTTAGGGGAAGGAGCACCTGGAGGGACATTGAAGTGTCCCATTTCCCTCTCACGTTGCCATTGCAGGAACTCACCCGTGGCTCCCGTGATGGAGTGCAGGTCTGTGCACTTCTCCATGTTCTGCAGGACCAGGGTCTCCATGGCATCCACCATCCTCCCCATGGAGACCTCCATACATGCACATGTGGGAATCACTTCATCAGTGGGAAGATGGGCACGCTCCTCAGATATGCATGCCAGCTCTGCCTGATGTTCCTATGCCTTCTGGTAATTCTCCACGATGTTTGGAAGGTCAAATCTAGAGGCTGTCATCTGACTTGGACCTCACAGATGCCTGATCCCCAGCAGTCCTCCGAGTGTCAGGGAACTCGGCCAAACCTGCCTCCTCCTGCTGTGGACATATGTCCGCGAGGTGACCACCAGATTGTGAACCTAAGCCTGCTTGAGATCTAGGTCCCACCAAGGTGTGTGTTTCTGTGCTGGTAGAGGGTGTGGGTAAGCACTATGATGGGTCTTCCAGGCTGCTTATTTCCAGCGCTTCAATGGAGGAAGTGTCCTTTTGGCTGGAGGTGAGGACATGGATGGAGCTGAGGGACTGGCTGGCTGAGGGTGTCAGTCGCTTGGCAGAGCTCCCAGTGAACTGAAGAAGAGATAATTAGTGCACAGCAGCAGAGTCAAAAGCAGGAGAGAGCACTTGCATTGAGAGAAGGATAATGTGTTGCAGGATCCTCAGGTGGGTGTTCGCAGCTGACCTCACCATCATCACAGGCAAGGTCCTTGTCCTTACCTGTCAGTGCGATGGCACACTCCTCAAAGTGAGTTAGGGGCCTACTGTGGGCCACTCCACCCCCGGCCTGGGACCTCTCCCTGCTGATGTGAACAGGTTTCTCCTGCATGAAAATAGATGGAGGGAGTATAAGCAGGACACAGCACACGGTGTGGAATGTTTGTGCGGTGAGTGGAGCCATGGATGGGATGAGCACGTGAGCTCGAGAGGATATGAGCCTGATGGAGATGTGAGTGTGTGTGAGAGTTAGTGGTGCTGTCCCTTGAGGTGTGAGATCCCTGTGGATGTGTGATGGGTTTGTGAGTGTGTGAGTTGAGAGTGATGAGAAGAGTGACTTACCCTGGCAGAACAGATGAGAACCTTTTTCCTCTAGCGGCACTGGGTGGCTGGCCTCTTTTGCAGGACATTGGCGCTGACCACCGCTGCCACTGCCACCCATGCTGGATTGGCGATGCCGCTGCCCTTCCTGCGGTCAGACTTGGGGTAGAGTACATCACAGCGAGCCTGCACAGCGTCCAAAAGTGCTCGAGGGATGCATCACTAAACCTGGGGCTGTAGTCTTTTTGCCTTTCAGGGCCATCCTGTCTTCCATGCAGTAGTCTTGGGCTGGAAGCACTGAGAAGTGTGTGCACGGTTGGACTTTAAGTACAGCGCCCAGCATGATGAAGTGGCGAGGTGATGGCATGGCAGGCGAATGAGACCCTGCCTGTCATGGAAACGGCGTATTTCCCTGCAATGCATAATTAATGTGGTGGATTTGGGACGATAGAAACATAGAAACTAGGAGCAGGAGTAGGCTATTCCGCCCTTCGGGCCTGCTCCACCATTCATTATGATCATGGCTGATCATCCAACTCAATAACCTGCTCCCGCTTTCTCCCCATATCCTTTGATCCCTTTCGCCCCAAGAGCTATATCTAACTCCTTCTTGAAAACATACAATGTTTTGGTCTCAACTACTTTCTGTGGTAACGAATTCCACAGGCTCACCACTCTCTGGGTGAAGAAATTTCTCCTCATCTCAGTTCTAAATGGTCTGCCCCATACCCTCAGACTGTGACCCCTGGTTCTGGACTCCCCCACCATCGTGGACATCCTTCCTGCATCCACCCTGTCTAGTCCTGTTCGAATTTTATGGTTTTCTATGAGATCCCCCCTCATTCTTCTGAAATCCAGCGAATATAATCCTAATCGACTCAATCGCTCCTCACATGCCAGTCCCGCCATCCCAGGAGTCAGTTGGGTAAACCTTCACTGCACTCCTTCTATAGCAAGTACATCCTTCCTTAGATAAGGAGACCAAAACTGGACACAATATTCCAGGTGTGATCTCACCAAGGCCCTGTACAATTGCAGCAAGACATCCCTGTCCCTGTACTCGAATCCTCTAGCTATGAAGGCCAACATACCATTTGCCTTCTTTACCGCTTGCTGCACCTGCTTACCTTCAGCAACTGGTGTACAAGGACACCCAGGTCTCGATGCACACTCCCCTCTCTCAATTTGTAGCCATTCAGATAATAATCTGCCTTCCTGTTTTTGCTACCAAAATGGATAACCTCACATTTATCCACATTATACTGCATCTGCCATGGATTTGCCCACTCAGCTTGTCCAAATCACACTGAAGCATCTCTGCATCCTCCTCACAGCTCACCCTCCCACCCAGCTTTCTGTCATCTGCAAATTTGGAGATATTACATTTAATTCCCTCATCTAAATCATTAATATATATTGTGAATAGCTGGGGTCCCAGCAACAATCCCTGCGGTACCCCACTAGTCACTGCCTGCCATTCGGAAAAAGACCCGTTTATTCCTACTCTTTGTTTCCTGTCTGCCAACCAGTTTTCGATCCATCTCAATACACTACCCCAATCCCATGCGCTTTAATTTTACACGCCAATCTCTTATGTGGGACTTTGTTGAAAGCCTTCTGAAAGTCCAAATAAACCACATCCATTGGCTCCCCTTCATCAACTCTACTAGTTACATGCTCAAAAAATTCCAGCGGTTTTACCTGCCCACCACCTCATTTAGTGCAAATGTGAGACGATTCCGCCCAAATAGTGGTACCCTCAAGAGTCAGTGTCGGAACTATTCTTCCCAATATATATAAATAATCTGAGAATGTCTACGGAGGACACAGTATGAAAATTTTTCAATGATACAAAAATAGACAGTGTAATTAACTGTGCAAGAACCCTGCAAAACAATTTGAGGAGGACAGTCAGGTTTCTAGATTGGGTAGCTGGAAGTCAGACGAAAATTAATGCAAATAAATGTGATTGTGTGTTTGGGAGGAAAAATAAGGAAAGAAAGCTTCCAGCCTTTAAAACTAGGTTCATAAATCTGTAAAAAGGCAAATGGGACTGTAGGTTTATAAATGGAGCATAGTGTACAAAAGCAAATAAGTAAATGGAAAATTTGTACAAATTATTGGTTAGGAATTCCAGTGATATTGTGTCCCGATTTGAGCACTTTGAGGAAGGGGTTCAAGGCCATGGAAAGGCTCAGATCAGATTGACTAAAATTAGATCAGGGATTAGGGACTTTAGTTATGAGGATGGATTAAAAAAAAACTAATTTTTTACTTTAGGATAGAGACAGATTAGAGTAAGAGGAGGTCTGACAGAAATGTTCAGAATTATGATATGTTCAAGATTTTGAGGGGGTCTAATAAAATAAATAGGAAAAAAAGATTCTGCCAGGATTTAATCAGAATTGAGGTGGGGTCCTGGAAGTCAGCCAGCATTTGATGATTTTATATTGGACTATGAGTCAGTACCTTCAGGGGTGTAGAGGTGAAATTGAGGAGCAGAGATCTTTTTAGTACTTGCATTAAAATATATATAATTTGTCTGCAACCTGCATGTGGTACCTTAACCCTTTGTCAGCCAAAGCCATTCCCTACAGTGAAATTTCATTTACCCTTCACCCTGAAATAAAAGCTTCACAATATTTAGTGAAGACAGGTTAGGTTTCCACCAGCTGTAAATGGTGTTGGATAAATACCTCAAACAACACTCATACACTAATCTATGCCAGACCGCATCTCCCTGTTTCCAGGCACTTGGAAAGGGAGTGTCTGCAGCAGAAACATTGGACTTTCTGTTGCTCTGTTGTTCTGTTGTGCTTCTGTTACTGAGGGTGTATACCCAGTAATTTCTAAAGGATCTTTACAAACCACCTGTCTGTGCCCTAACAGCACTTATTCACTTCCTTTCACATCTACTCAGCCGAGTTAATCTGGTTTCGGGAAATACTTAGTCTGATGTAATGTGACTCTGCGCCAGCAACCAAGATGGAGGAATTGTGATGAGGATAAGGAGTACAAGAATGTGTGTACATTACCTGAGAGCTGCCGTTTAAAATGATGATGTTTACCACAGATTATGCTGCGACATAGGAAATATGCACATCAAACCATTTTTCTTAAATGTTAACCAGGGCTTAGTGGATGGTAGTCTTATTTCTGAGTGAGAAGCTACTGGGTTCAAGTCCCAGTCCAGAGAGTCAAGTACATAACCAAAGCTGACTACTTCAAGTGCTGACGGAGAATTGTACTATTGGAGCTGCCATTTTTCAAATAGGTGTGAAGATCCCATGGCATTATTTGAAGATGAGCAGTAGAGTCCTCACCATTGTCCTGACCAATATTTATGCTGCAATCAACATCACTAAAAACCTTTATCTGGGTATTATCACATTGCTATTTGTGGAACCTTGCTATTCCCAAATTGACCGTGGTGTTTCTAATATTACAACAGTGAGTACACTCAAAGTACTTCATTGACTATAAAGTGCTTTGTCCTGAAGTTGTGAAAGATGCTACATAAATATAGATCTTCTTTCCTTTTATTTCTGTTTGTTGAAACAACAATATAAAACTGATACTAAGCCCAGCTACTAACAGCTTCACTGTGATGTCTTCCTTTATTCTTGCTCCTTTTTCTGGTCAATCCTGTACACAGCAACTGTCAGTTTCCAGCTCCGATGGCTGTTCAATGAAAATTATAACCCATCTTTCCCCTTTTTAGATGTTGAAGCAGCTGCTGTGTATTTCTGGTATGTCCTCCTTTCACTGCAAATTTATGAGAACTGATGCCATTGGTAACATGTAAAGTGGCACATAATTTTCTGCTGCTAAAGTGCATTATTTTGTTCCTAAGGTATAAAAGTTGTCCTGTCCCCTCATAGTCACAACATTCGATTATCTTACGTAGAATGCACAGTACAGAAAATGTTCTGGCATTTATGCTCCACTCAAGCCTCCCCCCTTCCTTTCTCATTTGACTCTTATCAACATAACCCTGTTATTCCCCTCTCCTTCATATACTTACCTAGCTTTTCCTTAAATACATGTCATTCACACCACTACTCCCTGTTGTAGCAAATTCCACATTCTCACCACGCTGGGTAAAGAAGTTTCTTTTGAATTCCCTATTGGATTTTTGGTGACTATCTTATATTGATGGCCTCTAGTTTTGTTTTTCCCCACAAGTGGAACACTCACTCTGGCTGGAATTTAATGCCCTTCCCCTAGGCGAGTTTGGTGGAAGGGGGGCATTTGATCAGCTGGGAGGGTGACAATTAAATCAATGGCGGGGAGACGTCTGGATGGCCTTCCTGCCATGCCGCCAATTGAGGCTCTTAAATAGGCAACTAATGCCCACTTAAGGGCCTCATCCTGCAACTGTTGGTATTCACCCAATGGTGGGCAGGCAGGAAGGATTTGCTGTGCCAAGCAGGAAGCCCAAAAAGCAAACCCTGTCAGGGTTGCTTGTGAGCTCCTGGGAGAAGGGGGTCTCTCTTTCAAAGGCACTCAGAGCTTGATCGAGGGACATGGCATTGGGAAAGGTGGAGGGACACTGAGAGCCGCACCCTTGCCCTTGCTGCCAATATCCTCCACCTTGCAACCCCACCACCCCATTGCTAACCCCCTCTTGCCATCACTCACCTGTGGCCTGCTACCTCGGCGATCCTGGACTTCGGGTAGGTGCATTACCAGCACCAGCCAGTGTCCCCTGGTGGCGCTGCTGAGCAATGCGCAGCTGCCAGCCTCTAACTGGCTGGCAGCTCTTGGGGCAGTGCGATTTCCACCCCCAGGGTCCTTGATCCCATTGAAGGCCCTCCGCTGCTCAGATAAGTGCCTGATTGGCCTTCCCAAAAGTAGGCAAAGCGGGCATCTCACTGCCTTTCCGGCCAACAGCCATAACTGCTGTCACCTACATTAAATTCTATTCTCTGTGTCTACTCTCTCAACACCTTTTATAATTTTAAAGATTTCTATTAGGTCATCTCTCAGCTGCCTTTTATCAAGAGAAAAGAGACCAAACCTTCATCCTTTCCTGATATCTATAACCTCTCAGTTCTGGTATCAACCTTGTAAAACTTCTTTTGCACCTTCTCAAGTGCCCATCTATCCTTTTTATATTACGGTGACCAGAAATGCATGCAGTGCTCCCAAGTGTGGTCTAACCAAGGTTCAATAAAATTAAAGACTTTTCTCTTCCTTTCCTCTGACACTTTAAACTGTGATGCCATAAGTGCTTAACTCAAAACACTTATTTATTTCCATCTAAAACTGTTAAGTTTGTGAAGACAGAGATATCAATTTTTTAAAAAAGGAGGCTGGAATTAAATAAGTAAGGGGGTGTTTGAAGCACACTGCAATATAACTTAATGGATCAAAGGGGAAAAAAATAACATTAAGGTGCCACATAATGATTTGCTTTACAAAATTCTATATTCAAAAAATCATCCTCCCTGCCCCACCAGCTCCATTATTCTGACTTTTCCCCATGTTCCCTGGACAGCTGGCCCCTCTGTTACCTGAGTGAAATTGTAATTCTTCTTGTAAGCCAAGGCAGTGAGTGTCAGTGGGCTATTTGACACAACCAAGCCTGATTTGTCCTTCATCTATGTACACATAGATTTTTCAGAAGTGGTCACTAGACAATAGTTAGGAGTGGGGAACACAGGCTATTGCAGCCAATGGTAGCACCCCAACTGTTGCCCGAACTATGTTTGTCTAACTCAGTACAGACTGGAGATGAAACTTTTCTGGTGGTACAATTACCAACAGAGCCATTTCTAAAATCAGCTGAAGCAGCACTGATTATAGAGCAGGGAAGCAACCTATTCAGACCATCTGGCACCATTATGTTCCTAGCTGGGTGTGTGTGTGCATAGAAACCAGTGTTTATAGTTATATCCCTAGAATTTACATCCCATACCCGGAATTTTTTTTGCCTTGTTACCATGGGTTTGAGATTAGAACCAGGATTAACTGCTGACTCGACAGGTAACCGTGGAAACTGATCACCATTCGAATGAGTGTTTGCAATTTCTAACAAATGGAGTCAACAGCACAAGAAGAGCAAGCTCCAGATATTGTGTTAAAAACAAAAAACTGCGGACGCTGGAAATCCAAAACAAAATCAGAATTACCTGGCCAGACCTGCTGAGTTTTTCCAGGTAATTATGTTTTTGGCCAGATATTGTGTGTTGAGTAAGTGATGATTGCTCCTGACTGGTAGGAAAGCAAGAATGATTCAATCAGAACTGGCTGCAGCTGCTTAAAGGCAGTGATCCCAGGTTCACATGTCTTCATTTGTTTTATCTTCTTTTGATAAATGTGCAGGGGTGAACCTTTCCTGGCTCTGGACACCCACAGCTCAGCGTGATACTGTTATAGAGAATAGGGAGGTTTCAGGTTTGATCCCTGGTTCATGCTGTATTAGCTCATGTTATGGTTCATCTTAGATCTTCTGAACCAAGGAGAGAAAAATCCACCAGGGATTGCCACCCAGTGACTTCTCTCCCCACCCTAGTGACCCCTCTCCCCACCCCTAGTAACCCCTCTCCCCACCCCCAGCGACCCCTCTCCCACCCAGTGATCCCTCTCCTCACCCCAGTGATCCTTCTCCCCACATAGTTATCCCTCTCCCCACCTAGTGACCCCCCACCCCACCCTGTGACACCTTCTCCCCACCCCCACTTTGGCAGGAAGAACAAAAAAGCAGAATATTACTTAAATGGAGAACAGCTGCATAATTCTGAGGTGCAGAGGGGTCAAGATGTTCCTGTACATGAGTCACAAAAAGTTAGTATGCAGATACAGCAAGTAATTAAGAAGACTAATGGAATGTATCCTTTATTATGAGAGGAATTGAACATAAAAGTAAGGATGTTATGCTTCAGTTATACGGGGCATTGAATATTTTTAAGGCGGAGGTAGATAGATTCTTGTGGCAAGGGAATCAAAGATTATTGGGGATAGATGGGAATGTGGAAATCGAAACTCATACTTCTGAACCTGTTTCTTATGTTCTTATGACCCTTCTCTCCACCTAGTGACACCTCTTCCCACCAGATTGAAAGTGCCTTTTCACAGGCTCCAGTTTACCTGCAGTGTCTCTGATAGTCAGACAACTTGGTCTGTCATCATTCACCACCTGGGCTTATATAGAGAATCCTATGGAATTGTGCTGCAATGAGAACCAGTGTCTTCAGGGGAGCAAGCGAGAATATTAAAAATATTTTTTTTGTCTCCCAAAGATTTGCTCTGAAACATATTGACTGTTTTTCATTCCAGATTGGGCTATTCTGTATTCAGGAACACTTGAAATCTGTGCACACTTGGCTCCTTGATCCTCTTGTGTAATCACAATGAGAGGGAACAGACTGTATCAGGCACAGGGGAAGGTTCATCAGGTGCCATCCGCTCAACAGCTGGACATCAGTCTGCTCGTGGGACGCTGCCTTAACATTGGTGAAGCTTCAATGGAGAAAGATCCAGCGATTGAAACACCAAGTAAATGGAGAGCCAGTATGCGCTATCCACTCACACCTGCCATTAAATCTGATCAAAATGATATAAAGCCAGAAATGCTATGTGATGTGGAGCACAGAGGTTCTGAAAGCTACTGCTCATTTGCCCGAGAACATCAGCCGCCCAGCAGAGTGCAAAAAATCATTGTCGATCTTCGGGCAGCTTTAAGCGGAGTCCATGAGCAATGTGAACCTGAAGAGGACGTCAGGGATGAATACACTGTGCCAAAAGAGGCAGACCATCTCTCTTCAGCCTCACCTAGGAACACTCTGATATTGAATAATTACAAGAATCAGCAGCGAGCACAGACCAAGATCCTAGGACCAAAACCCAGCCCAGTGTCTAAAAGATATTGGACCAAGAAAGATTCCCTTGAACTTTGGAAAATCAAAATGTCCTTGCCACGCTTAGTCAATCCTTCCAGTCAGAGGGAGGCCACTTCTAACCACCTTAACTCTACCCACAATACAAAAATCAGCCTCCTTCAAGTGACTAAACACGGCATCCTAGCAAATACAGACTATCACTTTTCCCCAGTGAGGTCTCAGAACAACAGCTTCGTAACTTTTCCAAAGATATTCCAGACAAATCATTTGAAGAGTAGCTTGGCAGTTGATGGACGTACCTCGAAGAGGGCGGTGAGAAAAGTTTAACTTTGTTTCTAGTTATTTTGCTTTAATTAGCCTCTTTCTCTCAGTTTCCCCCTCATGCCCCGCTTGCTGACTCACTGCTTTACAGTTCCAACAGTGCAAACCATTCTCTCATACCATTAAAGGAGTGTCAATGGGCTAACCGATACAACAACATCACACAAGCCCAACCCACTTCCTCAAAAGGCAGTGGAAGCAGAGTCTTTGAATATTTTTAAGGCAGTGATAAATAGAATCTTGATTAACAAGAGGTGAAACATTATTGAGGGTAGGCAGGAATGTGGGTTTGAGGTTACGTTCAAATCAGCCATGATCCTATTGAATGGCGGAGCAGGCTCGATGGGAGCTGAGTGGCCTATTCCTGCTCCTAATTTATATGTTTGTGGGTGTGTTCATATGTATGTCCAATCCAGTTCTTAGCTGATGTGCAGATATATGCACTTTGCAGCATAGGTCAAAGAGCAGTGATCAGGAGGAGCACCCTGACTGCTATTCCTCTCTGCAGGGCACTGAGGCTAATTGTAGACTCATTACTGCTGCCTTACTGAGATTACACAATGCAGCACAGAGCAGGGATCAAATGAGGAGATATGAAAAAAAGAACTTAAATTTATATAGCACCTTTCACAACCTCAGGAGCTCCCAAAACACTTTACAGCCAATGAATTAATTCCTTAAAGTAAGAAACGCAGCAGCCAATTTGTGCAGAGGAAGGTCCCACATACAATGAGACAATGACCCAAAAATCTGTTTAGTGATGTTGGGATAAATATTGTCCAGGATGCCAAAAGAACCCCTTTGCACTTTGAAAGGGTGCCATGGGATCTGAGAGGGCAGACCAAGCCTCAATTTAATGTCTCATCTGATAGAGAACACCTTCAACAGAGCATTCCACGTACTGCCCAGAAGTGCCAACTTGGATGATGTGTTCAAAACTGTGGAATGGGATTTAAACCCACAACTTTCGGAGCTGCATTTCCAGGTTTCGTCAGGAGTTGGTTCGGAGGTGGATGAGGCCCCAAAATACTGGCACCAGCCAGCATGCCAGTTTCCTGGCATCATTCCTGATCCGGGCTAGGTTTGCAGAGGCGGGATCAGGTCCGACAGGGCAGGTATCTGATTAAGTTTGTTAAGGGCCTAAGTAAGACTAGTTAAAGGAGGCTGCCTGGGATTTTCCAGTCTGCCTCCAGTTTGCTGTTTCCGCTGGGGCTGGTTTAGGTGCCTGGCAGTGGGCATCTGGTGACAGGCCAGGGCTGCCAGTGCTCCAGGAAGGTTTGGAGGCCTTGTCTGCATGTCGGGGTGTGAGTGTAGGCACGGACCACCCAGTAAGGGGATTTCCAACTCCCCCGCAACCCCGCCCGAACACCAAAATTGAAACATGCGCAAGAACAAACTTCTTGGTTTCAGAGAGTTCATGGTCAGGGAGATTTACTACATGTTTGGTGGCATCATTAATTGCGCTGCCAAATCACTCCAGCTTAAGTGAGTTTACAGTGTGGGCATCTTTCAAGTGGATATAGTTTATGATGCAGTCATCTATTGAGGCAATATAGCAGCACAAACGGATCACATCGAAAAATGAAATAAATTTGCACACCTCGGACCAAGTCCAGTGTAGGGTATGGTATAAATTAGGAACCCTATTATTAATCTGCTCAATCTCTCTAACTATATACTCTCTAAAAGTGAGGAGTTTGTTCTCATGCATGTCTTCAATTTTGGTGTGCCTTTGTTTCATTTTAAACTGGAAGAGGTATTTGCTGAATTCGAATTCCTCCAAATCCATCTATCCCGCCACAAGTCAGCATCCAATGAAGTTGCTGAGTCCTTGAAAGCATGCCTAGCTGGCATGTCTAGCTGATCTAGCATATGCATATTATGGGATACCCAATGACTTGGCCAATTTTCACATGCAACGCGAATGTCTACTTGCGTTGTGAGGCCTCAAGGCTAACCCAGGCACACATATCTGCAAACACGACAAAGGGATTGGAATAGTCATCCTTAACAAGTGTGACAATTTTGACAAAATGTACACTGTTCTCAATGATGGGTTGAAATTCACGTCCACTGGACCTACCACTAAGCATGACTGCACAGCGCTGCTCGAAAGCAAGTTACAAAGATGCTTGTTGGACTTGTGTAAGAGTTACGAGCTGCCTAGCAGTGTATATGATAGGATTTGTCCTCATGGTTCACGGTATCCATGTTTATAGGGCTGCCCAAGACAGTCAGAAGTGATTTCCCTTTACGCTCTATCTTATCTATGACTGGTTCTGCACAATATGAATTGGCTAAATGTTTGGGTGAGTTGCTACAACCAGTTCTGAGCATCTCACCTCATACATGGTGAAGGATTCCTTCACTTTTGCAAAGACTATACAGGACTTGCATATGGATAGCAATGCCGTGTCCATGTGCTCTTTTGACATTACTAGCCTATTCACTAATGTACCACTCAAGGAAGCCATTGACATTTGCACCACCTCACAATATAATGGTGATGCCGCCATTGTCTGAATCTGTATTCATTGAACTTATGAACTCAGCAACTCACGCAGTTGAGTTCAGTTTTAATGATACCAAGTATGCTCAAATAGATGGTGTTGCCATGGGATCCCTTCTAGGCCCTGCTCTTGCTAACATCTTTGCTGGGTTCCATGAGAAATGTGTCTTCGTTGGAATGACCCCCAACATCCTTCGTATTTCCAATATGTAAATAATATGCTATGTTTGAACCTGCAGCAACATGTAAGAATTTCCTTGCACACCTTAATGGGCTCCATCTTGTGCTCAAACTTACCTTTGAAATGGAGCAGTCAAATGAGCTCTCTTTCCTCGACGTGCAAGTTAAGAAATCTGTCAATGGGCTATCTACTACTGTCTACCGCAAGCCCACCTTCACTGGTCAACATACGTGTTGGGATTCCTGCCATTCCATGTGCTGTAAGATTGGCCAAATCAGCAACCTCGTAAATAGGACCCGAGCCATTTGCTCACCATGCAAGCTTGATGCTGAAATAGGGCACATCAAACCATCCTGCGAGATAATGGCTACCTTGATTAGATTATTGCTTGCTGTATATCACACAAAATCATGAATGGGCCTAAGGCTGTTACTTTTGATCCCAAAAAGTGCCCAATCCACCTCAGATTACCGTGGAAGGGTAAGGTTGAGCAACAGGTGAAGGTAGCTGTTTCATGCTGCTACTATGCCATTGCAACATGAGTGGTATTCTCCACTAACAGGATGCTGTCAGGCCAATAAGACATTCTGCTTACCATACAAATGAGTAATGTGGTGTATGAATTTCAGTGCCAGTGTAATGCCAGGTATGTAGGCCATATGTACACCCCTTTGACTGTTTGCATCAGCCATATGGACTGTTTGACCATATTCAACCGGCACGTACTTGCAAAACTCAGAACATAGTGTCCAATAATAGATGTGATCATGTGATTGGACAACACTTACTAAAAAATCCTGACTGTGCTAAGAATTACACTAACAACCAATTTAAGGTTATCAGTTGGGCTCACAATGTGGCTCCCTTACCTGTGCTAGAAGCTACATATATTCACATACTGGGCCCTGTCCTTTCCAAACAGAAAGAACATGCCCATGCATTGTGTCGTTTTCAACAAAAAAAAAGCTTGGGTGAACTGCCATTCCCAGGTTCATTCCTCATGGAAATGCCTTCACCAGAGTCGACTTGCCTGATTTGCATTTAAACAAAAGCTTGGCAGTTAAATGTTCCTTGGTGCAATCTTCATGGTGCACCTCTACCAATCAGAGTCCACTTTGCCAACCAATCAGCACCCTTTTCTCATACAGTATAAATTGTTGTTTCCTTTGAGATTTGGCACTATTGCATCTGTCTTGATGAGTACAAGACAAAAAGCTTTTATTGCATGTCTCTTTTTTCAGCAATACTCAATGTTTATTTAAAGGTTAGGATGTTGCTAATGCTCGCAGTTTCTGCTGTTGATATTTAAAGGGTGTGGATAGATGACACTTTTATTGCCCTGTAGTAAAATGATTTTTTTACATAGTATGAACAAATGGCTTTTTCTTTAAAGTTTTTGTTTACAAATCCTGGGCAGAATTTTACACCTCACGGATGGGCGGGTGCTCAACCTGATTGGGTGTAAAAAAAGCATGAGAAGCTGTTGGGTGAGCGTCCTGACATCATCCTGCACACATGCAATTTTCAGGTCGGCAGGTGCATGTGGGAGTCGGAGATGTGCCCACCATCAATTAAAAGGCCACTTAAAAATCCAATTGATCCCAATTTTATATTGCCTGTGTGATTTCACACTCATTGCATGGACAAAACAGGCAGGCAGGCAGCCCACATTTTACAAAATCTCATCCAAGGTCAGGATAAAAAGAGTCAGCAGCATTGCCAGTGTGAATAGTGAGGAGTTTAGGAGATAGTTTGCTACTGGTTGCTTATTTGAATTTGACAGCTTCATCTCTGTTCTCTGAGCTTCATTCTTACCATTTGCTAAGCTTCATTTAAGGACTCATTGTGGTGTTTCCAAGGCCCCGGAGGATATTGACTACGTGGACCCTTCCAAGTATCAGACATCCTTCTGTTACCCTGGTAATGGGGATTGTAGTCTCCGCTGGAGGCACCTCCTCTGAGGAGGGAGAGAGGGGTAAAAGTGAGCGGAGGCCAGGTGTCCCAGTGCAGCTTCCAGGGGAGGGACCTGTGGGGGGAAAGGCGCAGGCACGAGGGGTGCAGAGCCAGCAGATAGTCCAAAGTGGAAGGGGCCACAGAGGATGCCACTATCCTGCTGCCAGGGTTTACAGGTTGCGATGCAGCTACCTCAATATGTCTGAGATGCAATGCCAAAGGAGACTCCAGCCTCTCCAGGGAGGGAGTGACCTCCATTTGCCAGATGATTGGGTCTGAGATCAGCTCCGACTGTGTGGGTGGAAACCCCATGCCAGTGGTTCTGAAGGTCACAGTGGCCCTCAACATCAATGCCTCCAGCTCTTTCCAGGGTCCGGGGGGGATCTTTGTGAAGTGTCCCAATCAGCTGTCCACAGCTGCGCCAAGCTGGTGACAGAAGCTTTGTTCAGGCGGGTGATGACATTTATTCATTTCAGTACAGACGAGGCCAGCCAGGCTGAGTGAGCCAGAGGCTTTGCAGTGGTTGCTGGGTTCCCTCGTATCCAGGTCACAATCGACTGCACACATGTGGCCAACAAGGTGGCAGCGGGTCACCCCAGTGCTTTCGTCACAAAGGGATTCCACTCCACGAACGTGCAGATAATGTGTGACCATAGGATGCAGATTTTGCGAGCTTGTGCAAGGTACCCAGGCAGCTCCCACGCTGTTTACATCCTGAGACACTCCCAGATGCTGAGGCTCTTCAGTGCTCCAGCCTGAATGGATGGATGCCTGCTGGGTGACAAGGGCTAGCCGTTGAAGAGGTGGCTTATGATACCTCTCTCCCACCCAGCAACAGAGGCAGAGCAGTGTTATAATATGAGTCATGCCTCCACAAGGGCAGTGATAGAGACGACCATAGGTCTTCTGAAGATGTGCTTCCGATGCCTGGACTGTTCAGGGGGAGCACTACAATACTCCCCAGAACAGGTGTCACTGATAGTGGTTGCATGCTGCACTCTCGACAATCTGACACTGGCAAGGGGGGACCCACTGGAGGAAGAGGATCTTGGTGCAGCTCCACAGGCCATAGAGGAGAATCCAGTAGTGAGTCAGAAGAGGAGCGTGGTGAAGAGAACGCTGAGGGCATGGAGGCAGACCTCGGTAACTTTCAGGGAGGCAGGGACACCAGAGACGCCTTGATCCAACGTTCCTTCAGCTAAGCTGCCAAAGATCTGCTTCCACATCATGCCAGGGCTGTCTCCTCCATCCCAGATGTCTGAAATGACCCTTTCATTTGAATCCAAAGTCCACTCAGTGCCTGTACAATTAAGTTTAGAGCCACTCACGTCCAACGTTACACACTGGCGTACCCTGCACAAAAAAAAATAAAAAAGTGAAGCATACTCAGGCCATTACAACAAAAACAAAATTTATCTCATTTTCACAATCCAATCAAATTAACATAACCTTCTCTAGTGTTCAATCCCAGACCAGTAAACATAAACAAAATATTACAGAACAGAAGATCACCCCTGACTTGCCCTTTCATGCTCATGGTGCCTTAAACTTAAGTTTACGAGTGCTATGTGTTGGTGCTCCCCCCCTCATTGGCACAGGCATTGGAGACACCCTGCTGGCTCTGCTGTCTTGTTGGTCTTGATGATCTTAGCAGTCATCCTCTGGCCAGTGAAGCCTGTGCTGGCCCTGCCTGGGAGGAGTGGCCAGTGCCATGGCTGGCATCTCCCCTGTCATCGCAGCCTCATCAGATGCCAAGGTCACTGGCAGAGGGGCAGAAGAGCTGCTGCCATCATCCAGAGCATCCTGAGAGGAGCCCTCAAAGATGACAAGCAGCTTGTGTGCCAACGTGAGGTCACTCTGGACCTCCCTGCTCACCATTTATGTATAGGCACCTAGCTTGGATACTGGATGCCTCATCCATCTCCCACACTGGCGCTGACCACCTGAGGTCATTGCCTGTGTGAGGGCTCACAGGTCCGAGCGCAACCCCAGGAACCTCTGATTCTGTCTCTGGAGCTGCCTCTCCATGAGAGTCACCACTCTCTCAATGGAAGAGGCAATGTGCTTGGCACTGAGGGTCACCGCAGTGCTTATGCTCCATATGGACTCTTCCACAACAGAGACCAAGGCACGCGTACCCTCATGGATCTCCATCAGATCTTCCCACACATCACACTGGACATCTAGCATCTGCCACCTAATGGATGACTCCAGAGGCTGATCATCTGCCTTCGACTCAGCATCGACTTGGTCTCCAGCAGTCCTCCGACTGCCAGGGTCCTGGGCACTCTCTGCCTCCGCCTGCTCCTCAAGCAAGTGTGAAGTGTCCTCACTACTGTGCACCGACATTCTAGCCAAACATCTAATGCCCAACGAGGTGCTGCTATCTGCGCTGGTACCTGGTTCAGAGTACGGTTGTGACGCAGGTGCATCTGAAGCATGGTGGTCCTCTAGCGTCAGGGGGTGGTTCTGTGAATGAGTGCATACCGGTGAACCTAAGGGACAACAATGATGTATCATCACACTGTCACTGTGCATGCCACGCACCCTGGTGAGATAATAGAGATCTGCATCATGGTGCCATCGTCTTTCAATGATCAATGGGGACTCCAGTTTTGAGGCTCCCATCAATGATGAGACTACACAAGAATGTTTGCATCATCTGAAACTCTCACCTCTGTGTATTGCACTCTTACCTTTGTCTGACACCCCAGCCTCTCCATGACCAGCTGACTGAGGTGCGCGGCGCCTCTCCAACTCCAAGGCGTCCTACTCGAACCTGGTTAGGATTAGAAGGTTTGGGGGCCTCTGCCTGTCCATGACCTCTCAATGTGGTATGGCTCACCTTCTCCTGAAAGGACAGAGGAGCATTGATTAGTCCACTCTCTACCTGCATCACCATTGCAGCCTGGCCAACCCCAGCTGAGGAGCACCTGGCGGGGCACATCCAAGTCGTGGCCCTCGAGTCACAAGGCACTCAGTTCAAGCAGCCAGGGCTCACCCCCTTGGCCAGCTCTGGCGTCATCGACAGTTGGCACTCAGACTCTAACACCCCTGAGCTCCAAGGGGGGACTGCCAGCCCTTAATACTTCACCACATTTATCCACGCCAACATGGTACTCACCGTTCCTGAATTTTGCAGCACTGCACCTAGCTGTGCCGTACAACGTCGTGGCTGCTGACCTTGGCTGCCACCTCCTCCCAAGCTTTTCTCATCAGGTGCAGTGGCCTCCTCCTTCCATCTCTGGGGACGAGGGTGTCTCTCCTGGCAGCCACTTCCTCCAGGAAAACCACTAGGCACTTGTCCGAAAACCAGGGAGTCAAGTGCCCACCAGACCAGCCCTCCCGCCTGGTGTCTCCAACTGCGGTTGAGGCCGTAGCTTTGGTCTTCAGCACAGACCAGACATGTTCTTCCCTGGCAGCCTTCAAGGAGTTGCCTGTGCCATTTTTAAACCGCCTGCTGGGTCGCCATTGGACAGGCACCCACCCCTGCCCGACCTTTCCCGAACATTGTGAAGACACGTTTCATGCTGGGCAGGCATTAATTGGCCATCCAGCATGAAATCACAGTCGGGGGCCGATCATGGACAGGGGCCTGTTTCCCAGCCGGTCCTGGCCCCTCTGAACCCGCACGCCTGCCAAGGGTAAAATTCAGGCCCATGTTATTGTAGGGCTCATTGGTTCTATACAGTGTATAGTGTGTGGGGAGCATAGCCTGGAATGGGGAGCATGAGGAGGACATTTTGAACTTACCTTTCAAAAGATGCCCCCATGCACATTGCGACACAGCACCTCTGAGATGCCATGAACACAGACTCTTTGAAAAGCTGGTCCAACTCCATAAAAATTGCAGAGGACTATATATATATGAATGTATGAAAATGTACATAAAACTATATCAAATTTTTAGATCACATGAAACTTTCAAGCATTGTAAACTGAGGAGGACAGTGTATTCAGTGACCCAATATTGAAAAGTGTAGGTAAGGGATGCTGGCTGAGGGTAGAATCAGCCTCAGTGATGAGGCTTTCCACCCTGAATACCCTTCCAACAATGGCTGCCTAGGTTCACCCATTAAAACAAGCAACTTGGGTTGTATTCCGACCAATGTGTCTCAATACGAGTCAGTGTACTATTCAATTCTTCTTCTTCTTAGACAGTCCCTCGGGATCGAGGATGATTTGCTTCCACTCAGTTCGATGGGTTCTGAGATGGCTGATAAGTCCAATGTGTGATCTGTAGACTCTGCCACATGTGGGGTGGGTGGTGCTTGGAGGGTCAGGTAGTTGAGTTGTTTTGAGGTTTGTGTAAGAGGTTTGTGTGCTCCCTCCGACGCCTTGACTTTGCCCCTGCAGGCTCCCGACAAAGCCTCTCTATGTGTTCTGTGCCTTTCGGAATGAACCTTCTCCATTTTGGCCAGTCACAAACCAGGATCTCCCATGAGTCGATGGGGTGTCTAACCCCTTTGTAGATGCTTTGAGGACATTCCTAAAGCGTTTCCACTGTCCTCCTGGGACTCTCCTGTCATGACTCAGTTCTGAGTGCAGCATTTGCTAATTGAAATTCAAACAGAATTCAATAATTACTCAATTGTTGGATGAGAGAATGACAAAAATGCAACTCATTATCTTCCAGACTGAAACCAGGACGGGGATTAAAATGAGCAGCTGCTTTTCTATTCAGAGACTTTACTTAAAAGTTCAGCCTAGCCCAAGGTCAAACCTTTTTATGCCTCACCACAGTGAAACTGTTTGGTGTTACCGCACTGACATAAATGATTGGAACCGGCCTGTTACCTGCATGTGCTACCTTCTTGACAACCAGAGTCAGCCAGCACTGGTCAGGCCATCTTGGAAGCAGCACGTTCTGCAAATGTCTACATTAAAATAACTTTCAGTCCTTTGACTACTGCAACCTGATTGAATTCAAAGTCTCCATCTCTCTGCTAGCTGTGAGGATCACAAAGGAAATGAACTAGTCTCACTCTACTTCCTAGTCGACAGCTCATCTTGCCCCTAATTTAGTACTGAATTGGCAATGTCACTTAAAGAGGCTATACGGTGTCTATTGTGGAAATGAGAAATGTCACAGTAGAGGGGATCCTTTAAGGTTGGGGCTGAACCCTATTGAAGTATAATGGATGCTTCATTCAGTACCTAACATATACTCTATCTTACCTATGAATGTTTGATGGGACAATGTAGACATTATAATTATGTATTAAACCCCTTCTATAACTGACCTGGGATGGTTTTATGGGCAATTTTATTCTTATGTGTTCCAATAACATCCCAAAGTAGTAGCAGAGCACCCAGGAAAAAAAAAAACAAACAATTCTGATTAAAGTTTAGAAATGTGAATCCTTTTTCTACAGTGTGTTGCGGACAGGAGGGGAATTAATTTCTCCTCTCACCACCCATCTGTAAACAGAAAGGTGTTTTGATTTTGATTTCCTCCCTCATAAGTGGTGGCGTATTTTCCCAACTCCTCAGTTTTGGTGTGATCCAATTTCTATTCACAACTGCACAGCAAACTTGAGATAGGATGAACTCAGACGGTTAGTTTATTTGCGCACACATTTATATGAGAAGACGGGTCGCAACATAACCTCCTTTTTCACTCATATATTAAAAGAAACGGGGAATAGAGAAAGAAAGAGGTTTACAGGGCAAAAACCAGAGAATAAAGAATTATTGTTTCACGTGAGTACAGAGTCCAGAATCAAAGTCCGGTGGTGTATTCTTTCACAGAGTTGGCAGGTTGAAGACTGATGCTGGACAATTCACTTTTCCGTACAGATGACTCCCATGATGGATTAGGCACGTAGAGATTAAATGGTCTTGTAGGTGCTGGTATAGAAGTTCCAGTAGAAACAGAGTAGATGGGGGCCAGACATTTAAACCAGGACAGAGCGCTGGGTTAGAGCTGCTGCTTGCTAGATGCTAGATATTACAAGTTCCACCAGCTTGTTGGGGGTGGGGGGTGGGGGGTGGGCAGTGGTGGGAGGTGGGGGTTCATGTGACTACCACCTCTCCACCTTGGCTTTGACAAAGGATGTATATTCCTTAGTCTGGATTCTTGAGATTGTTAATGTTTCAAAAATTAAGAATTTCAAAAGTGGTTTCAAGACTCTTTGTCCTAGCAGACTGGCAATCTCCTTTGGACAGGCCTGTCTTAAGAAATGTAAATGGCCTTTGAATCCCTTGGAAGTTGTTCTTCAGCAGCTCATTGAGTTCATTAGCGTCTCTTTAGAGATAATGAGGTGTCTGCTTCTCTGATGCTCAGAATGTTCCTTTGGTTTGAGTGATAGCCAGCCATGGCTTAAAGCCTTTGTCCAGTTTTAAAAATTTTATAAATTAGCCATGATGATATACATATTTTATAAAAATATCGAGTGAGGTATTAAAACCCTGATAAGTGCAATACAGTTTAAATTTAATAGCGATTGGAACAAATATATAATAATGTAGACTAATGCTTCATTCTTTCTCTTTTGTGGAGACCTATGCAGCCCTCAACAGATTTTTTAAAACAGTCTGATGCTCATACCCCTTTCCAGGTTTTCGTCACCCTTTCCTGAAATTGTTGACTTTTCCTGGGCATTGGCTCTTACCAGATTATAGTCCATGGACACGGAGTCATGGTTGGGTTATAGTTCTCTGGGCACTGAGTCTCATTGGAATACAGTTCCACAGACACTGACTCTAGTTAGGCTACAGTTCCATGGGCACTGATTTTCACTGGGCTAAAGTTCCCAGATGCTGACACTCGGTGGGATGCTGTTCCAAGATATTGATTCTCAATAGGGTTCAGACACTGACTCTCACTGGGGTACTTGTCCACAGACACTGACTCTCACTGAGGTACAGTTCCACAGACATTGTCTCTCACTGGGGTACAGGTCCACAGGCCTTGTCTCTCACTGGGGTACAAATCCACAGACATCGTCTCTCACTGGGGTACAGGTCCACAGACTTTGTCTCTCACTGGGGTACAAATCCACAGGCATTGTCTCTCACTGCGGTATAGCTCCACAGACCTTGTCTCTCACTGTGATACAGGTCCTCAGCTACTATCTACTTTTATTTAATCCTAATAGGGGGAAGTTGGCAGACTTTTCTTTCATGTGAGGTATAAAAGTCAAACACGATCATATCTTTCTGCACTCCCTGAGCTGATTTTGCTACTTAACCTAACACTGAACACCAAGGCCATTGTAGCATGGGCTGAGGACTGACCTTCTGGCATAAAATCACTCGAACCTATTCTTCCAAATTATCCATTCTCCTGCGTGAGGCCTCCTCTCCCTTCGTTGTGCAACAATAATAGCTGCAAGGTGGCGTAGCTCTCAGGCTACCAGATGGCACACTTGCTCACTGAGCAGTTGGCTGGCCCCCCTCACACTCACTTAATGTTACCTGGTATAATACGGATCACTGTGACTGACATGTCTTAAACTTTCAGAGCATCTCGTCTAACCCGCAAGTTAAGAGAATGGAGCCGAGTTTCATAAAATCCATTGAGGAATCCACCATCTCAGTTCACCAGCTATTGCAACAAATGAGGAAACAAACATCCAGTGTAAACCATGTGCTGATTACGGAGGTGCTGAGGTCTCTGAGAGAGGAACTGTGGTCAATGTCCGAACAACCAGAACACAGTCTGAATGAGTAAGTGTCAGAGATCTCTCCTATCCAACGGTTCAGTGAGTAAATGCCCTCCGTGGTGTGGCACTGAGTCACAAAAGACCAGAAGATCATCGATTCCACTGCTGCTCTTTGCTGAGTTTAGCTGATTTGAGAGGAAAGGCGATTGGTGAACTACAATTGGCCTCAGTGGCTTGACCTAAGAAGGAGCAAAAACCTGCTCCTGGTCACTATTTAGTGATGGCCTGCTGGAAAGTAACTGCATGAAGAGAATCTGGCTGGCGGTCCCATAATCAATAGTCTGCAGACCACTCACGATCGAGGCTTACATAAAGAATGGCCAATTAGGAAGGGGATCAAGATCAGTGGCAACATAGGGGTAAGAATCCAACATTCATACAGAGGTTACAGATACAATGGGGTAACTGGATGGTGACAGGGAGCGGGAAGCACAGATGGTGTCTCCAGCATCTAGCCCAGGGTTTTTACTGTAGCAATCAGTATTTGCTCTGATTAATTGGACAATGTCTAAGCCTCTGACACTTTCCCCTCTGCAGCCTAAAGGGGAAACCACTGGAATGCAGGATCCCAGTTTAACCACTGGCTAATTATATATTTAAAACTTCATTCTCAGGATATGGACATCGCTGGTGATACCAGCATTTATTGGCGATCTCTGGTTGCCCCTGAGAAGGTGGAGAATTCACATGCTGTTAGGTGGGGAATTCCAGAATTTTGATGCAGTGACAATGAAGGAACGTCTACTACCTTTGTCCTTCTAGGCAGTGGAAATCGCAGGTTCGGGAGGAGCTACCATTGTGAGTTGCTGGTATGCATCCTGTAGATGGTATACACTGCAGCCACCAGATGCTGATGAAGGAGGGAGTTGATGTTTAAGGTGCCAATCAAGCAGTGATTGACAAAATGAGCTTTATAATTGGATAATCTTAGTTCCAATGATTTTGAAAGACTTTATGCAGGTTATCATTAGTGTTTAATCGTTTATAATCCTTCTATTTCAGTATTCGTGCTCAATGCATCAGAAGAAATGTTCCACATCAGAGGGCCGAGAACAGAGCAGAGGCCAAGGCAACATGCACATGTCAATCATCTGCTCAATTTGAAGATAAACTACCTGTCAGGATCAGCTTGTTCATAAACAGGTCTCTGTAGTAGTGTTGGTTTCTGTGGGACATTCACAGAGTGAATGAGGCATCACTAATTAAACAAATACACAGGACACACATTGAAACTGTATACAGGGGCTCTCTCTGGTGGGGGCAGTGGGTAATTGCACCATCCAATGTGGTACTGAGCTGGAACAAAAACAGAAACAGAAACACCTGGAAAAACTCAACAGGTCTGGCAGCATCGGCGGAGAAGAGCACAGTTATGTTTCGAGTCCTCATGACCCTTCAACAGAATAAAAGTTTCCTTGGCTTTCTGAGTGTTTGCGCTCTGCTGTCCGCTGTGTGTGTGCAGCAGAGCGCAAACACTCAGACAGCTAAGGACACGTTTATTCTGTTGAAGGGTCATGAGGACTTGAAGCGTCAACTGTGCTCTTCTCCGCCGATGCTGCCAGACCTGCTGAGTTTTCCCAGGTATTTCTGTTTCTGTTTTTGTTTTGGATTTCCAGTTTTTTTGCTTTTATTTTGGTACTGAGCTGGTGCTGAGGAGAAGATGAAGGCAGAGGGTGGGAGGCACTGTTATAGAAAATGGTTTAGGGCAGGTTTTTAAGCATAGCGAAAGAAGCAGGAAGGCAAAAGGGATGAGGCAGGTAGTGAAGAATGGAGACCTTTGGTGTATAGGGAGCAGGAGACAAGAAACAACTGGTGTGTAGATAGTGTGGCCAGAGAATGAAGGTTGCGAGTGGAGTGAGGTGCGGTGTAGGAGGAAGATTGAGATATTTTGAAAGCCAGGGTGAAAATCTTGTAGTCAGTTCCCTGAGGCATGGGGAGCTGGTGGAGTTAGGTGAAAATGGAAATTATGCAAGTGAAGAAACCTCTGTTGCACTTTGAATGAGTTCAGGGAGGTTGGAAGTACAAGAGGAAATCAGGTTGGAGGTAATAACAGTAAGATACAGAGCATGAAGATCCCAGGTTTATCCCCAGTTAATAATATTGGAAATATTTAGTAGATCTGGAAGCATGTGTGGAAAGAGAAAGGACTCGATCCAAACCTTAACTCTGTTTCTCTCTCACTGATGGCTGAGTGGTTCCAACATTTTCAGTTTTATTTCAGATTTTCAGCACCTGCAGCAACAGTTGGAATGCTAGGATTGGCATCAGGCCCACGGATTGTAAAGGATTTATCAGCCATAGTCCAACTCCTGACCTTTGTTCAGTGATGCCAACATGTAAATATGTGGACAGGATCAGGCTTGGCTGTGATACTCCTTACCGGCTATAACTGAATACCATAGATCACTGGCACTCACTGAATAGCCATAGCTCCTAGGCCCAATCATCTTCAGCTGCTTCATCTATGACCTTCCTTCCATCATAAGGTCAGAAGTGGGGATGTTTGCTGATGATTGCACAATGTTCAGCACCATTCGTGACTCCTCAGATACTGAAGCAGTCTATGTCCAAATGCAGCAAGACCTGTAAAATATCCAGGCTTGGGCTGACAAGTGGCAAGTAACATTCACGCCAGACAAGTGTCAGGCAATGACCACCACAATAGAGAATCCAACCATCGCCCGTTGATGTTCAGTGGCATTACCATCACTGAATCCCCCACTAACAACATCCTGGGGATTACCAATGATCAGAATCTGAACTGGCCTAGCCATATAAATACAGTGGCTACAAGTGCCGGTCAGAGACTAGGAATCATGTGATAAGTAACTCACCTCCTGACTCCCCAAAGCCTGTCCACCATCTACAAGGCACAAGTCAGGAATGTGATGGAATACTCCCCTGTTGCCTGGATGAGTGCAGCTCCTACAACACTGAAGAAGCTGGACACCGTCCAGGACAAAGCAGCCTGCTTGATTGGCACCACATCCACAAACATTCACTTCCTCTTCCACCGACGCACACTAGCAGCAGTATGTACCATCTACAAGATGCACTGTAGGAACTCACGAAGGCTCCTTAGACAGCACCTCCCAAACCCATGACCACTACCATCTAGAAGGACAAGGGCAGCAGATAAATGGGAACACCACCACCTGGAAGTTCCCCTCCAAGCCTTTCACCATCCTGACTTGGAAATATTTCGCCGTTCCTTCACTGTGGCTGGGTCAAAATCCTGGAACTTCCTTCCTAACAGCACTGTGGGTGTACCTGCATCACATGGACTGCAGCGGCTCAAGAAGGCAGCTTACCACCACCTTCTCAAGGGCAACTAGGGATGGGCAATAAATGTTGGCCCAGCCAGTGAAGCCCACATCCCATGACTGAATAAAAAAAAGCTCACTGGCACTCACTGAATAGCTATAGTTCACTGGTACTCACTGAATAGCTATAGCTCACTGGAACTCACTGAACAACTATAGTTCAATGGCACTCACTAATTTAGCTGATGGGTGAATAATGGCTACATAGATAAGGAACAGAGGCTGCTGTTTTCAGTGTAACCTTATGGGAGAAGAGTATCGACTTTCAGCAGAATATGAAGGGAACTTGCCAAATAAAATAGATCAATTTAAATACTTGTCAACTTTCCTTTCATGTTCTTTTTCATAACTCTGACACAAACACCAGATGGCTAGAGTATGGTGCAGAGTAATGCCAACTGTGTGGTGCAATCCTCATGTCGACTGAGGTAGTTCTTGAAGCTTGACTCCACACTTTGCCCCATAGTGATATCATGGTATAAATCATGTGAGCAACCCTTGGTTGACGAGGAGGCTACATCAAAGGAGAGAGAGAGAGCCACTCTCCCTCACCTGCTGGAAAGTGTGTGAGGGGAGCCTCAGCTATGCGTCCTCCGTGCTTCCCCACTCCTCCATGGACAGGGCCTCCCTTTTCCTGCTCACTGGGCCTGGCTGAGAGTAAAAATTTGTAGTGGCCTTTACGTCAGGTCAGCATTGTTGGGTTGTCCAGAGGAAATCAACCTCCTCATTACATCAATTACAAGCGGAGCGGATAGGGGTGCGGGGCACCGGGGGGGGGGGTGGGGGGGGTGGGGTGAACTTGGAGAAAACTCCTCCCATGTACCTACCCTGTTAGGATGATCTTCAGAAAAAAAAGATTGAATATTTATTCTCGCACTAATGGGCCAGAAATTCTTACAGTGCAATAATACTGTAGAAAGCAGGATCACCAAATTCAGCATTTAGATAGGTACCACCCAAAGCTACCTGAGATCTCCCAGGGAAAGGTTCATTTATTTTCTGCTGTGGCTTGGTGGTAGTACTCTTCCCTCTGACTCAGAAGGTTCTGATTTCAAGTTCCACTCCAGGGCTAAAATGCAAAATCTAGGCTAACGCTTCAGTCCAGTACCGAGGGAGTGCTACGCTATTAGACAGTGTTGTCTTTTAAATGAGATGTCAAACTAATATCTGCCCTCTGAGGTGCATGTAAAAGATCCCATGGTACCATTTTGAAGAAGAGCAGGATAAGTTCTCTTCAATAGTGTAGCCAATATACAGTTCTCGTCCAATTCCTAAAATCAGATGATGTAGTCTTCATCATATTGCTATTTTTGAGCATGGTACAACAGTGCCATAACATCTGCAGATTCCAAATTGGCCTCATCAGCCACCTTTGGACTCATGGAAGACAATCATCCTTGCTAGTAAACGATGGCAAGAACAACAGTGACTACAATTCAAAAGTACTTTTTTGGCTGTAAAGCACTTTGGGACATCTGGTGGTCAAGTTCTTTCTTTCTTCTTTCAGCTGCATGTACAATACCATACCAATGTGAACAAGTATGATTTACACTGCAGTCAGTGGCAATTTTTTTAAATTAAAAAAATCCGGGTGAATGCCTATGGTCCACTCTGCAAGACAACAAAAGAGTTAGAAATAATAGGAAAGAAGACAAAGCAAATTGAGAGACAATAATCAGGCAACACTAATTTGTAGTTTGAAGGCCCATGACTTGAATGAAGAAGAGGCAAGATCAAGGGAGTTGAGGAGTTCTGCAGTTCAGAAGCCCTGGGAATGAGTTAAAATAGGAGACTGTGCAATGAGAACTTAGGAGGAAGGAGAGTGTGTGCAGGATAAGGCATTTGGAGGGATGAAGAGCAACATTTAGTTGACAACAATCTTTTCCAACACTGATTGACTGTTTAGTAATTCTAATATTGCTGATGAGTTGTACAGACTGGTATTTTTGCGCTCACTCTCAAGTTGGAGAGAAAGTGGGAAGACAAAAAACATGGGAATTATTACAAGGAGGAAATCTGAAAATAATTTTCAAATGCTAATTATTGGTTTCTTCTTCTTCTCCAGGTAGCACAGAGTGTCGCTGAGCCATGACTTGTGATTTTTCTACAGGGTGGGGCAAGAAGACAATCTCAAAATGACCTCAGCTGGAACAGGGATTAAACCTCATGTGGTTGGCATTATTCTGAACCACATGTCTAGCCAACTGAGCGAACCAGCACTCCCTTCCCCACCCCTGCAATTATCGCTTTATTTGAGTTAAATTTTGAAGTCTTTTCTTTTAACCATTTTACAGTTTCCTATGCGCTAGGCCAATTTTTATTTTGTGTAGAATTGCAGCAGGTCAGCTTCTCCTTGGCTACAACTCTCTACTGCTCCTGAGATAGCCCCTAGGAAATGTGAGATTAGGTGTCATATCTACGGATTGTGTCTTGCTCCTGGCATTGTCTCTGACGATAGAAATTCCAGGCATCGATTGTTGTCCTAGCAAAGGACAGTACCACCTCCCTTGACAGAACAAAGTCTGAGAAGACCCTATTGAATTGGGATCGTATCACTCCCATTCAAAATGCTCAGTTTGGGTTCTGGCAGGCTCCAGACCTCATTACAGCCTTGGTCCCAACATGGATAAAACAGCTGAAATCCAATGTTGAGGTCAGAGTGACCACCCTCAATATCAAGGCAGCATTTGACAAAACATGGCACCAAGGAGCCCTAGTAAATTTGAAGTTGATGGGTATCAGGGCAAAAACTCTCCACCAGCTGGATTCATACCCAGTACAAAGGAAGATGTCTCTGGTTGTTGGAGGCCAATCAGCTCAGTCCCAGAATATTGCTGCAGGAGTTCCTCAGGATAGTGTTCTAGGCCCAACCATTTTCAACTGCTGCATCAAAGATTTCCCCTCTAACATAGGATAAGAAGCAGGAAAGTTCACAGATGAATTGCCCAGTTCTATTCATAACTCCTCAAATACTGAAGCAGTCAGACTTGGACTACATACTGCCTTAGCCTGAAAAGTTGTAGTAACATTTTAATCACACAAGTGTCATTCAACGGGATTATCATTGTCAAATTCCCCACCATCAATTTCCTAGCCATCACCTTGACCAGAAACCTAACTGGACCAGTCACTCAAACACTGTGGCCACAAGAGTAGGTCAGAGACTGGGAATTCTGTGTTTTCCAGCCCCAGGAGAGGTGGTAAGGGAAGCAGCTGGGCTCTGAAGGACCTGTACACAAGTCAGGCAAACTTGTATTTTGCTTAAAATCACTTCAATTATATATTTTTTTGATTTTCCAGCTGCTATGGAACCTGCTCTACTATGTAAACAGGGCAATTTCTACAGTACCCGGCCTCCCCAACATCTCTCTTCCTGCCCACCATTCCATCCCTGCCTTGAAGCGCTTTTACAATAAACACAAGCACATGATTGCATCCATCTTTTAGCCTCAGGAACTCTTGACCCCTGCAGTTATCTGACTCGATGCTTTGTGAAGGGAGAACTTACTATCTCAGGAGGCGGAATGGCAGTGTGAACTAATCACCAAGCTCCTGAATCACTGCTCCTGTTGGCTGACTGACTCCCAGATCAAAACTCCAGTGAAAGAAATAAGATGAGAGAGCAAGTGGTCCAGCAAATATTAAAATAACAGAGTTTACCAAAAATTAAGATATTCCTGCACTTGAGTCTGGAGCTATGCCTAAATCTGAGCTGACACAGCTTAATGTTTCTGAAAGCTGGTGCTGTTTTGATATTATACGCTTTAATATTCCTATTGATAGTGCTGTAATTCTAAAAGTGCATTTGTTAAAGTTTCTTAACCAAGATTACTTTTTTGTGTTTATTTTATGCCTGATTAAAATGTAACTGCTTGCATCACATTATCACATGTACTTTACAGGGGGGCACTGGATAATAGAAACCATAGAAAAGTTACAGCACAGGAGGTCATTCAGCCCATCTTGTCCATGCCAGCCCGAGGACACCCAGGTGCTCTTTCTAATCCCACCTTCCAGCACCCAGCCCATAGCCCTGCAGTTTACAGCACTTTAGGTGCAGATCCAGGTACTTTTTAAAAGAGTTTAAAGTTTCTGCCTCTACCACCAACTTGGGCAGTGAATTCCAGACACCTCTGCATAAAAAAGTTCTTCCTCATGTCCCCCCTACACATTCTGCCACTTATCTTGAATCTATGTCCCCTGGTTCTAGAATTCTCCATCAAGGGAAACAATTTAATGCTGTCCACTCTATCTATTCCCCTCATAATTTTGTACACCTCAATCACAATAATCCAAAATCTAATAGTTTCTGCCTTTTTTAGTCTTTGATGTTGAGGTCAATTGTTGTCTACTCAAGAGGAGGTAAATCAGAACAGAGCCAGGATCAAATCTTGGAACTTCTTTGAACAGGAGACCAAATCCTTCTGATGTGGGAGTTTCCAGTTGAAAGCTAAAGTTGAACTGCAAATTCAAGATAACACCAGCCTGTAGAAAGCCTGTTGAAGCCTGTCGTTAGTATCTTTATTCATCACTGGTGAAAGTGCCGACTGGTCAGACACCTAGAAACATGACAATGTTTTGCATCATCCAGTGCTAGGGCAGATAGTAGAGGGTGCATAAACCAGTCTCCAAAAAGTGGAATTTTAAAGTATGAGACCCCATCTGTTCTCACCTGGACCTAAGGGATCCCATGGTGCTATTCAAAGATAAGCAGACGAATCCTCCAGGTTTCCTGGCCAATATTTATCCCTCAACCAACATCTAAAATATCTTGAAGGGGAAAGGCAGGACAAATACATCCAGAGCACCCTCCATGATGAAGGAGATAGAGATAAAGATGAAAAGGAAGAAGTGTGTATTCAACAGATGTCAGGTAGAAAATACAATGTGGAATCAGGTTGAATATAGAAGGACCAGAGGGCAAGTGAAGAAAATAATAAGAAAAGCAAGGAGAGAGCATGAAGAGAGGCTGGTGGCGAACATAAAAGGGAATCCCAAGGTTTTCTATTAGCCTGAAAATAATAAAAGGGTGGTAAAAGAAAGAGTAGGGCCAATTAAGGACAAAAAAAGGGGACTTGCATGTGGAAGCTGGAGAAATAGCATAAGTGCTGAACGAGTACTTTGCATCTGTATTTACAAAGGAAGAAGATACTACCCAGGCCAAGGTGAGTCAGGAGGTAACTAGTATACTAGAAGAACTTACAATAGAGAGGAAGGTGTTGTTGGAAATGCTATCTTTACTTAAAATAGATAAAATACCAGGACAGGCTGAAATGCATCCAAGGGTACTGAGGGAAGTGAGAGTTGGAATTGCAGAGGCACTTCTGGAAACTATAGTATAGGATATAATAAAGAGTCACTTAAACAAGCGCAGGATAATTAAGTAAAGCCAGCATAATTAAGTAAAGCCAGCATGGATTCGTTAAGGGAAAATCATGTTTAACTAACTTGCTGAAATTTTTTGAGGAGGTAACAGAGAAGGTTGATAAGGGAAACTCCGTTGATGTGGTGCATATGGATTTTCAAAAGCCATTTGATGCAGTGCCATACAACAGACTTATGAGCAAAATTCTAGGTCATGGAATAAAAGGGACAGTAAGCACTTGGATAAGGAATTGGCTGAGTGACAGGAAACAGAGTAGTGATAAATGGTTGTTTTTCAGATTGGAGGAAGGTTTGTAGTGGAGTTCCCCAAGGGTCAGTGTTGGGACCCTTGCTCTTCCTGATATATATTAATAACCTAGATTGTGGTGTGCAGGGCATGAATTCAAAATTTGTAAATGATGCGAAGATTGGAAATGTTGTCAACTGTGATTGGGATAATCTTGAACTTCAAAAGGACATATATATGTTGGTGGATTGGACAGACAAGTGGCAGATGAAGTTCAATGCTGAGAAGCCTAAGGTGATTCATTTTGGCAGGAAAAATATGCTGAGACAGTATAAAAAAGGGAGAGAATCTAAAGGAGGTGAAGGAACTGAGGGACCTCAGTGTATTGGTCATTGAAGATGGCAGGTCATGCTGAGAGCAGTTAATAAAGCATATAGTATCCTAGGCTTTATTAATAGGGGAATTGAGTACAAGAGTAAAGAGATCATGTTGATATTGTATAAGACATTGTTAGGCCTCATCTGGAATACTGTTTCCTGTTCTGGGCACCATACTTGAGGGAGGATGTGAAGGCATTGGATAAAGTACAGAGGAGATTCATAAGAACGATCTCAGGGATAAAGAACTGTAGCTATGAGGATAGATTGAAGAGGTTGGGTCTGTTTACCTTGGAGGAAAGAAGGCTGAGAGGAGACTTAATAGAGGTATTCAAGATCCTGAGGGGTACGGACAGGGTAAATATGAAAAGCTTCCCACTCAAGAGAACAAAGAAGAACTAGAGGGCACAGGTTCAAAATTATTGGCAAAAGGAGTAAATGTGATGTGAGGAAAAATGTTTTCACCCAGAGGGTGGTTGGAGTCTGGAACAAACTTCCTGAAAGGGTGATGGAGGCAAGTTCGATTGAGGTATTCAAAAGGTAATTGGATTGCTACCTGAAAAGGATGAATGTGCAAGGTACAGGGATAAGGCAGGGGAGTGAGACCAGGTGGAATGCTCTTTCAGAGAGCCAATGCAGACTCGATGGGCCAAATGGCCTCATTCTGCACTGTAAAAGGTACTGTGATAATGTGGATAGTCACTTGCTGTTTGCAAGTTGGGTGCCAAGTTTTCTACATTAAGGAATTGCTTCATTGCCTGGGATGTCCCGAGGTGTTATTCAAATACAGGTTTTTCTTCCTCTACTTCATCAGCATTGAGGTAACTTTCAAAACTTAGGCCCCTGATCCAAACCCCTCCCTGCCTTTCTCTTCTCCCAGACTTCAAGCCCAACCTTCTGTCCCACTCCAACAACATATACTTATAGAAAAGTTTTAGCATGCATCGCAAACTGCAACATCCTAGCTCACCTGTTCTTGTAAACAATTTCTACAATTCTGGATTTCGTGAAACATTCCACTGAAGTTTAGAGTGACATGGGAGTTTCCGTGGGTACACCTAAAAGCTCACTCGCTCTTCCAGAACCCCTTCATCCAAATCAGGGTCGCGGGAAGTCGGAGCCTATGAAGACAGGCAATGGGCACTCGTTCGGGTACACTCAGGACAGGATGCCAGTCCAGCACAGGGCGTGCAGGACACACACACTGGAGGACACTGGGTAGCCAACACACCTAACCAGCACATCTTTGGACGGTGGGAGGAAACTGGAGACCCAGAGAAAACATGAAAACTCCACTCAGACAGACACCCGAGGTCAGGATCAAATCAGGGCGCCTAGGGCTGTGAGGCAGCACTGCTAACCACTGCATGGCCTAGAAGCTAAAAAAACATATAAATCTTATGCATGGAATGAATAGGCTAGATTATCCTTTTATCATTTTTTATTGCCTGTGATCAATATGTTTATTTGTAATAGGTGTGTGTTTTCTTACCCTCAGTGTGATTGTCCCAATTCAAATAATTTCAGCAGCAAGATTTTTTGAGAGTTTAAAAAAATGTTATTCATTCTCACCCACTTGCCCCAGATGTCTAATATGCAAAGTCTCATTCATTTGACTCTCTCACACACAAATATTAGATATAGATAAAGGTAAAGCAATACAATTACAATTTATTATTGTCTTGGGTCTCTTTTGTGGCAGGCCTGTAGTTTCTTAAATGAGTTGATGGTTTAATTAAAGTGAAGGTCTTGTAATGTAGAGGATTCTAAATAAGTTGTAAGGCTTCTTATAGTTAAATTTCCAGGAGGTTGGTTCTCAGGTGAACTTGAAATTGGAGCAGGTTGTGGGGAATCCTTCTCCCACTTCCAAGTATTGCTGTTTATTACCATGGCTGCTTAGATGACTCACAGCTGGTTCAATGGTTTTTTGATGGAACTCCATCTGCAGAACAGCTTCTTGCTGTTATTTTAAAAGCAGAAAAGAAAATGGCTTCCTCAATATGCGACTTGTACAAATTCAAAGTCATTTTTCCAAAAAGGGTAACATTTTGAAATGTACCCAGTCTGGTTTGGAAGATGGACTATCATAATACAATAGAAGGTCGATGGAATCCATTCACATTCATCTAAAGCATCTTGAGTTAGAATGTTTCTTTTGTCCATGGTGAAACAAAAAGATGAATTGGCTGGAATGCTAAAGTTCTTTTGTTGATGGTCCATCCTTAAACAAAGCGATGTGTAAATTCCCCAGATGGCTGAGAGGACTGCCTAGTGCTCAAAATGCCAAAGGTCACTTGATTTTCAGCTGCCATTTTAATTGACTGTGTCCAAAATGTTAAAAGTATTGACTGAAAGTTCATAATATAGTGGAACATGACACTAGAATGGGCCAGGGATGTAGGACTTCAGTTATGAGAGAGGCAAGAAAAGCTGGAGTTACTCTCCTTGGAGGATAAAACATTGAGAAAATTAAATTGAGGTGTTCAAAATCATGAGCTTTGTTATAAGTATATGAGGAGAAACTGTTTACTGTGGTACAGTCAGAGGACACAGATTAAGGGAATTGATAAAAGAACTAGGTGAGATGAGGTGAATTTTTTTCAAAGCAATGAGTTGTGATGATCCAGAATGCTTAAAATGGTGGTGGAAGCATATTTAATAATAAAGGTGTTGTGACATGGCAGGTGATGTGTACCAGGCAGACCAAATCCACAAGGGAAGCTTGGGCACGCTATCACAACGGTTTTGCAATTTGTATTTATTATAAGATGTGTGCACTGAATTCAGAAGTAATGATTCTACCAAGAGCTTTAGAGATTTTAAAAATTAAATTAAAATATTTATTAACAAAATAAAAGATTTCAAGCATAATTACTTAATACTATAACAAACACCTAAAATTCCTAATTTATTTTTCATTCGCTCATTGGATGTGGGAATCATTGGCTAGGCCAGCATTTATTGCTCATCCTCAATTGCCCTTGGTCAGAGGGCATTTAAGAGTCAACCACATTGCTGTGGGTCTGGAGTCACATGTAAGCCAGGTAAGAACAGCAGGTTTCCTTCCCTAAAGAAATCAGTGGACAGCAATAGACAATGGTTTTATGGTCACCAAACTTTTAATTCCAGATTTTTAATTAATTCAAATTTCACCATCTACCATGGTGGGTTTCAAACCCGGATCCCCGGAGAATTAACCTGGGTCTCTGGTATACCAGCCCAGTGACAATGTCACTATGCCACTGCCGTCCCCAGGTTCCCTGGTACACCCCCCCCCCCTTAAGACAACAGTCCAAAACAGATTTTAGATTTAAAAACAAAACCAGCAAGTTAACACAGTACCCACATGCTAGTGGAATTCCAAATTGCTTCCTCCGACTTCAGTTACTGGACATAACAGATTTATGCACAAATGGCTGGAGGCTTCTTGAAGGCTGATTCACACACTCACTGTTAGATCTTACATGGCCCTCTCCATTCATTCTACTTTATATAGGTTTCTTCCTCTTTAATATGTAAATTCTATTGTTCTACATGTCTTTGGAATGGTACCTTCCCATAATATGAAAACTTCCATGTTGCCAATATTGTCAGCAATCTTTGGGAAAAATAAACATCCTGCTTAGCCTTGCTTATCTGACTAGTTGCAAACAGACTAACATCCCTCTGAAATCTAAACAATCCCTTCACTTATCTAAAAATGCAAATTCCTTTCACACCTTACATGCTAAGCCAGCATCCATGTTTACTCATTAGCATTTCTACAACTAGTTTCTTTTGATTATTCTAAACCTGCAATCTACCTGCCTCCAAATGTAATCAAATCACACAGACAGAACCAACTATACTCACCATCATAAACCTACTTTTCAATAAACCAGAAAAATATTATGAAAATTATTATACTTTTGTAACAAAGGGAACTGGAGAAGCATTTGAAGTGGAAAGTTTTATAGGGCTGTGCGAAAGGACAGGGAATGGGACAAATTGGATAGCTGTTTCAAGGAGCCCACATTGTCACAATGGGCTGAACATCCTCCTTCTCTGCTGTTTCATTCCATAATGGAGTTCCATCTACAAAGTGTACTACAAACAAAGGCAATTCACTATCTCTGAACCGGAGGTTACACCAAACAACGCTGAACTTCCGTACACTCAAAATCTCATGTAAAGGCAAAGGAAAGGCTTTCAGAAACAAGATATCTAGCTCAATTTTAAAATTCTGGCGCATTGATCTAGCTAGACTTTCCTATAAACAGCTATACCATATGTTATGATGCATAACAGAGCCAATATCTATCACATGTCTTCAAAATACAAGACATTAATAAACTTGCAAAATGGGCATGAAATTGGCAAACTAAATATAATAGTGCATTGTCTTACATTTTGATAGGAAGAATGAAGAAGCCACATAATCCTTGGGAAAGTGAGTGCCTAAGTGGGGTAGAGGGGCAAAGGGATCTTGGGCTACAGATACACACCACTAAAAGTAGTAACACCACTTAATATGGCCATGAAAATAGCAAATCAAGTACTTGAAGGCCTATTTCTAGACCAAATTCAAAAGCAGAGAAGTTATGTTAAATTTTTTAGACCACATTTAGACCACTGAACAGCTCTCATCTCCATAAGATAAAAAAGATCTGTGGCATTGGAGAAATGCAAAAAAAGATTGACAAGGTGATGCCAAAACAGAGGATAGACTCATCAGAAAAGGCTGAATAGGTTGGGGATCTTTTCAGCCAAAAAGGAAAAGCCAAGTACTGACTTAATGGAAACCTTTAAGATTATGAAAGGGTATGATAAAGTAGACAGAGAAGATGTTTCCAGTCTTGGGGAAAACCAAACAACTGAGTCATAGATATAAGATAGTCACCAATAAATATACAGGGGAATTCAGGAGGACCTCCTTTACTCAGAGTGTGGTGAGAATGTGGAACTCACTAACCCAAGGCGCAGTTGAGGCAAATAGCAAATATATTTAAAGTGGAGCTAAAACAGTGCAGGAGGGAGAAATAATAGAAGGTAATGCTGATAGGTTAGGATGAAGGGACTGGGAGGAAGCTTGTGTGGAGCATAAGCACCAGCATAGACCAATTGGGCAAAATAGCTTGTTTCTTTGGTGTGACTTCTATATAACTGTAACACTCCAATTTTGACCTTGATAAATGTGGAGGCTGGATTACATTGCATGTGTGCAACAGTGCACAAGACTGAGTGGGTGAGATAGTATGTGTAAATGTAGTGCAAGAAATGGAGCGAGCATGTGTCTGCATGAGTCAGCGGATATAAGGTCCAGTAATTGTGTGTGTGTGTGTTAGTGAGAGTGACAGTGTTTGATTACTAGAATGTGTACATGAGATTGAGCAAGTATGAGTGTGAGTCAGTGACTGTGTCACCTTCTCTGCCATGTATCGTAACATTGGAAAATAGTTGCCCAAAATATATCTTGCTCGGTGTGACACGGAACTTGCAATTAGGTAAGATCCATCCTGATGGAAGGTGAGGAGAGAACAAAGTAAAATCTTTGGACAACCAGAGTACCCGGTCTGAACCCAAAATGGCAGAGACCCCATCCAGTTGCACCAGGTTGAGAATGGAAAAGCAAACATTTGCTTTGCTCCCAGTCAGTGTCCAGATTTCTACCATTTGTTCTGCAGTAAGTGTAGATTGTTGATAAAATAACACTATTTGTGGATCACAGTCTATACATCAGGCAGTAATTTCACTCTTAAAACACAATGGGAGCAAGCCATTAATGAAGATTATGGAGGCAAAGTAGTCTCAGCGTATGCCTTTATTTTCATGTCAAAATCTTGACCATTGTCCAATACAATAATCAGTGGGATCATGAACAGTAGCAACACTAAGAGCAGCTCAGGAGAGTTATAATTCAGCTCATATATACACATACTTTACTTTATGCAATGTGTATCCAGAAATATCCATATCTCACCCATAAAATGACAAAGGATACTGGAATGAGTTTTTCAGGAGCTGTATCTAGAATAGATCTACAGCAACTCCATATCAGCATCACCACATTATAACTGCTGGATTTTGAATGCTCCAAGTCTAATTCCCAGTCACTATTTGAGTTAGTGGATCCAGGCTCAGAAGTTGAGGTGCTATGATCTGCCTCAGGGCCTCTGACTGGGGTGTTCAATATATCCCTCACCTGACAACCACATACATGCTTGTTCCATCAGGGATCATTGGATAGCTGTCAGGAGCAGGAATCTCAGCTAATTCCCCACCACCCCATCTCTTCCCTATTGTGGTGTTCCTGATTTCAATCGTAGCCCCTCCTGCCACCCCAGCTAAAATCAGTTAGCTCAGCAGAGACTAGGCTCGAACCTGGCATCTTGCTCAGAGCTGTTTTCATGTTGATCGATGTTAGTATTGGGAATGGCAGATTTGTCCCCTTTAGTACCAAGTACCAGCACAGGCTCGATGGAGAGACAGGATCCTTTCTAGACTGCCCCAAAAAATACTCCTCAGCCCTAAACTCCAGAAATAACAATGAAACATATCAAAATTAAGTGCTACTTGTGTTCCTAAAAACTTGTGCAAGTGAAGAGGAAGCAGTCTCTCAGGGGAGTAGATTCTGCTCAAAACATTTTCCCCATTTTAATGGAGAAACAGATGGACAAGAATTTTGGTTAACGTTAGCATTGAGTTGACCAACCTTCCCTGCTAGGTGACTCCAGTGTTACTAGTGGCAAGGAGCATCCCTGAGCAGCTTCATAGGAAACTCTTCTTTGGCCAGGACATCAGAGCAATCCCAGGAGCTCCAAATCCACAAAATACATTTTCATTGGGTATCGTGTTTGCATGCGAGAAAGAAAAGCGACCACTTAAAAAAAAATACTCTGGTGAGGACATCTTCTGTCACAGCTACATTATTTTGAACAAAATGTATCCTTTCTCTAGACTTTCCCTCTCCTTCAGAGAGAGAACAGAAAGAGCTGAATTATATCTGGATTTACCAACAATTCCAGTGTTGCGACTCTTTTCAGTGCCCTGCTCACAATCTGTTAATTAATAGTGATTTTACTCTCAATATACACATGGCTTTTTGTTCTTTGCTTATTTTCTAGCTTATTACTGTCCATCTCAAACACAGAAGTGCAAAGTAATGAAGCAAAATAGCAAAGTATGCAACATTTCAAACATTATCATCTTGTTTTCAAGTGTTGGATTATCTGCAGGTTTTCCACCACCCACGCTACAAAGAACTGTCCTACTTAAGATTGAAACCCTCACTCTGACCCTTCACGGGAAAGCTATGATTAATTGGATTTTCACATACTCACACTCAATTCCCCTTATGCATTCTAATTGGCTACTTACCTATGGAGAGGAGAGCCAAAAAACTGACCAATGCTGACCAAAACTGAACAATCACCAGATGGGATTCATTTTGCAAACTAAGCACCCAGTATTTCTGACTTTTTGCCAAAGACAATAATCAATACTTGCTTCGAGAGGCAGGAACCCCACTCTTCGACTGATGGAACCCGAGTCGGCACCTGAGCTTCCCACGTACTGAGTGTCTGATCTTAGCCATCAAGTGTGGGCAGTTGCCAAGTGGAGGGAAGCCCTTCCTTGTAGGGAAGGAAAAAAAATCTACAAGCGCAGTAGTTCTATTTTAGTGGGGTTCTTTCACTGGCTCTGTGGATGCTGAAATAATCCTCTGTCCCAATCATGTTTTCACAGCAGGTGGACAGCAAGGTAATGATTCTGTGAGGGAACTGCACTAACTCCAGCCCTGTCAACATGCCCTAGATACTATGAATGGAGACCCAGAGACATGTGGATTAGCAGCTGCGCTGACAGCTATAGATGCAGGAAGATGAACTGCATGCAGTCTCTGGTTCATGCACAAACTTCACTGCTGTACAGTGTTCAATTTTAACTTGAACAAAATTGTTGTCAGGGTCAGAGGGTCTGAGGTGGGCGATGGACCTGACTCCATCACTGGTGCGATGTTACTAGTTGGGCTTCACTGAAAGGCAGCTGTCAGCTTCAAGGCTAAACTCAATGCCTGCTCAGCAGGTATGCATGGGACTTTGGGTATTGGGCAACAGGGTCTTCAGGAGTAGCCCTCACCATTTGATCTTGTTTAGGGAGTCAAGAGGAGATCATAGTGGAGGGAGGAGCCAGGAGGGTGGGGGCAAGTTTGGTGAGTTCTGGACAGGGAAAGCCCATGGTTTCCTTGTGGAGCACTCCTGCCCTTGCAAGCAAACTAACAATTTAACTTACCTCAGACCCTCTTCCGGTCCTTGATGCAGCTCTTGACAGGTTTGACCTAGTGGGGAAGTCACTACTTGCATCAGGCTAAAATTACAGATGGGTCCAGGATATAATCAGGCCATGATCTGCATGTTTAAAACAGTACCCTGTTATCTTCTGGCTAATGTCCTTTGTCTATAAATTTTGCATTCCAGTCTTGTGAGAAGACAGTGGGTAAATTACTGCCCCTATTTCAATTGCTCTCCTTTAATTGTTTGCACCATTTGTGGTGATTGCCAGGGCAGGTGGTGGGGGTGGGGGAGTTAAAAGAAAATTCCCTGATAATATTAACTGTGACATCTTTGAAACTTCTAGCCAGTTGCACCAAATCTCCAAAGCAAAGTAGCCATTAAACTGAATGCACCAGCCTCTGTTGTATTAACAAAATTGAGGTGGCACCATTGGGGCCAGTAACCTTGGATGCTCAGGTACAAAAGATTCCACCCCATTAACAATTAAAAACTCATTAAATATACAAGTTGCTTTCTTGTGGCCTTATAAAGGACACGTTTTGTGCTATGCATCTTTGGGTGAAGCTATTGCCCAAGGGTAGTATTATAGTGAGGTCATATGCACCAATGAATGTCAATCGCACTCAAGTCCTTTCTCCTAAGTACAATGGTGTCAAGTGTGGCTCATTCTGATATCACTCTTGTTGCTGAGTCAGAAATTTGAGATCATGTCCTATTCCAGAGACTTCAGCATTTAATCTAAACTGACGCTTCAGCGCAGTACTCCAGGAGTGATGCCTTGCTGGAAATGCCATTTTTCTGATGATATGTTAGACATAGGCCCCATCTGGCCTCTAAGGTGGACATAAAATATTCCATGGCACTACTGTGAAGAAGAGCAGGGAGTTCTCCTGGAGTCCCAGCCAACTTCTACCAACACTTAAAACACAATACCTGGTCATCATCACATTACTGTTTGTGGGAGCTTGCTGTGCACAAATTGGCTGCTGGGTTTCCTACATTACAACAGTAACTACACTTCAAAAAGTACTTGATTGATTGTAAAGCACTTTGGGACATCCTGAGGTCATGAAAAGCACTATAAAAATGCAAGTTTTTCTTTTATTTTTATACCTCTGGGTGTAAGGCATAGAGATGGATGGTCCATTGCCCACAGTCAGACTCACATATTTGCATTGATTTGTAACAGAAGTGCAAGTTCCTCATAACTGATGTGACTCATTGAAACTTCCATTTATCTTTAAAACCCAAGTTAAGGCTGACAGTAAAAATAAACAATACAACTTTTTGTCAACAATAACCAGATGTTCTATTTGATCATTCTCAGTTTAATGCACATATCTAAAAGAGTCATGTGTGGTCTTGCAGTCAGCATTGGGCTTTGAAGTGAATGTTGGGCAAGGATCTGTTTGACTTTTCACTTTGAGTAATGCATTAGAGAGAGACTCCCTTAAATGGAGATCCACTCTGCCCAGCTGTTAAATAAGATGTCAACATGACTTGTGTGAGAAGAACATTCATTCAGTGGAATTAGTCAATGGGAGAGAGGTGGGCACTTTCTGTCTTTGCTCAGGGCTGCCCTGACACAATGACACCAAGTTCATTGATTCGAAGAAACTCAATGTTGTAGAAATGCATGCTGGGAATACTCCTGCAATTATTTTAAACAGAAATAAACTCAGGTCCTGTAGGTAGAACCCAGAGTTCAAATCAACATCTGAACTCTGAGTGAAACGTGTGCACCCGGCAAAATTGCCAGAGCAGTACAAGACACAGTGATTTTAAACACCATATGTATAGACACTGCCTGGCTGTCAGAAGCAGTGTTTGACCACTGCAATTATATATCAGACTCGAACTGTAAACAGCAAATTTTTTTTAAAAAAGTGCTTTGTTAGTTTAAACAGATAGAATTAACTTGTTTATTGCTTTAAAAAAAAATTAGAATAATTTATTTCAGAACAGCAAGAGCTGTAAGCCTATGTACCTGGATTGGGATGTGAACGCACAGCGTTCTGACTCAGATGAGAGTGCTGTGGTTGAGTTCTGTTTAGTGTAGGAACTGCCCTGGTTAGTTTACACTGAACGCATGAAAATTAGATACGCACAGAACTGAACATCATTCTGATTTTGGGACAGGGGTGCAGAGAATAGTGAGGGGCCCATGTAGATAAGACTGACACCCTTAATTCAGTTTATAGCAGTTCAGATTAAGGAACTAACAGTATCTGTCAGACGCCTCCAGCCATCCAATGGACCAGTGTATTGGGGCCAAATAATCCTTTCTTAGTTTCCTTGGCCCACACCTTATCCACTGCACATAAAAGCCTTTAGGCCCCTGAATTCCTCCCTCTCTCTCCACACCAAGCAGCATGCCACCTCTTGTCATCAAATGAGCAAAACACGGTCATTCCGACAGTACAGGATCATTAAGGTGGGATAAGTGGAGGCTAACTGCAATGTATTGTCATGATATTATTCATATTTTTTCTGTTTCAGAAAACTCCAGGACAAAAGTGCCAGATAAGCTTCAGCTGCAAGAGCTAAAACAAAACCCCAAAAGTATCTAAAAGGTGGAAAGAAAGTATAAATAAATCAGTTTGTACACTTGAACCGTTGTTCATACAAATCCAGGAAAGGTACAAGGTTAGGAATAAGAGTTTTTTTTCTGTCTGAAGTTAATTAAAGGTAACTTGAAATGGGAGTTGAGGAGTTTGCCATTGACAATCCAGTGACAGATACTTCAGTCCTGGCACAACCCTCAACTTACTGTGTTTGGAATCTTCTATTTGCATTTCAGATGGGAAGTGGTTTCACTCATACCCGGATCATACTGAACTCTCCCTCATGTTTTCATCTGCTAAAAAGTTTGTGATGCGCTTTACGGTGTCTTTATATTGCGGTCCGTGTGTGAAAATGTCCTTCAAATAGTCATCTTCACTTTGGTCCTTGGCAAAATTGACGAATACCTGAATAAGAAAAAGGAAAGAGTTATAACTACAGGAAATGAAACATCTAGGTCCAATAACTAGAAGTATGTTTAAATGCATATTGTATTATAAATAAATAATTATTTTCTTGGATTTTGATTCTCCTGCTTTCCTGAAATGCTTACCCCTGCTAGGACAAGGGTCTAATAGCACAGATAATTCTCTTACCTCATATAAGGAGCCATTCCTCAATTGTGAACTTGGACAATGAACATCAGGATATTGAACCATGGGAGGAGTATCAGGATTAATAGCCGCCAAGCGTGACACTGTCCTCACCATATATCCACCTGTGCATTTTCTTGCAAGGATCAATGGACAGTGATCAGGACCACTAGGTGATTTTTCCCTCCCTTGTCCAGAGCAAAGCACGAGGCCAACTGTAGCATCCCTATCCTCACCCAACCTTTCAGCAGCTAACCAGTCAGATCAAACTGGAGATGAGGAGCAGGGATCTTTCTGACCTATGTAGCTCAGTTATTCACAGCTTTTACCATCCAAGCCATGAGACACCAATTTTAAATGAAACTGCCTCTACAGAAATTAAATATAACACATTGCTCATTAAGCCAACAATGTCACCATTGTCCTGTGAGCTAAATCTTATTTCCACTTGCCATTGTGCAGGCAGAGCTGGAGAGTACAACAACAAACTTGAGGTCACCCACACCTCCGCCACTCCAACTGCACCGCAGTATTATGGTGATTCCGTTCGATGTCATGACAATGGGAAAAGGCAGAAAATAAGCTGCTGCACCCGTCCTGTTCAAAACATTCACCCGATAGAAAAGAGTCTAACATCTCTCCCATCCTGTGAGCCATATTGTTGGAATAGTTTTCTATCTTAAACTGAAACAAGGCCAATTGTGGGAGAATCACCCTTGCTGGAACTCGAGGCCAATGGGAAGAAAGCAGAACAAATTTGGAGGGGGGTGGGGAGGGAAAATTGAGCGGCACAAAGTAGTGATCGTGAAGGGAATACCTTGAGAACAGCTCTGACCCAGAGTTTAGTGCAGAATGAGGCCTGGATGTAGGATGGGGGGGTGCCGGGGGTGGAGCGGGGAAAAAGGGGAGGGGTGGGAGGTGGTGGGAATGGCTGGGGAGGAGAGGAAAGCAGAGCAAACTTGGTGCGGTGGTGGGGTGGGGGGGGGGGGGGGGGGGGGGGTTGTTTTGTTGAATGGAGGGGCACAAAGCAATGATGGGGTGGGGGAATACCTTGAGAACGGCTCCTGCCTTCTCAGCAGCTCCGACCCTATCAGCAGCAGTTGGTGGACAGGCTGGGGATCAGAGGTACATTTCATAAGGTAATTTCCATTGACCAACCAATCCGACAGGTGTCTCCAGGACTACGTACCCACTGCCATATATAATTGGAATTAGTACAAACATTAAAATGACCTAACAATTCAGTCCTGGGAACTATTTAAATGAACACATCAAATTTTTAAAAATGTTTATCAAGAGTTGAAACTTGATAGAAGTTGAACTGATATGTGGGCACTGGTGATCATAAATTTGTGTACACATCCAGGGCTTGCCTTTCCTGGGCTAGAGATCAACATGGGAGCTAGCCATATGCCCAGGTGTGTCAGCCAGCAATGTCCCTGCCCTGGTCTCAGAGCTGCAGTACAATGTTGCCCTGGTATATCTGGTAAATGAACTCTTACTTGATCTAATGTGGTTTGAGATACTGAATAGTCTTCTATCTTCAGCTCTTCTTTATTGGTCGTGAGGGCACTGAAGATTTTGGCCAGGGAGCAGCACCCAGTTGGTATCTGGTACTGTAGCATGCTGTGGTGCTTTTCTTTCAATACACAGCCTGGGAATGTGGACACCATGAACTCCTCGACAGTAGACCAGTCGGGCGTGGAGCTATCCATCCTCAGGATGATGGTGTAACCGTCTCCAAACCTGGGGCAAAGTATAGCATAATGGGTTAATAGTTATGGTAATGAGGCAGTAATGTGCATCATGATGTAATAGCGATATCGGCAGTCATGTGCTAGAGACTCAGCTGAGAGGATGTAATAATCAGCACATGAGAGAGATGTATTTACCTAGAAGCTCGTCATGTATATAGTAAAGTAGTTTTGAAGAAACCTACCTGAGTCAGACTCAAGTCATTCATGGCTAGAGAGAAACCTTCCTAATATTGATTAGGTCACAATTTATGCAAAGAGAACCACAAAGCAATTCATTAGTTTGACAGCAGGAACTTTCCAAACAGAGACAAAAGGAGGAAATAATTTTTAAGTTTGACTTCTATTGCAGCTTTGATTCCTCCTCCCTCTTGCCACCCCTCTTGATACGATGCCCTGCAAAAATATATAGAACGTTTCACACGTGAAAGCAGAGAACAAACAGGCCACACTACAGCACATACCAGAGGTCAGGCAGGTTGCAGGTTCCAGTCCTGCTCTAAATCCCAGCCCAGGGGATGGGGAAAGGCTGCAACATCTGAAAAAAGTTATAAAGTCATAGGAAAAGTAATGCCTGGCCAATTCCTGACATTTATTTGTAAAAGCTGTGGTGGGGGAGGGCAGGAGCAGAGGGAAAGGCTGTCAGGTGCTGAGATGTGTACTCATCTGCCTGGTTACAGAGGCATGAGATCAGATGAGCAGAGAAAAATAAATTCTGCAGGAAAATATCCCCAAAGGAAAACAAAGTTTAGAAAAATTGAAAAGGTTCATGGCTGGGCAATAGATCAATAGAACATTTAAGAGGCCATAACTTGCATTTATTTACTGCCTTGTATCCTTCAAAAACATCTCAGTAAAAAAATCACTGTTGTAGTTACTGTTGTTATATTGACCAAGCAAGCAGCCATTTTGTGCACAGCAAGGTCCAACAAAAAGCAATGTAACAAAAGACCAGTTTGGGGTACTGATCAGTGTGCTGAAGAGCTGCTTGATCTCAGAATTGTGCCCTGGAATGCTTAACATCCACCTGAATGAGATTGGGGCCTCAAGTCTGCTTCATCCACAATGCAGCATTGTCTCAGTGTTGCACTGCAGTGTCAGCGTAGATTTGATGCTGGAGTGTGATAGGAGCTCATGATCTTCTGACTCAAGAGGACAGAGTGCTATAGATTCAGGTAAGCTAACATTAAGTGGGTTAGATATGTAGGGGTCAGCATCATCATCATCATTTAAAAGACCAATTTATCCTGATCTCACTGTTCTAATTGTACAGGAGATGCTGAGTGGCTGGCAGTGAATTGCATGGCACTAATCCAATTAAGGAGTCCAGATAACCAAATGGACAGTGACGCTGAAACAAACACTGATGTTATAGCATCACTTTATTACTGGAGATAGCAGTGTTTGTTTCAGTATCACAGTGCATTAGCCAACAAGTTTAAATAAATAATTACAGCTCAGTTAAACTGATATTCCCCTCAACAGGGGACAGTCCAAAGGTTAATAAAACTTTAAAAGTGGTTGGTTTATTCGATGCTTCTGGCAATTTCACCACACTGATGTAACACAAGGGCTTCATGCGGCTGCTTCTGATAGTGATTTACAGAAGAATTCACTATTCAATGAGTTAGAAAGGATTAGCTTTGACTTATCCAAAGACTGCATATCCTTGTGGAAGAGAATATTAATGTAGCTCCTGATATTCTGTTTGTGTCAAAAGTACACAATGTTAAATGGTACTTGCGTGCATTGTAGCTTGAATCATAGCAGAGATTTGAAAGCAGAGTTTGATGTTACCTGCTTTTTAGGTGCTGCACACTGCCCAGACAGCGGAATCGCCCATTCACCATGATAGCCATCCTTGTGCACAGAGCTTCACATTCCTCCATGCTATCTCAAGGAATAAAAAGATCACACACTGTCATCCTTTTACAAACTCAAAAACCTGCAAGTATTGGTTAATCATCCAAAACAGGCTAAATTTATCTTGTATTAAAAATCTTGTGCTTATAATGAGCTAACATTGCTGATTGAGTTGTGCTGTCATGTGGTTGGAATGGATCAGATTGCCACATTCAATGCCTTTTTAAAAAAAATCTACCCAAAGTTTTGTGTTTCTTTTTCTCTTTTTTAAAATATTTTTTCCAACTTCCCACTTTATTCAATCTCTCTCCTTTGCCTGACTGGAATCACCTCATCCCACCAGGCTTTGCAGTGTGCTCTGTCCTGCCTATATAACTTGCATTGTCGCCTTTAACAGGGAAAAATATTCCAAGGCACATCACAGGAGTCTAATCAGACAATAAGCCAAATATGGAGATATTAGGAGGGTTGACTAAAAGCTTGGTGAAAAAGGGTTTTAAATTGGGTCAAAAGGAAGAGGGATGTGAAGAGGCAGAAGTTTAAACAGGGATTTCCAGAACTTAGGGCCTAGACAACTGGAGACATTGTCATTGGTGGTATAAAGGCAGTGGCAGAAGAGGCCAGTCAGTGGAATGCAGAGTTCTTAATGGATTGTAGAGCTAGAGTAGGTTAGAGATAGGGATGGGCAAGACCATGAAGTACTTTCAAATGAGGATGGAAGACATTGGGGAACTAGGAATCAATCAGGCACAGACAGGGATGGTGGGTGATGGGACTGGACACGAGGCACATACTGGCAGTATTCTGAAGGAGATGAATATTATCTAGGGCAGAAGATAGGAAGCCAGTCAGGAGATCACAGGATTAATGGGGTCTGGAAGCATGGATGAGGGTTTCAGCAGCAGTTGGGATGAGACAGGGTGGGGGAAAGAGATGGGTGATGTTGCAGAGGTGGATGTTGGATGAAGAGGGTGTGAGACTCAGCTCAGGGTTAAACAGGATGTTGCGTTTATGAGCAAGTGGAGGCCAGGAAGATAAGTTGGCTGTTCAGCAATTTGGTGGAAATGCAGCACAAGGTGGAGCTCATGGGTTATGTGAGCTCAGAAAAGGCATGAGAGGAGATATAAAACTAGGAGACGACATGGGTCAGAATCTTTGGGTCGGCGAGTGGGGGCGGGCCCTGCTCACCAACGCTTAAAATGACACATGGTGACGTTGAGCATGCGTCCTGACATCACCTTGCGTCATTCAGATATTCAGTTTGGCGGGCTCAAACACAGTAGTCTGCTGTGCGCCTGCCGAACTGTCAAATGCCTATTAAGGCCACTTAAATATCAATTAAAATACTTAACTGAGCTGCCTGTCCAACCTTAATGTTGGCAGGCAGGCGAAGAGCCCAGGCGGCCTTCGCATTTTTCATGAAACCTCATCCACGGGCAAGATAAAGTTTCATGAAGGTCTTTTAAAGTTTAATAACATTTTTCAATAAAATGTCACATGAGGGGACATGTCTTAAAAATTTTTTGTCTTTATTAAAATTTTTAAAGGGCAAACTAATCTCCGAGGCAGCTCTTTGCCTCAGGGAGATTCCTGCACTCCTTCACGCGCATGCACACAAAAGAGCGCAGGCCACAACTCCACCTACTCCCTTTGCCCGCACAAGGAGCGCACAACGCTTTCGGGTGCGCGTCACGCTGGGCGGGCCAATTAAAGCCCGCCCATGTAAAATGGCTGCCTGATTGCAGGCAGCGATTGGCTGTATGCCCGCCCACGCCCGCTCCAGTCCAACCACTCGTCCGACAGGGAGAAAATTCTCTCCATGGGTTCAGGGCTAGGGCAGTGAGTGAGCCAGGGAAAGGATTGTTGGGCAAGGTGAAAGTTGGCCTGATCAGAGCCTCAGATTTTGGTTTCCTGACTACTGCTAATTGGAAACCAAGCAGAGTCAGATCACACCAAAGTGCAACAGAATGCTAGCCATTTGATGTTCAACATATAGGCAGGACTTCACTCAGGTGAGTAATGTTCAGTTTGGGGAGGATGGGGTGGGAGAATTACTTTGTTCCAGCATTAAAAGCATTCCACTCAGTTGTGAACAGATCTTCCAGGTCATTCTGGGCTGGAGCTATTATAGTAATATTATAAACATAGCTATTCACTATTCAGTGAACAAGATCCTGAGAGTATGAGAAATTGTTCCCACTCAGGAGATCAACAAGAGAACACAGATTCAAAATAATTGGCAGAAGGAATAAAAGTGATGAGGAAAAATTTTTTGTTGGAGTCTGGAATGAACTTTCTGAGAAGGTGGTGGAGGCAGGTTCAGTCGAGGTATTCAGAAGGAAATTGGATTGCTATCTGAAAAGAATGAATGTGTAGGGTTATAGGGATAGCTCAGGGGAGTGGGACTAGGTAGAATGTTCTTTCAGAGAGCTGGTGCAGACTCAATGGGCCGAATGGTCTCCATCTGCATTAAAGATTCTTTGATTCTGAACTTTATCACCCCTGCTGCAGCCTAACTGATGTGGGATAAGCCACAGAATGGGGTTTTATATTGTGGGCCTGAGATCAGACCCAAGTTTGTCTTGTAATTTTATGCATTGATTTACACAAAGCCAGCTCATATGGTGTGACAGAGGAAATGCAACTTGCAGCTTAATCTCCCAGAGGAAAGTTCTGTATAAATATTCCCCAACTTTCAAAGGTGTTCAAGCAAAATCCCAGAAAAGTCATTCACTGCATTATTTAACCCTGGCCTGCTGTTCTCCACAAACAGCATCTACCATCTCCCTATTGTAGCGAGTACCTGACCTGAGACTGCTTGTTGGGGCAGTGTACAAGGAGCTTTACTATGTACTTTTCCTGGCAGGGTTAATTACTTTAAGGAGAGACTTCTGCTCCATCTCGGGAGGTCCGCATCCATCCAGTCAGATGGCTGGCAGCTCTGTGGTCCCAGTAGCACCAGCTGGGGCTACATGCAGTCCCACTACACCAAAGAACCAAGTCGGCGTTAGAGGGGGAGGGGGGAGAGTGTCTCGGCAAGAGGGGTTACATTCAGGAGGCTGAGGTGGGGAAATAAAGGTTGGGAGGGGATGGTGCCTCCGATGGGCCCAGGAGGTTTCTTCCTCCCCACCCCCCCTTTGCCTGACACCAACTCACAAAGCTAAAGCTGCCAGGCTTCCTGCAGGGGTTTGGCCTCCCCACCATTAATTGGCCACAAGGGGCTCAATAGGCCAAAGGGCAGGGATTAAGTCACCTGATTCCTCTCCCACGTTTTTCTAAAATTTCAGACAGGTTCGGGGTGGGCAGGTGGGCAGTAGGAAGGCCACCTGCTGCATTTTGTGCGCCCCCACCCTACCTTCAAACCTGCCAGTTGGGAGTGTAAAGTCCAGTACTGTGAATCTATAGCAGAAACCTTTCTGTTCTCCAGCATAATCATTCCTTACCTTAACGAGAATGAAACTGCTCGAAAGAAAATGTAAGGAGAATCAGATAGTGGAGGATTTTGCATTTTGTTACACCTAAATTGCAAAGGCTTAATTTCCAGGTATACAATTTCAATCTCAATCATTTTCAGCCAGTGTAATTGGGCTGCTCAAACTATGCACATAGCTGACAAAGTGCCTTTCATTTTAGGGTGGGTTGCATGTAGACCTGATAATACACACATTTTCACAAAGAATGCATCTCCAATGGAAACCACAGTCAGTGCACACCAACCTGTGTGAGGTGAGTACCACTGATCGCCCTTCCTTGATCACACTCAGGATGCAATTCCAAAGGAACCTCCTGGCCTTGGGATCCATTCCCGTAGTAGGTTCATCCTGTCAAAGAAGACGAGAATGATGAATAGTCCTTTGGTGACAATATCACTGTCCCCAACTTTTCTCCATCTTGTCTTGAAGTTAATCATTCTCACTGGGAACAGCTCTGTACACATGTGACATCCTCCTATAGCTCGAGAGACTGGGCAGTGAGTGGCAATAGACTCTATGAGGAAATCACAAATGAGCCTGGTCCTATCCTCAGCCACTTGGCCTTCCAGTTCTCAACAGCAATCAGCAACAGAAACCCTAGTTGATTTTCTTTCCCCTCCCTAATACAATTTGGATTACCCCAGTTGACAACCTGGCTCAAAATTCAGTCAATTCTGAACAGAACAAGGATTGAGCCTGGAATATGCCTGGGCTTATGTGGCCCCCTGGACATGTACCAACTGTACCACATGACTGATCCTCATCAGCAACATTTGTAATCATATTTTGTTAAAACTTTGAGCCCTTAGCAGCTTTCTCATTCCATCCATAAATTGCCTGGGAATTCCTTGGACTTTCTCTGACTCATCACCATAACTTCCATGCAGAGCAGTGGAAATCCTATTCATGCATCTAAATGGATTTCTGCTGATGTTAGTGAAAGGTGGAGTGAGAGAAGCTCAGAGAAAATTCCCAGCCATTGCCTTTGTTACTCATGGATCACATGACTTCTCACTAACCAGGAAGATGACTGGTGGGCATCCAATCAGTGCGATGGCAGTCGACAATTTCCGTTTGTTGCCACCGCTGTATGTCCCAGAAGGTCTGTCTGCATAGCGCGAGAGTCCAAGTTTCTTCACGGCCCATTCAGTGACCTACAAAACAATCCTAGGTCTTGAGGGAAACTGTAAGTAAACTCTCACTCCATCAAAAAAAACATTTCAAGCTGTGGTGAAGACATTGTTTGAAAGCCCAGCTCAGGGAACTGAAGCCACTGTACAGGCCACCAGGTGAAGGGACCAGTCTCATAGTGCAGGACACCGGACCAATTGAGGGGCAATTTAAAAATAAGGTGTCTCTCATTTGAGAGATAGAGGAAGAGAATATTTTGAGGGTCGTTAGCCTGTGGAATTCTCTATCCCAGAGAGCAGTGGAAGCAGAGCCATTGAATATTTTTAAGGCTGTGTTAGATAGATTCTTGATTGACAAGGGATCCAAAGGGTACAGGGGGTAGACAGGAAAGTAGAGTTGAGGCCACAATCAGATGGGCCATGATTTTATTGGATAGCGGAGCAAGCTTGAGGGGCCAAATGGCCTACCCCTCCTAATTAGTGCGTACGTGTGGCCCATAGCGCAGAATATCAGATGAGGGGTCGAGTACCAAAGTGCAGGGCACCGGGTGAAGGGAGCAGTCTCTTCCAATGATATCAGGCTTGTGTTTCAAAAGCCTTCTATTTGACTAAGGATGGGAAGAATGAAGGAGATAAGAAATGTAATAGGTTTCAGGACTTGGAAGGAATGGTTTAGGATAGGAGGTGATAATAATCTGGATTTCAACTAGACAGGATACAGGGAGGAAGAAGAATGTGTAAGGAAAATCTTAGGAGGCAGAAAAGAAAGCAATGGTGAGCAATAACCATTGTAACTGATAAAAGAGAAAGGAAAAATAAATAAATACAGAAAGGCCAGTGTAAAAGCAAACCTCTACTTCCACATTCCTCTTACATGTAGGACTTGAAAGAGTGATATTATTGAAGGGTCAATGGCAGTGTATAAGGAGTTTTACTATGTGGTTGACCTCAGTCAGTCATTCTTTGTTATGCAATACAAGATGGTCACATGGCTTTGGCTCATACTTTGTAAAAAATCAACCTACCTTAGCAACCTCATGCTCAGGAATGCCACGCAGCCGCGAGTAGAACTCCACATGTTCCCGCCCTGTCAGCAATTTGTTGACGGCATCAAACTGAGGGCAGTATCCCATGTTCTGGTGTACATCCTGGATGTTGGACAGAATGCTAGGGGAGGAGAGAAACTTGGGAATTAAAATAAATAAGCATTTAAAAATTGTAACATAATTCCTGATTTTATCCACTTGCATCGCCTTACCATCCTCACACCATCAACCTGAGGTGGGATGATCTGGCCTCCAGACACTTTGTAGGTGTGAATACTCTGTGTAGTTCTGGTCACCTGATCATATTACTGCCCTCAAGCGGAGACCACGATGTCGATTCTCGGTAATGGGAATCTCAATTAGTATGAAAGACTCAGAAGTTGATAATGCTCCGTTAGCTAAAGATGAGTCTCTTAGCTAAAGATGAGTCTCTAAGCTGATCCAACTAAAATTTACTTTGGATGGAGCTAACAAAACTGATCTAGGCAAACTGTTCACTATGAAGAAGGGTTTACAATTGCAGGAGAGTCAAGTTCAAAATGAGCAATTAATATTAAAAAAGGAAGACAGGAGGAACTTTGTCACCAAAAATGTAATACATTATTGGGGACTGACACTGAAATGAACCATATAAATGAAATCAAAAGACAATTATGTCAGGATATTTCTCCTTTGTGATATGATTAAGAATTTCATTGAAGAGTAAATCTCTTGTCAAGACCTGTTTCTGGAGTGAGGGAGATTGCTGAACATGGTGAGATGGTGTGTAGATGAGGTTTGAAGAATATGGTAATGGGTGGGTTGGTAATTGAGGGATATGATGAGCCAGTGGTGGGTAGAAGAGATTTAGGAATGAGAAGATAGGTAGAAATGACTGAGGGACATGGCGAGATGGTGAGTAGGATAATATTGAACGTGATGTGGGGTGGGGAGGATTTATTTTTATATATTCTTTCATGGGGTGTGGGTATCACTGGAAAGGTCAGCATTTTTGCCAATCCCTAAATGCCCTTGAGCTGTGTGGCATGCTAGACCACTTCAGAAGGCAGTTAAGAGTCAACCACCATCCTAGTGTCTTAAAAGAATGGCTAGTGAGATAGTTGATGCGTTGGTTTTAATTTTTCAAAATTCCCTTGATTCAGGGAAAGTTCCATTAGATTGGAAAATAGCAAATGTAACTCATTTATTCAAAATGGGAGGTAGACAAAACAGGAAACTACAGGCCAGTTAGCTTAACATCTGTCGTAGGGCAAATGTTGAAAGCTATTATTTAAGACATTATAGCACTTAGATAAATTCACAGTAGTCAGAGGGGAGAGGGAAATCATGTTTAACCAATTTATTGGGGTTTTTTGATGTGCTTTGGATAAATGGGATCCGGTAGATGCACCATACTTAATTTCCAGAAGGCATTTGATAAGATGCTGCAAAGGTTATTGCAGGAAAAAAAGCTCATGGTGTAGGGAGTATCATTGGTATGGATAGAAGATTGGCTAGATAACAGGAAACAGAGATAAGGGATAAATGGGTCATTTTCTGGTTGGCAAGATGTAATGAGTGGTGTGCCACAGGGATCAGTGCTGGGGCCTCAAACTTTTACAATGTATTTAAATGACTTGGATGAAGGGACCGAAGGTATGGTTGTTAAATATGCTGATGATACAAAGATAGGTAGGAAAGTAACTTGTGAAGAGGACATAAGAGGTTACAAAGGGATATAAGTAGTTTAAGTGAGTTGGTAAAGATCTGGCAAATGGAGTATAAGATGGGAAAATGTGAAATTGTCCATTTTGGCTGGAAGAATAAAAAAGTATATTATCCAAATGGTGAGAGATTACAGAGCTGAAAGATGCAGAGAGATCTGGGTGTCCTGGTGCATGAATCACAAAAAGTTTGTATGCAGGTACAGCAAGTAATTAGGAAAGTTAATAGAATGTTATTGTTTATTGCGAGGGGAATTGAATACAAAAGTAGGGAGGTTATGCTTCAATTGTAAAGGGAATTGGTGAGATCACATTTAGAATACTGTGTACAGTACTGGTCTCCTTATTTAAGGAAGGGTGTAAATGCATTGGAAGTAGTTCAGAGGTTTACTAGATTAATACCCGGAATGGGCAGGTTGCCTTATGAGGAAAGATTGTTCAGGCTAGGTTTGTATCCGTGGGTCGATGTGGAGAGGATGTTTCCTCTTGTGCGAGAATCTAGAACCAGGTATCACTGTTTAAAATTAAGACATTGCACATTTAAGACATACGAGGAGAAATTGTTTCTTCTCAGAGGGTCGTGATTCTTTGGAACTCTCTTCCTCAAAAGGCAGTTGAAACAGAGTCTTTGAATATTTTTTAAGGCAGAGCTGGATCGATTCTTGGTAAGCAAAGGGGTGAAAGATTATCAGGGATAGATGGGAATGTGGAGTTGAGGTCACAATCAGATCAGCCATGATCTTATTGAATGGCAGAGCAGACTCAACAGACCGAGTGGCCTACTCTTGCTCCTAATTCGTGTGCTTGTATGTACATACATTGCCGTGGATCTGGAGTCACAAGTAGGCCAGACCAGGTAGGAATGGCAGATTTCCTTCCCTCTAGGACGTTTGTGAGCCAGATGGGTTTTTACGACAAGTCGATGATAGTTTCATGATTACTATTATTGAAACTAGCTTAAATAATAAAAAGGGCAAAAGTAAATTATGAAAGAAAACTAGTGCAAAATATAAAAACTGATAGCAAAAGCTTCTACAAGTATATAAAAGGAAAGAGTATCTAAAGTGAATGTTGGTCCCTTGGAGGATGAGACCGGGGAGTTAATAGTGGGGAACGCAGAAATGGCAGAGAAGCTTAATCAATATTTTACCTTCATTTTCATGGTGGAGGACACTAGTACCACCCTAATAGTAACAGGTAGTGCAGAGGGTATAGAGGAGGAACTTAGAACTATCACCATCACTAGAGAAAAAGTACTGAGCAAACTATTGGGATTAAAGGGTGACAAGTCCCCAGGACATGATGGCCTACATCCCAGGGTCTTAAAGGAAGTGGCAGCAGAGATAGTGGATGCATTGGCTATAATATTCCAAAATTCCCTGGATTCTGGAAAGGTTCCAGTGGATCGAAAAAATGCTAATATTCAAAAAGGAGCCGGGGGGGGGGGGGGGGGGGGGGGGGGGGGGGGGCGGCGGCGGAGAGAGAGAGAGAGAGAGAGGGTGGGGGAAGAGGAGAGGAGGAGGAGGAGGAGGAGGATGGAAGGAGGGAGGGAGAGAGAAAGTAGGAAGCTATAGACCAGTTAGTTTAACGTCTGTCGTTGGGAAATTGTTGGAATCCATTATTAAGGAAGTAATAATGGGGCATTTGGAAAGTCAAAATGCAATCCATCAGAGTCAGCATGGTTTTATGAAAAGTAAATCATGTTTGACTAATTTAAGTTCTTTGAAGATGTGACAAGCAAAGTGGATAATGGGGATCCTGTACATGTAGTATATCTGGACTTCCAAAAGGCCTTTGATAAGGTGCCGCACAAAAGATTAATACACAAGATAAGATCACACGGAGTTAGGGGTAATATATTAACTTGAATAGAGGATTGGCTAACCAACAGAAAGCAGAAAGTCGGGATAAATGGGTCTTTTTCTGGATGGCAAGCTGTAACTAGTTGGGTGCCACAGGGTTCGGTCCTTGGGTCTCCAACTATTTACAATCTATATTAATGACTTGGATTCAGGGATAGAAGGTACTATAGCTAAATTTGCAGATGACACCAAAATAGGTGGGAAAGTAAGCTGCAATGAAGAAATAAGAAATTTACAAATGGATATGGACAGGTTAGGTGAATGGGCCAAAATCTGTCAGATGGAGTTTAATGTGGATAAATGTGAGGTCATCCATCTTGGTCCATAGAATAAAAAGGCGACTTATTATTTAAATGGAGAGAAACTTCAGAATGCTTCAGTGCAGAGGGATCTGGGTGTCCTCGTGCATGAATCGCTGAAAGCTAGTATACAGGTGCAGCAGGTAATAAGGAAGGCAAATGGAATTTTGGCATTTATTGCTAAAGGGATGGAGTATAAAAATAGAGAAGTGTTGTTGCAACTGTACAAGGCATTGGTGAGACCGCACCTGGAGTACTGTGCACAGTATTGGTCCCCTTACTTGTGGAAGGATGTAGTTGCATTGGAGGCGGTCAGAGGAAGTTCACTAGATTGATTCCAGAGATGCAGGGCGTGTCTAATGAGGAGAGATTGAGCAGTTTAGGCCTATACTCGCTAGAGTTTAGAAGGAAAAGAGGAGATCTCATTGAGATATATAAGATGCTAAAGGGGATAGACAAAGTGGACGTGGAGTGGATGTTTCCCCTTGTGGGGCATTCTAGAATGAGGGCCATAGTTTTAGGCTAAGGGGTCACAGATTTAAATCAGAGATGAGAAGGAATTACTTTTCTCAAAGGGTCGTGAATCTGTGGAATTCACTACCTCAGATTGCAGTGGATGCCAGGACGTTGAATAAATTTGAGGAGATAGATAGATTTTTAATTAGTAACGGGTTGAAAGGTTATGGGCGGAGGGCAGGAAATTGGAGTTGAGGCCGAAATGAGATCAGCCATGATTGTATTGAATGGTGGGGCAGGCTCGAGGGGATGAATTGCCTACTCCTCCTCCTAGTTCTTATGTTCAAATTCAGTTATTAATTGAATTTTCACCATGGTGGGATTTGAAACTGTGTCCCCAGAGCATTAGCCTGGGCCTCTGGATTATTGGTCCAGTGACATTACCACTACGTCACCATTGCACTAAGGCAGATATGGACAGGTGGCAGGGTTGAGCTATCAAAGGTTTACTGGGTCAGATAGACTTTCCTTGTTCTAACTGTGTGTAGTTAATTATTTAGTAGAGGCATATCCAAGGTTTTTGTCTTCATGGGTCTCTGGGCCTCAGGGATGATATATAAATTTAAATCCATTGCCGTTAATTTGCATTTATCCCAATCTTTTTTTGTTAATAGGTCATACCACCAATGAGACAGCAATGCTAAAAATCAGACCTATCCAAACCTCCAAGCCCATGAACTTCAAACAGGACAAACCAACAAATAATAGTTATAAATTCCCCTGGTTTTGGACTGGATATCAGCCTCTCGTTGTGGTTTAGAAACCCCTAGATCAGCAGTTTAATTTTCAGGAATCACCAAATATCATTTATAAAGGAATTTGTACCTATATCCATCAAGGAAGGCTTCGCCGCTGCTGACCTCGGTGTCACCTGTAAGCATCTTAAAGGTGGATGTTTTCCCTGCTCCGTTGATCCCCAAAAGTCCAAAACACTGCAATGGAATATTTACAGAAACTTCAGGTGCGATTCATCTTGCCAACATATAGAATATAGTTAACCAGAGCAGGGCAGAGAACAGCAGCTTCATTAATCTATGTTAATCTCATTATTTCTGTTAAAGCTGCTGACTCTTTGTTGCATATGGGACCCACAGGCATTGGGTCATCTGATATTTCATCAATTCTCAATGTGTTAAACAATACCAGGAGGCTAATCTACATGGAAGCAGAGTGGAGCTGATCCCAATCTTCTCTTCACTTGATGTGTCCACAAATGCACTTCCCGGCAAGCGTCATTAGATAGGAAAATGTGACATCCAATGTTGACAGAGCTGTGTGTCAAATATAATGATCTTATCTATTTGTAACTGACCATGATTATGCACACATGCAGGCTCTCACCTCTCCTGGGGGGATTCCCACACACAATCGGTCCACAGCTGGTTTCTTTTTCCTTCTGTAAACCTGAGAGACCAAATGAAGTGATTTATAGTTAATGGCAGTGACTTAACGTTTTTCATTTTTGGTGTATGACATACAAAAATCTATCCCTAGTTCTCATCTCCCTCCAAACCAAATCTGGAGAGATTATGCACAGGTTGTCAAAGCACAGGGTACTGGGTAGCTATCCACTGCTTGTCTAGCTGGAGCTGCCCTCATCACGAGGGTGATGGCTTGTTGGGTTATCTGCAGCTAAGTGGGAAGCATTCCAAAACCCAGCATTCTATCTTTCCCGATTCCATTAATGAGCCGGCTGCTTTGTTTATTGTCAGCAGTACAGCTCGGTATTGCAGTTTGGCCTGGTTCTGCTATAGATTTGGTTCCAAACTACCATTACTGTCATCTTGAAGACAGCTCAGAATTTTTCTTTTATTCTTTCATGGGGTAAGGGCATTGTGGGATCAAGGTCCCTGGGGATGGAAATTCCAACCACCACACCCCACAGCCAACCTGAGGACAGCAACTGTCTATTTTTTTGTTCACCTGTGGGATGTGGGCATCACAGGCTAGACCAGCACTAATTACTCATCCCTAATTGTCAAGTGGTGGTGAGCTGCCTTCTTGAAGCATTGCAGTCTATGTGGTGTAGGTACACCCACAGTGCTGTTAGGGAGGGAGTTCCAGGATATTGACCTAGTGACAGTGAATGAACAGCGATATATTTCCAAGTCAGGATAGTGTGTGGCTTGGAGGGGATCTTCCAGATGGTGGTGTTCCCATACATCTGGTGCCCTTGTCCTTCTTAATGGTAGAGGTCATGGATTTGGAAGGTGTTGTCGAAGGAGCCGTGGTGAGTTGCTGCAGTGCATTCCATCCCCAGGGTCCTTGATGGTACACACAGCTGCCACTGTTAGTCAGCGCTGAGGGAGTTGACATTGAATATGGTGGATGGGGTGCCAATGAAGCAGCTTGCTTAACCTGAATGGTGTTGAGCTTCGAGTGTTGTTGGAGCTGCACTCATCCAGGCAAGTGGAGTATTCCATCAAACTCCTGACTTGTGCCTTGTAGATGGTGGGCAGCCTTCGGAGATTCAGGAGATAAGTTACTCTCCACAGAATTCTCAGCCTCTGGCCTGCTCTTGTAGCCACAGTATTTATATGGCTGGTCCAGTTCAGTTTATGATCAATGGTGACCCCCACCACTGACCCCCCCACACCCCCAACGATGTTGATAGTGGGGGATTCAGCGATGGCAATGCCATTGGATGTCAAGGGGAGATGGTTGGAATCTTGTTGGAGATTGTCATTGCCTGGCAGTGTGTGTGACATAAATGTTACTTGCTACTTATCAGCCCAACCCTGAATATTATCCAGGTCTTGCTGCATATGAATTACTTCAGTGTGGGTCATCACGTGTGTTGTTGAATATTGTTTTATTTTATTCATTCATGAGATGTGGGCCTCATTGGCTAGGCCAGCATTTATTGCCCATCCCCAATGTTCAGAGAGCATCTAAGAGTCAACCACGTTGCTGTGGGTCTGGAGTCACACGTAGGCCAGATCAGGTAAGGACGACAGATTTCCTTCCCTAAAGGACATTAGTGAACAGGTGGGTTTTTACAGCAATCAGTAATGGTTTCATAGTCATCATTAGACTTTTAATTCCAGGTTATTATTGAATTCAAATTCCGCCATCTGCCATGGTGTGATTTGAACACGGGTCCCCAGAGCATTATTCTGAGTCTCTAGGTTACCAGTCCAGTGACAATACCACTATGACACCGCCTCCCCCTGCAGTGAACATCCCCACTTCTGACCTTATGATGGCGGAAAGTTAATTGATGAAGCATTGTTGGGCTTAGGATCCAACCCTGAGGAACTCCTGCAGTGATGTCCTGGAATGGAGATGATTGACTTCCAACAACCACAACCATTTTCGTATGTGCTAGGTGTGACCCCAACCAGCGGAGAGATTTCCCCCTTATTCCACTTATCTCCTCCATAGCCACATTCCTCCCTATTCCCTCCCCCATCCACCCAACAAGGAGGATAATCACTATTAATTATTAGACAACTGGTAAGAACACATCTGACCCCACATTTGCTGAATATTAAGTAACGTATACTTGCCTTCATTAGCCGAGGCATAGAATATAAGAACAGGGAGGTTATGATGGAGCTGTATAAAATGCTAGTTAGGCCACAGCTGGAGTAGTGTGTGCAGTTCTGGTCGCAACGCTATAGGAAGGATGTGATTGCACTGGAGAGGGTGCTGAGGAGATTCACCAGGATGTTGCCTGGGCTGGAGCATTTCAGCTATGAATAGGACTGGATAGGCTGGGGTTGTTTTGTTTACAGCAGAGAAGGCTGAGGGGGAAACCTGATAGAAGTTTACAAAATTATGAGGGACATAAATAGGGTAGATAGGAAGAAACTTTATACTTAGTGGAGGTGTCAATAACCAGGGCGCATAGATTTAAGATAAGGGGCACAGAAGGGAGTAAGGGTTAGAGGGGAGTTGAGGAAAAGTGTTTTCATCCAGAGGGTGGTTGGTATCTGGAACACTCTGCCTGAGGGGGTGGTAGAGGCAGGAACCCTCACAACATTTAAGTAGCATTAGATGAGTACTTGGAACACCTTGGCATTCAAGGCTATGGGCCAAGTGTGGGAAATTAGGATTAGAGTAGATAGGTGCTTGATGGCTGGCATGGACATGAAGGGCCAAAGAGCCTTTTTCTGTGCTGTATAACTCTATGACATGAGCAGCATAACTCACCATTAGATGTGTGTGTATGCATTGCTACTATTCTTCTGCTATTAACACACTAGCTGTGTGGACAGTGTTTTCAAAAGTATTGAGAGCAGACAGTCAGAAATTGTGCTAACTGAGATCAGGTAGCTCAACACGGAACAGAAATCAAACCAGAGACTCACATGCTCTGTTTGACTCAGTACCACACAGGGAAAATGTAGCTGCCAACTGAGAAAGCTCTGTGTTGCATTTCTGAATAGTGACCCTCATGATCAATGTTACAAATATAATTACTCAGTCTTAACAGAGAATGTACAGCAAAAACTTGGATTTCTCTTACCTTGGTGAGATCCTTGATGACTAGGATGTCACCTTCGCTTCCACTGTATGTAACCCTTTGTCTCTCTCTGGCTACATCCTCATCTTCTGTTCCCAATGGTGGAAGTTTTAAAGACAGAGGCCTATGGAGAAACAGCAATACATCAGATGATCGCTGTAAAACAATGAAGTAAAACCAAAATCTTCTGTAGTCTGGATATGGACCCTTGATGGTATTAATTACAGATGATTCTACATTGACCCCAGAGTCTGGAAATGTGATGTCAAACAGGCTCTGTGCATTGCCCCTACCACCACCTCCCTGTAGTGATCCAAGAACGGTGCCTCTGGTCTCCTTTAGACCCATTGATAGCTGATTTGGAAACCAGGACACATCTGATTTTGTGGAGGCAGTGGGTAGAGTCATCCTCTAGATTAAGAAAAATTCTTTGGTTTAAAAAAAAACTGGTGCACGGTCCCTGATCCAATCCAGTGTTTTTTATACATAGACTCGCCATTCCCTAGCCAAACAACATAGCATACCCTGACCCATTTCATTGCCTTTATACTCAGAAAATTCCACAATCCTCCCAACTCTGTTGCATGCATGCACTCACTTCAGGATGTGAGCAGGCTGATGAGCTGACCCAGCTCAGTGCATTTATTATCATGCCGAGGAAGTTGTGAGTGTTTGAGTGAGGCACCCAGCTCTGATACAGGGAACTGAATGTGGGCCTGTAAGCTGATATTTGACAGTGTGCCTTGATAGCATGAGGCAGCTTGTTGATGCACTGTGAAGGCTCACACAGAAAGAACGGTAACTTATATATAAGGCAGAGGAGGTCAACTGGTGCCAGTAGATGTAGACCTAGCAAAATGTCCATACCTTCAGAAGGGTGGGGGGGAGAAAAAAATCCCCAAAATAAACAGCAAACATCAGCTTGAAACCTGTGGTTAAGGAGATTCAGGTGACAGCACTGCTGTAATGTGTAAAATTAAATTCCTAGCAACTTGTACAGAAAAATTTTAATCGGTACGTTTGCCATCAGTAACCCTGCAAGTAAGCTACAATTAACAGGCAAAGATAATAACCAATGCAAATGATCCTTCTGAATTACAAACAGTTCTGTATTGTATGTCCACGTCTACTAGGAACAGGACTGAAGTCGTCCACACTCATATCAGATAGAATCGTCGCAACCAGCTGGGAGAAGAGACTTTAACCCCACCAGTTAGGACTGGATGAAAATCCAGACCCTAGTGTTGAAAGCTTACAGCTTAATCCATTGCTAGTTTACCCATACACAATTCCACAAAATACATTCTAGCACAGGATTGGATCTAGCATTATAAAATGGGTCTGCACTCACTTATTGATCAGAAATCGCTTTCCTGAAAAAAAAACTATCAGCAGAGCACCTCACCTTATTTTGATAAAGAACTTGTACTGCAGAAGAATTGTGAACAGAAAGAAGACAACTCCCTGGACAGCCATGGCAAACATGTTCTTCCCCACCAGGTCCCAGGAGAGTGGAGACATGAACTTCTTCTCTCCTGCACCACAAATCAGAAAATGCATGGGTGGATAATTCCCCAATTCCGAATCAACAGAAACATTACCATCTTCACTAAGTCTGTACAATTGGTAATAAAATCTTCTCCCTGCTGACTTTGACAAAGTCACTGACCTAGGTTTTCCAATTGTCAAGCCCATGACAAGCCAAATCTGTTACTTCAGTAATATGTTGTGTTAATGGATTTCAGCTGGGGGGAACATCAGGGGTGCTACAATTGGCCTGAGTGCCCCAAGTACTCAGGGTTAGAGAAGATTCCTGCTCCTGATCATTTTTTAGTGACCAACCTCAGTCTGCCCTCCTCTCATTTTTTTTGGGTGTAGTGCACATCTGGATGTTAGTCAAAGCCAGATTGGGCTTGGCTGTGAGGACTTGCATTAACAGAGCCTGCAGACACTCACAATTAAGGTTTGCACATGAGAAATGGTCACTTGGGTGAAGTAGGAGAGGGTGACTGCTGCCTAGGCAATTTGTAAAGCAGCACACTCAAGAGAAGAGGGGAGAAAATAAAACACTATAGACCTGGGAAAAAAAAGCAGGTTTCAGTCTGGGGAAAGAGCAGCAAAAACAGAATATAGGGCCTGAACTTCCTCGGAGTGGCAATCAGCATCAGATTGCCACTCCATGCCCCATCACTTACGTCAATTTTTTTCGATCCTGTCTCGCCCGACCTTCGGGCGAGGTCGAGGTAGTGCAGCGTGTCTGGGACCCAGCATCAAGTCCAGGGGAGTCAAAGGTAAGGAGGCCATGACCCTTTTTTATGGGGGGAGGGTGTCGGAGGTCAGATAGGGGGTAGACCGGGTTTACACAGTCCATTGACATTTAAAGGTCCTTAACAGGTGAGGGGGATGGGTACACGGGTGGGTGGGGGCCGAGGTGTGTGTGTGTGTGTGTGTGTGTGTGTGTGTGTGTGGCCTTGGGAGGGAGGAAGTGGCCAGGAGGGGGTACCAGGCCTTGGAGAGGAGGAAGGGTGCTGGTGGAGATGGTTTTGGGGGGGGGGGGGGGGGGGGGGGCGTGGAGAGAAAGAGACAGAAAGGGGGGGAGGGGAGAAAAAGAGGAGGGGCGTCAGGTCTCGGGAGGGCGAAAGTTGGGGGGGGGGGGCGGGGGGCGCGGGGTGGTGGTCAGGCCTTGTGAAGGAGAATGAGGGGATTGGGGGCTGTGGAGAGGGGTTGGGCCAAGCGGGTCCCATTTGGGTAGGTGGAATTCCATGGAGGAGGGGTAGTTGGAGGTTCGTTTGGGGGGTGGGTGCAGCGGTAGGGAGGGTGGGGTCTGTACAATAGTAACCCAGAAGTTAGAAATGGTTTTAATTTATTGGATCAATTTAATTCATTGGTTTCATTTGTGTAACCCAGTCAGAACCATCTGAAGTTTGAAAATTAAAATTGCAGTTTCAGATGGTTCCCAGTGCAAATTTGCACTTCTGGGCAATTGCTGTGTAAACCTCAGCTGTGAGCTTCTGAAGGGGATTCCCCAGCGCATCTTTGGGGTAACCCCTAATCCAATGCTGAGTAGGAAATTATGACCCAATATCTTTTCTTCCTGTAATGAAGAGCTCATTAATGAAATTATAGAATCAAGGTACAATTTTAAACAGGGTGCATGAAGGGAGTGACATGGGCTATTTGTGTCCAATACTGGGCACCAGACTCAAGAACACAAAAGGTTTGGAAGGGATATAGAAGAAATGTACAAGAATGTGATGAGGGATCACAGCTACATAAGTAGACTGCAGAAACCATAATTTATCTTCTGAGAGCAGAGAAGGCCAAGTCAAGATCTGATAGAGATGTTTAAAATCATCAAGGGTTTAGATAGAGTAAATAAGGAGAAACTGTTTCTAAAGACTAAGGATCGAAAACCAGAGGGTTTAAAAAGGTGATTGGCAAAAGAACCAGAGGTGACAAAAGGAAAGGATTTTATGCAATGAGAGGCCAGGATTTAGGATGCATTATGAGGATAGAGAGATGGATACACCTTCAGAAGGGAATAAGATAAATTCTTGAAGGAGGAAAACTGGATTGATTTTCCAAAGAGGTTCAATGGGTTGAATGACCTCATTCTGTGTTGTGCTATTTAAATGATTTTGTCCTGTAATGAAGAGTCCATTAATTATATCACAGGACCTGGAGCTTTGTAGTGCACAATTTTGACCGACTAATTTTGTTATCAGTCATTATCTACATAATTTACGGAGTCAAACTGGCTAATGAAATTCATTAAAAGATACTCAATATCCAAGCTTTCTATGTGCAGAAAATTTAAATTGACATGGCCCAATTATCTGTCCTTAAAAAGGATTGTTTTAAGTTAAAATGAATGGGCATGAAACTGACAGGCTCCCTTACGGACATTTGTGCAACACACATGATTTTTCTAAACTGGTCGCACCAAGGCAATCCAGTTAGCCCAGGAGCAGGAGAATCTCCTCCATTGTTATTACACTCCACATTCTGGCAGACTTACAGCGATCAGTGCCATAAGAAACTATACTATATGAAAAGAAACAATTTCATACAACATCTATGCAGTTATCAGGAAAGATTCAGTGGGTTGAGGGATCTTTTCTCTGAAATGCAGACCACCAATAGGAGACCTAGTAGAGGTCTTTAAAATTATGAAGCGTTCGATTGGGTGGCGGTGGAGAAACTGTTTCCACTTGTGGACGAATTTAGAACAAGTATAAGATGGCCATTAACTGTTTGCATAAATAATTGAGGAGGGATTTCTTTATACAGAGTGGTGAGAATGTGGAATTTCCTGCTATGTGGAATGCTGGAAGCAGATAAATGTATTTAATGGGAGGCTTGACACATACATGAGGGAGAAGAAAATAGACAGGTACGGATACAGGATGGGAAGAGGTAGTTAGATTGGGAGGAGGCTTGTGTGGAGTATAAACAAAGGCTCAGCCCAGTTAGGGTGAGTGGACTATTTTTGTGCAATACACATACTGGGGAAGTGAGAGGCAGGCCATGCAACTGCTGCTCCTCAGTCCTGAGAATTTCGAACCGATATCCAGATCTGAGGTTTATCAGCTCAAACCACAGATCAGGCATGCACTAGGTTTAGAAAAATCATTAGAAGCAGTAACTGACCAATCCTCTCATAAGCATCTGCCATTGCTTGATTCTTCACCATGTCAATCATTCCTCGACCCAGACAGAAATGTGGGAAAATGAGGAAAACTTTCCTCAGGATTTCATTGACCTCATTCAATTTCTACACAGAAGAAATATAAAGAGAGGGTCAAACATTAAACTCTTTAATTCCAGTTTCTCCCTTCCTTTCCTGATCACTGATTCTTACTCCATGGATACTGACTGCCCTCAAGTACCTCGCTGAAGTGCCCCTTATACCCGTGCTAGCCTAGACTGATGGTTAACAGGCTGTTAGGATTTGGTAGGGTTCTGCAATACTTGATTCTGTCCTTCCCTGACATCCAATACACACTCTTCAGTCGGGGTAACCAGCTTGTGATCAGGAGCAGGAGCCTTAAATGCTTCTTCTCTCCCCAGTCAAGCTGTCTGGAGGACAACTGCAGGATCCTCATCACTGCCCCAGTTAAGCTCAATCTGGCTTGGCAGCTTCTGGCCTGTGTGTCTCAGCATATTTGCAGATCTCCAACACAAACCATAGGTTGTGGAGAATTACAGCTGGTGCAACCTCAGTCTCATGGTTGCCAGGGAGAAATGTTGGTCAGAATAACTCCCTCCTCTTTTAACAATGCCACAGGATTAACATCCAAATGAAGCACCTGAACAGATACATAAGGACTTGATTTAATGTCACATCTGAAGGACAACACATCGAACAATGCAGGGCTCCCTCAGTACTGCAATGAAGTGTTAGCCTAGGCTTATGTGTTCAGGTACTGCAGTGAGGCTTGAACCTGCAACCTCCCTACTCAGAGGTGATAGAGCTAGGAGTTGAGCTGAACTGCAATTCATTTATTCACACGTGCTACTGTTTCTTTCACAGTTTACTTTTCTAAAGAAATTAAAACAAAAACTGCAGTGGATCCATTAGCATCTAATAGGGAAATGACCACACAGTGACTTTTCAACTTCAGTGTTTTGTTTCAATTTCAGACATTTGTTGCTTCTTTTTCAACCTCAAAAAAAAAAGCAAATTCAAACTTCTTGTTGCACGTGTTCAAGTCCTCACCAGAATCCTGTAACATCAATGTGCCCCTTTCCCCAACCCTGCAAGAACTAATTTATCAGCATCATATCCAACATCATCACTGAGTGTCACAGGGCATTGATAGCCAGAGGTGTGGGAAAAACAATGTCAGCACCTGGTGATAACAGGGGAATACCAGGGCAATGATACCCAGTGATACCAAGGTCATCAACAGCTCGTGGATTTAGAGGGATATCGGAAATCAATACCCGATGATACAGGTGAATACCATATGGACAGAGGGGAACAACAGGGTGAAGTAATGGTGAGTACCAGTCTGTCAGTCATTGGTAATGGTGCAGTTTGAGATATATTAAATATTATGCAAGGAAGGGAATTGGGTTTAAGAGTGATTTTCTTACAGTACATCTGTACTAATACACTGAAAATGCTCGACAATAGCAATGGCACATACAACCTCATTATCTGTTAATTAATCCAAACTTCCCTCAGGATTCCTGAACATTATAGGGCATTATTCATCATGTAACAAGCAGGAAAATGGTGTCTTACATTGTCGTTAAAGAGCTCCAGGACAAAGGTGGCCACACTTCCATTGATACCAATGAACAGGTTAACACAAGTCAGCGCCACATAGGCAGAACTGGGGATACTGAACAAAAAGGATGCTGGATACATGAGGGGAGTGATGGACCACCTGAAGGAACAGGATTAGCAAACATGAAACCAACCAGGAAGAGCAGCAAGAGAACTTTTACAAATTCAACTGAAAGTACAATTTGGGGCTGAAAGGCACTACCCACTTACCCATAGAGGAACAGCAGGAGGATTAGTGCTGGCAAATTGGAGGCAGATACATAGGATTTTTGTTGAAAACAGATGAAGATAATGACCACCAGTGTAGCTGACACTGCGTAATTACACTGAAAAGGAAAGGTATGGAATGATATAATTCATTAGTTATTAGTCACTCCTTCTAAAGAGCAATCTACCCCATGTGACTAATCTCCTTTTGCCTTGCATGAACAACTCCACATCATCATCAAGATTTAGAATGAAGGAGGAGCCATTTGGCTACAGTGTCTGTGTGGCTCTTTGAAAAGACCATTCAAAAGTAATACCCTTCACAGATGTAATGATCACAGCCTCAACAAGTCTGTGGAAGAGGGTTTCATGCATTAACACTCTGGATAAACAGATTTTGTCCGAATCTCTCTTTTTGCTCTTAAGTCGAAACTGATGACACTTTGTCCCTGATTCCTCAACTAAGGAAAGAATTAACAACTTAAAATTTTCATTATTTTAAAACTCACTATTGAGTTCCTCAGCTTTTCCCACACTAGTGGAAATAATTCCAGTATTAAGTCTCTCCTTGATTTCCTGGAATCACCCGGGTTAATATATGTTGCATGTACTCTGTTGTTTTCTACAACAGGGCATACACAACTGCACATAATACTCCTATAGTGGTCTAGGTCATATTTTGTATAAATGCATCATTATTTCTTTACTTTTTCACTCTGTAATCCTACTTATAGAACTTCAAACGCATTTGCACTTTCAGTGAATTATGTATTTGAACTCCATTCTGTTCATCCATAATCTTTCCATTGTGTGAATATACCTGTTCATTCATTGTTTTTTTCCCCAAGGTGTCTTACCAAGTACTTATCCATATTAAACTACCTGTCTGCCTATTCTGGCTATGTCTTCCTTAAGTCTTTCAGAGTCACAGAATCACACAGTGCAGAAGAGGCCCTTCAGCCCATCGAGTTTGCACCGACATGTGAGAAACACCTGACCTACCTACCTAATCCCATTTACCAGCACTTGGCCCATAGCCTTGAATGTTATGATGTGCCAAGTGCTCATCCAGGTACTTTTTAAAGGATGTGAGGCAAACTGCCTCCACCACCCTCCCAGGCACCACATTCCAGACCGTCACCACCCTCTGGGTAAAAAGGTTTTTCCTCACATCCCCCCGAACCTCCCGCCCCTCACCTTGAACTTGTGCCCCCTCGTGACTGACCCTCCAACTAAGGGGAACAGCTGCTCCCTATCCATCCTGTCCATGCCCCTCATAATCTTGTACACCTTGATCAGGTCGCCCCTCAGTCTTCTCTGCTCCAACAAAAACAACCCAATCTATCCAACCTCTCTTCATAACTTAAATGTTTCATCCCAGGCAACATCCTGGTGAATCTCCTTTGCACCCTCCCCAGTGCAATCACAACCTTCCTATAATGTGGTGACCAGAACTGCACACAGTACTCCTGCTGTGCCTCCCCAAGGTTCTATACAACTCCAACATGACCTCCCTATTTTTGTGATCTATGCCTCGATTGATAAAGGCAAGTGTCCCATGTGCCTTTTTCACAACCCTACTAACATGCCCTTCGCTTTCAGAGATCTATGGACACACACGCCAAGGTCCCTTTGTTCCTCAGAACTTCCTTGTCAAATTACTCCTTCCGAAGTGTATCACCTCACACTTTTCAGGGTTAAATTCCATCTGCCACTTGTCTGCCCATTTGACCATCCCATCTATTTCTTCCTGTAGCCCAAGACACTCAACGTCACTGTTAACCACCCAGCCAATCTTTGTATCATCCGCAAGCTTACTAATCCTACCCCCCACATAGTCATCTATACTGTTTATATAAATGATGAATAATAGGGGACCCAGCACAGATCCCTGTGGTACACACTGGACACTGGCTTCCAGTCACTAAAGCTGCCCTCTGTCATCACCCTCGGTGTCCTACAACTAAGCCAATTTTGAACCCACCTTATCAAATTACCCTGTATCCCATGTGCATTTGCCTTCTTTATAAGTCTCCCATGTGGGACCTTGCCAAAGGCTTTGCTGAAATCCATATAAACTACATCAACTGCACCACCCTCATCTACACACCTGGTCACCTCCTCAAAAAATTCAATCAAATTTGTTAGACATGACCTCCCTCTGACAAAGCCATGCTGACTATCCCTGATCAAACCTGCCTCTCTCTCCAAGTGGAGATAGATTCTCACCTTCAGAACTTTCTCCAATAGTTTGCCTACCACTGACATGAGACTCACTGGCCTGTAGTTCCCTGGCTTATCTCTACAACCCTTCTTAAATAGCGGAACCACATTAGCAGTTCTCCGGTTCTCTGGCACGTCCCCTGTGGCCAGAGAGGAATTAAAAATTTGGGTCAGAGCCCCTGCGATCTCCTCCCTTGCCTCCCTCAGCAGTCTGGGACACAAATCATCCAGACCTGGAGATGTGTCCATTTTTAAGCCTGCCATCACCTCCAATACCTTGTCACTTCCTATATCAATTTGCTCAAGAATCTCGCAGTCTCTCTCCCCGAGTTCGATACCTTCATCCTTACTGCTTGTCAAACATCTTCCTTTTGTGTCATCAGTGAATTTCAATATTGTGCTCTTGAAACAGAAGCCCAAATCATCGAAACATACGGAGAACAAAAGTAGACCCAGTACTGATTCCAGGAGTTCAAAACTTTCAATCCTTCTTTGGTCTAAGCAAAGCCCATTAACTGTAAGCTCTTGTTTCCTGTCTGCCAACTAACTTGCTGCTACTTTCCCTCCTGTAATAAAACAGACTTTCTAACAAATATCTTGACCCATCTATTGAATGTCTTCTGAAGTTGAATTGACATCACATATAATACACTTCTTTCATCTAATTAGTTAGCTACTTCTTCAGTTAAAAAATACATTGGTCAAAGTGGCTTGCCTTTGACAAATACATGTTGGTTGTCCTGGATTAAGCCACACATTTCTAAAAGATTAGTAACATTATCTCCTTTCTTGAATAGCTGTGTTTAGGCTGCTCCCCAATCCCACATCACGTTGTCCCATAACCACCTTCAAAAATCTATGTATAATATATCCTTTTTCAGACTCTACCCAATTAGTTCAGGTTCTTTCCACAGCTCATGTACACTTTATTCTATCATTAACTGAATCATACTTACCATATCCCATGCAAAGTTAGCGAGCCAATAAATGCCAGGTTTCACACCACTAACAAACTGAAGGTGCTTGGCTTTGCTGACACGTTCTTCAATGAGGAAGAGAACAAAGCTTGCCGGCACAAAGGACATGGCAAAGATGACACAAATGGAGACGAGCAAATCAACAGAGGTGCCTATCCTAAAAGAAGGGGGAGAGGCTCTGCATCATAAACTAGGCATGGTCACACAAACAACAATTTTAGACATCACTTTCTTCCTCAATGCATGTTTGAATACTGAAAGCCACATGCCAACCAAAGAGGCACAAACATGATAATTGGGTAAAGCAAACACATTTGTGAATGCCATGAAGCTCTTAATGTTATTGTAAATTATTTTTCTAAATTAGAAGTTTAATCTGTGTGTGGAGGGTGGGGGGTGTTTTAATTGGATTAAACTTAGCTAGTCTGGGTGTTTTAATGTATAGTAGTTTTGAGATGTAAACAGCAAGGTAGAGTACATTTGCATTTTGTTGAATAGAGCATTCAAGGGTGGGAGTGAAATCTTGCACCTAGCTAGGAGCCACCAAGCATACTAATAAAATTTGTAATATGAAATGAGTTCAAAGGGCCTGGTGATACAATGAAAATTTACATTCAAAGGGAAGTGCTGGCTATAACAGAAAGCAGTTGTGTGTGTGTAGAGACAGAGGCATGTAACATCAAAGCAGCTGTAAGCCTACATCTGTCTGCAAAAGAACCAAATTGAAAGGAACCTCATTTTAAATTAGTAAGATGAAAATGCTTTGCCTGGTGTCTGCTTAAAGTCTATGGGTTGTTGTTGTCTTAGTGGAGATTAGTTTGGGAATTTATTAGAAAGTTATGATAGTAGTAATTTGTAGACATGTGTATATGTTTAATCTGTTGTAAATTAATAAATGTGTCATTTAATTTGATATAAAAACCTTTCCAGAACTGGTGGTCTTATTCCTGAATTCAGAGTTGCATCTCAAACATATCACTTGAAAATGTAGGTTATGACAGTTGTTTAAAGTTTCCTTCTGGGATTTTAAATGTCGGCCTTTACCAACTGCTGTGCCATAACAGTGAACTCTCAGTAATGAAGGGTGCTTCACAGGAACAATCAAAAAATGGACACTGAGCCAATATATTACATGTGGCAACCAAAAGTGTAGTCAGTAAGATGGGTTTTTAATGTGGCCTTTAAAGGCAAGAGAAGGCAAAGCAGAGAGTTTAGGAATGGAATTCTAGACCATGGGCAACGCCATGAATTGGGGGGCAAAGAGAGTGGGAGGTGATGCATACTGCTGCAGAGAATGGGGCGGAGGGCGAGAAGTTGTAGGACTGGAGAAGGTTACAGAATAGATAAGGGTTGAGCCATGAAGGCTAGGATGATAATTTGAAATTTGAGGTGCTGGGAAACTGAGAGCTAATGTGTGTGAAGATACAGGTAATGGATGAGGGGTATTTGTGTGAGATACGATATGGGCAACAGAGTTTTGGATATACATATGTGTACATGATGTTGCTAAGGTTCAGTAAGAAGAAAGAGAAGTAATGGCACAGGGGCAGGAAGAGGAGCTTTTGCTGGACAATCTGTAGGGGTTTGACAGGGCAGACACAGAGGTTGTTTCCACTGAGGATACAGCCGCGGATAAGGGATCAGTAATTTAGGACAGAAATCAGGGCCAGAATTTTGAGGTTGTCGGGCAGGCGCGGTGGGTGGGCCCAGGAGCGGCCGGGAAATGGCCCGCCGCTTGCAATTGGCCCCCAACTGCGATTTCACGCTGGCTCGCCAATTAAATGCCAGCCAGCATGAAAGGTGCACTGAAAAGGCTCAGCACTGCTGGGGTGAGGGCAGAAGGAGGGCGCAGGCTGAAGTCAGCGTGGGTGCAGGGGAGCTTGCAATGAAAGTTCCCTGAAGGCAGAGAGTTGCCTTAGGGAGCTGAAGAATTTAAAATCACCAAATAAAGATTTTAAGAAAAAAAAATGTCCGCACATCAGATTTACTCACCTAAACATATAGATTGTAAAAATTCTGTCCAAACGTTTTTAAAAAAATTAATATTAGAAAGCACATCCTGCTCTTGGATCAAGTTTCCTCAAAAATCGAAGGCTCCCTGGCCCACCCACCAATCGGAACGTTGGATGGGCAACAAAAAATCCAGGTTAATTAAGAAGCCTTAATAGGCCCCTTAATTGTAAGTAGGCGTGCTGCTAACTCTTGTGCTCGCCCGCCAACCGAAATGTTGTGTGGTGATGTTAGGATACTCATCTGATGTCATCGCATGCAATTTTGTGCCCAGTTGGGTTGGGTGCGCGCCTGCCTGCAGCACGTAAAACTCTACCCCAGAAGAAAGTGCCTCACTCAAAAGGTGTGAATCTTAGAAATTCTCTGTGCCAGAGGGCTTTAGATGCTCTATTGTTGAGTATATTCAAGGCTGAGATAGATTTTTGATCTCTCAGGGAATCAAGCAATATAGGGTGCGGAGAGGAAAGTGGATTTGAGGCAGAAGATCAGCCATGATTGTACTGGCTGACTGACAGATTTGCAAGATAGCCTGGAAGATGAGCTCAGAGTGTTTTTAGGACAATTTCTTAGAACAGTACATTCTAGAGCCAATCAGAGTACAGGCCATTCTAGACTTGTAATGTGCAATAAGACAGTAATAATTAATGACTTCATAGTAAAGGAGCCCATAGGTAGCATTGATCTTAATACATTTGAATTATGCATTCAGTTTGAGGGAGAGAAGAGTTGGTCTAAGACTAGTGCTTTAAATGTAAATAAAGGCAATTACAAGGTTATGAAGACAGGGCTGGCTAAAGTGAACTTGGAAATTAGGCCAAGGAGGAGGTCAGTAGAGGTGCAGTGGCAGACAGTTAAGGACAACTCAGCAAAGATACATTCCAGTGAGAAAGGGGGACTCCAGGAAAAGTAGGCACCATCCATGCCTAGCCAAGGAAGTTAAAGATAGCTCTGAAGAAGTCATACGGACTCAAAACGTTAACTCTGCTTTTTATCTCTCCACATATGCTGTTAAATTTGCTGAGTTTTCCCAGCATTTTCTGCTTTTGTTTAAGTTAAAGATAGTATCAAATTGAAATAAAAAGCATACATTATACAAAGATTAGTGAAGGTAGAAGATTGGACAGAATTTAAAAACCAGCAAAAAAATGGAGGCAGAAATTAGAGTATGAGAAAAAGCTAGCTAGAAATATAAAAAACAGATTGTAAGAGTTTCAACAGGTATTTAAAAAGGAAGAGTAACTAAAGTGAGTATTGGTCCTCTTGAGAGAATCTGGGTAATTAATAATTGGAAATAGCAGGGGTATTAAACAGATATTTTATCTCTGTACTGTAGAAGACTCGAATAACATCCCAGAAATACTTATAAATCAGGAGGTAAAAGGGAGGGAGCAACTTAAAAAAAATTACAAATCACCAGGGAAAGGGTACTGAGAAACTATAAGAATTAAAGGCTGACAAGTCCCTCTGATCTGATGGGCTGCATCATAGGATCTTAAAGGAAGTGGCTGTGGAGAAAGAAGATACATTGGTTGTAATTTTCCAAAACTCCCTAGATTCTGGAAAGGTCCCAGTGGATTGGAAAATCATTATTCTAAACATCTCTATTCAAGGATGGAGACGGAAAGCAGGAAACTACAGTTTAATTAGCTTAACATCTGTCATAGGGAAAATGCTAGAATCTATTATTAAGGAAATTATAGCAGGGCACTTAGAAAATCTTAATACAATCAGGCAGAATAAGCATTGTTTTGTGAAAGGGAAATAGTGTTTGACTAATTTATTAGAGTTCTTTGAATGTGGATGACCTGAGGGTGTCCTTGGATTTCAAAAAGGCATTTGATAAGGTGCCACATCAAAGGTTACTATGCAAGATAAGAGCTCATGATGTAGGAGTAACATACCAGCTAATCAATTCTCTATCCACGCTATCAGGAAGCAGCAAGTAGGAATAAATGGGTCTTTTTTGGGTTGGCAAGCTGTAACTAGTGGAATGTTAGAGGGATCAGTGCTGGGGCCTCAATCTGCATCAATGATTTAGGTGAAAGGACTGAAGGTATGTTGTAAAATTTGCTGATGACAGATGGGTAGGAAAGCAAGTTGCAAAGATGACAGAAGGAGTTTGCAGAGGGATGTAGATAGGTTAAGTGAGCAGGCAAAAATTTGGCAGGTGGAGTTTAATGTCAGAAAAATGTGAACTTGTCTACTTTGGCAGGAAGAATAAAAAAGCAGGACATTATTTAAGTGGAGGAGTTTGCAGAAGTCTGAGGTACAGAGCGACCTGGGTGTGCTGGTACATGAATCACAAAAAGTTGGTATACAGGTACAGTAAGTGAATAGGAAGGCAAATGGGATTTGTTGTTTATTGCAAGGGGAATAGAATATAAAAGTAGAGAAGCTTTGCTACAGTTGTACAGGGTGTTGGCGAGACCATATTTTGAGTACAGTGTACAGTTTTGGTCTCCTTATTTAAGAATATAATTGCATTATGAACAGTTCAGGGAAGGTTCACTTGACTCATTCCTGGGATGAAGGGGTTATTTTATGAGGAAAAGTTATGCCTGTATCCAATGGAGTTTAGAAGAATGAGAGGTAATCTTATTGAAACACAAGATCCCGAGGGGACTTGACAGGGTGGATGCTGAAAAGATGTTCCCCCTTATACGAGGGGCTAGAACTTGGGGACACAGTTTAAAAATAAGGGAGACCTCATTTAAGTCGGAGGTGAGAAAAATTGTTTTCTCTGAGTCATTAGTCTGTGGAATTGTCTTCCCAGAGAGCAGTGGAGGCAGGCTCACTGAATAGTTCTAAGGCTGAATTAGATAGGTTCTTGACTGACAAGTGAGTCAAAGGATATGGGGGGGGGGTTAGACAGGAAAGTGAAGGTGAGGCCACAATCAGATCAGCCATGATCTTATTGAATGGTGGAACAGGCTTGAGGGGCCAAATGGCCTCCTCCTGCTCCCAATTCATATGTTTGTATGTCCTGAATGACAAAACTGGTTGTATGGTCTACTCCTATTTATGTTCTTACATTTGTTGGATTGCTCAGAGTGGAACAAAGCGAGTGCAGTTCCACTGAGATAGACATACTGAGGGGCTTAGTTGGAAGAAACAGGTTTGGGCCATCATGTCAACAGGTGCAAAGAGATCAAGGATAGACAGGAGGGATGATACACTTTAAACTGGGGTCAACAGGCAAGGAGGTGGGTCTCATGGATGCGATAAGCTCGAAGCAGGCATGGTGGGTGGAGGCAGTGGTGGAAGAGATGAGGGAGAAGATGCAGAAAAATGCAGCATCAGGGGTAGGGGAGAAGGAAACCTGGGGGAAGTTGTCACATTATTTTGATATCAGAACAGCAGAGACAGTTGAATGGATGGTCTCAACTCTGGCGACAAAGAAATATATGAGCTCCTCATATTTGTTACTCGAGCTGAGGGTGGCAGGGAACAGGAGAGAGCGGTTTAAGATCTCTGGTAGTAGAGAAAAGAAGCCTGGAGTAGTGGGCATCTAATTTAATAAGAAACAGTTACAGGCAAGGTACAGTATAGGACAATAGAAAGAGCTTTATTCCATACAATAAACAGCAACTATTCATCCATTAGCCTTATCAGCAAACTATTTGCTTGCACGGTCGAGTCCGATGCAGTTTTTGCCTCACATTCACACTCAGAACCCCTGGACAGGGATCACGAGGAGGAACCCTGGCTGACCTTTCCCCACTGCCTAGCCAGGGGTACTGAGGCCAACTACACCCCAGCTGCTGCACTGACAGATCAAAGGTGGGATCCCTGATCTGTCTGACTCAATGCCAATGAGAATCATCTAATTTGTAAGTGTATTTATGAGGTTCTACCAGCTACTTACAGTGCGACCTCAGAGAACTGTTCTTTAGTCAGGTTGAGTGGGTGGTTGAAGACTGTAATCCCAAAAGTTCTGGGATCTTTTTCTGATGGAAGATTGGCTCTCAGCACTGCATTGCTCATAATGTTCACAAAACTCACCATGGAATGCCAGCCTTTATTGTTGAACCAGACCTGCAAAAAAAGTAAAACTTCTTTCCATCACATCAGGAATATGCTCGAGCCTCCTATTTAATAACTTGTTGCATCTAAATGTTATGCAGTTGGACAACAGGCAAACATACATGTAATTGCAGTGAAGCTAATAACATATAGATAATATCCTACTGGATGATATCAAATAATCAATTGTCTTCAACCTATGCCTAATTTTCCACCCTCTCCTGCAGGTGCCAACTAATTTTGCGTCAGTCCTTCAGCAGCTTTCCCCAGTGGTCATTTGTCATCAATGACCTGGCTATTCAGTTGTGGAGGAATCAGAACGAGCCTGGTCCTGTCCTTGGCTCATGTGCAGAAACACGCAATTTCCAGTAAGGGCCACTCAGTGTAAGCAATCAAACTGAGCAGAATCACAGAAATCTTTAGCACTCTGAAATAACTGAACACCGCCACTGTTCAGTTCATTCTGTGACCATGGACCAGGGATGGGAAAATAATATATGGACAGGAGCAATAATGAATATTGTGGTGTCCAGAAGGAATAGTAACTACCCTGGACAGCATGGAGAAGTTGCTCGTAGAGTAGTATAAATAGCAATAACCGGGGGAGTGAGATAAAGCCTGATAGATTGCAGCTTGCAACAGCTAGAGACCAGAGCACCATGCGGTGATGACTCATGGATGGGCAGACAGGATGCACCAGTGAGCGCATCCGAGTGAGCAACCTCACACTCGCGCAGGCACAAACCCATACCTGGCATCAGCTGACTGGCACACACCAATGAAGTCAGCAGCAGAAGCCACACATACACCTACAGAGAAAATCTGAGCCCAATGCATATGCACAACTGTTCCTGGCGTCAGGAGTTAGTGTAATCTAACTGAAATGGCTTAGCGCAGTAATGGAGCCAACCCATTCTTGCCCCGTTTAGGATTTCAGCTGGTGTCAGCCAATGTTGCCAGCATAGTAATCCAGAGGCCCAAGCTAATGCTTTTGGTGGCACGAGTTCAAAACCCTCCAAGGTGGCTGGAATTTAAATTCAATTAATAAATCTGAAATTGAAAACTAGTCTCAGTAATGGTAACTAAGGAACTATCATTGATTGTCATAAGAACACAGCTTGTTCACTAATGCCCTTTAGGGAAGGAAATCTGTCATCCTTACATGGTCTGCCCGATATGTGACTCCAGATCCACAGCAATGTGGTTGACTCTTAACTTAACTGTTCTCAAGGGATGGGCAACAAACATTGCCACTGATGCTCACATGCCATGAACGAATGTTAGAAAAAACATAAAACTGGCTAAAACGCCAAAAATTAAAATGAAAAATGAGCAGATCTCCTATGGTATTGCACACAGCAAGTCAACTAATGCATAGTTTACAGGATGTTGTACATCACAATACACAGTGTATTAATTCCAAGCTAAAGTACAATTATGTTGAATTTACAGCACAGGGACAGGCCTTTTGGTCCATCAGAACCATGTTAGTGTTCATACTCAACATGAGCCAAGTCCTGCCTTATTTTGTCTAATTCTACGGCATATCCTTCTGTTCCTCTCTTGTACTTATATAGCTCACCCTTAAATGCATCTTTGCTATTCACTTCTACTCCATATAGTTTAATCTGGCCTCATCTTTTAAGGCCACATAGTTTAACTGAGTTAGATTGCTGCAGAGGGAAGCTTGTAGGTTGGCGGATGCTTGTAAATTATTAACTCCAGATCAAAAGAAAACAGCAGCAAATAACTATTTTTTTTAAAAAAAACTTTTGACACCTTGAAGTGTAATGGAGTCAAAAGCTAAAAACAGAAAGACAATCAGGAAGAGATCATAAGAAATCCTTCAGACATACTTTTACATTGTTTTTTGTGCTCAGTCCCTCGATAAAGTTTGCAATGTTTCCCAGCAGTCGGTCCATGGAACTACCCTGATGGCAACAGAAACTGAATGTCAATAATTCAAAGTGAGAGGCAAATACTCTAACTACAAATAAGGTAACAGACAAGTTAATTAGTAAGCATTTCCAGGGCGGTTACATTTCATGTTTCACCACCCACCAATTTCACCAACTAGCCTGCAGTTCTACTAAGCATCTGATGATGGCGCTCCAGCCTCAGCCATCAGTTGACAGGAGCAGTTGAGGCAGATGCTCAGACCTGGGATTTATGGAATGTGTCGTTTAGAATATATCTATCACAATGTATTCATATAAAATATATTCATTACATATTTATAGATTACAACATATTATTCACAGAGGAAAGGTTATATTTAAAATTACTTGCACAAGGAGTGGACCCCACTAAGTACAATTAATTATACAACACAAGACTGACCAGACCACCTTTAGCCAAGGCGTGGGGGTTTCAAAATGTATTTATGTTGAAGAACCGATTTAGGTTTAAACTGAAAACTACATAAATACACCATAGTAACAACATATATAAAAAGCAAACAACTATCTATCTCAGAATTGATGAAAATTTATGCTAGGATGAGCTGACAAACACCCATGTTCCCAACCCCTTAAGTAACAAACTAAGGCAGCAGATTTATGAATCACTCTGGAGCCCCCCTGCCATTAAAGCTGTCTGTCTGCTGAATGTAAAAATCCAACATAAAATGACTTTAGACCATCCCAATTAGTTGGTTCTTAACACTACTAAACTGATCCAAAATCCAAATGCAAATCCCATTTAGGGGCACAAAACATTCCTGGTAAGAGAAAAATGAAAAAATGTTACAGTTGACTCCTCAAAGGCTTGGGTTGAGCAGAAGCTTTACTCTACATCTAACCTGTGCTGTGCATTCCCAAGCAGTGTTTGAGCAGGTAGTGCGGATGTTGTTTCTAACCAGTGATGTACCTGACCTGTGAGTGCATGATGCTAACACTTGCATGAACTAACAAAGCATTCCATTGCCCAGTGCCAACAGCCCTCGTGTTAATTTTTCACAAAACAAAGACCACCCTATATAGCAGATCTGAACAGCTCCTGAGGCTCAGGGGCTGGACTGTATGTTAACTGTTGTTACTCAACATCTAACAGACATGCGGCAGAAAACACAACTTAAAGAATGCAAAGATTTAGGCCAGTTCCATACCTTTGTGACATTCATTCGTGACCTGATCTCAATAATGGAGTTATTAACTTCATTCAGGGAAGGTAAAACCTGGGAACTTTGCGCTCCCAATGAGAATCCTCCATACCTATAACAGATCATCACAATGAAGGGTCTGATTTTCTTCATTTTGTTCCCCTCTTATTGGATCCCCTTGAAGCCCGGACATGACATGAAAACATTACAATTTTACAGTGTGCAGCTTCATCATTACTTTGATAAGAAAACACTATGCAAATGTTGGAAATCAAACAAACAAAAAGAAAAGCAGAAACTTCCAGAAATATACAGCAGGGTTGTCAGCATCTGAAGAAAAGAAAAGATGAGCTGGTCTTCCTCAATTCCTTAAACATTAGCCCGATCTTTCTCTCTTTCAAATGCTGACAGGGTTGCTGTGTTATTTGTGTTTTTTAATTATAAATTTTATGTTTATATACACACATTCTTCAAGGTAAAATAGTTAAAAGCCTTCAAACTCTCTAAAACCCTTCCCCATAGAGTAAGAAAAGAAAAATAATTTTATGAAAGTTAGCCAAGATTGTACTTAGATCAAAGAGCACTAGTGATAGATAGTCTGGATCTGACATCAGTGAATGTCCACAGGGAGAGACAGATTATTTTTATTTGGGGCAGTTAAAGTAAAAAATATTCCTAAATATTTGCACAACCCAAATATGAATGTAAACCTGGCTATCATTAACCTTGTTGCAATAACTTACCTGAACTCATTAACCCACTTCTTGGTTTTCAGACTGTAAACATGAATAAGAGGTTTAAATTAAATGCAGAATACAGCGCTAAAAAGGATGGTTTTAAAAGCATACTTAAGTCATTCAGTGCAAAGTTAATGACAAATAAATTTGGTTTGCACTCAAGCCGGTGCTACTTTGTACCTTTTACTAATGATCTGAGGGTAGGTCTTCACAAGGTAGTCCGAGATATTCCTGCCAGTTAGGTTCTGAAGAATGTCTCCTGTGTTCCGTCGCAACTGTTCCAAAATATAAATCCGACTTTTGTCAGTACAATGCAGTAATATACTATCCCCAATTATATCCATTGCAGTCATGCACAAAGCAACCATCACAACTGGCCCATTACAATGTATTTACACCTTCTTGCCAGTGGAGAGGGGGGTTTAGATTGGGATGGGGTAGCAGGTGGGAGAAATTAAACATCTTAAATATATATCAAAAGGATTTCATAGTTGCGCCCAACAAGTCAGAGAGTTGAAAGATTAAAAATTTAATTCAGCAAGCCCACACTGCTAATTAAAACGAAGGCTGAGGGGCACAGGGTGGAACAAAAACATTGGCTCCAGAATCACAGTAGTAAGGCGCAATGGTTCACAGCTATAAATTACTGAAATATAAAGCTTTTAAAATAGCTGCCTGAAGCCAGGGAGCCTTAAAATTAAGATATTAATAAAGAGTAATACTGAGCCCATCAAATACTGAAGGTAAGGTTCCTGCTGCCAACTGGGTCCACGAATGCAAAAACAACCATTTTCAGAACAAATATGCAAATCTGATCTGGAAAGAGCTGCCAGAGTCGTGGGAACAGATTCAACAGTCACTTTGAAAACTTTTAAAAGCTGGAACCTGAAGAGCAGGCAGCAGCACAGCCTGAAGACAATTAAAAGCAGGTCCTTAAAAAATACTCTCCTTAAAAACAAAAAGGGAAAAATGAGTTAACATTTGGACTTTTTAAAACATCAAAAAATTTTAAATATACAAACTTATGTGACAGCAGCAAAAACAAAACCCAAGATGAAGGCCAAGCCAGCACACAAACGTGCAGGAATTGTGACAAGTTCATTGGTGCTTCCCAAGAAAAATGTGGGTTTAAGAATCGATACAGGGTGAAGTTAATCGAAAAAGAGAGACAAATGCATGTCAACAGGAAGTGAAGCCTGCAGACAGGAGTTGTGTGCAGACATAAGATTTTTGATAAATTACAGGTACATAGTTACAGACACTTCAGAATTACAACCACACTCCAATTATGTGGGTGCACAGATCTGAGCATGTGCAGTAACATCAAAACAAAAGCAGTAAGATTACCTCAGGCCAGATTATGTTTACAATTCTACTAGAAATGCTTAATGTCACTACACATGACACTGTTAATCACACCCTCTGGTGTCCATTCTGAATTCCTGATGAATTAGCAAGAAATCTCACAACCTAGAGATCTGAGTAACATACAAGTGAGCCCTAGCTTTACCGATGCTTTTTCTGTATGTTTAAAAATTACCACCACCACAGACACAGCACGCAGAGTAAAACACCAACAACTACACCCATAGAGTCTAGCCTATCAAACTCACCTCAGAGGGCGGGAGCCCTCCTGCTCCTTCTCCACATTCAGGGAGCATCCTCTGGATATCATCCGAGCTGCACTCACACGCAGGGGATGGATTTTGCGTTGTCCAATTACCACTGCGAAAGATGTCCATGAATGATTCTGAAACTGGGGGAGTTATCCATTCAGCTTCACCTGCTAGGCATTCTCTGTGGTGGTGGAGATCGGGAGGGGGGTGGGGGGGGGGGGGGGGGGGGGGGGGGGGGGGGGGAGGAGAGGGAGAAACAGGGCAAGAAAATGATGGGAAGAAATACAAATTAAAGGAAATTCTTAGAAGTTCATCGAATATAAACAAACAATTCAAGATTGATTACAAATTAAGGGGAAGGAACTTCTGGGGAGAGAACATTCTAGCACAGCAGTGTCCTCCTGCAAATTCCATTCCCGAGCCACTGACTCCCTGCAACTCTCTGGCAACTGTATTGAGGCTAAACCAGAATGTTCACAACCGTCATGTCCGTGACCCTGAGATAAGCTTCCGACCACACATCTGCACTATTACAAAGACCACCTACTTGCACTCCTGTCGCCTGCTCTGACTCAGTTCATCTGCTATGGAAACCTTCATCCATGCCTTTGTTATCTCTAGAGTTGATGATTGCAATGCTTTCCTGGCTGGTTTTCTATTTTCTACCCTCCATGAGCTTCAGCTCATCCAAAATGCTGCTGTCTGTATCCTAACTCACATCAAGCCTTTTTCACCTATCATCCCTGCGCTTGTTGACATGCACTAGTTCCTGGTTTAGCAATGCCTCGATTTTAAAATCTTCATCCTAGGGCAGAATGTTCCCTGCGGCAGGTTTGCAAACTTTTGGTGGTGGGGGGGGGGGGGAAGGTGGCATTGACACTTGTAAAATTTCCTGAGTGCCCTTTTCTCACTGCCTCTGTCCTGTCTGAAAATTTATATGGGACATGAGAGGTTGGGGGATGGCCCTCCCACCCTCAGGCCAACTGTGGCCCATAAGTGACCAAGGGCCACTTCCTACACAACCTCAAACTTGAGGCTGGCAGTAGTTGTTCAGGGGGTGAGCCAAAATGGTCACTCTGCTTGGGCCTCAGGTAGAAGCGGGGGGGTGGGGGGTTGGGAGTGGGGGTGGACCTTCCTGAAGGGTCCCCTTTCCATATCCCCCTCCCCTATCTTATAACCTCCACCACACTTACAAGCCTCCAAGATATCCACACTCCTGCAATTTTTGCCTCTTGTGCATCTCAGATCTTAATTGTCCCAACATTGATGGTTTTGCATTTAGCTGCCAACATCTTAAGTTTTGAAATTCCCTTCCTAAACCTCTCTGCTTCTCTTCCCTCTAAAATGCCCCCTAAAACCTACCTTTGACTAAGTTTTTGGCCATCTACCCCAATATCTCCTTGTGCCTTGCTGTCAAATTTTGTTCATGAGGCACCTTGGTATGTTTTACAACATTAATGATGCCAAATGAATCCAAGTTGATGTTCCTGATTTTGCCTTTGTGGGTAGTTTGATGCGTACCCTGAATGATGACTGTCAGGGTTTACATCCTTATTCCTGTTCACTTACAGGAAACGCGGGTTGCCGATACTATTGGACCTTTGGTGTTCTGACTCAGTTTTTATTAGTGCTGTACATACATCCTATTTGCAAAGCTCCAGAACCTTGCAGTGTAGCAACTACAGATCAGTATACAGGAATTCTAAATGGAAATGAATGAAGTGGCCCAGGCTTTATAGGCTGTAGTTTGGATTCACTGTTCAAGGGAAGAAATTACTATTCTTGTGTGGGTGCTTACCATATGCAATGGAGGTGTTACTCTGTTTATGGGGAGTTTGAAGTGAGTCCGACACATAATCTCGGCACAGCCTCCAGAATCAGTACATTATTAAAAGACTGTGGGCCGTCAAATCTGGTGTCTCTTTAATTCAGTTCTCTGATTGCTTGTCTGTTTTTGCGAGCTTCACACAGAATGCATGGAGTAACTTATTGAATTTGTAATGTGGAGTGGGCCTAAGATTTGTTAATGTGTTAATTAAAGTAGTATTGGGGGGCAGATTAGAGGGAGCTAAATATTATGATATCAACAACAGGAATTTCTATTACTTGAGTGAAAAGCAACAGCTGCAGGGTGGGGGGAGGAAGAAAGACTAGATGCAAGCATTGTACAAAGACTGAGGAACAAAGTAACCTCAGACTGACACTCACTCAGTCGCTCCATCTGCCATACACTTGGTGCCAAATCCAGGATCGTCGAGGAGTGCACTGATCAGCTCACAAGTACTAGGATCCTCTGGAAAATCATCACTGAAGGGCCAAAAAGATAAATTGGGTCAACAATATCAACATTGAGCTCAACAGGTTTGAGCTCAACAGATTTGTTCACAATCAGAAATATAAACTGTGCAAATCATTGGAAAGACATAGCTGGACCAGATACTACAAGCAAATCTCCTGCCTGTTCTAACAACAACAGGTAGGCAGAGACACCAATTGATTCAAGATGTCACAGTAGTCATCTTCTACTTACTTGAGAATCACAAGGTGTGTGGGTTACTTCCCTCCCTGGGATGATACAGAGTCACACAACTCAGGTTCCATCGCCAGTCTGTGGCGAGCTGATAGACCACAGCCAGGAAGGTGGCTAAGGCATAGATTGTGGTCTCATCATCCTTGGCAGTGTGGGTGGGGAGGTGGGGAAGAAGAGGAGGCGGAAAATGTTTCTGCTCCTGCTGGAAAGCGCATGTGCGATTGGGCTCGATTGTGATACCTCCCATATTCAAATCTGAACACTGCACACCACAATTACAGATAAGACCATTCAGCTGATCTTAGCTCATCCATCTAGAAAAAGACTCACCACCTCCCCTAGCATCTAACAGATTCTTGGGGCTGAATTTTTAAAATGGTGCAGAGGCAGGACCAGAGGCAGACAGGCTCTCAATTTCCTGGCATAGCATGCCATGCCTGCTTGCCGGCATGTTCTTGCCTCAGGGCCATTTTAGAATATGCCAATTTGGGGCAATATAGGGGATTGAGGAGAGGGGAATGGCTAAGCACCGCAATCAGGCATCATTAAGGTTACTCTGCCGATACTAACTGGAACTTTCAGGCCCCGAGGACGAAACTCAGCCAATGAAAGGAGGCAACCTCCTGGCCACAGAAAGGAGGCCAGCACTCCATTTACCATTTTTAACCTCCCCCATACCCGTGAATACAAGATATCCAGAGGCCCCCCCTGTGGAGTGGTTTTCAATCCGCAGCAGAGGTCTGGCAACAGGTCTCCATCTCCAGTCTCTCTCCTACATAAATTGGCAGCTTCCACATCTAACGGCCTCGCTGCCACTCTTGGTGCTCGAGGGCCTCTGGTTGGCCCTCCACCATCAGAATCACACCTACCATCCTTAATGAGACAACGAGCACATTCGCTGGCCACTAATTAGCCAGGTTATCAAAAATTGTGTCAGGCATCAGGCACTGATGTGACGCAGGATTGAGACCCAGAAACGCACGCCACATCAGAGTCTTGGCCCCAGCACTAAAATCATCCCTTTGGGTTTGCATTGGACACTATTCTATTCTAACTTCCACTCAATGTGTTGATCACACAGCATGAAGAGTGACTGAAACATGCTGACATTCACCGTCTTGGTTCACACCCATTGCATAGCCACTTCAGTGAGGGATGGAAGTGGGGTACCAGAGAAGCCACACCCCAATGAGAGCTGCTGTCTTTTAAAGGGGGGGAAACTGAACAAAAACACATTTGCATTGACCTTTTACCTAATACTACTGATTTTTGTTTAATGTTTTTGACCCTGCCATAAATATTTAGTGGATATAGACTCAGGCATTACGTGCAGACTGACATCATCAAACGTTCCATGGTTTCCAGTAGGCAAGATGGAAAAATGGATGAATATTGTGGAGTTTTCTTTGATTAATTTTGGACATTTACACAAACTTTCCCTCAGGAGATTAAATGCGTGGGTAGTGGCCATGATAGGGCAGAAAGGACATGTGTTACAAAAGGATCGCATTTGATGGGCCAAATACTATCTTCTGGCAGCTTTGTCTAGTTGGGAGAACTCTTGCCTGTTAGTCAGAAGGTTTGAGCCCCATTCCAGGTCCTGAGTGCCAAATGTAGGCTACTATTCAAAGCAGCTCTCCTGGTGTCCTGGCCAACACTCCTCCCTCAATCATCACTGCCAAAAAGAGATTTGACTGGTCACTCCTCTCACTGTGGTTTACAGAATCTGGCAGTTTAGAAAATGACTGTTGCATATACCTACATAATGACAGTGACTCATGTACTTGAAAATGGTGATGCACTTTAGAACACTTGAGACATGTGATAAGGCATTGTACGAACCAAAGTCTTTCTTAGGGCTCTGACCAGGGCTTCCTGCTACTTAATAGTACAACATCACTGCTCATTTTGGACACTTGGGAGATATAAATCAAGTACCTGATGAAAGTGTACTGTTCACCATACATCCAGGGATTCAATTCTAATGGTGGATATTTCCCAAATGGAGGCACAATCATACTGAAGAACAGAGCAACAAACACAAACAATGCAGGCAGCACAATCTGGAAAAGATACAACAGGAAACATCCATTGGTTCATTTAAGCCAGTGCCAATAACTATTTATCAAACATGACCTATGAGCTCCCCAGCACTAATGCGCTCTATTTTATGTAAACCAGTGATACACAAAGACTTAATTAAACAAGGACCCCACCATCTAAGATGGGTTTACTTGGAGGCTGCAATTTAAAATTGCAGTTAACAGCATTCAAGTGGGAGACCAACTAGAAAATCTCCATTTTAACTGCCCTCCTTGCTTATTTTCTGTCAGGTTGGAGTTGGTGAGGTGGCCAGGGGCAAGAAGAAAGGGTTAAAGCCCCCTCAGTGTCAGCATACAACACCCCCAGGCAGGTTGATTACAAATTAGATGTTGAGTACAGGTCCCTCTGCACTATCACTCAGAAATGCATCCCATGCTTCACCAGTATGACGGTTCCATTACTCACTCGGGCCACTTTGAGCAAGATCACCGAGTAGAGTTGAGCTGAGGGCATTTTTTGCTGTGGATCCACAGGAACAAGGTTAAAACTGGCCAAACTGGCCACGTTGGAGTCTTAAATCCATCGAAGGAGGAAAACGTTAATCATTCTATAGACTGCGTTTTAACCCGGGTCCCAGTAGTGGCAACACTTTAATCAGCCTCCGAGTAATGAAAATGAAAACTCAGCCAGAGTTTAAGCACTGGGTCGCTTTTCAGTGACTCCTCCAGAAAGTCTGCACGTGATGTTGAGTGATGATTGGTGAGCAACCCAGTATTGAAAAGGTAACTGATAATCACGCTCCAAATGATACATAGCCACATGGACGTGGCACTCAACAGGAGCTAGCAGCTGTTGAACTGTATCCGGGCAACTCAGCTGTTTTTGGGGGAAGGTTTTCTTTTTAAAAAATTCCTTCTGTGGATGACAGAGTTGCTGACAAGTCTGCCAGTTATTTTCATCCCTAATTGCCCGGAGAAGATCATGGTAGTAGGCCTTCATCTTGAACCATTGGGTAGTGGTTTAATGCAACTCAACATCTTGCTAGGCCACTTCAGATTGTAGTTACCAGTCAACTACATTGATGTGGGACTGGGAGTCACAGATAGTGTGAACAATGTGTTAAACCACACCCCAGCAAAGTTAGCCACTTTGGGTGGTGGCGAGTGTGTGTGGGGGTTGGGGGGGGTAGGTAAAGGGGAAAAGGTAGAAAAACTGTAAAAATATCCCATTTTAATCCTACAGACAGTTAAAACTACCTGAGCAAAAAGTCCTCTGCGGCTTCGGCGGGCATAGAGAAAGCGTTTGATGAACAAGGAATGGAATTGTTGTCGGGTGAGCTGCCAGCCACGTAACTGGCATGAGCCTCTGCCTTCCATACTATGCATGAAATCTGTCTCCTTGGGTTCTGAGCAAAAGTTCAAAGTAAACTTTTATTACAACATGGTGAAGCTTGATGTTTTTACCTTAATATTTTATAAGATAACCAGCCTGTAACTGAAAATTATTAGGTTAGTGAAGATTGCAAATAATTCAACAAACAATAAATAATCTTCTTTTGTGTTGTTTTATCTTCTAAAATTTCACTTGGTAAAGGTGACTGACACTCTGGCTGTCATTGGGCTGAGCTCAGTGTTCACTGCTGAAGCTGTAATTAGAAAATTATTGAATTAAACTTACACATATCATTTCAACATCCCCTAAAATATTCTCCTCTCAGTTCTCACTTCCTCCAGGTACCAGGCACCTTCTCATATCTTCCCAAAGCAGCTATTCTCTACAGGCAAGATAGACACTGAGTTTCTACAGACCGGCTGTGAGAGATGTCACAGCCAATCCTGTTCAGACGTCTGTCCACATGTGCAGATTCCAGTGAAATCACGATCAGGAATCCTCAGCCAGCTCTCTTCTTAAACCAGGGACAGAGTTCCCCAACATCAGTCTCATTTGAGATCAGTTAGCTCAGCACAGACCATAAATTCTATGCCCTTAACCCAGTCACTGATGGTCATTCTCTTGCTTAAATGTTACTCTAAGACTTAATGGGTTTAAGTATTGGACAAATGCAAGAGACTCTATGATCAAAGCAGCCACTCTTTTAGGTTTTGTGCACACTCCTAATTGATTAACTTCAATCAAAACTGTATCCAATTTATATCAAATCATACCTTTTGTTCGAACTTTCCTTTTTACTGGCATTTGGAAAGCATTAGAAAAAGAGACACAATATGTTCAATATAAAAAACATTCAGGAAATAAGTTTAATATAATAATCCTGAATATGTGCCAAATTCCCAGGCATACTGTTCCCACAATTGGAACAAGTGGTAAAGGCACCTAGATTTAGCAGTATTCTTAGTGTTAAATTTGGACATTAACACTCAACCATTGGGAGATATACAGTGCATTTTGCACTTGCATTTTTATTAATGATCCTTATTATTTTATTAAGTGTTTTCACTTTTTGCCATTTTAACTCTGTTCTTTTTAGACTAACACACTGGCTAAGAGAGCCACTCAGGCAGATCCCAGATTAGCACCGATGCTCCCCTGTGGCTGGCCACCTTGAAGTGCCAGGGATGTTCCAGCTTGTGAACCTCCCATCCGAATTTCCATCTGCAACCTGTGCTCAGCACTTTGCTGCTTGCTGCCACTCATACTGACAAAGGACCAGAGAACTAAGACTTTCCATCAACTTTCCTTTAGCCCTTTGGATTCTGAAATGGATTTCCAAGGGGTGCCTGCCATTCCTTCATCCCAATTACCTGTTTCCCTTTCCTTCCCTTTCTCTCCTTACTTGTGCTGCTCCCAAATAGCCATTCTTCATAAGTGAGCCTAGACAGAAATTGCTGTCAGACTATTCAACTTTGAGGATGGGGTACTGTCAAATACAATGGCAACACACCACTAGACACAGGGGATGTCAGGATCAGGAGAACAGGGTCACAAAGGCCTAAAGCAGAACTGTGACCGTTACCTCATCTGGAAAGAACTATTGGCTTGGGAATTAACTCTGAGTCCTTTCTGGCCTTTATTGTTCAGTATCACATCAGCTGCGGGGAGGGTCAGTGACACACAACAATATTGCCCCCAAAATTTATCAGTATCATTAAGTATATTACCAGGTTCTGTGCCAGGCATCTCGAAGTCTCCTTCCTCACTGACTGGCTGCAGTGTGTGCTCACTGGACCTTGAGCATCTGACCCTTTTAATGGGAACATTTCCATCTGTAAGTCCCAAGAAAAATAGTAAGGATACAGAAAGTGACAAATAAACCTTGAGTAAATAAAGCTGCTATAAAGTTCAGACATAAGCCCTTCTGCTAATGCATCCTGATCACCTGTCAACATTTGACTCTGACCTCCATTGGCTCCAATAATTGGCAAATAGCCAAACATGGCCCAGCATGAAATCCCACCTCGGAACCTGATCTCCCCATTGGTGTAAGTGCAATGGACTCCTGACCAATGTTCTCTAATTTTCCTTGGCTGTATACATGCCTGTTTGTTGCACTGTATGGTCCCATTAATATTGCTGTGCATGCATGCATCTGCAATGAACACTAGTTGTACACAGTCTGTTTGTTGTGGATTGCTGAGCAGTCGCGCACCAGCGCAGCTTAGAGGAGATACTACTCGTGACTTGAAATCTTAATGATTTAATATATTCCTTCCCCCTGCCCACCCCACTCCCCAGAAACTCAAATCAATGTGATTAAGCAAAACAAAAATACTCCGACACTGCAAATGTCCTTAAATGAGAACAGAGTGTGAGTGGGAGTGTAGAGGTAAAGCAGAAGTCACACATAGCTCCCTTGGCTTTGCTGCAGTGCGACTGTGATTCTCGTGTTTATATACAGTGCAAGGCGACCCACTGAATTGAGTGCACAGGCAATGCTGATACTTAAAAATAACTGCATAGGAACATTGCAATAGTTTTCCGAAAAAAGACCAAAGTCCAACTGGTTCACCTTCTACCATGCCGGTAGCCGCATAATACAATGTGGCAATACAACAGACCCAGAGATTACACGAGGAAAACCCCAGAGTGGTGAGTTTAGGGAACCAAAGTCACATTTTCCCTCTCAAGCTTGCTACACTTAGAGCACATCATGCTTCAAATTACTCATGTATTGTACACCACGATATGGCCTGTGTACATAAAAAGGCAATTTAAATGAATGTATCTCCAGCAAATGGGACCCTACCACCTCAAATACATATGGCACAGCCCCACTGCAAATTTGTTATTTTATTCTTCCACCATCCCTTATCCAAATTTCCTTCACTTTTTCTCTCTCCATATGTGCATTCTTGCTGTAGATATGCTCCATCAGCAGTGACAGCCACCCAATTCCAGTAGGAATCAACAGGCTCCTTCTCCAGGGGGTCAGCACATCGTACTCTCAATGTGTCAGCTCTCAACATAGGACAGCATGACACAGGAGGCTATTTGGCCCAGTAAATATCTATGGCTCTTTCGAGGGCGATCCAGTTAATCCCCAATCCCCTGCTCTTTCCCCATAATCCCTGAAATTCTTATTCGAAAACTGCTATAGAATCTGTATCTAACATTTTCAGACAGTGCATTCTAAATCCTAACTAGGTGTTGTGTAATGAATTATTTCCCCATGCCACCTCTGGTTCTTTTGCCAATCACCTTAATCTGTGCTCTCTGGCTATCAACTATTCAGCTACTGGAAGCAGTTTCTCTAGTTAAATGCTTTACGATTTTAAACCCCTCTATCAAGTCTACTCTTAGCCTCCTCTGCTCTAAGAACAACAACCTCAGCTTCTCCAGTTGAGCCAAGCAATTGTAATTCCTGGTCCCTGGAATCATTCTCCTAAATCTCTTATGTACCTTCGCCAAAGTCTTTTTGTCTTTGCTAAAGTATGGTGTCCAGAATTGGATGCGATACTCCAAATGGGGTCAGACTAGTGTTTCACTTAGGTTTAACATAGCTCCCGGGCTTTTGTATGCTATGCCTTGATCTACCAAGTCTAGGATCCCATATGCTTTGTAACTACTTTGTTAATCTGTCCTGCCACCTTCAGTTTGTGTACAAATACCTCCCTCCTCACTGCCACTCCAGGTCTCTGTTAATGCACCTCCTTTATAATTGTATCATTTAACTTTCATTGTCTCTCCTCATTCTTCTGACAAAAATGTATCAGCTCATGGCTTTCGTCAATAAATTTCACCAGCCGCTCCCGGGCCTATCGATCACACCTGCACGCCGACCTTAAAATCCTGCCCTACGTCTTGGGGCTTTAAATAGGATTTTCTAAATGAAACATTTGTGACCAGTGATTGAGAATGGTGTGAAACTGTAAAATGATAACCATTAAATTACCTGCAACATCACTGTCCACTCCTGTGTTTTCAGCCACTTTGAGAAAAATCTAGAAGATATACCACACCTTAAAAATGTATCCATTAAAAGAAAGATTTGCATTTATATAGCGCTTTTCACAACCACCAGATGTCTCAAAAGCTCTTTACAACCAATGAAGTAACTTTGAGTCACTGTAACATATGAAACGCAGCAGCCACTTTGCACACAGCAAGCTCCCACAAACAACAATGACCAGATAACCCATTTGTTTTTGTGCAATGCTGATTGAGGGGTTAATACTGCCCAGGAAACTGGGGATAGCTCCCCTGCTCTTGTTCAAAATAGTGCCAGGGGATCATTTACATCCACCCAAGCAGGCAAATGGGACCTTGGCTTTAATGTCTCATATAAAAAATGGCATCTCTCACAGTACATTGATCCCTCAATATTGCACTGGAGCGTCAGCCTTGATTTTTGCGTTCAAGCTTTGGAGTGGGACTTCAACCCAGAACCATGTGATCAGAAGCGAGAATTACCAATCGAGTCACATTAAATAAAATTTCATCAATTTCAAAAAAGACAGGGGCTAAAACAAAATGTGATGAATCGGATAATTGATATTAGATAGAGACAGAGTGCTGTAATTTAATCTGCCTGTCGCACATCATTAAGTGTGACAACAAACAGCAGTAATGTGAGTAACTGCATAAATTGTATTGAATTCACTATCAGAGGCTTGTGAACGAATTACCAAACTGTAACCACTTGTTCGAATAACTCCCCCCTCCAATTTGATTTTCCACTCTGTGACTCTAACTCTCTCCAGTGTCAATGATCAACACAAACTGGCTGTTAGTGACTGGGTGGTGCAATGGGTTAGCCACAGTCATTTCATTTTGGGCTCAAATCCAGTCCAGGTTGATGGGACTAACATCTCCTGGCTCTGCCAATTGCAGGAATCTACGTGAGCCGAATTTGCTCCAATCCACTTCTCCAGCACAAAGCTGCCCCTAATTGAACAGTCCCACTCAGGCCAAACCAAAAAATCTACCTGTTAGAGCTGCCTCATTCTCCACCACACTTTAGTATGAATATCAAAGCATTGAAGAGGGTGCAGGAGAGATTTACCAGAATGATACCAGGATGAGATACTTTGGTATGTGGCAAGACTGTGGAAGGTGGAGTTGTTCTCCTTAGAGCAGAGAAGGTTAAAGTGAGACATAACAGAGGTATCCAAAATTAGGAGAGGTTTTGATAGTTTTTTCCCCATCTAGTCTGTTTCCATTGGGAGAATGGCTGGAAACCAGGAGGCAAAAATTTAAGATAATTAGGTAGTGGGGCGACGATGAGAAATTGTTCCCAGGTGTGGGTGGGTGGATAACCAAAAGACACAGATTTAAAATAATTGGCGAAAGAACCAGGGAAGAGGTGAAGAGATTTTTATTTAAAAAGAACTTGAGTTATGATGGTCTAGAATACACTGTCTGAAAGGCAGGTGGAAGAAAAGTTTAAATGTTAACTTTCAAAAAGGGAACAGGATAAATACACAGAGGAACATTTTTGCAGGGTTCTGGGGTGATGGCAGGGGGGTGGGGAATGGGACCAATTAGACAGATCCTTCAAAGAGCTGGAACAGGCATAATGAGCCAAATGGACTTCTTCTGTATTATAAGATGCTAATATATGCAACCACACACTATGCTCCATAATAGTGCAGCCTCGTCTGAGAGAAACTGGCAAGAACATATGCTGAACACGCACATGCAGATAAATGTGGTCTCCTAGTGGCATATCACACAAAGCCCCATAATCCACACCATTGTACAAGATCATTTTGACCGGAGGCTAATCTGAAATTAACACACCATTCATCCATAACCCTCAACTTTCCCTCTGCATAGGCAGTTGAATGGGATTGAAGCCTGGAATGAGAATGATTCAAACGATATCTATCCTACCACATAAGAATACCAAAAGTACTTCCGAGAGCATGCACTGTTGTCATGCATGAAACACGACAGCTAATTTGCGCACAGTAAATCACAATGAGAGATATGACTAAATGATGTTTTATTAATATTGATTGAGGGATAAATATCGTACAGAACCCAGGGAGGAGTGAGGGGGTAGGGATTGAAACTCCCTTGCTCTTCTATTAGTGCCGTGGGATCTTTTATGTCCATCTGATGAGTTGTCAGAGTTAGATACAGAGTAAAGCTCCCTCTGTCGACCTGGCCTGGAAATTTCACTCAACTGTGACCTGTGCTACCCTGAGCTGGGAGTGCCTGATACTGCCATGGACTGCCTGAAGTGGGAAAACGTTCTACCCCTCAACCCAAGAAACACAACATTTATAAAAACAAAGACCTTTAAATGTAATTCATTAATCATGAAATATGTTGGGATGCTCGGAGGTCAAAAGATGTCATATAAAGGGGAGTTCTTCCTTTCAAAGTCAATAAAAACCAACAAGAAAGCTCAGCTTTACCCTCATATAAAAGCACTCCCCCATCAAAAAACAGTAACTTGTATTTACATAGCTTTTTAATGAAGTGAAATATCCCAAAGCACTTCACAAGAGCAATATCAACGTTTCATACTGAGCTACATGAGAGATAACTTGGAATTGAACTAAGTTTTAAGGAGTATCTTAAAAGGAGGAGGGAGCGAGGGGTAGTGAGCTGGGAAGGTTTAGGAGTGAATTCCAAAATTCGGGGCCGAGATGGCTGAAGGCAAAGCTGCCAATGCTGGGGCAAAGAAAACAGTGGATGCACAGGAGGCCAGAATTGGAGAGGCGTAGAAATCTTGGAGGGTTGTAAGGTGGGAGGAGGTTAGAGCGATGGGGAGGAACAAGGCCATGAAAAGATTTGGACACAGGGATGAGAACTTCAAAGAAAACCAAGGCATTGCTGGACCGTCGTCATATTTCAGTCCATTCCTCTGTGCTTACCTCTTCGAGGCTGGTATCCGAGATCCCGTAACTGGAAATTCCAAGCTCACAGAGACGGTTATCTAACTCTTGGAAGAGTTCCACAAAAGCGCCATCTTTTGCTCCAACATAGGGTAAAATGTAAGTCATTTCGTGCCCAAAATCTTCCACCAGACGTGCATTGGAGACGTATTTCTGAACCAGTGCTAAGACAGTTGATACATCTAGAAAACACAAAAACAAGGAGACAAACATGAGAATCACGCCCCTGACCCAAGGTCTGCAGCTGGCCTACCAAACAAATCACAGGGAAGGGCCCAAGGTTTTGTTTGTCCTTTATCTCGAAAAGAGGTGGGACTGTGTCTTAAGATGAATTCTCTGTCCCAACCTAACATGTTGGCCCAAAAAGATCAGCAAGATTTAAAATAAATAAATAAATAAAACAACACCTGAACTTTGAAGGGTTTTTGGTGAAACACCAGATGTGCCTAGAAACAGATAGCCACATGAGTTTTATACACTTATCTTTCGTTACATTGAGATGTAGGTAAAATTCCATGCAAGTCTTAAATCAAAAGCTTTTAATTTAAAAATTTCCCGGCGACAGTAAATATCTTTTGATTGACTTCAGGGTGTTCTGAAGCCAGTGTGATCTCAAGCTGCCCTGAGGATCTACTGATAAATGATGAACCTCAGTGTCAAATTTTGTTTGATGTTGCTCCTAAGGAGCTCCTTGAAACATTTTACTATGCTAAAGGTGCTACATAAATGGAAGTTGTTGCTGTCAACAACTGACCTAGCTGTCAGGGTCAGTTCTTACCCAGTTTTAGAACAGAGGGGTACACATGCCACTGAAATATGGTAGACTGCAACACCACAGCTACACCACCAAAAAGCACCAGACACCAACATGGCAGACAGACACAGCTACATGCCCAGAACGTATACCTAGAGCAAACCACTCAGACTCAATCATCATTCTATATCATCCACATTGTACTAGTTCAATTCTCAGGCCAGTCTCACGCTGCAACTTCAAGAGCTCTCAAAGATCCACTGTCGCGCAAATCACACTAACGTGTAAAAATTTAAAAAATACATAAGTGGTTAAAAGCTAGCTTGCTCGCTCTCTTTTTCCTTCTCGCCCACATCGAAGTCCCAAGAAACAGTCAAAAGTGGGAAGATAAAGGCCCAGAGATATATAGAGCAAGACACTTGCCAAGTTCCATGGGGAGAGGTTTCTGGAGCCGTAATAGAAGAATCAGAACTGAATATTATGAATGTAAAAGTGAATAATGTATCGTAAACAGAGAGAAATTGCAATGAAGGAAGTGAAAAGCATTCTCCTTAAATCAAACTCTTCTGTAAAGCTCATACATACTTACTTGAGTTAAAATTGCACTTTGTAAGAAATTCTGTTCTCTGGTGTTTTAACCCATTCATTTCAAGCAGGTTAAGCCCTTCATTAAAATAGGACACAGAGGAATTCCATACAAACCCATTACTAACAATGACCAACATGATTACAGCCTCACTTCTTTTAATGAGTTCAGTTAAGCTTTGTTTCTGAGCAGAGGGATCTTTTTAACATTCTCTCAAACAAGGGCAGATGTGTTATGTTATATCACACCCAGTTTATTATTCTACTGCTAACGTTTGATTATATAGAACTCTAGAACCTTAAAGGGACATGTAAAGTGTCCTTGCTGTGCCTTGGAGTCAGTTGTTGATGACAACAACAACTTGCATTTGTCTAGCACCTTTAATATAGTAAAATCTTTCAAGAAGCTTCATAGGAGCAACATTAAACAAAATTTGATACTCTGGTTCATTGTTTATCAGTAGATTCTCAGGTCAGCTGGAGTCCATTCTGACTTTGTATTTTTTAAATCATTCTTGGATGTGGACATTGCTGGCTAGGCCAGCATTTATTGCCCATCCCTAATTGCCCTTGGGAAGGTGGTGGTGAGCTGCCTTCTTAAACTGCTGCAGTCCCTGTGTTGTAGGTACACCCACAGTGCTGTTAGGAGGGAGTTCCATGATTTTGACCCAGCGACAATGAAGGAACAGAGCTATAGTTCCAAGTCAGGAAGTTGAGTGGCTTGATGGGGAACTTCCAAGTAGTGGTGTTCCCATGTGTCTGTTGCCCTTGTCCTTCTAGATGATAGCGGTCGTGGGTTTGGAAGGTGCTGTTGAAGCAGTCTTGGTGAGTTCCTGCAGTGCATCGTGTAGATGGTACACATTGCTGCCAGTTTGTGGAGGGATTGGGACATCTGAAGTCAATCAGAAGATATTTTCTGTCACCAGCAAAGTTTCTCCTTTTCTGAAATTAAAAGCTTTTTATTTAAGAGTTGCATGGAATTTTACCTACGTCTCAATGTAAAGAACGATAAATCTGTTTCTAGACATATCCTGGTGCTTCACCAAAATACCCAAAATCCTTCAAGATTCATGTCTCGCATTATCTATATTTAAAATCCCACTGATCTTTTTGGACCAATGTGTTGTTAGGTTGGGACAGAGAATTCACCCTGAAGCTCAATTCCACCTCTTTTATAGACCAGGCAGAATCTTGAGCCCTCCCCTGTGAGGGGGCAGCGGGAGGGGACTCTGTCACATTCCCACCTTTACCCGTTTAAGTGTGTGGTGTAAAGGCCTGCCCACTGAAAGGTCTCATCCCACTACTGCTGGGATTAGCTCCTGGTATTTGCTTGCAGACTTCTGGGTGGTCCCTTGTTAAAGGGGACTCAATGCCTGATTGAGACACCTGGCATTGGGAAGGGAAGGCCCACTGAAATCCAACTCCCGCCCTTGCTTCTGAACCCGTTGCCCCCACGACCCCCTACCTGCCACTCACCTGTGCCTGGGTCCCTCCTTGATCCGAGGCCTTGAGTGGGTACAATATGGGCAGCAACCACCCCCTTCCTAGCGGTGCTGCTGAGTGTAGAAGAGCTGCCGGCCTCCAGTCGACTGATGGCTCTCGGTGGCTGGGATACCCCCCCCTCCCTCCCGGGTCTTTGATTCAGGCCTATCAAGCGCCCGAGTGACAAGATGCAGCAGACCGTCCCAAACAGGCAACACATGGGTCTCGCTGGCTCTCTAGTTGGTGGCCGAGACCCGCGTTGCCTCCAGAAGATTCCACCCATTGTTTCATTAAGTGTAACAGTAGTTTCAGACTCACTCTGTTGAATGGAGTGTCTAGAATGAACAAGCCATGAAAACCTGGGTCTATCATTCTGCAGTCAGAAGAAAGGAGAAGGTTCTGTGGATCTGCCTCCAAAACCCATGGGAATGTTTTGCAAATGTAGAAGTTAGAGAATGATGTAAAGGCACCACTCAACTGAAACTGAATCTATTTGAATTACAAAAGATAGAATTACCTGAGTGCTGAATTGGATTACGAGTGCTGTAAACTACTACTGAAATGGAACAATGACAAGGCACACCTCATTCATACCAGTAAAGGGAATGAAACATACCCAAAGCACCAGTTTCACTGTACTGCTCACTGCCAAGGCCAGTGTCATAGCTCCTCTCAGAATCACTGTCATCCTGGTAATATTAAGAAAGCAACAGACAGTTAATGATGAGTAAAGGCCATTTGGTCCATCAGAGTGGGCCCCTTTAGTGTCCCTGCATTTTGACTGTCCCCGATTGTTTTTCAACCAGAGAATTTTAATACTCCAGAAAAGCAAATGAGTTTGTGCATGCATCTGCACACAGTGCAGGAGAGCAGAATGATTGAAAAGAATAGAAGATGAGGTAAATCATGTGGCTATATTTAAATGTTTTGTAATACTTGTTGTTATTATAATAAGTTTAAAAATATATAAATTCCTTAATCCAACCAGGGATCTGATTTACTTCCCTCCCATGTCAAAATCAAGGTTTAGTGCACCATCTCCTACTCTGACTGATTCTTTCCCAGGACCTCAAAACTGTAGAACTCCTCACCTCGACCAGTTTTCACCCCTTCTTATGACCTACAGGCTTTTAGATCCAATCTTTGATTTTACCAAACCATTACTTTCTAATGTACTTGATACTATTATCTTTTCAATCCACCCTTACATTCCAGCACTTTTATAAATTAAAACAGTCTTAAAATTTATCCAAATTCACTGGACAGTCTTTTTGGACAAATGAATACTTGGCATTAGGTCAAGATGATCATTCCAAATCTAGAAAAAAGAAATCAGCTACTTCAAAGGATACATCTTGTCTGTAGCAATGGCAGTTTCAACATTATCCATTCTAGTGTTGGAGAGTTATTCCCATTGCCACAGAGTTCCTTTCTTTCTGGAGTTGTGGCACTGTGGGCCTTGGGCCACTCACATTGCTCAATAGTATAAGAAGCGCATAAGTAGACATAATTCTCAGGCTACCTTCCTCACACCGATGGTGGTGCTGCTGGAGCTGGCTGGTGTTGTCTTGTCATTCTCTTTTTTAACTAAGGTCAGGTAATATCCAGTCCCCAAATGGTTTTTGAGGAACAGCGAAGAGCCACAGCAGCAGAGTTTTCCATGTGAGATGATGGCAATTCTGTCCCCAAGGAGGTCCGCCTCATCCATGTAATGGGTCGATAATATTATGGTGCGGCCTGCAGAATGATGAACCACAACCAACAAAAGCACTTTCCTTTAAAAAAAAACTCCATAAATAGTTACAGGTTTGACTGAGCTGTCAAGTTCCCAAATTCAATCCCTGGTCAGCAATGAGTGAACTGATCTCTGCTTGCATGGCTGAGTGCGCCAATAAAATTGCTCCCAGTAGCCCTAAGGATGGGGCTGGGGAGCAGAGCGATATCAATCAGCTGGTAGTCCTGCTGCTGATCAGTTCCAATGATTTCTGCTGAAAGGGACAGCATCGGGCTTGGCCATCATGTCCTCCACAGTCAAAATTGTCCAGCAGACATGAAGGGGTTTTTTAAAATTCATTTTACAGGATGTGGGTGTCGCTGGCTAGGCCAGCACTTATTGCTCATCCCTAATTGCCCTTGAGGTGGCGGTGGTGAGCTGCATTCTTGTCCCTGTGGTGTAGGTGGCTACCTGGGAAAGTACCAGAGGATATCAAGCATCTTTAACCCAGCAACCACTATAATGTTTAGGGCAAGAAAGGAGTGAGCCATTTTTTTGACCTACCTGGGAGTAGAAAGCCTGGCATGAGTGGTGTTCGTACAGCCAGTAATGGAAACATCTGTTTTAGTTTAATGATCATTGATTTTTGCTTTGGAACAAAAATTTAAAGGATCAATGAAGAAATTCCCGAATTTGGATTAAAATTTGGTTTGGGTGACCTTTGGATATTGGTCTTGGTAACCAGAAAAGCAAAAATGCCTTGGTCACATAAGCAACTGCGAAGAAACCCATATGAGTTAGGGAGAGAGGAGACGAGGATCTGGAAAATGGGAAAAAGGCTTGGCAAGTGACCTGAAACCGGCCAGTTGTTTTCCTCGTATTTTTCTTTTTTGAATAAAATTGGTCACAATTCCTTGCAATTTTTCAGAGTTTAGACCAGCAACTTAGGCACAAAAGAGAGATGTAAGCAGAGAACATCCAATGATTTATTGCAGATCGAAGCGCGACTCTCAATCAGCATTAGTCCCAACAAGTTAACAGTCATTTGATACCAGACTCACCTTTCCTATATTTAAGCAGGAGCTCCCATATTCCTCGGCGGGAGTAGGGGTCAACACCAGCAGTTGGTTCATCTAAAATAACCACTTTTGACCCACCAACAAACGCTATGGCGACTGAAAGCTTTCGTTGCATGCCACCTTAGAATACATAAATAGACCATTTACACATTTAGGCAGGAAAAAAAAACATGCCAACCTCCAACATGGAGGGATGTGAAGAATTGACTCCTCACCAGAGAGATTTTTTGTTTGTTCCCGACGTTTGTGCGCCAGATCCACATCGTCAATCATCAGCTTAATTTCTTCATTTACCTCCTCCTCAGTCAGCCCCTTCAGTCTTCCATAAAACCAGATGTGCTCCTCCACAGTCATTCTAAAACATCAGTTTAACAATTACAAACATTAGATAATTGAGAGATTATTCAATGCTGCAGCATTCATTCTCCACTGGCCTTTTATAGAATTGCAAAAGTCACTGAACTCTCTTGTTTTCCAATTAGATATCAAATCTCTGCTATTGAAGTGGTGTATTTGTTAATACTTACTGGTGAAGAAGACTGCTTTGCATAGAAGCAACGAGTCAATTTCTCAACTTTCTCACTGGTTCAGTGGGTAAACGTATCATCCAGTGTTCGACCATGCCACACAGACCAGAAAGATCCCTTGTTTTGTACTGATTTTTAATAATGCAGAGGTTGGGTACTTCAATTGAACTCAGACTAGGGAGGTCTACTGCTCCCAATCACTCTGCAGTGACCCACCAACTGAAAATGTATAGACACGGGATGACAAATTAAGGCTCAGTTAGAATAATCTTCATTATTGAATAGGCTACTGACACTCAGGGCAGGGTCCAATGCCCTCCCCCAAGGCAAGTTTGGTGGCGGGGTCATTTAAGCGGGCAGGAGGGTGCTGGCTGGGAAACCCACCACTTTCCTGCCTCTGCCCTGATTAACTCAAGGTGGGAAGGCCATCCAAGTGCTTTCCTGCTCTGTCACCAATTGAGGCCCTTAAATGGGCAATCAAAGTCACTTAAGGACTTCATCCTGCTGCCGCTGGGAATGAGGCAGTCATTATATGGGAAAAGCAAATCCCATTGGGCTTGTGGGCCTCCCTGGGGAACCCTCGTTCAAAGGCATTTAGTACCTGAACGAGGGACCAGGCATCAGGAAAGGCCAGGCTATTGAGAGCTACCCCTCTGCCCTCGTTGCTGACCTTCTTTCCCCCATCCCACAAACCCCACACCATGACCCCCAGCCCACCCTCACTCACCTGTGGCTTGGGTCCTTTGGTGATGCTAGGCCTCTCCTTGGGTGCATTGCCAGCAGCTACCAGCAATCACCAAAGCTCCTTCCAAACTTATGACCTCTATCACCTAGAAGGACAAGGGCAGCAGACAGATGGGAACACCACAACCTGCAAGCTCCCCTCCAAACCACACACGATCCTTACTTGAAACTATAGTGCCGTTCCTTCACCGTCACTGGATCAAAATGCTGGAACTCCCTTCCTAACAGCACTGTGGTGTTCTTACATCACATGGACTGCAGTGGTTCAAGGCGGCATCACCTCCTCAAGGGCAATGAGGGGTGGGCTATAAATGCTGGCCTTGCTAACGACACCCACATTCCATGAATGAATATAAAAAAAAACGGACAGATGCCAGTCTCCAATTGGCTGGCAGCTCTTGGGGGCAGGAAGGTAGAATTCCCACCCCCAGGGTCCTTGATCCAGGGGAAGGCCCACTGCTGGCCATTTAATTGCCTGAGATACATTGAATTTGGCAGGCCTTCCACAAGTGAGGCGACACAGGGTTCTCACCAGCTTTCCAGTGGCTTGTGATAACTCTGTTGTCTGTATTAAATACCACCCTCAATTTCCATATGCACTACTTAGACAAAATACTTGTGGGCTACCAACACTAGCACCGCAACTCATGGGAAATTTCACAGCCTTTGGTCCATGGTGGGTAAATGAAGGGGACCTTTTTTCCTTTACAGCAATAAATGCTACAGAACTTGAAAAAAGAAACACGGGATGGATACGAGAATATTCTTCATACTGAATAATCAATAGTTGGGTAGAGTAATGAAGCTTAAAAAGAACTCTTGGAATTATTTATGAAACAACAGCAACTTGCCTTTAGCACCTTTAATGTAAAATATTCTAAAGTTCTTCATAGGTACATTATCAAACTAAAACTGACATCAAACTAGAGATTTTAGGACAGGTGACCAAAAACCATGCCAAAGAGATTTTAAGTAGCAGCTTAGAGGAGGAAAGAGAAGTAGAGTGATAGAGAAAATGTTTAGGGAGGTAATTCCAGAGCTTAGGGCCTCGATAGCTGAAGGTGCAGCTGCCAATGCTGAAGCAATTAAAATCAGAGATGTGCAAGAGACCAGAAATTGGAGGGTTGTAGGACTGGAGATGGTTACAGAGAAGGGCAAGGCCAAGGAGGGAAACTAAGGATAAGAATTTTACAACTGAGGCATTGCTGGACCAGGAGAAAATGCAGGTCAGTGAGTACAGGGGTGATAGGTGAGCTGGACTTGGCAGCGGAGTTTTGGATTAGTTCAAGTTTACGGAGGATGAAGCATTGGGAGCCGAGACAGAAGAACTTTGGAATAGTCAAGATTAAAGACAACAAATGCATGGAACGAGGGATTCTGGATGCTGTAATTAGGAGGGCTTCAGATTTTCCTTGATTGCTAAACTACAATTTGATGATAAGATGGATATGAATGAGGCAGATTGTGACCTGGGTGATGCAAAAGTCCTTATTTAAAAAAAACAATACTTACATGTCAAAAAGTACATTGTGCTGTGGACATATCCCTAGTGATTTTCTGATTGTATCCATCTCAGTGAAGATATTTCTACCCAGAATATGTGCCGTCCCAGACGTGGGTGGGAACAATCCAGTCAGGATAGACCTTGCGGGAAATAATAAACATAATTTCCGACTACTGTATATTGAAATGTCGCTGTAGAAAGGCAGACCATCAAAAATGTGAAATAGAAAATGGCAGAGATACACAGCGGGTATATCTGGCAAGAGAAAAGACATAATTGTTTCAAGTGCAAACCATATGTTGGAATTTGTCAAGGCAAATGTCAGATACACTATTTCATCTTCAAGTACCTGAAACACTATTTAATCTTCCTCAGGGTAATGTCCTCTAGCCTGCCTTCAAAAGTACCAGAAGCATACCAGGCCCTGTTGCTTCCCTTCCCCCTCCAAATTTTTCATTGGGTTTTCCCATTCACATTCTATTGCTCTTTGGAGACATTTTAGCCCTTTGGTTTTCCAACTCTTTGCAGCCCAGCTAAAATAACCTTGAACTGATATCCAGCCCTGGGCATCTTTTGCGTCCTAATGAAAGGTTCTACCTGAAACATCAAATTACCATTTTGCTTCCAGATTCTGATTGAACTACTGCACATTTTTGTCCTGCAGATGCTGGCTCACCTCATTTGGTAGGATTCTAAGCCAAATTAGGTTGTGGATTCATATTTTACTCTAAATTTTGAGCCTACAAACTAGGCTAACACTGCAATGTCCAAAGCAGACTGCAACATTGTCAAGCCTGTGTTCCTGTGGCAAGATTTTTAGAAAGAGCAAGGAGTTCTCCTGGTGTCCTGACCAACATTCTTTCTTAACTAATGCCACCAAAAACAGATGAATTGATTGATTATCAAAGGATAATGGGAAAGGACAAGAAAATCAAATGAGGAGTTAGCTCTAGCTGCAGAGCTAGCACCAGCATAAGTGGGTTGAATGGCTTCCTTCGGTGATGTAAATTTTATGATGCTACTGGTGTTTGTAAGATTTTATTGCGTGAAGAGTTGTCACATTTGCTTACACAAAATCAGTATAATTTGGGGTGGTTCATTGGCTGTGAAACTCTTCTGAGGTTTGTTTGAAGTGCAAGGCCCAGTATAAAGATGTCTTCATATTTACTTTAATTCTCTAGTTTTCCTTTTCCAGTTTTCTCTCTCTCTCTTTGTCTCTCAAAGTGAAGAGGATGCATGGAGTCTTTTAATGTGGGGAGGCTTTAGGGCTGCAGCTACCACATGGTTCTGGCTGACCAGGAAATGCTCCTGTTCTTACTGCCTGGCATAGGCATGTCGGAAGGATTTACAGGTTGAAAATCAACCTGCTTGGCCATGCCACGAACGCACCTTCTGTGGCCATCAAGTCCTGGGATGGGTCTCACATCCGGAGCTTCTGGCTCAGACACAGGAATGCTACCCACTGCGCCACAAGATCTCCAGTGCAAAAGAACTACTCTCACACATGAGACAATCATGTTTATCCTATAAAGGTTGAGGGGCGTGATTTGTTGGGTGCATCATAGCTCAAAATCCTACCATATCTATAATTAAACATGAAGAGAGATTCAAAGTTCCACAGGCAGAGAATGCCAGTGTCACTGGGTCTGAATGTAACAACTCATTGACTTTAAAAGAGGATCTAAGAAATAGTTCCAAAAAAATGTAATTTTTGCTTAATGCCACTATCTTGAATGGGAGCCAGGATAAGGAGAGGTTTTAAAGGGAAAGCGGAACAGACCATTCCCTCAATCGAAGGACATTAAACTGGCCAAGTTCATCATTGTTAGAGTGCAGCATTTATAAGTGTAATTTGACAATAAATCAAATTTGATGCTTATTTTGTGCTTTGTTCCAAAAGTGAGGTAATGCTTTTTCATGAGTGGGCAGATGACTGAGAGAGGGATCAGTGAAAGAGAGAGGGAGAGCAAAGAGAGAAAATGCAGAGGAGAGGGCAAGATGGAGAAAAGGGAGATAGAAAGATGGAGAGGAGATCAAGGGAGCTAAGATGGAGTGGCAAGGAAGGAGGGGGACAAGAAAGGTTAAGAGATGGGAGCGAGGGAGATAAGGAAGGGGGAATGAGTGGTGAGGAGTGGGGACAAGAGAGATAAGGGAGGGAGATGGGATGGGCAATAAATGCTGGCCTAGCCAGCGATGCCCACATCCCATGAATGAATAGAAAAAGAGGAGTAAGGATGGGTCAAGATAGATGGTAAAGAAAGAGAAAGACAAAGAGAAAAATGACAAAAGAAGTGACCGACAGAGCAATCAAGAGCACACATGCAACAACGAAGGGAGATGGGACTCGATTTTCTGCTCCAAGTTGTGAATTGCATGTGTTATTTCAATAACTTGTTTGATCAGGACTGCTCCCACAGAAGCCAATGGAGTCAATGTTTGAACTATTATGGGTAATTCATAATCCTCACTGACATATGGAGAAAACTGCAATATATACGCATTATACTTGGTGGTATAATGGTGGCCAACTGTTAGTTATTACTAGATCAAAAATTGTAATATCATAATGCTTATTTAATATTGCCAGGCAAGACATCACCTACCTAAACACCCCAATCAATACCTACCCACCTGTCAAACAAGTCTTACATGGTAGTTGTTTTTCCAGCTCCATTATGTCCTAAGAATGAGGTGATTTGCCCCTCATAGAAATTGAGGCTAAGTCCATTAACAGCCACCTTCTTCCCATTTCCATAAACCTTCACTAGCTTCTGGATGGACACGCCCAACTTGAGGTGAGTTGGTTCCTTTTCCAGATGGACTGAAAAAAAATACAAGGAAGATGCTCCTAAATGTTAACTGTGTAAAATTATCACCACCAGAACATCAGTCACACAGCAAACAAGATGACTCAAGCTTAAAAACATGCAAAATAAAAAAAAGTGCTGGAAAAACTCAGCAGGTCTGGCAGCATCTGTGGAGAGAGAAACAGTGTTAACGTTTTGAGTTCAATATGACTCCAAAGAAGTTCCAAAGAAGAGTCATATTGGACTCGAAACATTAACTCAGTTTCCCTCTCCACAGGTGCTGCCAGACCTACTGAGTTTTTCCAGCACTTTTTGTTTTATTTCATATCTCCAGTATCTACAGTATTTTGCTCTTTCTTAAAAACATACGCCCCTTTCGCTCAGCCATTTTAAACTAATCACATGGAGTTGTTAATCAAACACTTCTCAGTAGAGCAACAGGTGGGGAACTCCCTTTACTTGATACTGAAATAAAACGACACTCATATCAATATATTCTGTCTCCCTTCTGATTCTCGTCATCACACATTCTCCAAGGAGGACAGGTGGATTTGGCCTATAATTCACACCAATTCTATTTTTAAAATGGGCGGTGCATTGACCACTCAGCTTGTCATATACAGCAACAACATTGGCTGCACAAATCCACAGGTAAAAACTCAAGTCATAAAAGGTGATAACCCAGTTGTTCAGATGTGTCACCCAGCTCTCCAAATCCACCCTATAGTGTGAACAACTCATATCTGGATATCAGCTGTGTTACCCAGATCAATTTTTTTGAAATATGAATTGACCACACAATCTTGAAGGAACAGGAGTAAAATACTGTGGTTACTGGAAATCTGAATTAAAACTAGAAAATGCTGGAAATATTGAGCAAGCCAAGCAGCATCTGTGGAGACGAAAACAGCCTTAATGGGCTGGATTTTCACCCAGTCAGGATGACACAGGAGCCCTTTAAAATTCCGGGATTCCTGACCCCATTCCTGGGCTGACTGATTTTTCAGGAGTGCCTTTAAAGAGGGCTGTCTGGTTTCCGTCAAAAGCCTGAATCCAACGCTCCTGACCTGTCCGGCTCAATTGCTGAGATAGGCATGTCCTACTCCTCTGCAACTTTAATGGACTCGGGCCAGGTTTTTAAAGAGTTGTAATTCACAGTCCCTCAGGGGAGTCGTGAACCCCAATCTGAATGAGGGGATCTTTTAAAAAAAGTAAGTTCAAAAGGTCCTCCTCATGCCAAGTTATGCCACCCCAGCCAATCCCCATGGCCCTTCATGCCCCCTCTGTCAAACTATGTCTTTTCACCCACCCCCTATGGCCCAATGCCAAGCATACATAATGAGGCTTGGCTGAGAGCCCAGATAACCATTACTTTTGTCGGAACACCTTAGCCTAAGGAAAAACATAGCTTGATTTACAGCTCAGGCTCTCTGATCTATGCAGTCAATTGCACAATATTTATTTGCACAAGGTTAAGTGGCTTCAAGGGCTTCCAGTTTTTGTTATTGATACTTTAAAGGGTGTAGATGATTGGCACTTTTATTGACTTCTGGTGAAATGACTTTTTTTAAAAACCGTAGAGAGCTGTGAATAAATTGTTTTTTTAAACACGTCCTACTGTCATGATAGGGTTCATTGACCCCTTATATACTGTATAGAACTAATGGGGCATGAAAGTGGCATAGCTTAGCATCGGGTGTATGAGGGGCCATGGGGAGAGGTTGGAAGGGCATAGCTTGGCACAGGGGTACAAGGGGCCACAGGAGTAGGTGGGGGGACATGAGGTGGCAAGGATGAGGCATGGGGAGTCAGTGAGGGATGAGGGCTGGAGGGCCTGTGTTTTTAATTTAACTGGGACAAAGTCCCAGAGCACGGAGTCAAGCCTCTTAGACAACCTGCGTCCATACCCAGCCACCCCTGTGGCTACCTCCAAACTTTTCCCGGGTCAGTTGTCCTGACTCCAGCCCGCACCTGCCCCCTGGCAACGAAGATCCCACCTTTGCAGGCACTCTCTCCTGAGGTGGGTAACTACCGCTACCCGCATTTAGGATGAAAATCCAGGCCAAAATTTCAGGTTGATGATCTTTCATCAGACTGTTGATGATCTTAAAATTATTGGAGATGTACAAAAACAACAAACCCAAAATGGTGGATCTGTAGCCCTTACCTTTATTGCAGCTGCTGTTATCAGACAGTTCAAACTGATCCTCATTACAGTAGAACTCTCCGCACCAGTAACTCCTGAGGACAGGAAAATACCAGGGTTTGGGAATTCCATATTGACCTATGAGCAAATATCCAGTAATAAAATGGGAGCAGAATCTTCCACACCTGATCAACAACAAATCCATTCATATAGCACTCTACATCCAGAAAGATGCCTTAAAGCACTTCACAATAGGTTGGAAAAATACTTTCAAAACCAAGCATGGGAAAACGTGAGGAGAGTGGGAAATGGTGGCGAGCGAACCAATGAGAATGAGGTTTGATGAGAAACTTCAAAAGTAGAAAGAAAGGTGAAAGGGAGAAGGATGTGTGAAAGGAAAAACATGCATTTGTATTGTAACTTTCACATCATCGGCCAATGAATTACCATTGAAGCTCGGTCAATGCTGTGCTGTAGTTAAACGCAGCAAGTAGTTTGCAAGCTGTACAGTCCCTTGGCAAATATGACCCAGTTAATAGTGCTTTTGATGGTGCTGGCTGAGGGGGTGAATGTTGGCCAGGCAACAAGACAACTCCCTATTCTGCAAATAGTTTAGCGGGATCTATTATATTCATTTAAACAGGGCCTCAGTTTAATGTTTCAGTTGAAAGGGGACAGTTCCAAAAAAGGACAACCTCCGTGCAACACTGAAGTGTCAGCCTAGATTATGGGCTCAACTTCTGGAATGGGGCTTCAACCCACAGGTCTTCTGACTCAGAGAAACATGCAGCCAACTAAGCCAAGGGACACTTAGGGAATTCCACAAGATGGGTATGTAGTGGCCAAAGGAACAGCTGCTGATTGTAGAGTGCGAGCAAAGGATTAGTGGTAGAGGAGTAAAATGAACAAAAAGTGATGAAAAACATGGGCTGGGATTTTCCCACCCCACCATGGCAGGACCTGCTGCAGGGGATGCAGCTGGTCAGCCAAGTCCATTGACGGGACTGGAAGATCCCGACAACAGGCGGGGCTGGAAAATCTGGGCCATTGTTTTTGAGGAGATGTCCAGTGTTTGAGCTGCAGTGTGGGTATGCAGGAACCTGAAGCAAGAGATCACGAAATTAAGGAGGAGCATCGATACGGACAGATTTGAAGAGGAGGACAAGAACTGGCTAATCAATACAAGTCAATGAATTTTTCATTGCAATCGACCATATGATGGCACAGTAAATGTGAACCAATGGCATTCAACCAGGTTTAAGTTCTATTGAATTAATAAAATCGCATATAACTTTCAGAGAACATTTGCCTTCCTTCTTCTGGGGAAGTTGACTCTTCTTGAAATTTGGTCAAGAGGTTGGACAACAAGCAAGTTCTTCATGCAAGAACACATACACTTGAGAGTTTGCAGGATATTTAGCCATGGGGCCATCACAGACCAGCCTGACCAGCTTTCACCCAATGCTCATACATAAACCTTCAGAGTGGTCATTGGATAGCTGGGAACCAGGCTGATTAATCTTGCCCCTAGCCCAAGGCATGGAGATAAATAGTAGCTTCCCCTATCACCCAATTGAAATTGGCTAACTCAGTGACGAAACTTGGGGTTTTCCTGGTCTAAGTGCCTCAATAATGCACTGTACAATGTTCTTATGACATGATCCATCAGAAAAGTTTATCTAGATGAAGTGTTTCAAAATGGATTTTCATTGATCTAAAGGTAACAAATTTATGAAATTTGTTTAAAAATATATTTGCCTTTATTTAGTCCAGCTAGATCAAGGAGACATTTGCATTGCATTTTTGCCATAATATAACTTGAAAAGATAAATAATTACCTGGAAACACTGCTTCAATATACCATGCGGCAATGCCATAGAGGACAGCGTCAAACAGCATGAGGATGATGGAAGTAGTAAAATTGTATGCATCGCCCTCTACAGGGCTGGAGACCAGGTTAAACCACTGAATACCAACTCCTTGTTCTTCATAGAGAGAGAAATATTCGCACCCAAAACCAAACGCAACCGGAGATAACAGGCTCTGTGAGCAAAGACACAAGGGATTTCAGAAACTATCGAATGCACTTTTTAATCTCATGAAGAGCAGAAAACTCCTGGTAAATAATGAAAATGTCATTTGGTTGCAAAAATGTCTAATTTCATGATTAGTTTGTTTTAGGGGTATAACTTTTAGTGGGGATTGAAGTTTTTAAGTGTAAAATAATGGAAGCACCTGGCTTGGGAGGCAAACACTTGTAAAGTAATTGAAATTCAAGGGGTGGCCTGTGTTTATTAAATAAGGTCAGAGCTGTGAGTGGGAAAACATTAAACAATGGGTGGCCCCTTTGAGAGTTTGAGGGTGGAGAGGAGATGTCTACAGTTGTCTTCAGAAGGGGTTTAAATTATTCACATGGTTTCCCAGAACAAAGGGAAAGTTTGGGAATTAAAGCTAATTAGTTGAAATCTATCTGCAACATCCTCTGTGTGCCAGGTTGCCAAGGGGGTAGGTTGCAGGGAGGAGCCTTTTTATTTTGTGTTTAATGGCGTGATTTCTCACAGAAACAGAGGCAGTCAGCTGGAATCTGGGAGCAGTTTTGAGACAAGCAGAGAGGGAAGTCTGCCGGAGTATACAGACCAGTAGCAGAGGGCTATCAGAAACCAAAGATGTTTTCTGATTTTGGTGTCACTGAACAAGAAAGCAGTGGGGTCCATGCTCGAGCTAGGGTATCCACAATCCTGAAGTGCTCAAGGAGAATTGGAGAGTCGCTTAGTTGGTACCAGTGAAATGGGCCCAAGGAATCTCAAACCTCAGAATAGCGGGAACACCGAGCAGAACCAAAGTGAATTCCTGAGAGCTGTGACTTGGTGCCAGGAGGAGTGAAGGAAACCTATAGATCTTGTAAAGTATAGGAGAACTTTTGGAATGGAAATAAAAGTAGAACAGGGAGTTTCCTGTTGAGATTTTTGGGCTTCAGGGATACGGGTTTATAAAATAGTGTTAGGTTAGTAGAGTTTGCTTTGTTTAACTCTTGTACAGTAAAGATTTTTGTTTAAAACATGAAATCTTGTGGTGCAATTCTCAGTTAATACCTGGGAGTTTGAATTTCTTTTTAAAAAGTTACTGGTCTCCCTCAAGATCAATTAATTTTTTTCCACAAGAATTAAGTGTGGGCCTGTCATGAAGCTTTTAATATATATATTATTGGAAAATATTTTCCTTTTAAAATAGAGGTTTAGTCTGTGGTGTGTCTTAAGTGGATTAAAGCCAGCTAGTCTGGGTGCTTTGATGTGTACTAGTTTTGAGATATAAGAGAGGTAGAGTGCATTTGCATTTTTGAATAAAGCATTCAAGAAGGCGAGTGAAATCTGACACCTAGCTAGCAAACACCAAGCAATGTGTTTATATTGCTAATAAAATTAGTACTGTAAAAAGGGTTATATTGTTAGAAGAGGTGGAGCTCAAAGAGGCTAGTGATACAATGAAAATTTACATTCAATGAACTGTGCTAGGTATAACTTCAGCAGTTTGCATGTGTGTAGGGCAGAGGCAATGAGAGATCAAAGTAGCTGTAAGCCTACAATTATCTCCACAGGAGCCAATGTGAGAAGAACCTCATTTTGAATTCGTACGGTGAAAATGCTTTGCCTGGTGTCTGGTTAAGTCTAAGGGTTGCTGTTGCCTTAATGAAGATGAGTTTGGGAATTTGTTAAAAATTATGATAGTAGTAATTTGT